>NC_090929.1:276311028-276936028 GCF_040938575.1 Ambystoma mexicanum | reverse complement strand
GGGAACGAAATTGTGAGTTGAGTGAACTATGTATATTGGTGGGTGAGGAAACAAATGGCCAGAGAGATTTGAGTGAGAATTTAAGTGACACAGTAGTGCAGGGTATGAATGAAGAAGGTGGAAAAGAGGAAATAGTAGAAAATCAAGAAGTCCCTGTATTATCTCAAGGGATGAGACATTGTTTACACCGTAAAAAGAAACTATAAAAAAGGTAATAAAGGCAAAAATAAGGGGACCAAGTTAAAAAGAAAAGTAACTGTCAAAAGGAATTGCCAATCGTGAGCTGAAACCTTATTGGATGATTTGTAATGCATTGAGGTTGCTAATAGATTTGAATTAAATATCAACTCTGCCAAACAAGAGGGAGCCAAAAATAAACTTAACCCTAAAGAAAAATGTATGGAAAAATGGCTCCCTAAAAAAAAAAATCAGATTTAGAGGAGAGAATTGTATCATCGGCAGAGAATGATACAGGAATTAGAAGATGGTAAAGAACTGGTGGTTAAGTTCTTAGACGTTCCTGTTAATATCAAAAGGCCTGGCCTCAATGCAAGGGAAAGAGAAACTTACCAGATGGAAATGGAAAGAATGGCCATGAGTAGTAATTGCAGATCTAATATTAAGGTTTTTGATGATATTAATGAAGACTAGTCGTCGTAGATTAGTAACAGAGGTAGGAGTATTAAAATCATAGAAAAGGATCTGAGAGAAGACAGTTCTTATTTAAATAGAAATTGGCTATTAGAGTGTCTTACTAAAGTATCTCAACTAAAATGCATTAAGTCATCGGATATTGAAAGAGTCATAAAAGCCGAAACTGGGAGTTGGAATAATTGGTCTATTGTCCAGTTTGGCACTGCATTCATTTCTGAGCTACTTAGGGAACGTTCAAATGAGGTCTGGAATAATAACTTTGAGATCATTGTTTGTAATAATATTGAAAGTACAAGTGAGTATAGTATACTACCTTTGAGTTTAGGTGAACAACAACAACTCAAAATGAAGAAACAAAAGCATTTTGATAAATGGATTCCAGATGAAAATTATTTGACTGAATACTGAGACGAAGGTAACAGCTAGGGCCAGAGGCTTTTGCTCCTTCTCACAGAAAGAAGGGCTAATTTTGTTGAAGGGTAGCAATATATTTGCTCTTCAAGAGATATGGGTGAGGGGCTTGATAATTATGGATGGATATAATATACTTGCAAACTCTGCAATAGCGTGGGGGAAAGGAAGAACTATGGGTGGGCTTTGTGTAGGAGTTAAATGTCCAGGTTCTATAAGGGAATATGATACATTTGGTAGGTCAGCTGCTGTTATGTGTGTCATAATAAATAATCTTGCTGATTTAGATGAGCTATTATTCATAAATGTCTACTCCCATCCAAGTGGGAGCCTTAGGGAGGAGGTGAGCAAGATCATTAGAGACTCCATTGATGGCTGGCTGTTAGAATCCTCTAAAGCTTTAGTGTTGCTAGTTGGGGACTTAAACTCCTACTGTGATGTAGCATTGAAAAACATGGAAGAATGGGAGGAAAGAGGTGGTGACTTCGATTTAGCTCCACCTGTCTGTTTGGGGAACACAGGTATTGATAAAAGCATTTGACCCACATTTCTAGTGGGATAGCATCGCTAAATCTGCTGCAGAGCTGGGGACTATCTTTTTTAGAAATTGATAATTTGCTAAGCAAACATAGCACCTGGATGAATGGAAAGGTTGGTTATATATTGGATTACATCTTTGTTAATGCAGGGATGAAGAAATTGGTCAGAAGCTTTGAACATATTGAAACCTCCCTTAGCGACCATAAGATATTAAAGTGCTCTTTGCACCATGGACATGTTAGGAAGGTAAAACATTGGGAGATTATGAATATAAAATGTAGTGGGGCTACCAACAGGTTATGTTGGACTGAAGAAGACCTAAATAAATTTGATGAGATGTTTGATATTTTAACAATAGATGGGCAAAAGATTGCACATAATGGCTTACGAGCAATTGGTAATCTATTGGGAATTATATTAAGAGCTCACCACAAAAATCTGTTGGCCCACAAGATGGGTAGCAAATATAATAACCTATATGATGCTCAGATAAATGAACGGAAGAAGAAACTTAAGGCTGATATAAATCTAATCAGAAAAGATAGAACTATGAGTATAGTTAGTAAAGTGCAAAGTATTACAAACCTACGTACAAATTATAAGAATTGGTTAAGATCTCATAGAAGCTATATTCATAATGCTAATTGGAATATGATCCGTACACTTTGTTGGTCCCAGGATTCCAATAAATGTTGGTATTTATATCGCCAATACCTCACAGATGAGGTAGCTTCTGATATTAACACTATATCCATGGAGACACGGACAGTCTTTATATCTGGTCTCTACTATGTTGAAAATGAGCCTGATGTGAAGAGAAACTAGGTTGGTCGGAGGAGACATAATCTTTCCTTTTGGCTTAGAGGATATTATTAATATTATTGAAAAATTAAAAGCATCTACAGCCCCAGGCCCAGACGAACTTGCCAATACCGTCATTAAGAGAAATCCTTTGAAGTGGGTGGCAATATTTTTGGAATTCTTTGCAAATATTTGGAAAAGTGGCAATGTTCCTGAGAGTTGGAGAAAAGCCATCTTTATTCCAATTTATAAAAAGCGAAGTAGATCTTGCCCTAGGAATTATCGTTTACTAGCAATGGTGGATACAAGTTGTAAAATCGTCGGTACCTTATTATTAAAAATTATAAAAGGATGGAGAAGCGATAAAGCTCTTACCGTTTTGTCAAACTGGGTTTAGGCCAGGCTGCATTACATTGGATAATATGGTAGCCATTAATTATGTGATATCGGACATCTGAAAGAGTAAGGATCTGAATTTGAATGTATGTTTCATAGACTTTTCAAGAGCCTTTGATTGTGTGATTAGGGATAGATTGTGGAGCAAGCTGGCTAATTAGAAAATTGATCTGATTGTATTGCACTTCTTGAGATATATGTATAGTAACACCTTGGTTACTGCTTGTCTGAATAAAGGGATCAATAGATATTTACCCATCCCCACCAATTTGGGCTTTAAACAAGGTTTAATTATTTCTCCCATACTATATAACTTATATGTAGCTGATATGGGTGAAAGATTTATGAACATCAACAACCATCCACCGAAGATCAGGGTCTTGTCCATTAGCTGGATGTCATCATCTGCTGATGATACAGTTTTAATAGACAAGACCCCGATTGGATTGCAGAGATCTCTGGATCAGCTGCAATGCTATGGCCTTGAGAATAATTTGAGCATAAATGTAGAGAAGACTATAATAATGATCTTTGGTGGAAGAAGTAACAATAAAAATTTGTATGGAAAATGGAGGGACAGAAAATTGAGGTGGTTGAATCATATACCTACTTAGATATGCTAGTCAGGAATAATCCTCCCCGCAATTTTTTCCATGAAATGATGGAAGGCAAAATAATAAAAAGATGGAATGTAATACGCTCCTATATAGCCTCTAAAGGTGGATACTCGGTGGAAGGATTGTTAGAGATATATAGGAGTTGTATTATCCTGGCAGCCTTGTATGCGGTAGAAACTTTGTCAGCGAGATGTCTTACAGATTAAGGGAAACTCGAAGGGAAATTATGGAGAACCACCTTAAGATTGGCCAACTCTACGCCTATATAGGAGAATAAAGTGCTGCAAGTTATATACTAAAATCGTTTTCCAACGTGATGGAGATGAAAGCATGATGAAAGTTTTGGGTAGATGTATGACTGCAAAAAATAGGAATATGAATTTGTCCATAAAAGCTCTGTCAGCTACCACTTTGGATTTATTGAATGAAATTAACATGAAGTTACCCAAAGTGCAGATGGAGATAGAGGGATTGTTTAAGACATTGAAGAAAAAATCAATTCAATGGGACCTCTGTAACAATCTGGACTTATTGGGTAAAAAGAGCAGTTATGAAATATAGCTTGCAGGGTTTAAATGTCTCTAGGCCTTGTAGCTATTGGCTGAAGGTAGCAAACAGGGACCTCTCTAGTTTCATCACTTTATTAAGATTTAACATTGTACCCTGTTATGAATACGTTGGTGGATGGACAGGCATACCGAGAAAAAGAAGAGTGTGTAGAATTTGCAAAAAGGAGGTTGAACGATAAAACAGAATGTGATAAACGGACAGAGATGTATTATAAAGGATATAGGGATGTAACTCATGATTTTAGGTCGGTAGCTATTGACCAATTTTGGGCTAGTATATACTCAGCAGAGACACTGATTTTTATCAGTGCAGCTTACCATATTTGGTTAGAAATTACAAGAATAATAGAGGTATTGCCAAACAGTATAAATGGTATTTTAGGACAAGTCTAGTAAGATGACAAAATGGTTGAATAGGATAGGGATGTACTTTTAGTTGACTTAAGGCTACTGGTGGTGTAAATACTCTCTGAAGTATTATTATGAATTACTAAAACTGATACCATAATTTATTTTATTGTAAAGTATATTGGTTTCATACATTTAAAGTGATATGAACTTTCCTCTTAAGGGAGAAGATGGCTAGATGGCATTGAAAGGGGAGGGGTTTTAATATTTTTTATTTTAATGTGTTTTATATACCTGGATGAAATAATTGGAACGATGTACAAAATTGACTATGAATTATGAATTGTGAATTAAGAATTTCTTTTTGAACTTGGTTAAAACTGTTTCAATTATATGAAATGCGATGTGTTAAATTGTTTGAATAAGTGTATAAGGTTTTTATTAACCAAGAAACACTATAAAAAATAAACAAGTAACTGCCAGTATTGTTGGCCTATATGTGCTTACTACAGAGTAGCATATTCTCATGCCAGTAACACAAGCAGAGTTTGATAACTTGCTTATAGCACATTTACCCACTGCCTGAATAGTATGATACCATTGCCCAGGGATAATATCTATCAAAAGAAATGATTATATGGAGAATAGACGGCAGGGGTGATAACATATAATTCATATGAATGCCTCTATATATGGGATTTGTATGATTTTCTTTGCTGTAGTTGCACTTTGCTGGCATGACTTAATACTGTATGGTCCCATTCTATGGATCCCTTTTATGCAGTACATATAACCATGAATTTTGATTATTTTTTTTCAAAACGATGGAATGGTCATTCTCCTCATTCCTCAAATATGCTGCAGTGGTAAAATAACCCTCCACCGCTCAATAGCTATCCACCACTGGTAAAATAACCTACATTTGGTATTCTGGTACACCACTGGTGGGATGAAATTCTGATGGTTTGCCACCTTTGGAAAAAAACTGACACTGATAAATAAGGCTGGTTGTTAAAACACCATCACGGAATACGTATTTTTCAATTTTTTCTGCAATGTCATGATTTCCACCAGTGATAAAAAAAATACTGCCTGTTATAATTTAGTAGTATAAAAAACTGAATCCGGAGGAAATAATGAAAAAGAAAATGAATGCGAGATAACGAATTACAAAAATGTTGATGAAGGGGAGCATGGGTGCAGGTGTGTCCCCCGCTCTCCTTGATCGACATTCACAAGCAAGCTTTTAAAAAACAAAAAAAGGAAAGGACCCTGTGGTGCCCGTTCCCTTCCATGTGCGTAAAGGGAATCGGCGTTGCAGGGGGATTGCAGAGGCAGCATCACAAGTTGCTGTGTGCCGCCAGAAGGTAAGTAAGGGGGTGTGGAGGTGTGGCTGGTCTGAAATGTCCGTGGGAGACAAAACCGAAGGTTATTTTTTTTTTAAAACCTTTTGGTTTTTTATCCCTCGGTCATTTCTGATTCGAACATTTCACAGTGATCTCAAAAAAACAGCAAATCACAGGTTAAATGCCAGTGGTGGGGTAAATACAGTGCAGGAATAAAACAATCCCTGTCCAGTACATGTACCTTATGTCCCAACATTTTATTCACATTTTGTATTGAGGTATCAGCTATCTGTCAAGACTTTCTTTTAAGAAGAGCTCTCAGCTGGTCTTCTTTTCAGTGGTACTTGCTGCCATGTTTAGATGTTATACTTTCCACTGATTTCATTCTGATGCGGATGGCTGTTTTACCATAGTGGTATGAGCGGCAATACATTGGAAGTAACCGAGCAGTAAACTGCCTGAGTGTTTTTTCCAGACTTGTAGTATTTGTGACTTCTGGAATTTGGGGTAACCTACCATCACTGGTATTTATAATATATTTACAATATACCGTCAGTGATATCATTACCACCAATTCCAGAGGGAAGCCTAAAAGGTTTTACTTTTCATAATACATACATGGACGGAGTCAACACCTGTGAGGCTGAAGTGATGCCTCTCAGAGCTGTTAATGTATGGTGGGATTAAGTGAGTGCTGAACTAGATGGTCAACGGATACATATGATTAATTTACATGTAGCAAATGTTAAAACTGATGACATTTTACAAAGGGCGATGTAGATGTGGGACACGAAAAGGGCTCTCTCGCTCTATTGGATGGAATTTTCAGTTAACAGTAAGATCAACAGCTCGTTTGCTCTCAGTGGCATCTGATTATTGGACCATGATCGATAGAACAGGCACAATGAATTTCATAGATGCATAGAGAGCACAACAGCATATTAGGCTTTGACAGTGAGATGACTTGGAAGTAAATTCAGCACATGAGATTGCTGATACCATTCTACGTGCTTGGAAACTTCTGCACGATTTTAATGCAGCCATGTATTTGGAGAGGTCTATATCACAGCACTCACAGTTTGCATGGACACTAAATTGGTAACATGCCAGGGCGTGTACTCTCACATGTTGGGAGCAGGGGAAATCATAGCTTTCACATTTAGAAGGAGAATACAGGATGCGCGAATTAATTACTTTTAGGGCAAAAAAAACTCCCAGAAGATTAAGGGATGGTCTGGGAGGGCAATTTAATGGCCAGGGGGCGGTGTGTTGCAACTAACTCTGGGATGCTCATTGGCCAGTTTTGGTCCTTGGAGATAACATAGGGGAGCTTGGAAAGAAACTGGTGCCATACACCATGATCATCATGGTGAGTGCGGCATCATTATCTGGTGGTTTTAAGCACGTTGGTGCTGGAGATTTGCCCATGGGCATCAGGTTAGCCGGTCTTCAGTGTGTGCCAGTGGAGTCTGCCGGGAAGAACAGGAGCAGTGGCACCATTAATCAGGATTTTAATATTGCAGATTTGTTGACCCTTCGAAGCTATCCGGCTGAATTTACAAACTTAATCCTTGCTTTAGGTAGATGTCTCTGAAGGTTCCTGGTCTGTTCCTGCTAGATGCACAGTTGACCTCTGCCGGTTTAGGAGCTAGAAGTAGTAAAGAGATTGCAGCCGAATTGAAGTTGCATCAGAACTCCCGCTCTACTTTACCTCCTTTACTTTGTGTCCACTGGGGCATGCCCTCGATATTAACTGACGGATATCTAGTGGAGTCTTTTTCTACCTGCTGCTTTTTTTCCTGCAGGGATGGGTCATGCCCCCAGGTCACTTGGCATTCCTCGATGTGCAGACCAGAGGCCCGAGCAATGGCTTGAGGGAAGGGTGTGCATATCGGCACACCAAGAATGCTAGAGGCGGAGGCTGCCCTTCCAGCCTAGCAACTGGCCGAGAAGGGAGAATGAGTTTAGGAGAATGCTGAAGCAAAGAATGTGATGTCACGAGGCAATGGACGGGTGCAGAAAGGAGGAAGAAACCTCTTCACTTTATCAACAAGGCAACACATTGGCTACGTTGCTGGCATTTCTAGTCAACAGAGAAGTCCCCAGTAAAGTACACAACAGCATTAGAATATAGCATGGTGAGATGCAACTTATTGCGGCATTAAGCATATATCAGGAGCTCTATATGCCCCTCCCTCCTGATATTAGCGGATGAAGAAAGAGCAGAGAAATCTGAGACCGGCGATCTGTCCCGCCCCTGGTTGCTCGTAGATCCCTTGCTGCCAAATTCCCTGTCTTTTCCTCCCCTGTTTGCTCGCCACTCCTTTGTCTCTCTGCTTTCCTCACTCTGTTCTTCCCCCTGGGACTTGGAAAATGCTCCATTGCTTCCTGAAGCTAGGTTCTCGCTCAATAAATACACTGATATTAATAACTAAAAAATAAAGGACGGCTAAAATGTATGAGCCAATAACAGAGTATGGTGTTAAGTGTGGCTAAGCACCTTATATGGGGATGAAGTCCATGGAACAGGTGTGCTCCCTGTGCTGCTCTACAGGGGCATTGAGGGACCTGCTGGGTTCTAGGCTGCTGCACACCTCCAACTTCGCTAAGCAAAACGGTATTTGCCTGCCTCCACGTGAGCGCGTTCATCTTGGTAGTGCTGACAACATATGAAGAGACATGACCCTGCTCATCCCATAGTCCTCTGCCTACCATGAACTAGGATTTGACATTATTATTATTATTCTATTTATGTATGTTAATGTATGTGGCACCTTTATCCAAACCCCAGCACATAGGACGTATCAAAATCAAAAAGATATTTACATTGCAACAAGACATTACAATAAGACACATATAAAGCAGCTCAGGATCAACCAATACACATGTGCTCGGTGTGGAGAAAGCATTTACAATATATGTTCTTTTTAATGGTTTTTTTTTTGAGAGATAGGATAAATTGAGGCAAGGATGAATATCCAATGCTAGTACATTCCACAACTGAGTGGCCAAAGTTTGACATTAGCAAAAGCGTGTTGATGCACAAGGACGAAGCTGAGATGAAAGTAAAACCTGGGTAGAAGAACGTGGATTTTTAGAAGGCTGGTAAAGAGAAGTAAGCTCTGTCAGATAGGAAAGTGCAAGAGCAAGCATACACTTATCAGTAATACAAAGTAAATGAAACTCAAAGAGTGCAACATAGGGACTCACTACGAGGTTGGTGCTAAGGGAACAATGATGCCGGTAAAGGAATACCGGCATTGAATACCGCTACCGGCTATTCTGACCTGCCCGACCGCTATTAACGGCATTGTTGCCGTTAATGGCGGTCTGGGCGCAGGCACGCGACCCACCATGCCGGCAATAGCGGCATGCCGTAAAGTGGAGGAGATCACAAGGTAAGTGGACATGCAAATAACGGCTTCATGAAGGCGTTAAAAGTCCCTACCGGCATGCCATAAATACCGGCATCGCCGACCTACCGTAAAATCTCATGTGCAGTGATCCCAAATGCCACAGGTGCACACAATCAGCACAGGTGGAGGCAATGGAGTTCGCCCCACTACAAAATGAGCTCACCCACACACCACAACCCTTAGCACACCAAGATCAATACAATAGCAGCATCAATACTTCAGCTGGAGGACAAGCATGCATAGCAACAACACCAACAACAACAGCAGACACCACAGAGGAGACGCAGCAGGAGAACTAGGGTGAGACAGGCCCTGCATGCCTCACCAGTGCAGCCAGCTTAATCACGCATGCTGCCCCCAATCCCAAACATCAGAGCCAGTCCCTCCAATCCAACCCTGCAGCACAACCACACCCTGTACCGTCTGGACCGTGATACCATCAACACCATTGTGGACATGATATAAGACTGTCAGTCTCATTGAAATATGCATCGCCATCCACCCTCTACTGAAGGTAGTATCGGTGCTACACCTCAAGCACACAACAGAATACATATCTCAACCACAGCCTCCCCAGGAGATACTAGAAACAAAAGGTGGTCTCAATGCCATGGAGGTGGTTTAACGCAATCAAAAACTATACCACCACAAACAGGTGGAAATGGAAGGTGACGCAAGCAAGATCTTCACACATTGTGGTGGCCATTATCCCGGATGAACCACAGGAATGCTGCATGTCACCATGGGAAAAATCAGCGCAAAATGCCAAAAATTGCAGAGGCTACTGCCAACGCTCACCATCAGAACATCCTACACAACACAACAAATCACTAAATTCACACAAACACAGCAATATGCGTACACAATGCATGAGCTACAATACGGCAGAGCACACCGTGTATCATCTTGAAGATGCAACCCACACCATTATTCCATGGCACAGGACACATAGAGGGCCAAAAATAGCTTGCATACAACCAGACACCTGTGCATGTTACCAACGATAATCTGCCGGCATGTGTGACTAGTACAGCTGTCCATCATTATTCGCATGACATTTACCTTTAATTTCCTTGCATGCAGGTGATAGTGGCTATCCCTTGAAGCCATGGCTCCTCACCCCTGTCTAAATTCCCACAGAACAGGCACGAGGAGCACTACAATTGTTTCCATTCCTGTACCCGTGTGGACATCGAGCAGACCTTTGGCCTGTTGAAGCCACGATTTCACTGCCTCAGCCGGTCGGATGGGGCACTCCGCTACATGCATGAGAAGGTGACCAAGATCATCATAGCATGTGTCAAGCTGCACGATATGAGCATCCGCCGGAATGTGCCCCTGCCCCCTGACATTGAACTGCTACCACCTGGTGATGATGAAAGGGAGGAAGAAGATGTGGCTGGACATCACCGCGGTGGCAATGCACAGGAGGGCCGTACTGTGCGCAATTCAGTGATTGCACAATATTTGTGACACACATGTCAGCAGAGGGTGACATGATGATTGGACAGAGGGCACTGGGTGTGGGGGTACAACTACACCATGCACTGTAACTGAATAATTGACACATGCACAATGATGAATGTCCATGCAGGTCTTGCTTTTCACACAACTGGTGTATTAAATGTAACAAAGTAAATGTAAGTAACAAAACCCTCAACCACCCTCACCCCCTCCCACTCCCCCACAACTCCCCTACACACCCTCACCCCCTCCCCTCCCCCCACAACTCCCCCACACCTTCACCCCCTCCCCCTCCCCCCACAACTCCCCCACACACCCTCCCCCCTCCCTCTCCCCACACAACTCCCCCACACACCCTCACCCCCTCCACCTCCCCCCACAACTCCCCTACACAAGTCCCATTGAGTCCCCGAAGCCTACATGAGGCTGCCATGACAATTACTCGGCACTCCCTGGCCCAGGGGGTGGCATGTCTTGTCAGCGCTGTGTACGGGCCGACCTGCGGAGCGGGCTTGTTTGCGTGGAACTGCTGGACGACGGTTTGGCCGCCCGCTGTGGTTGTGTGGTGGGATGCCCTGCCTCCATGGCATCCGCGATGCATAGTAACACCTGGCGGAGGGCCGAGACCTCCTCGCAGAGGCGGATGGTGTTGTCCGAGAAAGATCTCACCATGGAGGCAGTGTTGTCCGAGATGGACCGGCCTAGTGCGGCTAAGTCCGTACGCCACTCCTCTCTGGCCTGCCTGTTGTCCTGCACAAACTCACGTACAAGGGCAGTTAGCAGGTCAGCCCGCTTCGGCCCTGTGGCTGCACCTGTGGAGGTATTGGGCCCCTGGCTGTCATGCCCAGCCTGCTCAGCCTCACTAGCCCTGGAAACTGGACTCAATTGTCCCTCTGAGTGGTCATGACCAGACTGCTCTGGGGTGGTGGTGTTCCCCGTATCGAACGACGATACTTGGGGGGGATGGCATTTGAGTTGGGGTATGTACCACATCGGAAATATTGTCCTCAATGGGGACCGAGATGTCCTCCCGAGTGTCATCCACAGTCAGGGGTGCCGTGGCTGCCACCTCACCCGCCAAACTCAACTCCTCCGAGTGTGGTGCCTCACATGTGTCATCAGGCTGACCAGTGGGTGGAGGTGGTGATGGTGCTTTGCCCTCCACGGGCCTTGGTGGCACAGGTGCAATGGGTACCTTGGGTACCTTGGATGCTGGTACACGGCGCCCCCTGGGTTGACCCCTCGAGGTTGACAGCCGGTTGCTGTCATCCTGGGACCTCTTTCTGGGTGTGGCCTGTGCAGGGGTGGTGTCCTGCCCATCGCTGTCATGGTCTGTGCCTGTGGGGTAGAAGAGAGGGACAGCATGATTGATGTTTTGATTGGCAACATACATACATTGGGACATTTGCTCATCCACACAAATGGGGGTAACAGGCATTTGTGTTTGGAAGAGCAGGTCATTTGGTACATCAGTGGTTAATGCAGGCATATGTTGGCGTCACTCATGTTGGCCAGGAACAGTGCTGTCTGACATGCATACTATTTTGGACATGCACGCTGTGTGACTCGTGGAATTTCCTACTTTGTGTGGTATGTGTCATGTATGATATTGCCTTGCTCCAGGCATCTGCATGTGTCTGTGATGCATCGGCCTACTTTGTGGGGAGTGTGTGTGTGTGTGTGTGGGCGACCACAGCTTGACTCTTCGGACTGACATTGGGGTTGACTTTCATCAGATTTGGCATAGCAGTGTTTACTTTGGACACTCACCTCCATCACCCGATGTTGTGGCACCACACTCCATCTCGCCTACACCTTTGATGGATTCCGTCCCAATCATGCTTGCACATATTTCCTCCCATGGGGTGAGATTTATCGGGGAACTGGGACCTCCTCCTGTTCCCATGGCCTGGCTGTGATTGACAGAGAGGATGTTGCGCACCCTTAGTCGCAGGTCGTCCCATCGCTTGCGACAGTCTTTTACTGTGCATGGTGTATTGCCCACCACACTAACCTTCTGGGCAACAAGTGCCCTGATCTCTGTTTTCCTTAGCACTGCCTCTCTCCTCATGTTGCTAGAGAAGACTGTGGCAGCATGCTCGTGCAGTGTGTCCACAAGCATCTGGAGCTCATCCTCATTAAATCGTTCCTTTCTCAAGCGGGCAGCTCCCTTCTTCAGGGCCTTAGGCATTGTGGTCTTGCAGGTGGATGTTTTCAAACAATCAGCAGTGTCCCAGGGGTCCTGTGTGGTGAGGATGGCAATGGATTGTGTTTTTAAAGATGGCCGCCGTGCTCCTTCTCATTCCAGGTGCAATGACGCTACTTCTGGTTCTGCTTATTAGCGGTGACCGTAAATAGCAGTCACCGCTAATTACGGTCACCGCTATTTACGGTCACCGCTAATGACGCATTGAACAATGTCGGTAGTGTTATCTGAGCTACGCTTGATGCCGGTAAGGGCTTTTTGGGAGCCTTTTGCGGCATGGCGCTAGATACCTTATCGGCATGGCATAAAGATTGTGCCCGCAAAGTCGTAATAGTCCTCTATTAGCGGACTGGTGCCAGCACGGACACACTATTTGCACCATGCCGGTAAGGTACGTAAGATCATCATTGATCTAATCAAGAAAGAACCATTGTCTCTAGAAAAAGTTTAGTAGAAGAAGAAGGAATAACGAATATTACAAATACTATATAATTGATAACGACATGCTCCGACTGCTGACAAGATTTGGTGTGGAAAAGAGAAGGAAGAGTCAAAAACTAAACAAGAGTATGAGCTGAAGCAGCAAAAGGCACATGAAGCGAAATATCTAAGGAACTAAATGAGCATAAATCATTGTACCCATGGTAAGCAAACTGGTCAAGATGGAAAAATCAGGGAGTAGTCTAAATAGAAATGCATATATAAATTGTGTATTGAGCAGTAACACGCATAGGAAGAAATGGCAATCTGCGATAACCCCCCTCCCCACGAGATGCTGATAGGATTCTGGGTCTCCACTTCCAGGATGGGGACAAAATAATGCAGACGGTTGCTGCCTTTATCCCTTCATCCGCCAACTCTCCCAAATGTGTTGGCCCAACAAGGAGCACTTCTACAGCAACACAGACACAGAGGAACAATGCACATGGACCCGCACACCGACCATAACTGGCAAATCTGATGTGAAAGGGTTTACCAGATGTTCATGGTATGTCTCAGCATTTTATGTGCCAAACCATGCCTGGGGAACCAACTGAATTGGGAATGGGTTAGTTCACATCATGCTGGGAACAAAGATGGCTAATACAAAGATTTGTGTTGCCCTAGCCGAATAAACATTTGTGTCCTCACTTGTGCCTTTAGTCCTAATGTATAGTATCTCCCCAGTACTCAATGAACCTCCAGCCTGCTCCACATTGAATGTCTGCCTCACAGGGTGACTGACTGATCCGACAAAGGGCTCCCTCCCACCGGGTTTTAATGCGAGGGTGGGAAAACCAAGCCCTTAAGCAGAGCAGGTAGGACGGGAAATCCCAGGCCCAATAAGTGGAAGAGTCAAGGTAAATGACAAAGGTCTGTTTTATTTGTCAGTTATATAAAATAGGGACAGCCATAAGTAACACTCCTCAGAGCTCTCAGCAGTGTCCAGCATGTCAATGGTTTAAAAACAGAAAAATCACCTGCATTGATGTCACATCACAATCTTGGTTACAAAAAACCTACGAGGTACGGGGATAGGTGAAGGGAATGTATACATATGGAAGCTACAAGGTTTAGTCTTTTTATTTGATGTACTTATCTAATGGCTCCACCTGGGATCACCTCTAAATTGATAACATAGTATACATGTCATTTCTTTACCTCTGGATTGGCAAGTGGATTTACTTATGATATATCTTGAATTGAGGCTAAGGATTGGTTGGTGTGGACTTTACCAGCCTTGATTACTTGGTGGGTCAACAACACATGAGTAATTGTACTGGTAGGGGGAGAGACATTGAGAGGCCACTTTCCCAATTAAAACTTAGCATCACTAATTCTCTAGGCCATGAACCAGGGCTTTCAGCTTTGAACTAAACCTGGTCCTGTATCGTAGTTCTGAGGACTTTTGAGGAGTTGCTGGCAGGTGCATTCCTGTATCTCATCATAATAAATACAGACTGTTTTCAACTCTAAGTCACGTCTGGCGAGACAATCATTCAGCTTGCCTTTTACTGGGATGTTTCGTCTATTTGGATGTGGGTGTTTTTACCCTTATTGTCCTCTAGAGACTTGGTCAAGCTACTTTCCTTCAATATTGTCTCCTAATTAATGAACATCTGGTCTACAATGAGTTGTTTTTCCTGAACTCAATCTAAGAGAAATGTTTTCCCCCTTGGGCGTTATGTTCCGTTCTCCTCGGTGCCAGCACACAACTCCCGTTGCTTGGCTCAGTGATTTTAGCTAATTAAGCGGGTCTGTTCTGCCTCTCCCCTAATGCCTTCCATTCATTTGACTGTAGCCTCGCCATCCATTTTTTTTATATGGCCAGTAATTCTTATTGCTCCTTTTTCATTTTAAGCAGGCTTTAATGTGTATTTCTCGTGCGTCTTGTTTTCCATGTATAGTGTATATGTTTTCTAAACCTATTGGGCGCAGGTATGTCCTTCAAGTCTAAGTGCAGTTTGACCTATTGTTTCCCTAGCTTCTTGGTGGATGTGTATCTGCTTTGTGTCTAATGTGTCTACATGTATCAGCTTCAACAAGGGCGTCATTTGCTTCGGCACCCAGGTCACACCAGGTTCAGTTCTTTTTGATTCTGCACGTCCACCTCCTCTATAATTACTTCAGGATAAGGCTGGTAGGGTTGTCTGAGTGAATACCACCTTTTACTTCCATGACACAGTGATGGGAAGGCGAAAGGCTCCATGAATGATGCTCTCCCATCGTTCCTTCGATTTGGAGGCTGGGTGGGGTTGACGCTACAGTTGTTGCATTTATCTGTCACTCAACATTCCCCCTCTGGTCAAGATCTCGACTATGTTTCTTGGAGGTCCCTCTCCCCAGTGAGATCCCTAGAGGGGTCCATATTTTTGTCACCCCTCTCAGGTTACCAGATTTTCCTATGTGTTCGTCCACACTCCAGGTCAATTAGCAGCAATTCCCATCTGGTTTTCAGAATACCCAATGACCCACGTAATTACGGGGGTCTCAGGGATATCAGAATTTAGACCCTGGAGGGACAATAGGACTTTACTTCCAATCCAAGTGAGGTAGATAGTTGGTTATTTGTGTGTATACATATATTCTGGTGTCCATATTTATCATGATCTTCATTCCTATTGCCTTTTTAGCCGTCTTCTTGCATTGGCTGCTAATAATTCTCATGGTGCAGACTCCTAAAAGTATCAGCACTAATATAGCTATTAGTGCCTTGAATGCATTAGCTAAACAGGAGAGGACCCAGGAGAACAGATATGTGAACCAATCATTGTTCCCAATTTCTTCTACCTCCTGGATCATTTTCATATGAAGGTCGGTCAGCAGTGTTATGGATTCTGTGAGGGTTCCATTTTCCTCATCGTTAGCAGATATGTAGATACAGCAAGTTTGAGAAATTTGTGTTCAAACCCCACCTTCCATGGCTGTTATTAGGTCAAGGATATACCTATTTTGGAGGGTCATTAGTCTTATGGCCCTCAGTTCCCCCTGTATTAGATTGAAGCCCTTTAGCGTGGAATTAATTGTTTGTAGCAGCTCTCATCTGATGATCTGCAACCATTTAGCATTGGGATGTGTCTGCACCCTGGGGTTCAGGGAGGTGAAGGACATTTCCGCCCTGCTAAACAAGCTGTACTCCCATGTAATTTCATTGAGCATGCTTTCCATCTTTGTGGAGAAATAGTTGCTCCCTCGTTTGGTTCATTTGAGGTCTAGGAACATTCTCTTTCTCAAGTGTGTATCCATTTTTGGGAAGTCTGTAATGTGTAAGTCGCTTTGGGGTACTACCAATGTGGGCATGCTTATCAGTACCATGGAACATAATCCTCCCCAATTAGGGGAGGTTTCATGTATGCTCTTGACCCAGAGGTCCAATAGTGATCCATTAACACTGCAGTGCCTAGCTTCATGCCAGGCACATAAAAAATGAGCTTACATCCTTCATTTTTACCTACCTTAATGGGTCCAGCATTCCTAAAGCACAGGGTGGCATTCCTCACAGGTTCTATGGATACAGGGCCTCTTCATTTTCTACCCATGTGAGCAGTTTAGAGTATTTGGTCCATTCCTTGAGACATTTGTCGTTTGCATTCTGTACCACTTCCACTGGCTTTGTGAGGAGCTCCTGTGCTTTACATCCCATCATCCCCTAAATCCACCTTTCTGAGATGTATAACTGCTCATATATTATTAGTTGGGGTCTCTACCAGCCTCCGGTCACCCCCGGTGTCTCCTTCCCTACAACATTTTGTCACTGCAACAACTTTGTACCTACTAATGTGGAGTCTATTTTGTTTGAGCCCTCCAATATGTATCATACCATTTTTTTTTCATTTTTGGGTCATCATAGGGAAATGAGCCTTCTGACATCCATCATAAAGTGGCCCATCTTCCTTCAAACTGTCCTCTGGTTGTGCATAGTGCTAAATTTGTGAAACAATGGGCATCGTGCACGGGCGGTTTAGTTGCCACAAATGTCCCGGGTGCGCTCATGTAATAGGGAATGAGAGAAGACACATAACAGAACTCATCAGATGTCTCCCTCCCCACTAGAGACATGTCTTGATATAATATATTATCAGTTAGTCGTGTAGAGTCAGTCATATTTTGCTCTGCAACAGCAGAGACAGGTTGGAGATTTACCTTGTCCCATATGGGGACCAAGGTCATATTAGTATGCTCTGGTTGGGGTGCTTATAAGAACCAATTCTGGTAAGGCAAAAAGGACAAAGAAATAAAAGAAACAGAAGGTAAACAATGTAGTTATGAGCATAATTGCTACTGTGTTCACCTTTTGAAAAGGGGTTGACTTCAGGCTATAAGCATATAGTTAAAAAGGCCAATTTCTTTTTTTTTCATTTACACCACTGTTTCTTATTTAGCTCTGACTTGTACATCAGTCACAAAGGTCTGTACCTGTAAGAAAATGAGACACTTACGGCAGTAGATAATCTTCTTACAGAAGGAATTGTATAATAATTGCTAAAAGTATTCTCATGTCAATAGAATAGGTCTTTGGATTTTCACAGAGTGTCACCAGCGTGATGTCCCAGCTGCAGAGAGCCAGGAAGGAATGTGTTATGTATAACAGGATCACCTGTGATAGTCCTTGTGGAGGTGGAATTAGATGTTGGTCAGATTTCATGTAAGTCGCCCGCTTGTGCGGGTATGGTTCCTTGAGGGGGTTCTCTATTTTCCTGGGTGCAGTGTTCTGTGTTTGTTCTCCCTTGAGCGGCTGTCATTTCCTTGTAGCTGATAGAGTCTGCATTCTCATCTCCTCCTTCTTTTCTTCTGCTTTGGGGGTTGTCGGAAGGGGGTCTCACCTTTGTAGGGTTTGACGCCACAGAGGTGAAGCCAGGCTCACCTTGCTTGAACTTTGACAGCTGTAGGGGTAATGTTCTCTACGAGAACAATGCCATGCAACCTAGGTTTGTTCCATGTTCTAGAAAAACTCCTTACAAGAACTAAATCTACAGGGCACAATACAGCGGGCTTGAGAAGAGTTTGTCAGTCAAGCTGTTGGTTGTCTTCAACATTCTTCTTTGACTCCTCCTGCTGGGCATGGAGCAATTGAGACATAAAAGAGACACTTTCCATCATAGCAGCCAAATATTCATGCATTTCTGATCCAAGAACAGCAGATATTCTTTGGACATCCGTTAGCGCTCTAGTGAGAGGAGCAAAGGGTGTGTGCATGCGGCCTCCCATCACCAGATCATGAGGAATTAGGTGATGGTCAGAGCCGGGCTGATTGTATAATGCAAATACGGCCATGGGTAAGCAATGGAACATTCCCTTTTTCAGTTTCAATTAGATTTTTGCTATTCTTTCTCTGAGAAGATTGTTGAGTATCTCACAAATTACATTTAACACCAGGTGAATGTATGACTAACACCCAGTAGAAATGTAATGTGTTCAAAGAGATCAAATGCGGCATGTTGTCAGACCGGTGAACCTCGCACACCCCCCATCTAGGGAAAACCTCACATATGAGGAATTTGGCAGCATTCATGGCATCAAGGTGTGTACATGGACCAGCCTTGATCCACCTGGAAAATGGGCACACAATTACCAGCAGGTATCTATTGCCATTGCAATTCTGGATCACATCAACATTGTTAATCTTTAGGTGTTGGAAAGTTTCAGTAGGACGGGGTATTGCTACTCTCACTACTTGCACAGTGTGTTGTGCCATAAACTGTTGACATATCATATAATTAACTACAAACACAGAAACATGCTGTATCCAATTGAGTACAATTGAGTATAAACCAGTCTTCTGAAATCAGTGCTGCAAGACTCTCTCATGTTGTGTGTGTAGGATAATGGAGCTGTTCTAATGCTACTTTAAGTAATGTGAAGGACATCACTGGCTTGGTGGGGGAGACTGAGCACCCCGTAATTGTGCGATCTGTGCTATGGGCAATGAACTAAACCTCCATCATTATCATGCAAAGCATTCTCATGTACTTGTTAGGTGACATGTTGAATTTGGAGATTTCAGGGAGAAATGCTGCTTTTTTAGCCTCTGTGTCTGCAGCTTCATTGCCATGGGAAATGATGTCTCTTTCTCTAGTTTGGGCTGCCCATTTCACCACAGCAATGGCTGATGGTAGCTGTAGTGCATCTATGAGTCTGGCCAGTAATGGAGTATGATGCACTGATGTGCCATTTTAGCATAGAAAGCCCTGCCTCTTTCAACATGGCAAACGTCACATAGGCATAGTCGGACTACACTGTTAATTCCTCATCCTCATGAATTCTGAGGGCCGCAATGAGCACTACTAATTCTGCTGCTTGCGCTGAAAAATGTAAAGGCAATCTTGAATGTGGCACTTCACTGTCTTGTCTCAGCTTTATCACTTCAGTCCCAGTATGTCTTTCCCCCGAACCTTGATCAATAATTGAGGACCCCTCAATAAAGAGTACTGCCCCCTCCAATGGCATTTTCTCTAACATGGGGTATGGCATCATAATGTTCTGTGCATCTGGTGCTGTCATGTATGTAATCTCCTTCTTCTACTGGTTCTGCAATGAACGTTGCTGGGTTTACCACATGTGAGACAGGCATGGTATCAAGATACGACGCAGACAACTGAAACACAGTTTGAAAAACTTTATTCTCCATGATCAGGATGGTGTAACACCTAAATTGCCAGAACTTTAAGATGGGAATGTTCCCTAATGGAAAGAAAAGGGAAGTCTAAGTATGTCAGCCCAAAACAAATACTGGCTGTGTCAAAGTCTATGCTTGTCCTCGCTCATACAGAATAATAGGGTGAATAGGATTTGGTCAACTCAATCGTCTTTAAAATAAAGCTAATGTGACAATGGAGCCTTTCTGCAGCTTCCTTGCCCAGGTTTAAGGCACACAGGATTATAAAGTTCCAGAAGTCTCTAGGGTTTCACTTAGCAAATAAAGGTTTACTTGGCACAGTGTTCACTTGGCAGAAAATTCACTTGGAAAAGAAGTTCACTGTACCTTTTCCTGGAAAGATCTTCAGTCTTTTCCAGGTCTCTTTTCCATCAACGCGGAAGCCTTTAAGATCATGCAGCTCCTTGCTTTCATTTGGGCTCGCCTGGTCGTGGCACAGTTATCAAACCACACAGGCCACCATTACAGATCGCGCAACTAGATGCATTATCCTTAATAGAGTTCTCTTTTCCTTATAATGGACTCTCTGCAGCCAACATGGATCAATGTCCTGCCTGGTGGCCACCCCATACTATTTGCTTATTTGGGGGTCTCTGCGGCCAGCCTGGATCAATCTCCCACCTGGTGGCCACCCCAATGCTTATCCGGGGTCCTTGCGGCCAGCCTGGACCAATCTCCCAACTAGGGCCAACTGAAACTTATTCTGGGGTTTCTAAGGCCAGCCTGGATCAATCTCCCGCCTTGTGGCCACCCCAAGGTTTTTCCAACACACTTTGTATGTTGTCAACACTTTTCTATCAGTTTTGGGGATTTTGCTCCCACTTCATTTCTCTCACAACTCCCCCTTTTTAAGATCTCTGTTTCTCTTACTTTTCCTGTCCGTGTACAGCTCCCCACTTTGCAGACACTTCCTTTCTTTACACAGAGTCATTCGAGAACGTGGAATCATAAACACGACAACTCTGCTACTATGTATCCTTGTAATTCCATTTGTCAATTTCACCCCATGCATCTCCAGTCATACCCGTTCGGGCAGAAATGTTGTATCTTGCTCTAAGAAGGGATCAGCACGCCTCCTGGCTCCCTTTTTTGGAACCCTCTTCTTTGCTGGAAACAGGGGTCTGTATCCACGCTTCTCCTGGAAGCTTCCTCACACAGACCCTCAGTGCCTCGGCATCCCTGTTTCTTCCAGCTGTTCCTGAGCAGTCATGGCTCCTCAGCTCTCCTCCAAACTTGCTCCCTTTGCTGATTGCTAATGTTTCCTTTATACTGTGCTGCAGACTTGACTTATACTTGCCTGACCATGCCTGGCCTTGTTAGGCAGACATGACCTATGAAGATGTTGATGTGCCTCTATCTGCATCATCTTCGTCCCAGTACCATAGTGGTGTTTTTCATAGGCAATCTATACTCCGCTTTATTTCCTCTTCGTCATCACAGTACTTGGGTGATACTTGGGGAAAAGAATATTGTGGGCCTCATTACGAATCTGATGATAACCCTGCCGGTGCTTCCGGTGGGTTGCCTCCAGACTTGTGACATTTTACCAGCACCTAGCTTACCAGTGTTACTGGAACATAACAAGTCATGTCAGAACGGCAAGCTAGGTGCAGGTAAATGTTGTTCACCATTCCCGCGGAGTCCCACAGGGCTCCATGGGAAGGGGTTCATGGAAGTGCTGGCACTGTTGCTAACGGTACCGGTGCTTGCTTGAAGAATCTGCCTACAGTGGCCACTGTGCTCAGCATGATCAGACCTGTTGGGCGCAGCGGCCCTGGCAGGTAAACTTGTATTTTGCCGGTCCGGAAACAAGGGTGCCAGTGAGCTTACCTGCACCCTTGCTTCTGGACTGGCAAAGTCATAATGAGGCCCAGTGTGTCTTAATACATCCTATGAAGGCTGAGGCAGGATTGGGTAGGTCACTGTTAAGGAAGGAGGATACCATGTCTCTTGTCTAGGGGTGTTCTTAGGATAGGAAATTGGTATTGCTTCTTTCACTCTGATACCCTCATTAAATGAGGTTAACAGGGAAGAAAAAGATTGGTTCTCAGAGTAGTTTATGAAATTAGAGGGATGGGAGGATAAGTCTGGGTTATAGTTAGAAAAAGTGGTTTTGCAATCTTTTGCTTTCCTCCAAGAGTAAATGTTGGATGGAAGATCTTGTGGTAGAGTAGGACATACATGATGATATCCTTTGACAGTAGAGGGGAGGTAGGATAGATCAGTATTAGGAAAAGGGGGATGCCAGATCTCATCTTTGGGCATCCCACTTCTGTTCTTCAAAGACCCTATACACCAGGAGTACTCCTTTGCAGCCTCACTCCTGGGGTATGAATCTGACAGTCTTACTCTTCTCTTGATTATCGGAGGGTGGGTCTTAAGCAGGTTAAATATGAGAACGCCCTCAGATTTCTCACATACCCTTCACCTATGAATAGGGCTACCCACAGAAGGGTTAGGGGATTGGTTTATATATGGTTCTTCCCTGAGTGAAATAAGGACACCTTCCTTTAGATTTAGCAGATCAAACCTGGTGAGGTGACCAACCTTTCTACAAGGATAGCATGGATGGTTTAAAGTAGAAAGAAATAAAGTAACACTTGTGGCAAAAGTCACTTGGAGTCCTCTGTGCTTGCAAGTTGGATCAAAACAAACTGAGGCTGCAGGTGACTGATAAGGATTGGGTACTTTGCCTGAGTAGGCCACAGGTATGAAGTATTAAATTGTACTTCCAGTGTTTCAAATTTATTAATCGAATTTAACTAGAATCCAGACCAGCTACAGGCTCGATTGAATATAGTAACTACCACAACTGCCAGGAATTCGTTTTCTGCATACCCTACAGGGCACCAGCTGGCAGCCTAACCAGACTGATCTATTTGGGGCATACAAATAGCAGTTACAAGCCTCTGAATAAGAGCAATTCTGTGCTCAAAACATGTGTCAGACGGGACCTAGCTAAATTCAATTAACAAATTTGAAACACTGGAAGTACACTTTAATCCAACACACTTTGGCGCTGTGAGACTTGTTTTGTTTTTCAATACTAAAGTAGAAAGAATGTGTCCCTCTTTGGTTTCTCAGGGATTTGTTATTTTCTTGGAATGGGTGTACAAAATATCTGTACATGGTACTTTTGGGTCTGGTGGAAGTCTAAATGGCTCTTTAAATGTTAAAATACTGCCCTTGTGTTCATCGATTGGACTTGGTTTTAAGAGGTAATCCAATCTGGTGTATGAATTACTTCCTTGTTTTCGAGGGGACGGTTCTGTACTAGATCTATACTCCTTTTCCAAGAGGTTAGGGTCACCTGGTTGTGGACTTTCCTGGGTTTCTATAATGGAGGAGACTAAAATACATTCCAAGGTGTCCTGCATGCCCTTTACGCTGATTTTATCTGTTTGAGGCATGAGGGTTTCTTCTTCACCTACCTTCTTGCTATACCTGCAGGGTAGTAGGTTTTCTAAAGAGGGAATCTCTGTTTTACTGGTCCTGGATTTTATTTGTGCGATCTGTGTAATCTCCTGATCGAATCAGGGTACTTCTGTTCCCAATGCTAGTGGTATTGGCAAATTGGGGATTACAGTCATTGCCAGTTGAAAATCTTTACCCAGAATAGAGATAGGTATTTCAACCTGTGGGTAGAATTCCACATGACCATGTATGCAACCTACCTCCTCTCCATTCTCCTCCCTCCATTTCTGGAGAAGCAACCCAGCTCGTGGGGTACATTTCTTACTCCCGCCGTCTAATTGTCCCCGCACATTTTGTCCAGCCAAAATAGCAGGGATTTGATGAGAATGTTTATCTCCTGTACATACAAATACTTTTCTGGTTTCTTAGTTTCCTTCTCGCATGGGCCTCCCTCTGAGGAGATTTCTACAATTCTGGGTGAGTGAGTTTAGTGTCCTACTACTTAACTTTTTTCTTTTCCCTGCCTTTTATGATCTATAGGAAACGGGTAAGAAGGACCATCCTGCATCCTTGAATAATGTCTTTTCAAATGCCCATACCCTTTACAAGAATAACATTGTTTAT
Source organism: Ambystoma mexicanum (assembly GCF_040938575.1). NCBI lineage: Eukaryota > Metazoa > Chordata > Amphibia > Caudata > Ambystomatidae > Ambystoma > Ambystoma mexicanum. The sequence goes on along the minus strand of NC_090929.1, from coordinate 276,912,087 downwards.
ATTGGTCAAGAAGGGAGTTGATTTTCAAAAGATACCTTCTCCCTTTTTGTTGTTCCTTAAAAGGGATACCTTTGTTGTTCATGGTTGTGGTGATTAGGGGAAGATGGAAAGATAAGTGTTCTTTAAGTTTAGATGTTAACTTACAAGGATCCTCTGACATGTTTTTCTCGATCTTCTCCCATGGCACTTCTCTCACTGACCCTTGTCTATGAGAATGTCCCAATGCCTCATATCTCAATCTGCCCACCAAATGGCCCTGCTCAATTTCTTTTGGGTCATTTTAATAATTCACAAGGATAAGTTTCAATGAATCTCCCCAAGAGAGAACACAAGATATTCTTAATTCTTCATCATCAGCATTTATAACATACACACCTCGGCCTTGATGTAAAATGTACTTCTAACCATAAAGAGAATATAATTTTATCCCTCCCAGGTATTCAGCAATCATATGGGCAAAAGAGATCAAAATAATGTCCCTCTACATTTCTCCTAATGGGAAGACTAGCATGAGGACCCAATACCCTAAAATGAAACCCTAAATATGTATTCTTCGTATGGATAGGGTTAGCATTGTTTTCTGAATTCCACTTTTTATTATTCAACCATATAGGAAAATTGTTTTGCTCCTCCTATGCCTTTCCATCCTCTAATCCTGTTCAACCTCTCTGAGATCTTGAACCAACAGAGTCATCAGGGACCCCCATGTTTTCCCAAAACCATTGAGTTCCCCCATCAACACTTTCCTGATAGATGTCTAGGGATCATAGCCCTTTCCAGCACCACTTGAGCAATCTTATGGCCTCAAAAAAATCTAAATGGATTCTTTGCATGATGTATTACTAGTATCTTTACATCCCCTCGGTAGTTTGGATCTATAACTCCTTCCAAAATGTTGATCCCAAATTCCCAGGCCAGTCCTAACTTAGGTGCTATTCTAATGTAAGTATCTGGAGGTGGAATCAACACTAAATCTGTGGAGATTAAACTTCTTTCTCACGGAGGGATCTCTTCGCCCCTACTACTGCAAATGTCAAGCCCAATAGACCATGTTGTGGCTACTGAGAGACCTGAAGCTCTAACATTTAACCTTTTATATTTTAGGGTCCTCCAACCTGTTTCAGTTGATCTGCATCCCACTCTGACACCATATATGAGACAGGCATGGTATCAAGAGACGACACAGACAAGTGAAACACAGTTTAGATACCTTTTCTCTCAATGGTCATGATGGTGTAATGCCTAACTTACACTAACTCTAAGATGGGAATGCCTCTAACTGAAAGAAAACTCAGGGAAGTCTGAGTCTGTCAGTCCAAAACAAAATACTGTCTGTGTCAAAATCTATGCATGTACTCACTTTTACAGATTAATAGGGTGAATGGTATTTGGTCAACTCAATAGTGTTCAAAATAAAGTTAATGAGACAATCGCGCCTTTTTGCAGCTCACTTTCCAAGTTTAAGGCATTCATGTGTTAGGCTCACCTGGTCTCTGCGGAGGCTTTGTTGCACGGTTGCCAACCTCCCGGGGGTGAGGTTTCTCGGGTCTGACTTTGCCCTCTGTGCTTATGTGGTGACTGGTGGTAATAGGTGATGCTGCTTGGGACTGCTCTTGCATGGAGAATAGGGGGCATGAGTATGCCAGCTTGTGCGCCTGATCCCCTTCCAGACCCCTTCTCCCAAACCGTGGTACCCGTGGGTTGCGCTGTCCCTGGAAAGCTCACCTGTTGATTAGTTTTGGCAAGCACTCCTTCCTACTGCTTCTGTCAGGGGCGCTTGTATGATCTAGACTGAGTGCCTTCACTGGTCCCTTGCACGTTGTCCAGTCCTGCTGCGACTAAGCCACTATACTTCAGGTAAGTGTTCCTGTTTGCCTTTGTCTTTCCTCATCTGTTCTTGTTGTATTTTAAAGTTCATTGTCTTGTATTGCTGCCCGTTCCACTTTTGATGTTTGCTCTTTTGGTTTCTTCCCTTGCAGGTGATGTTGCCGGCCCGGCAGAAGCTGCGGAGCTCGAGGCGGCAGCCGGAGGGAATGAGGAACGAAGCTGCAGCGGTACAGTAGCTGTTAAATTGTTCACTACGGGGCACGTGGGGTTCAAATGCGGCGCGGCCCTAGGACAGATGTTCTAACCTTTTCTTTCTTCTTCACAGGGTCTGAGTTCATGGATGCGGAGTGCAGTGCTGCGGCGTCGGGATCAAGATCACTGGATGTCAGGAGATGAGTCGGCAGATGAAGCACCGGTATCCTGGAGGTGAGTATGCAGGAGAACGACTGCTTTCAAAGGTAAGTAAACTGGTCCAAGCGGCGGTGAGCATCACGTTGCACGCGAGTGCACAGTAAAGCAAAGCACCGCCTTAAGGATGGAGCAGCTTATATAGCTGAGCTTCTGAAGCCACGGCCACCAGGTTCAGCCTGCCTGCCACACCCTGCCACACCCGATGAGTCAGCACATGAAGACCAGGCCTAGGGAGCCACACCCGATGAGTCAGCACATGTGGATGTTCTCTGGAATAAAGGCTTTCAGCTCCTTGAAAGTTCTTGTAAAATAAAAGCACGCCTGCACTGAAATAAAGTAAAAGCACTCCTGCACTGAAATAAAGTGTTCCTGCTCACATCCCTATTTGAGCCTGGTGCCAAAGGCACCAGGACTGAGTCCAGCCAGGGCCCATGTGTTTATGGTCCCCAAAGGGACATAAGTGAGTCAAGTGACCAATTGCCCCCATCAGTGGATGGTGTGGTTTTTGTGTTCTGGGGCCTGTGGCTATGACATCATGATTATAATGTTCCACATGTCTCTCAGGTTTCACTTGGCAAAGAAAAGTTCACTTGACACAATGTTCACTTGGCAAAAGAAGTTCACTGTACCTTTTCCTAGTAAGTTCTTTAGGCTTCTCGGGGTCTCCTTTCCGTGAGCTCCGCTTCTTGCTTTTAATTGGGCTCCTTTGTTCATGGTGCAGTTGTCAGACAGCATGGTCCACCCATTACAGGTCACACAACCAGGATCCTTATCCTTAATAGAGTTCTCTTTTCCTTATACTTGGGTCTCTGCAGCCAACCTGGATTAATCTCCCACCTGGTGGCCACCGTGATGCTCTTCCCACACTCTTTGCTTATTCTGGGGTCTCTTCGGCCAGCCTGGATCAATCTTCCACCTGGTGGCCACTGCAATGCTTATTCTGAGGTCCTTGTGGCCAGCCTGGATCGATTTCTCACCTGGTGTCCACCTCAATGCTTTTCCAACACTCTTTGTTTATTCTGGGGTCTCTGCGGCAGTCCTGGATCAATCTCCTGCCTGCTGCCCACCCCAATGCTTTTCCAACACTCCTTGTTGTCAACACTTTTCTCTCAGTTTTGAGCATTTTGTTCACACTTCATTTATCGCACAGCTCCCCCTTGTCAGGATCTCAATTTTGCTCACTTTTCCTGTCCGTGCAGAGCTATCCTCTTTGCAGACACTTCCTTTCTTTAAACAGAATCATTCAAGGACGTGGAATCATACACACAATCACTCTGCCACTATGTATCCCTGTAATTCCATTTGTCAACTTCACCTGACGCGTCTCCAGTCTTACACATTTGGGCTGCAACGTTGTATCTTGCTGTAACAAGGGATCAGCACACCTCCCGGCTCCCTTTTTAGGACTTCTCGTCTTTGCTGGAAACAGGGGTCTGTGGTCATGCTTCTCCAGGATACTTCTTCACACAGACCCTCCGCATCTTTGCATCCCTGTTTCTTCCATCTGGTCCTGTGCAGCCATGGCCTCTCAGCTCTCCTCCCAACTTGCTCTCTTTGCTTATTGCTAATGTTTCTTTTACACTCTGACACAGACTTGATAGGCTGCATGTGGGCATGGTTGATTTCAATTGCCTGGTCCTGCCTGGCCTTGTTATTGGGACATGGCCTATGAAGATGGTGCTGTGCCTCTATCTGCATCTTCTTCGTCCCAGTGCCACAGTGGTGATTCTCATAGGTAATCTCCACTCCTCTTGAGTTCCTATTCTTCTTCACAGTACTTCAGTGATACTTGGGGAAAAGAAGATTGTGTGTCTTAATACAGGATAGAAAATTGGTATTGGTTCTTTCACTCTGGTACCCTCAGTAAATGAGGTTAACAGGGAAGGAAAAGATTGATTCTCACAATAGTTTATGATATTAGAGGGACGGGAGGATATGTCTGGGATATAGTTAGCAAAAGGGGTTTTATATTGTCTTGCTTTCCTCTGAGTGTAAGTGTTTGACTGAAGATATTGGGGTAGGGTCGGACATCCGTGATGATTTCCTTTGACAGTAGAGGCGAGGTGGGATAGATTGGGATTGGGAAAAAGGGGATGTCGGATCTCATCTTTGGGCATCCCACTTCTGTTTCTCAAAGGTCCTTCATCCCAGTAGTACCCCTTTGCAGCCTAACTCTGACAGTCTTACCCCTCTCTATGTTTCCTGAGGGGGGTCTTCACCGGGTTAAATGTGAGAACACCCTCAGATTTCTCACACACCTTAAACCTGACAATCTTGATTGCTGGCTTTGATATAATAACTTCATAACCGGACTCTCTTTGAGTCATTTATGCGATTTTTGGTTTTTCAAGAATGGCGAACAGGGCATGTTCCACATACAATATTACTCCACAACCCATTTTGATAGTTGATGATTTCAGAATTGCGAAGGCTGAAGCAGCCAGCAATTGTTCGCAGGGGTAATGGCATTTCATTACTGGGTCTAAAAGTCTGCCGTAATAGGCCACTGGTTTAGGTCCTATGGTGTTCTTTTGTGTGAGTACTGCTGTCATTTCCACCCCATTTTAGTGAATAAACAAGACTAATTCTGCACCGTGAATTGGGATCACCATGACTGGTGTAGGGCATATTGCCCTCTTCAATTTGTCAAAGGCTCCCATCATCTCTTCTTTCCACGCTATGGGCCTCATTACAAGTGTGGCGGTCTGGAAATAAACGTACCGGTAGCAACGTACCGGGACCCTTTCTGGACAGCCACAATACAAATCTGCCTGCAGGGTCCATTGCGCCCAGGAGGGCTGAGCAGCTGGGTGCAACCATCCCGGTAGGCAGACTTGTCACTCAAGCACCAACACCATTATCAACGGTGCCAGTGATTCCGTATTCCCATTCCCATAGAGTCCAAATGGACTCCATGGGAATGGGGACTTACACTTCCCCCGCTTGAATTCCCGGGCCGCTGGGACTTGTAATGTCCTGGTGGAACTGGGATATAAGGCAGCAGAAACAGTGTACGAGTTTGGAGGCAACTCGCTGGTGCCGCCAAACTCGGAATGAGGTCCATTATCATTGAAGAATGAATTTGATAAGGAAATTATCACACTATTACCAATGATAAGCGGATACCCATGAGATGCAAAAATGACAGCCTATACCCCATACAAGTGGATACCCAAACCCAATTCTTTGCCACTAGACATACCCAGTCAACATACCTCTAATCTAATTTCCGCAAGGCAGATGAACTTCAGGCATTACAGCCATGCTATTCATGTTGTATTTCATTCTACATATAAAATCCAGGAAGACAGCCATCTAGCCCTGCCCATAGCCATGCTACACCCTTAATTCTATGCGTCCAGAGGCACTGGATACCTGTACAATTCATTGGATACATGATATATAGCAACAGAGTTGCCGAAAGTGTATCCCATATCATCTGGGGATATGAACACTTCATTTGTCAGCATTCAGAATGACTGATGGTCAGAGTGGCCAATATAATGAATGCATTTCCTTCATTAAGACTAAGGCCCTCATTACGACCCAGGCGGTAAGTTACCGCCTGGGTCGTACCCTTACCACCATGGCGTAAACTACGTTTACGCCATGGTGGTTGGCGGATTTACCGCCCCATTCCAAGGTGAGTGGGGCGGTAAATCCCCATTTCCCATTTTACCCTTCCCCATTCCCATTTTCGCCCCATAGGGCATAATGGGAATGGGGAAAGGCGATAATTACGGCACCGTAAATTACGGTGCCGTAATTATCGCCAAGGTCCCTTTGCGGCATGGGTTTTAACGGCTGCAAAAAAGTAGCCGTTAAAAGCCATCCCGCAAAGGGAACCTTGTAATCAGGCGTTAAGGGTCGGCGCCGTTTACGGCGCCGTAAACCCCTTAACACCTGAGTCAGAATGAGGGCCTAAGAAACGTGTTCCATTGACTCTGTGTTCCAGTCTCAGTTAGCTGCTGCAGATGGTGGCAGAAGCTGATGGAGCTATATTCAGGTGAGGGAGGGACACTTCACAACCTCAGGCTCTGGCCCTTGCATTGGCATCCTGCCTGTTGCCATCTCTTAGTGGCCATGGAGAGAGCCCCTGATGATGCTCTCTGGAAGCTTCCAAACTGCATGTCTCTACTGAGTTAACCAGCTGCTTTCCAAGAAACAGAGACTCTTTTCCTCTGTGCACATCAAAGCCTCGGGCAGAAAGGTGACTCCCAGCACTTGCCGAGGACTAGTGATAGGCACAGGAATGGGGTCCAGAAGCAAGACATAGGAACCCGAGTGGGAGAGGCCATGTGGCCCTGAAAAAGTCGTCTCCTAACAAGCCCAAGATTCTACTTTCAAAAATGAAGTCGTAAACCTGTGTGTGTTTACAGTGCTATTGGGTATGTATCACAAACGAGATCTAGTTACCTCACAGCCTTACATGAGGTTACCGTTCTGTACCTTTCCGCGCTGTCTGATTCTTCATTAGTGGCTGCGTCCGCTATCCAGAAGCTGGTTGTAAGATGAGTTGCACCAGGCTATAGAAACCTTAGCTTGAAAGACCTTTTACCATATGTGTAATGTGTGCATACGGTCTGTTGATGCAGTGTGATAGATGAATCATGTGCACATAAGGAACTTTAAGAGTTACAAAAAAGCGTGTGCATGAACAATATGTCTCGTGATAATTTAAATACATTTCAGAGAAGAAAATGTCAAATAAATATAAATGTTCTATTTGATACTTATCCTAGTTTTCCAATGTCTTCACGGATATTCAGTTAAATGAGCGGGACCACTGTAGATGATGAGGAGCAACAGTGCATGCATTCAGATGTGGCGGCAGTGGGCTTGTAGGGAATGTGAAAGACACTCACGCAGTGGGCAGCCATTTCCAAGCAACACTTCTCTCAGTGATCATTGAATAATCAAGGACTAAAGATGGGGTACCGAAACCACTCTGCCGGTGCTGTATTAATAACGCAGCTCCCCCATGGCAGATTGCTGGACTCCAGCAATCTGCCATGGGGGAGCTGCGTAGTAAACAACACCGGCAGAGCAGTTTCGGTCGCCTGCTCGCCTCCTCTCCTCCATGCCCCCTAATGTGGAGGTTGCAGAGGGAGAGGCGTGCAGGGGGGACTGGTGCTGCATTAATAACGCAGCTCCCCCATGGCAGATTGCTGGAGCCCAGCAATCTGCCATGGGGGAGCTGCGTTATTAATACAGCACCGGTACTCCCTGCGCCTCTCTCCCTCTGCGACCCCCACATTAGGGGGCATGGAGGAGAGGAGGCAAGTAGTGGAGTACCTTTACTGAAAATGTTGGGGGGGACATGACATCTGATGAAAAGTTTACCCAGTTAAATGAATGGGGATAAAATGGTGTGCCATGAAAGTTGGGGGGGGGACAAACACCCATGTCCCCCCTAAAATTACGCCCATGGAGGCTAGCGGGGGTCTGGAACTGCTCTGCCGGTGTTGTGTTTACAATGCGGCTCCCCCATGGCAGATTGCTGGGCTCCAGCAATCTGCCATGGGGGAGCTGCGTTATTAGTACAGCACCGGTCCTCACTGCGCCCCTCTCCCTCTGCGACCCCCACATTAGGGGGCATGTAGGAGAGGAGGCAAGCAGTGGAGTACCTTTGCTGAAAATGTTGGGGGGGACATGACATCTGATGAAAAGTTTCCCCAGCTAAATGAATGGGGATAAAATGGTGTGCCTGCGGTTGGCTATTGCAAAAATTGAACCCAATATCGACAGGCTGGCTGGTGAAAGGCAGGCCCACCCTTCACACTAGTTCTCCAGTATGCCACTGTCCAACTTGCAAGTGACAGCATTGACAGTACGTTGTTGTACTTGAGAAACAAATTGTTACAGCACTTGCATAGCAGATGTTACTACAGGACAGCAGTTTTGGGTGTTTTCGTTTGTGTAAAATAAATATCCAACACTATTTTTAGTCGAGTCCTCTGTATTATAGCAAAATAATCGGAATGCTTTGTTCACAAATATTTGTCCTCTAATCTGATTTGAATCATTGCAAGCAATGCTTTTGAAACAACGTGGTGTTTCACATTCACTCCTTCGTTAGGGGCACCATTGTACTCCAGCGCGCGATAACCGTTCGCAACCGAGTACAATTTTGGAGTGCATGTGTATAGGGGGGGGCCTGGGCCAGAGAAAGTTTTCTTAGGGGGGACTCGGGGTCAAAATGTTTGAAGACCACTGGCGTACAGGATGTCAGGCACCGTGGATTTGGGCATGATTTGGCACTTTGTCTCTGGCAATAAAAAGAGTGACATCATTGAAAGTCAAAGAAGCATTGCTGGACAGTCTCCTGTTTGGTGGCAGGATGACTGATATCTCAGCAGGGCAGGCTAACGCCGCCTTCCAAAATGTGATGCAGTCTCTCAAAGGAGAGCCAACGAACCTTTTGAAATGCAGCTGTGCTGGAAATAGGGGTTCCGTGGGTGCTACAGATCACCCATAATGTATGCAGGCAATTGACTGATGATAGCCCGGCTTGTTTACAAACCTACCGTGTTTGTTCATCCACACAGCAGACAGGCGCAGGACCCCATGTCCGCAGGAGTTGTTAGGATCTGGGTCTGTGCTGTTTTCTGTGGAGTGCTGGGTTTATTCTTATTGGGGTTCAAGTCTTTGTGTGCAGGTTGCCACAGCCTGTTCGTTTAACTTGCTCTACGTTTTCATTTGATGTACTTTCAATTCCCAATATGTAATCAGGACTTTGACCTGTTTTCTAATATGAAATTATTGCAGGCCCTTGGGCTGGCAGAGTATGTGTATAAGTTAAGCTATTTTTTCTGTTCCAGAAGAGAGAGAGAGATAGAGAGAGAGAGAGAGAGAGAGAGAGAGAGAAGAGAGAGAGAGAGAGAGAGAGAGAGAGAGAAAGAGAGAGAGAGAGGGAGAGAGAGGGAGGGAGAGAGAGAGATAGAGAGAGAGAGAGAGAGAGAGAGAGAGAGAGAGAGAGAGAGAGAGAGAGAGTGTGTTAGGGAGACAAAGAGATATAGAGAAAGTAATTACTTTGTTACTTTCAACATAGGGCTGTGATGTGTCCATGGGGGCTAGGTACCACCACCCACGGATGCTGGGCTGTGGGATGGTGTGGGGAGGGTGGCCGGGTCTTCGCCCACCCTCCCTATGCCACATAATAGAGACTTGCCACTGGCAGCGGTGGACTGGCCTTCTGGGTAGTCTGGTCGTTTTCTGGTGGGCCTCTGCACCATGGGCCGCTGTTTTGTGTGTACCGTGGTTTTCTTCTCCTCTTCTCCTCTTTCCCAACAACCCCACCCCCTTTCCTTTCATATCAGCTCAGTCCCTATGTCCCTTTTACTCATGCCTATCTGCTGCTCAATCCCAAAATGGTGAAATATGTGCTTTAAAATTCACTATTTGTACCATTTTATCTAAATGCTATTGTGCTGTGAACCTCCAAGTACTACCAAAAGGTGCTCGCTATATTCACTTGCACAGTGTATTTTTTTTTAATTTGTTTTTGATCAAATTTGATCTTTACAAAAGAAAAATCAGAAACTTTATACCACCTTAAAATATAACGTATAAAATATAACACAATCATTTTTCAGCTCCTTTGAAAAAAAATAGTTCTACTGAAGACAAAATTATTACAGAATCACGAAAACTTAATGGAACCTGAGGACCATAAGGACCATGAGGAACATCAAGCACTGCCCCCCACTCTACTCCTGTGTATCTTTGATGGGATCATCCTCTTTCTTCCAGGCTTCTGTAGAGAACAGACCGATTTTTGATAATATTTGACCTACTGCGATTGTTAGGGCAGTGCCATACCCCGATATCAAAAGGTTCCAAAAATGTTCTGATAGTAGATATTCTATTTTGTCTTCAAATTTAGAAAAATAAATTATTCTGGTGTCCCAAGTCCCTTCACAGTCTCGAAGTAAATGCTCCAAGCGTTGCAATTTAGGATCTGCACACAAATTGCACAGAATGATGGCATTATGATTTTGTCCTCTGATGTTTAACATTTCTCCTGTATGGATTATATTTAGGCGCGCTCCAAACAATATATTTCGTGACTCCCAGCTTGGATGTTTTTGTAAATATTTTGGTATCCCTCCCAGATTTTTTTTCCAGAGTTAGAAAACTATTTTTGGGTTGTGTGCGCCGCATTTCCAAGCCTGTCCTGATCCAGTCCATTATTTCGGTTTCTTTCTTTGCGTTCAAGGGATTAGTTTTCAAAGTTTCTATTGATGAGACTGCCTCTGTCAGAATTCTCATAACTCAAACTTCCAGCTGATGAAGTAACTTAGACCTGTCCATTTGAGGCTGCGTCTTCATATCCTCATAGAGCGAGTTTTTTTGGGCGGTTGCTATCAGCCTATATAGTGTGAGCAAACGCCTACCCACTTGTTGCTGGAGTGATTTTAGTCCGAGTTCAAATCTTAGAACAGACATGGGAAAACAGTTGGGTAGGCCTAATTATCTTTTCCATAACTGACCTTCCACTTTTTGCCAGTCTATGTCCCAGAGAGTCGGTTTGGCCTCCAGACCATATCATATCACTGGAATTATTTTTGCAGATTAGAACTTTAGTAACAGCATAAGTGAGATTTTGCACAGTTCGCTGAGAATCTTTTTCATCTGTGGTACCGCTTTCTCAACCTTTAGCCTTATTTCTCTTTCTGCTTTGCTGGCTGACAGAAAATAATACTCTGTATAGCCCCAATAGACTAGCTCTTCTGTTCTCTTGATCGCCTGATCTTCAAAAAAACATTTTCCATACTTGATATGCTTTTTTGGATGTTTCAACACTAAGATTTTAGACTTTTTTGGGTTTACTTGAAGACCGTTCATTTTGGTGTATGCACTTAAGCCAGTCAATAAACGTTGCAGCCCTAGGGCTGTCCTATCAATAAGGACGATGTCATCAGCGTAAGCGAGCCAAAAAACCTTGACTGAGTTTCATTTTGGGCTTGCCATTGTCCAAGATTGCAAAAAAGCCCTCAGATCTGACAAATACACATTAAAGAAAAACAGCGCACCCAAACACCCTTGTCTCACGCCTTGCTCGATGTTTATTGAGTTGGTATGAGGACCGGCCTCGTCCAATCTTACCATCATTGACGTGTCTTTGTGCAATTCAATCAATATTGATAGCAACCTTCTCGGTAATCACCAATCTCTCAATTTAGCCCACATATTCTCCATTTTCACTAGATCAAAGGCCCTGGAGAAGTCTATCTGGGCTCCATAAATCAGGCCTTCTCCATACTCTTTGAAATGTTCTGCCAAGAGATTCAGGACCATACCATTTAATGTTGTGGACATACCACGTCTAAACCCTGTTTGAAATTTAGACAGGATGTTTGTTTCCTTTGCCCAGTCCTCTAGCTCTAACAGATGGATCTTCATAAATATTTTGCTTTCAATGTCAAGGAGGGCAATTGGTCTATAGTTTTCAGGTTGTGACCGGTCACCGCCCCTTGTAGAATGGTATGACGACTGCTTGTTTCCAGGAGGATGGAAAACGTTGTGTCTTTAGTATTTCATTATAGAGGTTGAAAAGGAGGTTTTCCCATGTTTTTACATTGTTTGTTAAGACCTGATAAGTTAGCCCATTTGGGCCCGCTGCCTTTGAGGATGAAGCATTCAGGATGAGCTCTTCTATTAATTTGTTATTGTACTTAAGGTCCCACTGCGCAACTTCCTTCTCTCCTTCCTTGGACTCTGACGTGTTTTTAAAGTTTTATGTAAGAAAGTCCGTCCAGCCCTTTTCAGACACTAAGTTGCATTGAATGCTATTAGTAATTGGTTTCTTTCCTGAATTATTTATTAATGACCAGAAATTACGAGTACTATTTTCACATAGTGCTGAGAGCATCCGCTCATTATCTTGTTGGTGCCGCAGTGTATTTTTTCTTATTTATGTATTTTATTGTATAAAGCGCAGACCTAGCTTGAAAGCAGTGAAGCTCTGCAAAGACTGTGGATAGCCACCATATGGGGCCACTTGGAAAAACATTTCCAGGGCCACCTTTGGTTCCCCATCCACCCCTGGTCTCTGGGCACCCCATCTTGCTCTTTCCCTTTAAGGGACTTCTTTTTCACCCATAAAACATTTTGAGTAGAAGGGAGACTTTAGACCAACTGTCGTAAGGCGGTGCCCCTCGGGAGAAGGAATAACTCAAGCTAACACAAGCCTGGTCATGAACCAGGTGGTCTCGCAGAACATGCAACTGCACTCTGCATGCCCGACTGCATGACTAACATTGTGCAGGCACATACAAGGTTTCCAAAACATCACTGGCCACGGGTATGTGCTCCGTCCATGGATCCGCAAAGGGGAAGGCAGAGCCGGCACCCTGGTCAGAGAAATCCCCGATTTAAACGAGCCAATCACATTCTCTAATTAAAAGAAAAACACTTGAGTTCGTTCAGAGAGGGGAGGGCCAGGCAGACTGGCATAAGCCACTATTTAACAGAAATGGGAGTTTGCAGATGAGGGTGGGAGTATAAAGGGAGAATGGGGGTAGAGAACGAGTTTTCTGGAAGTGAGAGTTCTAGAGAGGAAAGGGCTGGAGCCTAAAGGGCTCAAAGAGGGGGAGTAGACTAATTAGAGAAAGAGGAAAGGAAGTTGTAGGTGTCAAGAAATGGAGGGGGCAGAGACAGGGAACAGGGAGTAGGTTGGAGCTGTCAGGTGAAGAAGACCAAGAAGATAAAGGGGAAGGTGGTGAAAAATTGGGAGGAGGTACAACCACTTGACAGGCTCATTAAAGAGTCTAAGGATTAAATAGACTCAGTGCTAAGCAATCCATTGTCCCCTTCTGAGCATGTGTAATGCACGCTATATAATGGGAAGCTTGCACTGCTGGTGGCTGATTCAGGCTATACTTATCCTAATGTGGCACCTTTTGTGACGTCTCCATCCCTCATGCCTCAAAAGAAACTGACACTGTCAATAAACCACTTTGACACCAGTAAATGTGAAGCAGAGCCAGTAAAAAACAGGCTTGCCTTACATTTATTTATTCATTTTTATTTTAGCATTTATACCTGCGCACAAAGCCCATGGCCATCTAGGTGCTAGTTACAGTGAGTACGGATTAACAGAAATATGCATTGAGATTAGTTGAACAGGTGAGTTTTGAGGGTTTTCTTCTGAACAGGTGGAAGGAAGGTTCAGAATGCAAGGGGAAATGTGGAGGTTGTTCGAGAAGGTGACTGCGCACACCGGGAAGCTGAATCCCCCTGCTCTTTTCCGGTTGAATCTTGGTACGATGAGGAAGTGCCTGTAAGCGGATTGTAGGGCCCTCATGAGAGCATGTCTATTGAATCTCTGCACAAGACACGATGGAGAGTTGATATGATATGATATGGCATTTATGATGCGCCTGTACACAAGTGTTTCTAGGTGCAACAAGATAAGGGAGGGAAGACAAAGGAAGGACAAGACAAATGATCTTACTAGGCCTTGTGTCATTCGGATCGTGCAACTGTGACAAAAGAAGTGCAAGGAGATGGAGAAGTGCAAGGGAGAGGAAAAGGGGGAAGTGCGATCAGGGCAGCATTACTTTGAGTAAGTGCAGCCAGGGCAGCACGGCTCTAGGTAAGTGCAGGAGGCAGGGGGGCTGTAGGGGTAGGAGTTACAGCCCCTAAGTGTGCAGTAGGCCAGGAAGCAGTGCAAAGGAAGACTGGCTGTGGAGGAGCCTGGAACCCAATGATACTCTGAGGGAACCAAGCAACCAGTCAGCGCAGCAGTCAGGTAAGTTAGCAAGGGAGAGAGAGAGAGAAGGCAGATGAGAAGAGAAGGGTCTTTAGCTGCTTCTGGAACTTAAGGTGGTCCGGCTCAAGTCTGAGAGAGGCAGGGAGACCACTCCAGACGAAGGCACCTGCACAGAAGAAAGAGATATACCCCCCACTCTCTGTCTGGAGAAGCGTCTGACCCTTAGAGAGTTGGAGGTAGCTGAGTCAAGGGCTCTAGAAGGAAGGTATTTCAAAAGAGAGAGTTGGATGTAGTGTGCGCATCAGCCCCAGAAAGCCTTGTGGACGATGCTGAGGTTCTTGAAGTTGATCCTGCAGCCATCGGAAGTCAGTGAAGAAATTTCAGGGCTGGAGAGATACAGTCCCTGGGCTTGAGGGAACCTGTTCTGGATAAGTTGCAGGGGGCAAAGAGTAGAGGTAGGCACAGTGAGAAAAAGGCTGTTGCAGTAGTCCAGCCTGGAGAGACCCAGGGCTCTGGAGATAGTGAGCCTCTGGGGGAAAGTCAGAAAAGGTACCTCTTACGAGGTGCAGCTGGAAGTGGGCCTTTTAGGCAAGGTCCGAGATGTGAGGAGAGAAGGAGAAAGTGGAGTCGAAGATGACGCCAAGGATTTTTGCCTCACAGGAAGGTGGGGCTAACAGGCCCAAGAAGGGCAGACAGAGTGAGAGAGGGAAAGTGGGTGCTGGGGTCCAAATGACAAGGATCTCGAAATTACCGGCATTAAGACAAAAATCGTTGGAGGCACACCAATCCTGAATTGTGAATAGACAGTCAGGAATGAGTGAGGGAGGAGAGGAGGCTGAGGGAAGCCTGAAGGAGAGCTGATTGTCATCTGCATAACACTGTAAGTTAGAAGGGAAGGTGGAGATCAGGTGGGCCAAAGAGACGAGTTAGACATTGAATAGCCAGGGTGAGAGGATACAGCCCTATGGGACACCACATGTGGAGAGAGAGGTAGTGGAGGAGAAGGACCCAAGTTGGACCTGGGATGGACAGTCCAGGAGGAAGGAGGTCAGCCACGCCAGGGCCTGATCCATGATGCCCAGGTTCACACGGAGTTGGTTGATCAGGGTGGCATGATTGAACGTGTCGAAAGCAGAGGAAAGTTCAAGGAGGATGAGGAAACAGGGAGAGCTGGAATCAAGGTTAGATAGCAGATCTCAACAGATGTTCAGGAGAGCAGTTTCCATGCATCTGGCTGCTCTGAATCCAGACTGATGGTCATGGAGGCAGCCAACAGATTCAGTGTGGAGGGTCAGCTTGGAGATGGCCAGCTTTTCCAAGAGTTTGCCCAGGAAAGGAGTGATAGAAATTTGCCAGAGATGTAGGACCGGCATATCACTTTTTAAGGAGGGGATAGACAAGGGAGTACTTGGGGAGAGACGGGAAAGATCCAGTGGCAAAAGAGTGATTGCAGAAATCGGTCAAGACTGGAGCAGGGTGGCAATGTGGTCCTTGATGATTCTAGAGCAGTAGGAGAGCACCTGTTTGGATGACACTTTCATAGATCAGACTTGTCTAGAAACATCGTCAGGAGTTGTCAGAGAGAAGGAGGAAAAAGAAGAGGAGTGGTGGAGGAGGCCAAAAGGGGCCTGCGGGAGGTAGAGGTAGAGGAAGAGGAAAGCGAGGACATGGTTTCCAGAGTTTTAGTTGTGAAATGAGAGGTCAGAGCCATACAGAGGGCCTGGTAGGGAACAGGGGAGGTGGAGACTGCAGTAGGATTGTCCAGCTCCTTGCAGATTTTAATGCGTTCGGCCGTGTTGTTAGAGGCCACAGAGACACAGGCTTGGATATGGATCCTCTTCTTGGAGAGGAAAGGAAGTCTGTATTGCCTTTGGGCAAGTGGCACGCCAGTTTGTCAAAGAATGCGCCCAAAGCCCTCCACTTCCTCTCATGCACCTTGCACTTGCGTTTCAGGGCGGCGAGGTCAGAGTTTTGCCAAGGGTTGCACTTGGAGGTAGGCTTCAGATGGATTCTCATGACAGGGGCAATGATGTCCAGAGTGTTGGGGATAGATTCAGGTTAGAGAGGGCTGTGTCAGGGTGCGAGTCAGATGCAGGAGTAGGAGGAGCAGAGAATGTAGAGGCAAGGGCACCCTGACACTCGCTTCATGGGCCATTTCACAGAGAAAGAAGGTGGAAGTACTTGGGTAGACTTTGCTTGAGGGGCAAGACATTTCAGGTGAGAGGAGAACAGAAAGTCGTCAGTCCAAGAGAGAGGAGTTGTGAGAGGGGGATGTCTGAGGAGATGAGAACATCCAAGGTGTGCCCAGCATTGTTTGATAGACAATGGTGGCTGATTGAAAGAATTGTTACTTTGAATCTTTCTCTGGCAGGGAGCCAACGAACAGATCTCCTGGCTTCAGAAATGTGGTTGTGCTTTCCCAGGTCACGGGTGGCACGGAAAGTGTTATTTTGGATTACTTGGAGTTTTCTTTTTTTCAGTAGTGCCATAGAGTAGCGCATTGCAATGGTCCAGTTTGGATCCGACGAGCCCATATGCTACTGTGAAGCATTTCTCTGGGTAAAGGAATGGTTTGCTTGCATTGATGAGCTTTGTTGCAAAGGCTGAGGAGGAGGTGATGTGATTAACTTGCCATGACATGTTGAGTGGCATTTAAGTATACACACAAAGTTTTTACAGATGAGGCGACAAGGATTTTGTGACCATCGATGATGAAGAATTTGAGGGCATTGTCTTGTGAGGATAGCTCAGGGACACTGTGCTCGCCCTCGAAGCAAGACGACGAGGAGCACCACAGGTTTGATCCGTGGGTCTGCGCTTAGAAATATCTGGGTATTAAGCACGTTATAAATAGCCAATCACAGACAAGCCATCTCAACAAATTAACTTTGCTAGTGTCTTGGAAAGTAGTAAAGGCCCCAACAACCCTGCGACCCTGGACCCGCAAAAACCTTCCACATCGGCAGCTATAACAGACACGGTTGTCCCTCGCGTGTCTCTGGAGATTTCAATTCCACAAACAGTCGAGCCGAAAAGTGTAATATTTGACACATTCAAGGGCAACCTACCTCAGAAACCAGTTCCAAACGGCTCAAAAGTAGGGCAAATGAAAAAAATGAAAAATCAAAGAACAAAAAATCAAAGGCATGGCAATAATTCAAGGAAATTTCTCCGGAACCTCAAAACTGTTAATGTCACTGTCAACAACACTCTTACAGAAGACAGAGGCTCAGTAAAGATAAAAGATCTCCCCACTGTCAATCCGATCGAAAAGACTGGAGGACAGGAAGCCTCTCCAGAAGCAGCTGACGAGTCTTCCACCGATCTCATTGACCTCTCTGTGTATGAAGACCTGGAAACAGATGACAAGGTCCCCGAGATGGAAGCGGAGGAAAAGGTACCTGCTTCCGAACCTTTAAAAACAACAAACGATGAAAACGTCTCGGTGCCCGCTCAAATACTGGCTGGTGCCTCCAGAACATATATTCTTTTTCAAAAACCTGCTAATCAAGATGGGCCTCAGGCGGTTCCCCCAAGTCCCATCTTTAAAACCCTGGAAGACAGGCGTAAAGTTACGGCTCAAACATGGACTCTGCCCAAACCAACGATGGAAAGGAACTCAGACCAGAAAGAGGCCTTGTGGAATCACGGCGAATCAAAAGAAAAAACCCTTGATGGCCTTGACCATAACAAAGTGAACAAAAACAGTCCAGGCCCGGCTTGTAATCTGACACAAGACTCGTGTCATGGCAGTGACCGAAAGGGATGGCGTTCAATGAATAGGAACGACATAAGTCGTAGTGATAAATTTCAAACATCTCACAAAGCCCGGCTAGAACGCATAGAACATGGCGACAAACTCATCTTAAACCGCACAAACGTTCTATGCCTATTCCAACATGTGCCCTCTCTCAGAACGATACGATCTGATGATATCAAGACTGTTGAATTTAAAAATGAAGAGCAAAATGACAAAATTATCCTTCACTTCAGATCTAGAATTGTCCTGAACATTGTGCTGGATGCTGCCTCTGCTTTTATGTCCATGGGTTTTGACATCTCAGAAGTGTCCGAGAAATCCAAAACTGACCGCAGGCCTGAACCTCAAAAAAATTAAACATGACAATCCCCCCCACGAACTGCTTCCTACCAAAAAAGCTATGGAAGTAGTGTCATACCAAAACTCAGAAATTCTAAGAGAACGTGAGCTTTATCCACGCCACGACAACGAGAAAATCCTGTCTGCCAGCCATGCCACTGGTGACGACTTGGGGAAATTCCCTAAAGACGAAAATATAAAAATTACTATTAAAGGAGACTGCGCCTTGGAAACAAGGTGCCTCGACTTGCCAAGTTCAAAGGACCTAAGTGGAGACCCAAAGGATTGGTCCTGGCTGGCAGAAGCCCTATGCAGACCCTCAAGACGGTAACGCCAGGAGGTAGAGGAGCCACTCGTGTTTAAGATCGGATCCTGGAACACTAGGGGCTTCTCCCACTTACTTCAAGAACCCTGGCCGGACGTGCTTCATGTGGTATGCCTACAGGAAACCTGGATGATCACTTGTCCGACTTCGGAAGCCTATGAAGTGGCATTTAATCCGGCTCTTAAAAAAACCAGAGGACGACCTATGGCAGGCCTGTTGACACTCGTGAAAAAAAGCTCTGGATGTCGCATTACAAACTCAACAAACTGGTCACCTTTTATACAGGTGTCAACGATTGCCACAGCCAGGACCATAACTACCAATGTGACCCATTTCCACATTCTCAACATATACTGGAACCTTATTCAAGCTGGGACAACTCTCTTCATAGATCAAGTTTCATCAATAATTGACAAATTATTACTCACAAACGAGTCAACAAACATAATAATATGTGGGGACTTAAATATCAACTGTATGGCCATAAAGTTGAAAAACAACGAAGTCCCTTATGTACCGAATAACGTGGCCTCAAAATGGATGTTGGAAATGGAAGCCAGAAACCTGGCAATGTTAAATGGAAACATCAGCGGCGACATACCAGCCAAACCAACGTCGAGAAGACTAGAACAGAATTCCATCTTGGATTACTTTTTCGTATCAGACAAAATTCAACAGTCCACCTTGTCGCTTCTGGTAAAGCCGATGACTCAAAGTGATCACGAGATGGTAATTCTAACCCTGTCAGTCGAAAAAGCAGACCTCCCATAACATCTGGAATCATCGGATCATGGTGGAGTCAAACAGAGTGAGGCTGTCGCTCCAGTCTGACGAAGTCTCTAAAATCAAAGACACATTTATCAAAGATGATCTTGGAGTGGAATATGCGCACCTACTACAACTTTTTGTGGAAAAAAAACAGGGCTTGAGAAACCCTGGCTTTGCAAACAAACACAAATGCGATGTTGAGGTTATGAGAAAAAAGAGGGAATTACGCGCCACAATCAGATATATAAGACTCAGGGACCCCATAGGCTTCCTGCAAGAAAAACGTGCCGCAAAACAGAAATATAAAAACTGGCTAAGATCTCATAAGGCCCTAATGATCTAAAAAGACGCAGAACTACTGCTGCAAAAGATGAGAAACAAAAACTCGGCTGATTTCTGGAGACTACTGAATAATGAAGGTGCCCCGCAATCTGCGCTGATGGCAAATATGGTATTAGAAGCAGGGTGGATTCTACACTTCAAAAACCTGTACAGCAAAAAAGGGAAGTGGTTGTATCCTACAACATCAAATTTAGTAAAATGGGACCTCACATTCTTTAAAGATGATGTCCTCCAGATAATTAAGAACGCCAGTGCCACAAGGGCCCCTGGACCTGACTGCCTGACTAACTGTACCTTAAAGCAAAATCCAGAATTATGGGCAGAGTTTTGTGAGGAGCTCTTTAAGCGAATTTGCAGAAGATGCGCCACTGCAGAATCTTGGAAGAAAGCAATAATTGTTCCCATCTTTAAAAAAGGAAATCGGCTGGATCCTAAACATTATTGCCCGATAGCGCTTCTGGATGCGCTAGGTAAAGTATATGCAACCATGCTTCGACAGAAACTCTCACAATGGATTTTAGACAGTAACCACATAGATGACAGACAGATGGGATTTGTAAAAGGGTTCGGCTGTGGCCTAAACCTTCTGCTGATAAACCTGCTAAAAATGGAAGTCATTAGATCTGGGAGAAAGGTCTACCTAGCCCTGATAGGTTTCTCCCATGCCTTCGATTCCATCGACCGAGAATTACTCTGGATGAAGATGACCACCTGGGGTTGTCCTGAGAGTTTATTAGCTGCCATCAAAGAAATCCATTCTGCCACTACCATCAGAGTGCGCCTTGACCAACGTGGATCTCTAAAAGAGGAAATCAACACCTTCTGTGGGGTTAAACAGTGCTGTCCACTGGCTGCGACCCTATTTAATCTGTTTCTCTCAGACATTGGCATTGCAATCGATGAGCCACGATCATTCTCCCCAAAAATACATGGCTCTGCACTAAGTTGGATGCTGTACGCTGACTATCTGATCTTGTTAGATACCACGCCAATCGGCCTACACCGCAAAAGGAACGCAGTAGAACGATATGTGGAAACTAATGGCCTGCATATCAACAACACAAAAAGCGAAATCCTGACGCTACAAAATCTGCAAGCAGGCCGCTATCAGAAAAACAACAAATTCAGATGGCATTTGGGAAAAGAAAAACTAACCACGGTGGAAAGCACCAGATACCTCGGAATGCAGATCAGCACAAACATAAATGACAGCCCTTGGATGGAGATCACGAAAACAAAATGCCGACAATTTGCCTCTCAAGCCTCGATACTAAACAAAAAATATGGGAAGTTTTCACTTAAGCCAGTGATAACCTTTTACCAGCAAAAGGTGGTCCCAGCCCTGATATACGGAGCTGAAAATGCCTTCGGATGCCCAGTTGAATTTTGGTCAACCCTAGAACACATTTTCTGGGTGAAAATCTTACATCTACCGAACAACATCTCAACTGCTTGCCTACGTTACGAGTTAGGCTTGATTTCTATCGAAGCCCGGATCACTTGGAATACTCTTGCTCTATTTAGGAAAACTATTCTGCCAAACGTTGCCCCACAATTTAGAATACTAAGCAAACCTGGCAGTGGCAACCCTGAGTGTCTGTTAGTCTTATGGTTTAAAAGATGTGAAGAGTTGCTGATCATGCATGAAACAAACATCAAAACGCTGCAGGACAATCCAGAATTGGTGAAGAAAAAGATCTGGGAAACAGACTGGATCCAGACCATCGAAGATCGAAGGACGGCCAAATCAATGAAGGACGTCCCGAGTGAAGCAAGAGCGTTCCATAAACTGCAAAATTACGTAGTATTATTTCCGGACAATAGGAAAAGGGCCACATACATGAGATTTTGTCTAAATCTGATTAGAACCAAAGACCGAACAAAGAACTGGGCTGGAAGAGATAAGACGAATACCGCCTGTAGATTCTGTAAGGCCTGTGATGAAACGACCAAACATCTCTTCTTATTCTGCCCCTTCTTTGGACCCCAAAGAACGAAACACTTTGGCCAATTGCTGAAAGATCAATCAACAAGGAATGCCGAAGAATGGTGGCAGTTGATGTTCACGGGTGCAAACACAAAACTGACGATTGTGCTAACCTTTTTCTTGAACGATATTGAAAAGAGCCTAAAGTCATCAGAAGTTGAAGTACAAGGATGACGGAATGGTGTGCAGTTTTGTTTAGTGATCAAATGCGGCACACCCGTCATTCTCCGACAAGGCTCTTTTAACAATGGCGAAATGTGTTTTGTAAAATGGATGGAATTCCATCTCATGTTTGTATTTGATGTGGAGACATATGATTGTTGTTTTAAAGGCTTGTACAAGCCAATAAAATAAAAAAACATTAAAAAAAACAACCTATCATCATATCATATCATTGTCAAGTTTGGCGAGGCGGTCTGGTGATCTGATGAGAGGTAGCTCTGTTTTCTCAACACTCAGGCAGAGTATGTGCGTGGCCATCCAGGATTTGATTGTTTCATAGACAGTGGAGTGGAGACACAGAGGGGAGCAATGGATCCGAGTGAGGCTGCCACTGTGGGCCTGGCAGGACACAGCCACAGACACCTCCAATCTCCCAAGATGACAGCTGTGCTGGTTGCGGCCCCTTGAAAAGATTCTGGTGGCAGCGGATGGATGGCGGATCTGTTGCCATGAGTAGTACAGGGCATGCTGGCATTTCAATAGACCAATGAAGCAGTGGCCAGAGAGGTTCCTAGGCTGACCGAGCCCAGTCTGCAAAAAAGCGGCGAGAAGGGCCATAGCTAACACCAATCTAGTTCAGCTTCAGCTCAGAGGGAAAGGAGATCATCCACTTTGAAGCGACGGAGGCCGTAGGCTTGTGTGTAGCTTGCCACCTTCAGTAGCCCAAGAGTATAGAAGTACAGGGAGAAGCTGAATCTGTCCATCTGCTCCAAGTGAGGATGTGGGTGGTGGGATTTTCTAGGGGGCCTTGAGGATCCCATGATGTATCTGGCGGACCTGGAGGGCAGTTGTGGACTGTGACTGTATCACCGTCACCCTTAACCTCGCTAGGTGTCTGGACCTGAGGAGCATCTCAGTGGAGATACGCACATATTGCGGGAAGGTGACAGGAGGATGGACACTGCACACGGCCGGGTCTTGTGAGCCCCTATAGTGTGGTGTGGCAATTGGGTTGCTGTGTGATTGATGCCGACTCTGGCTGGTGAGCTCGGTGAGCATGACTCAGTGTCAGGGTGGTTACTGGAAGTGGCCATGGCATGTAGAGGTGAGGAGGGGCCATTACCAAGTCTTGTCACTGTGTAAGCTCTGAATATGTACTGGCAGTGGCCATCTGGAATAGTGTGGACTTTCTACTTAATATGAATGGTATTTTTCTTCACTGGCTGAATTAGTCCCTGGAATTATTGGTGAACAGATCAGATGTCACCTCGGCCTGCTAGAGGAAAGGACCCGGAATATAGAGCGGGCATCACCTGAAAGGTATAATTCTATTATGTGTGCTGCCTGGAGCTCAGGAAAGGGCTGCGCTTGGCATCTGATTGACATTAGGAGACACAGACACAGCACTGTAGCCCCCGGGAGAGGCAATGATGTGGAGGCACTAGTGTGGAGAGGAACACTCCCGGTCCCTGATGGGCCCGTGCTTCAATGCAGTGACCGAGTGGTGTTCATGGTCACCTAGGCGATGGATAATACAAAGCAGCGGGCGATGGCCAGTGTCAGAGCAGAGATGCTCTTCCCTCTTCCTTCTCTCTCCCTCTAACCTGCTAATCTTTCCCTCTGCTCTATCCCTCTCTACCTCCTTTTCCACGCAGCCTGCTGACTGGCTATGTGGTGTACCTCAGAGTCTCACAGGTCCCTGGCACCCTCTCCAGTCCCCTCGCACTTGCCTCATCATTACTGCACTTGGTCAATGAGCCTTGAGAGGGGCAACTCTCAGCACTTACCCCAGCTTCTGACTAACTGGGTGCATTTGGTTCATTCCCCCTTGGCTCCCGTGCACTTATCATCCCTCCCCTCTCCTGCACCTGTCTGCGCACTTGCATGATCTGAATTCACCATGCAGTGAAGATTGTCTATATGCGTTTCCCTTATCTACCCTCCTTGCATGGTGGCGCCTCAATGCACTTGGAAAAACTTCAGAATAATCATCAGACCTATTTGCTGTTATCTACACTGTTAATTGTATTATATGCACTTGTTCCATGCTCCCACTCTGCCTGTGCAGACTTGTATCATTCAGAAATTCAAAAGCCCTAAATGGCTGTTGTTTTCGCCTTGGTCCCTCCCTACTTGAGCGCTTTGAAACACTTGCTTTGTGTATACGCGCTTTACAAATAAACAATACCACACCAATACCATACTTCAACTGCTACTCTATCTTCTATCCCTCGCCCCTCTGGAAGGAAAATGTTCAAAAGGATTCTTTTGGTTTCCAACTCAGGCCTGCTCATCACTGCCATCTATGTCAATGCTTCTTCCAGGCAGACTGTTACAGGAATCCACTTTGTTGCTCGATCTTCTGACCTGTGGGCTCCACTTATCGTCTCTGTACGCTCTCTCTTATCTTCATTTCCCATTAATAGTGGTACCAGATGGGAAGTACTCTTGGCTGGTTTCTCATCCTCCAGGTGCATCAATAATGTCTACCACAACAGCACTGTTTATGGCCCAGGGCTCTCATCCCAACCTTCACTTTCTTGACAGGTGTCTTCCTTCTCTGATCAACTACCTCCCTTCTCCTGCCACTACTTTGGTGGCAACCCCCCTTCCCCTTCTCCAACTCCGACGAGTGAACCAAATCCATGTACCCCTCCTCAGAAGTCCTTCAAAAGTGGAAAGTAGGTCCACCTTGTGACCTTCAACTCTCGATCTGCTGTCAAATATGCTTCCGATGTCCGTCTCCTCCTCGAAGACTTTGACCTTGACGTTCTCACCCTCACTGAGATGTGGTTCAGTGCCAGCTCTGTCAGATCCTTTGACACACTCCTTCCTGAGGGCTACAAGATCCTTTCTATGCCCATGTCTAACCAGTGGCGTAACACAAAATGTGGGGGCCCCCCTGCGAGCCATGCTGGTGGGGCCCCCCAACTCGGCAACAAATCACTGGCCGCGCCAAACTCTGGGTCGGCATAGATTATAACGCTTGCAAAATACGCACGAATGTGCTGCTGAAGGGATATGCCGCACACTGCACTAGGAGAAATGTATAAATATGTGTTTTAATGCAATATACAGCACACTTTCTGAGAAAAATTGCCTAAAAAAGCCAGAGTGTTTGCAATTGTTTTGTAGGATAACACCAATCCAATAGATGCAAGTCACCAACAGTGCACAGGAACATTAATACTTTGCTATTAAAAATGCCATGCCACAATGAAAACATGTCCAACTGGCTACACAATGTAGAGCAGTGTAGACACGTAATATTGTTACAGTAAAGCATCCCGGTCCACATTTAGACATACCTAGACATACCTAGACTGGTTGCACCAAAATGCCAGTCGAAGGAATAACACTCGTAACACTCATCAAGAAGAGAACACACATTCAAGCCTGCGGCCTCTAACAACACAGCAAAACTCTTTCAAATCTGCAAGGAACTGGTGAATCCTGTTGCGGTCTTTACCTTTCCTGTTCCCTCCCAGGCCCTCTGTATGGCTCTGTCATCTCACTTCTATGCTAAAACTCAGGATATCCTGTCCTTCATCTCCTCTTCCTCTCCCTCTTCCTCTCTCGGCACCCCCTTTGGCCATCTCTACCTCTCTTTCTCCTTTCTCCTCTTTTTCTCTGACAACACCTGACAAGGTTTCTAGACAAGTGCGATCTATGAAAGTGTCATCCAAACAGGTGCTTCCCTACTGCTCCAAAACCATCAAGGACCATATTGACACCCTTGCTCCAGCCTTGGCCGATTTCTGTAATCACTCTTTTGCCACTGGAATGTTCCCCTCTCCCCTTAACCACTCCCTTATGCACCCAATCCTCAAGAAGTCATCTGCCAATCCTGCCTGCCCGGCGAACTATTGCCCAATCTCCATCATTCCGTTCCTGGGCAAACTGTTGGAAAAGCTGGCCATCTCCCAGTTTACTCTCAACGAAGAATCTGTTGGTTGGCTCCTTGACCTTCAGTCTGGCTTCAGAGCTGCCAGAGGCACGGAAACTACTCTCCTGAACACCTGTAAAGATCTGCTCTCTAACCTTGATTCCAGCATTCCTTCTGTCCTCATCCTCCTTGATCTTTCCTCTGCATTTGACACGGTCAACCACGCCATCCTGATCAATCCTGATAAATCGACTCCATGAGAAGCTGGACATCACGTATCAGGCCCTTTAGTGGCTGACCTCCTCTTGGACAGCCCCTCCCAGGACCAACTTGGTCCCTTTCTCTCCGCTCCATCCTCTCACCATGTTTTTCAACCTCTACTTGGCCCCTCTGGCCCACCCAAACTCTACCTTCTCCTCTAACTTTCAGTGTTATGCGGCTGACACTCCGTTTTCCTTCAGGCTCCCCTCAGACTCCTCTACTCTCTCGCTCATTCCTGACTGTCTATCCACGAGTCAGGATTGGTGTGCCGCCAGTGATCTCTGCCTTAATGTCAGTAAGATGGCGATCATTCTCATTTGGACTCCAGCCCCTGCTTTCCCTCTCTCACTCTGGCTACCCGCCTTGGGCCCTTCCTGTGAGGCAAACAACCGTGGTGTCATCTTTGAATCCACTCTCTCTTTCTCTTTCTCTCCTCACATCTCCGACATCGCCAAGAAGTCCCACTACCAGCTGCTGCTCCTCAAAGGTACTCTTCCCTTTCTTACTTTCTCCCAGAAGCTCACTGTCTCCAGAGCCCTGGTTCTCTCTAGGCTGGACTACTGCAACAGCCTCTTTATCAATCTGCCTTCCTCTACTCTCCACCCTCTGCAACTAATCCAGAACAGGACTGCAAGACTTATCCTTGGCCTCAAGCCCAGTGATCTTATCTCTCCAGCCCTGAAATCCCTCCACTGGCTCCCAGTTGCTGCAAGGATCAAGTTCAACACCCTTTGCATTGTCCATAAGGCTTTCTGGGCCTGGGGACCGCACTTCATCCAGTGCTCTCTTCCAAAATATCTTCCTTCTCAAGCCCTTCGCTCAGCTACCTACAGCTCATGAAGGGTTAGACACTTCTCCAGGCAGAGAGTGGGGGTAGATCTCTCTCCTCTGCAGGTGCCTCCCTCTGGAATATCCTCCCTGCCCCTCTCAAACTTCAGCTGGACCACCTGAAGTTCTGGAAGCAGCTCAAAACTTTCCTCTTTTCCTCTGCTTTCTCTCTCTCCCTCCCCTGCTGGCCTACCTGACCTACCTGTCTGCTGTGCCGACTGTTTGCTTGTCTACCCTCAGAGTCTCACTGAGTCCAGACTCTTTCTTGATTAGTCACCCTTGCACTGCCTCTGGGCCTACCAAGCACCTATTGGATGTACATGTGACCTTACAGTCCCTTGTTCTCTTTGCAATACCCAGAGCCACGCTGCCCTGGCTGCACTCACTCAGAGCATTGCTGCCCTGTTTTTGCCTGCCCTCTGCCTTGCACTTCCCCCCTCCCTTTCCCCTTGCACTTCTCATTCTCTCACTTGCACAATCTGAATGACACAAGGCTTAGTAAGATTGTTTGTCTTGTCCTCCCTCTATCTTCCCTCCCTTGTCTTGTCGCGCCTAGAAACACTTGTGTACCGGCGCATTATAAATAACTTATATCATATCATTTGATCACAGATGCCCAGAAAAATATACAATGGCGCAGTAAGAAACGGCTAGACTGGCAGGACCCAAATGGCAGTCTAAATAGGTAATTCACTTAGCAGGACTGCTTTATCAAAAATGCCCAGTTAAAAACAGTCATACCAAACTGAGGAATGACTAGACTGGCTGCACCAAAATGCCTCTCTAGCCACTATTACCACATATCATGCCTGCTTAACCCAGACATCAACAGCATTATAATTTGTTGCACAATCCTGCCCCCCACACATCCGCTCTCCCTACCATCCCTGCCCCAACCAACAAAATCAGCTCCTTGGCCCAGAATTACCTCCATGTCACTCTTTCTTGTCCCAGATCTTATGTATGAGGCTCTTTGCCTCATAAGTAAGTACTGGGATGAGGAATAGTGGGACTAGGAGTAATGAAGAGCACAGATAGCTAAGTCAGCATTATCTCCATGTACCTCTACCTCATCCCAGTACTTGTGTATAAGGCAGAGTGCCTTATACACAAGTACTTTCTAATACACACTGGGACGAGAAAGAATAGGGCTAGGAGTAATGAGTAATCAAGGCATTAAACACAAGTATTGGTGCAACACCATTGAGTTGACTGGGATTCAGCACTCCCCCTCCCCCTGAAACTTTTGGCTATGTTTGTTGACTCGACCTGGCTGACCTTTAGAGCAGTTGCCAGACAGAACAGGGCACAGATGGTAAATGGCACCTGGGTTTCGCTGTAAACAAGAGCCCAGCAAATACTAACATAAAGCATTTCACTGTTAGTAATTGCTTTCAAATGCCAAATGTTTTATGCAATCGAAATCGTGATGTGGGTTTAATACTTGGATGTCAGGGGAGTGATTGGAATGGAAGAGAGGGAACAGGAGACCATTCATTCTCACAGCAGTCCGTAAGTGAATGCTTTCAACCTTAAAGGAGAGAGTTAACTGCTTGTAACATTGAAGCTGCACTAGAATAGACTCATTAAAATGAGTAAAGAAATGAGATGCCCCCAAACAAACAAGTTTGCTCCTCCCCCACCTCCCATGAAGTTAGCGCCTCTCCCAACATTTGAAGGGTTATCCCCCCGAAATGTAGGTTTTGTCGTGCCCCTAAACGCAAGCACACACACCAATCACCATATACACACATGCACACCCAGCCATCCATACATTAAAGTGTTCATTATTTCACCATACAGGGACACCCAGGCAGCCACCTGTACATTTAAGGGTGCACCCTTTCACCATACAGGCACAAACACCCAGGCACCCACCCATACATTTATGTGTGCACCCTTTCACCATACAGGCACACGCAGGCAGCCACCTATACATTTAAGTGGGCACCTGTTCACCATACACTCACACACACACACATCATGGGGTTAAGAGGAGCCATAATACTTCAAAATGAAATTGGGCCTCATGACAAATATGCCGGTCCGGGAACAACAGTGTCGGTAAGCTTACTGGCACTGTTGTTTCCGGACCGGCATATTACAGCTCTACCCGGCAGGTCAGACCTACCGGGCAGAATGGCACCGACCCGCAGAGTTTTCATGGAAGCACTGGCACCGTTATTAACAGTGCTGGTGCTTCCGTGGTCCCCATTCCCGTAGAAATTGGGACTTACCATTTGCCTGCGCCTGACTTCCCGAACCGCCGGGGTTGTAATCCCCTGGTGTTACCGGGAAGTTGAGCACCAGTAAATCATTACGGGTCCGGCGGCAACCTGCCTGGTAGTACCGGCACGGTTACCGCCAAACCCGAAATGAGGCCCATTGTTTCTTCTTGAAGTCACTCTGACTTCATAAAGAAATTATTTCTGTTAAGGACCAAACAATAACGGAAATAATTTCTTTGTGAAGGCAGAGTGACTTCAGAAATAAACTATTTCTTTTTGAAGTCATAGGGCCCCCACAACCCCAGGACATGGAGGCCTCGAGCCTAGCGTCTTCCATGCCATGGGGAGGGCAGAGCCCTCAGACTTCAAAAAGAACATTTCTTTTTGTAGTCACTCTGTCTTCATAAAGAAATAATTTCTGCTACAGAAATTATTTCTTTATGAATAAAGACATATTTTTTTGAGAATTATTTTTTTTTTCCAGTGGGGCCCCCTCCCAGGATATGTGCTGGCGGGGACCCCCCGCACCGCGGGTGCTGCGGGGGCCCTTGTTACGCCAGTGTGCCTAACTGTTCTGGAGGTGTAGTGGCCTTGATCTTCCCTGACTGCATCCCTACCACAATCATTCCCACTAAGTTCTATTCCTCCTTTGAATGCTTCATCTGTAGGCGCAGCATCTCTCCCTCCCTTTATTTGGCTCTTGCCACCATCTACACGTCCCCTGTCCCCGTCACCCTCTTCCTCTCTGAGTGGTCTGACCTCACTTATTCCCTTCTCACTCCAAACTACTCCTCCTGGCGACTTCATTATTCTCCTGGACTCCTCCAATGGGGCCACTTATCACTTTTGCAGCCTCTGCAATGTTCTCTCGCTCTCCATCCATCCCTCAGGTCATACACATTTTGACAGACATACCTTGGATGCTCTCATCTTCTCTGACATTCCTATTTTCAACCTTCATACTACTCCTGTCTTCTGGTCCGACTACTTCCTCCAGTCTTCTCATCTGATCTCTTAGGTCCCCCTACTATGCCTTTGCCAGCACTGGCAGTCTGCTTCTCATCATTCGACTGATGACGTGAGTGTCAGTTGCTGCCTTTGCTACCACCTTCATTCTCCCTCCTTCTCCTGCCTGGGATGCCTTATCTGACTCCATCCTTGCTAATCCTCCTCTTTCTATCACTAACACCCTGGATATCGTTGGCCCTGCATGAGGACCCAAATGAAGCCTGCCTTCTACCGTAACACTTGGTGTGCACTCTGAGGCCAATGGGCATATGGTGCATTATAAATATTAGAATAAATAAATAAATTTGACTCTGACCTAGCCACTTTGAAACGCAAGTGCAGAGTGGCTGAGCAGAAGAGGCAGGCTTCAGGTGCATCCTCTGACAAACTGGCCTCTTGCTTGCTCCAAAGGCATTACAGATTCTCCATTCATTCTAAGAAGAGGGCTCACATCCAGGCCCACATCTCCAGAGCCACTAACAACTCTAGCCAACTGTTGAAAATGTGCAAAGAACTCACCAATCCTTCTGCAGTCTCCACATCTTCCCTTCCATCCCTGACCTTCTATACTTCTCTGGCTTCCCACTTCCTTTCCAAAACCCAGGAAATGATGTCCACTCTCTCCTCTACCCTCCTCTGCTCCCCTTCTCCCTCTCCTACTACTATGCCTCCCCTCTTCCCTACCTAGTCTCTAGAGCAGTGCTCTCTATGAAAGTCTCCTACAAACAGGTGCTCCGCTGTTCTTCTAGAACTACCAAGGACAACATTGTCTCCCTTGTGCCTTCCCCAACAGATGTCTGTAACCACTCATTTGGCACAAGCTCCTTCCCTCAATCCCTCAAGCACTCCCTTGTGCATCCCCTCCTTGACAAGCCCTCTTCTGACCCTTGATGCCCTGCTAACTATTGCCCTATCTCCATCACCCACTTCCTGGGCAGACTCCTCGAGTAGCTTGCCATCTCCCAACTGACTCAACATTCTGACTCTGGTGGCTGTCTCCATGACAATAAGTCTGGGTTCAGAGCTGCCAGATGCATGGAAACTGCTCTACTGAACACCCGTGACAACCTGCTCTCTCATCCTGACTCTAACTCTCCTTCTGTTCTTATCCCCCTTGATCTTTCCTCCACCTTTGACACTGTCAACAATGGCACCCAGATAAATCGGCTTCGTGACACCCTTGGTATCATGGGTATGGTTCTGACTGGCTGACCTCCTTCCTCTCTAACAGACACTCCAAGGTTCAACTGGGCCCTTTTCTCTCCCCTATCATACTCTCTACCTGCGGCATCCTTCAAGGATCAATAGTCTTGCTGTGGCGTTTCAATATCTACTATGCCTCCTTGGTCCATCTCATCTCCTCCTTCTCTCCTCTCTTCCAGTTTTATGGAGATGGCATGCAGCTCTCTTTCAAGCTTCCCTCGCCTTCCTCCTCTCGTTCCGTTTCTGTCTTACTGCCATTCATCATGGTGCACTACCAATGAGAGAGATTTAATGCCAGTAAGACCAAGATCCTTTCCATTGGGACCCCAGCCCCTACCATCCCACCCTCCCTCTGGCCGCCCTCGATTGGCCCCTTCCATTCCATTCATCCTCTTGTGAGGCAAAAATCCTTGGGGTCATCTTTGATTCATCTCTCTCCTTCTCTACTTGCATTGCGGACCTTGCCAACAAGGCCCACTATCAACTGCACTTACTCAGCGGTATTCTTCCTTTCCTCCCCTTCCCACAGAAACTCAATGTCTCCATATCTCCATCTCTAGGCTTGACTACTGTAACAGCTTCTTCCTTAATTTACCATATTCCTCCCTTCGTCCCCTTCAACTAATTCAGAATAGGACTGCAAGACTTATTCTTGGCCTCAAGACCAGGGACTGTATCTCTCCAGCCCTAATTTCTCTCCACTGCCTCCCGGTTGTTGTTAAGATCAAATTCAAGACACTTTGCATCATCCACTAGGCTTTCTGGGGCCTGGTACCCCGATACATCCTTCTCTCCCTAAATACCTCCCTGCTAGAGCCCTTCAGTCTGATAACTCTAGTTCCCTGCAAATCCTGCACTTTGCGAAGCAAAGAGTGGGTGGCAGATGTCTCTCCTCTGCAGGAGCCACCCTCTGGAATGGTCTTCCTGTCACTCTCAGGCTTGAGCCGGATCTCCTTAAATTCAGGAAGCTCCTCAAGATCTTCCTTTTCTCTTCCTCCTTCTCTCTCTCACTCTCCCTGCTAAATCCTTCCCTCCACCTCAATGACTGGCTTCCTAGTTCCCTCTGAATATTACAGGGTCCCAGGCTCTCTTTCACCCAGTCCACCCATGCCCCCACACCCTCTTTTTTCCCTGTGCTTACCTGCTCTCCATGTCATTTGCACTTGGGTCTCCCAGTAACATCTGCACTTCCCCCGTCACCTTCCCTCCCACCTTAGCTCCTATCACTCAGACCTTACACTTCTTCCTTCCCCCTTTCCTCGCACTTCTTATTTAGCAATTGCATTATCCGATTGTCACAAGGCCTAGTAGGACTGTTATTGTATCTTTCTCCCTTGCCCTCCCCCATTTGTCGGGTGGCGCCTTGAAACACCTCTTGCTGAATAAGCTACTTACAAATGTCCAATAAATAAATAAATAAAATAAGTAGTGAACCCTTAGGGGCCCCTTTAAATTAGTAACACGTCATACTCAGGATGGGATGCAGAAAAACTCCTACACCAAATAATAAGACTGACTCAGGAAGTTGGCAAAGAGTCTCCACCAGCAGTTTTATTTTCAATGATCTAAAACAGGGAGTTACAACATACATCAACGGATGTCGCAAGGCATGATCTCAATGGATTTTATAAAAAACTGTTCCTTTGTAGCAAAAAAAACCTACTGGAGTTATGATAGAACTAAGGGGAACATCTAAGTATACTTTATGGGATTGGGTTGTGATTGGGTCTGTACAATCAGTTGAACAACTTATGCCCACCCCTAGTGCAAGTCATCTTCAACAGTTACTAGATACACGGTACACCATTGACTATCAAACTATAAGGCCCTTCGTTATATGGCCCTCTACTATTGGTTGGCATGCTTGTACCCTTTCTGGAACATTTGATTCACTAGGAGCACATAAGCTGGTACCCCAGGTTCTAGTGGGTGGACTTCACCGTGTCTCTCCAACTAATGAGCCCAACATCTCTCATCACTCATGCTGTCTGCAATAAAGATTGCAATAAAGATTGTCTTTTAACTTGTCCTTGCAAAGTATCACTGCTCCTGAGATTAAAAGGGAGTATAGGCACACTCTTATTGCAGTTCAGGTTTGTAAGCCCCACTCCTATTTCCATACTCGACCCACGTGACAGGAGACTGTATTTCGGCCTGTTTTGCAGCATTTAATTGTCTTGAATTAATAAACTTGGCACTCATGGTGTTCTTTCTTGCACCTTAACAAGGGCTGATTTAGATTCTCACGTTCACTGTTCTTCAAGGATAAATAACCGTTCTTGGCCGCTCCATCCTTTGACACCAGGCCAGACAGCTATTCCAGGCCTTCTCTCGATCTTCAGCTGCTTTCTTACTGTGACACAGCTTTTCGATCCTTCTTTCTTCAAGGCTCTG
This sequence comes from Ambystoma mexicanum, assembly GCF_040938575.1. NCBI lineage: Eukaryota > Metazoa > Chordata > Amphibia > Caudata > Ambystomatidae > Ambystoma > Ambystoma mexicanum. The sequence continues at coordinate 276,878,642 of NC_090929.1, read as the reverse complement.
AGCTTACTAAATGTGTAACACCGATGTCCAGATTCTATATAATGGCGGCATCGCCTGGAGTCTATTGACTACTTATAGCTAGCCTTTATGATTACTTAGTCAACTTGCATTGCTGCATCTGTACAATTATAAAATGGCTTGCATTTTCTGCAGTGTTCTTCATACGTGCAATCTTCATTCCGCACATGAAAGTTTACTCGATTCTCTACTTCGTCATCAGATTCTATACGGTCTATGCCTCTTTTTCTTCGGCCTTTATTCTCAGTGCCTCTTTCCTCTCATCTTCATATTCCTTTAAGGACTTCCTCCAGGAGATTGTCATCTCTGTGGGGATACATCATATAGGGTCTTCTCAATTAATACCTTTTCTCAAAGACTCTCCGTGGAATTGGTACAATCACTGGTGTTGTGCATGTCACGATTTCAGGTTTTACAACATATAGGAAGAATAGGGGCGGGGGACTTCCTGCAGAGGCATTCAGCTTCTCCTCTACACTAGTGTTCACTTTAAGGGTATCCTGTGTGTAGTCACCACAGAGGAGGATGAATAGTTGGGTGTTGTTGGCATAATTTGTGTAGGAGCTACCCAAAGGAGACAAGTGAGTCAGGTCAGACTGCTGGGTCTAGTCAGGAGAATACATGTTAGTGTGTTGATGGTCCTCTCGCAAGGGATGTGTGCGTATTTACCATCTACTTCATAATGTGGTAATAATATATTTCATTTATTTAATTAGGCAGTGCAAACATTTCTATATTGTTTTAATGCAGTGCTAAGTGCTGCAACTGAGCCACATAAGAATGCTGTAAAATGCACTTTCAAAATGAGCTATCATTTATTTATTTGGACAATTTTACAGCTTTGTAGCAAGACTAATATATCTGCTAATAGTACTCTCAAGCTGTGTTCAACACTACACTCTCGAACCTGGACTCTTATGATCGGTTAATGGAAAATGAGCCGCTATGTTGCCCTTACTAAAGACTCTGCAGAAGGGAAACATGCCACCACTAGAGCAACCATGTGAGGAACTTCTCATGTTAGGACTTGGCCTGCATTGTAACAGTCTCCAAACACTACTGAATTAGCACCCATGATTAACATTGTGAGGAACAGTGTAGAGCACTGAAGTGGGCTGTGAGCAGTGCTGGATGTATTTTGGGGTTATATTTAGTATGTTGTGGTATTTTTGTGGTATTTTGCTGTACTTTGCTATGGTGGTATTTTTGTGGTATTTTTATAGTGGTGAGACTAATTTCAGAATGTTGCCTAATAATTATTTCACCAGGGTCACTAACTATAAACAAATACTGGACTTAATACACTGCAGAAATGACTATGCGCTGACTTTGCCCGGATTTTACACTGCAAAAATTCACTTTGCACGGTTCCATGAATCAGGGTTTGTGTCGGCAGCGCAAAGTCACTTTTCAGCAGTGCCAATTCACTTTGAACCGGGCAAATATTCCATGAATTGGGCCCTGAATGCAGAAGAAATGCAATGAGACTAAATTACCTTTTTGAGGTTGTTCTTATCATAAACTAGAATTATGCAAGTTACAAAGAGTGACATTATACCCACTTTGTAATTCGCAATGTGAAGGGATTTTCCTGCAGTGGCTTTCAACGCTATATCTGTGCCAAACTCTGCTAAATCAACTTTGGCTTTGCAACAAAAATTGGCTTGGTGGATATACTGTTGATTTTCAGCAAAACCTAGAGAAATACAAACACAGTTGTGTATTCACATTTACATTATCATAGTTAATGCAGATGCAGTGCCTAAAAAGTAACTGAATTATCTAATCTGTGCTCTATAGTAGTATTCACTTCACCAGCACCTCAATTAACTAATAATTACCTAGGTTGAGCTGGTGAAATTTCCTGGCTCAGCTTGGCAGTGTTCCAGGGTCATTCACAGCAAATGTTGCTCGAGATTTTGCAACCCTTCTAAAAATTGCCAACCCAGGAGAGAGACAGCTTCAGCCTTAGTCAGCTTGCAAGCACTGAACTCAGTCTGCCCAGGAACCAGTACTTCTGCCTCCTTCATCAGTCAGTGCAAGAATAGGAATGCCTGTAACTCTGCCTCAAACCCTTTGTCAATCAGGAACACCTCCACATGACCAGATCCTCCACTAGATCACACGATTTCCCCTGTGCCTTTCTCATTGCGCTAACTGCATGGCTGAATAGAACTTGCTAAATTTTTCTTGCGCTTCCTGCTCCAATACAATGCATATTTTTCAGCTTACAACACAGACCCAGCCTGCACGTTTAAATTCCCATTTTTAAACCTTCATGCATTTTCCTCAATCTGCATCCAACTTATTTCATGGACTTATTTTAATTAAATGTTATTATAGGAATCTGTTACATGTTAACAAGGGTTGGGTTAATTATTTATATTAGATTCATGTTAGTATTACATTTTAATGCAAGTCAGCTCATTAAAATTGCATCCCGGCGCAAAGTGATCATTTTCTATTATGCGCTGTGTGCATTGGCATCTATTTAAGTTCAGCCTGAGACCTTCAGCCTGAGACCATACTCTTGAGTTCAGCAATGAGCCTCAGCCCTTAGCGCTAGTTAAAGTTCAAAACTCACTAAAATGTGAAAGCTGAAATGCAGAGTCTAGATGTTGAAATGAGGAGCCTAGATTATTCGTACACACCATCCTTGTTTTCTGCTGGAATATAACCTGAAATCACTGCAGGAAAAACAAAGATATAGGCTCTAAAACACATGTGCTTCTCCCAATTGGATCTTCTCTCTCCCCATCGTCATTAAAACAAACATCATAATTTTCATCTTAAAGGTAAGTACAATGCACCATATCAAAACAATCACCATTAGAACCACCAAAATCACTAAACCTCTTTCCATCCAGGTCCCCCAATTGAACCTATCTGACTCTGTTAGGCCTAAGCCGCTCAATGTAATGTTATCTTTATTCATATTCATTCTAATTGTATGTATGCTTTTATGTTTCAGTGAGAATTGAATATCTGGATCAATAGGAAATGCATTTTCCTGAAAGAAACCAGTGTTCTTCACTTTCCCTTCCCACAAATCACCATCGGCATGAAACAGAGTCAATCCACCCACCGACACCACTGTATCGTTAGGGATAGATATGTAGAACACGCTATGCTGCAACTTTTTGACAATAAAAGAGCCATGATTAAGGTAATTGTGTAATTTGCCATCGAAGTACTCACTAACCACCTATCCTTAATCTAGCATGGGCTAACTCCTCAACTTCCGTATTACTTATAATCATCTCACACCCCTTAGACACCCAATGGTCTGACCTCAACCCGCAAATAACATCTGCTGCATCAGATATAAATGGCTTGCCTGGACATATATAATTTTGCTCCTTGAATTTTACACAGGTATCTAACTTTGGTATAAAATATACATCAGGTTCCTATACATGAAATGCTACCATCTCCGGAGTTACAATCTTAACACATTTGTCATCTTGCCAAAAACCTACGTTATGTACCAATTATTTTGATAGATCAACTCTGAAGTGATAAACGTAATTCACAATTGGAATCCTATTTCCATTCTCTCCAAATTAATATATAATTGATCTGAGGGGGGATGGTATTACCCTGAGTATCGGCAGTTTTTTAGATCCGCTAGGAAGAAGTTAAATAAAGTAGGTGCTAAGGGGCATCCCTGTTTTAGTCTTCGGGATGTGGGAATTTCTTTTCTTAAGGTTCCCTGGTCGATCAATCTAATTTGGACTCTAGTAGATGAATATAGGACCTTTATAGGTCCCAGTATCTCATTAGGGAAGTTTCCGGCATCCATTTTTGCCGATGGTAAGTTCCTGTCCATCATGTCAAACGCTTTTCTCAGGTCTATAAAAACTAAATATATTTTACTTTGCTTTATTAAGGCAGTCCCTTTCAGAAATGTTATCGCAAACAAATGTTGCTGTGTCCCGACTTCTGGGATGAACCCAGATTGTTGCAGGTCAAAGCCGCTAGTCTCTTCAATCCACTTCCTCTGGGTTTTAATAGCAGGGCCGCAAAGAGTTTCCCTACAACATCCACGAGGGTGATAGGTCGATAGTTTAAAGGATTCATCCTATCGCCCTTCTTAAAGATGGGAACCATGATTGCTCTTCTCCACGAGATGGTCCCTGATCTCATGATCTGAGTGAAGAGATCAAAGATTAACAGGATCCAAGCCTCTCCACATTTATTTTTATCATTGTGTTTTTTAATCCATCCAGGCCAGGCGCATTCAATGTGCTTTCTTTCTTTATCAGGATCTCTAAATCAAGGCTATCCATAGGGATAGTCCATTGATGGTTCACCTCGTTTTTGAGTTCCATTGAGAGACAGGATCCCATCCCATAGATATCCCTATTAAAATGACTCCAACACTCCTCAATCTCCATGTTAACTAGGGCAGATCGATTGGAGGTGGTTAGGTTGTTTAGCAATTGCCATATCTGTCGAGTGTCTTTCTTTGCTAAAGCTCTAAGCATAGCTTCTACATCTTTTTGAATGAGCTTTGCTTTATATCCATGCAGCCAATTTCTGTATCTTGCTCTTTTCTTTTTCAATAGCATGAAGCAAGCTTTTGTTTCAAGCTTCCTTAAAACTTTCAAATCTTTACTAAGCAGTTTTGTTCTCCTGTCTGATCTTTCCGTCACCCACGTGGTTATGAGGCGGGTGCAAGCTTCCCCCCACTTTAACTGGTCTGGAGGATTCTAACAGCAAGGGAGCAGAGTTTATATCAGCGCCTTGTTCCCATTGTCTCTCAAAGCCCTCCAGCAATGTTGGAATGTCTTGGGATCGCAATCTTAGGCAGGTTTTTGTGTTGGTGACTGCCACCCTCCATCGCCATCATCCCTTCTAAATTTAGTTTCACCAAGTTAGCTTCAGAAGGGCATGGTCGCTAGTTTGTTTTGCTATAATCTCCATTAGGTGTGTGTCTCCAAATATATTTAGCAAAATGAATATGTAGTCTAGAATCGAGGGCTGGGTGCCGTTTGACCAAGTCACGTTTGCTGATTGATCTCCCTTCATTTGTATATTAAGCAAGTAGAGGTGTTTGGAGTGCATTGTCCTAAGCCATGTTGTGGCACGTTGCATACGTCCAGTCCTGTACACCTAATCTTCCTCAATTATTCTCCCTCTTTCATCAATGCATGGAATATTTAAATCCCCTCCCAGTATGACAAATATATCCTCATGCATTCTAGCGAAGAGGTTGAGGGCTTCAGTTATCTTGTGTTTCAAAGTAACTGTTTCTATCATCAGGGGATTCCAACAGATGTTTATCAGTAGACCACATGTGGGTTGTTTGGTCATACCATCTTTTATTATCACATATATCATCTGCAGGAAGGGTTTTGGGTTATGAACCTTAGATATCCCATCCTCGTCACCAATGTTACGAAGTGACTCTCATGCCTTCTTAAATATACTTGTAAAGTTTATTACAGCTTCTCAGGACACCTTCACAAGCAGTTACATAGTTCTTAAGTAAGTTGCATTAATAGGACAGAAACACTGGCAGACCATCACCCAGGCTTCAGGCTGACTAACTGCCCAACATAGAACCTTCCCTCAGGCTTTCCGACACTCAGACACAAACACTCCACATGACATCACAACATTCCTTCTGCATTCCCACTACCAAGCTAAGCCAGACACAACACTTTCATGTCAGTACCGTTCTTTATTAAAGTTAGTAGGCTGACTGTGCGTCTACCCTTCCCACCACCATAGGCCAGGTTTAAATAAGAAGAGTAGCCATGTAGGTTTGAGGGGACCCTCAGCCACGTCTCTTGAAGGCATACTATGTCCATATTTCCCCTGCCGATGTCCTAGCCCTTTTAACAGATGTTATGTCCACTGGTGTTCCAGCAGCCCAACGTCCATGACTTGTTTCATTGTTAATGAGTGTACCTGTGTATGGCAATATTAGTGCCATAATTTGTTGTTGTCTGCCTATCATTATAGGATTTATTGCCCCAGAATCTACCCCATAACCTTCACGTAGAACTGTCAAGCCCAAACAGCTGTAATAACTTAATCTATCCCGTAGCCCACACAGAATACTACAACAACTCTTACACATGCCCCATGGGTATGTTAATCATCCCTGCAATGTGAAGGATGAAGCAAAGGCTCATGGTTTGAAAGATTAGGAGAGTGCAGAGCAGATAGTGAAGGATGAGCAAGGGGCAAGATAAAAGAGACAGTTTGAGAGAAGGGGAAGAGAAGGAGAAAGAACAGAGATAAAGCATGGAGGAGGCTGGAGATGAGTTTCTGGAGATGAAGGAGGACAAAATAAAGTAAGAGCTGGGAAGCTTGGTGATGAGTTGCTGCAACAATAGGAAACTGGGGAAAGAAAACAGACAGTAATAGTTGAGGATGTTGGAGAGGAGGTGATGCATGAGAAAATGGAGAATGAGGGAAACGCTGAGCACAGGGAGAGGGTGAAGGCAGTGCAGCATGACATCAAAAGGGAGGAAGGAAACAATGTAATCTGAAGAGGAGGAAGATGATAAAAGGGGAGGGGAAATGGACCCTATATTTGCAGGACATCAATGAGGAAACAGGTGAAAGTCAAAAAGCAAAGCCAAGGCCAAAGTGCAAGGAACAACAGAGAAGGGAGAAGTGCCAGGTCAAGGAGCACCTGACTGCTAGGGCACCTACCAACCCAGCAATGGTGGAGACTGTTGCAGAGTCTGCCAACAGCATCCTTTGGTCTGGACCTGACCTTTAGCATTCCTATAGAGGTTTGCCAAAATCTTATAGATGAATGGAACCTTGCCCTGTGATCAACACACCTCTCCGGTCCAAATGTGTGAACTTAACCACCTCAAAGGGCAACAGTTCGAAAATTCAACAAAGAAGCAATCAATCAGCACTGCCAAGAAAAAGTGTTGAGGTACTTTATTCCTTTTTTGTGTGTTATCACTTGACCACCATGTAGTGGTGACAAAAAGAAGAGTGGGACTGACAGATGATTTGCACCAAGAATGGGGTTTACTCTTATGGGAGTCTGCTCAGTAACCAGCATAGATCAATGATGTACATGGTCTCTTCCATGGGGTAGCCCTCCCACCGCGTGTGATTAGACCTATAAGCCCATGCGATGCCCTCCTGCAATGGAGTGGGTTATGCAACTGCAACTTCAACAACATCCCACCATTTCCACTTAAACCACTAAAAAGCCTTTGATGGTGGAGCATTCTTCTCAATCAATGGCTCATCACCATATCATAGTGAGGAAGAGTGGTGGGATTTAGTTGAGAGAGACAATCGAGTAGATGGAGGTAAAGAAGGAAGATGAGAGGGAGCGGGTAGAGGAGGTTGAATAGAGGGGTAGGTACAGGAGATGGGGAACAAGGAGGGGGAACGGAGAGGAGGCAGGAGATAGAGGAGGTAGTGGTCTGGTTCTCCCTGATAGTTTTCTTTCATTGTACTGCCTGCATCCCTGCTATGTCCAATAGGTTCCATTGGCAATTGACTTGTCTATATATTGTATCTGATTTTCTGTTATTGTTCTGTCCTCCGTGTGCCCCTCCTTCTATGTCCCTCCACCCTAGTGTTTACCCGCCTACCTGTTCCTTAGCTCACCCCCCTCCACTCTCCAAACTCCCTTTCCCCCACTACTCCATCTGCACCCTCTGTGGTGCTCTCTGTCTATCCTATCTTCTCTAACTGCTTTTTTATCGACTATCCTATCCTTCTTACTAAGTCTGGGAAGAAGAAGTTCAAATGGGATATTCTGGTCACCAACCCAGGTCTCCCAATCACTGATACCTACACCATTTCTTCCTACAGACAGACCCTTGCCAACATCCTCTGTGTCATTCCCTTTCCAGACCTATATGGTCTCTGTTCTCACTCCATTTTCCTCCTCATCCATTAATGGTGGCTCCAAATGGTAGGTCCTCCGGGTCCCCTTCCACTCCTCCAAGACCATCATTAATGTTGACCTAAACGGCACTGTCTTGGTCCAAGGCCCTCGGGTCAACCTCCTCCTTTTTGAAAAACACATCCTGCGCCTTATCAACTTCCTTTCTTCTCCTGCTGCCCTTCTCTTCCCACTCTGGCTCCTCTGCTTCCTCCATCCTCTGCTACCTCTATGGCTGTCTTTGCTGCTTCTTCAGCCACCCTCTTGCCTCTTTCCTCTGCCACCCCTCTGGCACCCACCAACTCCTCTTTGGCTACCTTGCCCTCTCTTCCCTCCTCCTCTGCTCATCCTTGGGTGCCTCCAACACTTCTGCAGGGCATACCACTGACCTGTACCCCTCCACAGAAGTCCTAAAAGGTGGGAACCTACTCCATATTGCTACTCTCAACTCTTGCTCAGCGGTCAAACACTCCCCTGACATCTGCCGTCTCCTTGAAGAACTCTATCTAGATGTACTCGGTCTGACTGAGACATAGTTCATGGCCTGCTCTGTCACACGCTTAGACACTCTCCGCCTGGTGTCTACAAGATCCTCTCTGCTCCCAGAACCAACCTTCCTGGTAGGGGTGTAGCCTTGAACTTCCCGGAGTGGATCCCTATTTCTATCATTCCTATGCAAGAAGACTACTCCTCCTTTGAATGCCTGGTCTGCAGGCCCCCTATCTGTCCTAGCTTTTCTCTCACTGTGGCCACTATCTACCAGCTGCACTGCCAGTTAGCCTCCTTCCTCTCTGAGTGGGCAGGCCTCTCGCCCCCCCCTCCTCACATCTACGTCACAACTTCTCCTCGGCAGGTACCTTAACATACACTTGGATGCTTCATGTCCTTCTGCAGGACTCTTTCGCAACCTCTGCGACTCTCTTTCTCTCTCTTTCACTCTTTCTGTCTCTATTCTTCCCTCTGGCCCTAAACACTCTGCAGTGCACACCCTGGATGTTCTGATCTCTGGAGACCTCCCCCTCTCCAACCCTCTCACCACTCCTCTCTCCTGGAGTGATCACTTTCTCCTTTCCTCCCATCTCTATCTCTACCCCTCAGGCCAAGGTGACTCCAGCACTGCCACCTACCTTCTCGGTCATCTGACTTATGAAGTGTGAGTCAGTTGAGTCTTTTACCACTACTTTCCATCCTCCTTCTGCACCTTTGGCTCACTCTCATCCTGGCACAACCCTTTCTAACCTCCATCTCTCTATCTATGACACTCTTGATCTACTTGCCCCTGTCATGAGGATCAGCTTGAAGTCCAAATCAAAGTACAACTCCTGGTAGGACTCTGTCCTCGTCACCCTCAACCACAAGTGCAGGGAGGCTGAGAGGAAGTGGAGGGCTGCAGGTGGTGCATCCTCTGACAAACTGGCCTGTTGCCTGCTCCAAAGGCAGTTCAGACTCTCTGTCCTCACCAAGAAAAGAGCACACATCCAAGCCCGCGTCTCTGTGGCATCTAACAACTCTGCCAAACTCTTCATAATCTGTAAGGAGCTGGTCAAACCTGCTGCAGTCTCTACCTCTCATGGTACCTCTGAGGCGCTCTGTATGGCCTTAGCTTCTCATTTCATCACTAAAATTCAGGACATCCTGTCCACACTCTCTTCCTCTCCCTCATCCTCCTCCACTACTGGCCTGCCTGTGCCCTCCTCTCCTCCTCCCTTCTCTTCCTTTCCCTTGTTCACCCCTGACAATGTTTCTAGAGAAGTCAGATCTATGAAAGTATCATCAAAACAGGTTCTTCCCTGTTCATTCAGAACCATCAAGGGCCACATTGACACCCTTGCTCCAGGCTTGGCCGATTTTTGCAATCACTCTTTTGCCACTGGAACCTTCCCCTATCCCCTTAAGCATTCCATTGTGCACCCCCTCCTTAAGAAGCCCTCTGCCAATCCTTCCTCTCCGGCTAACTTTCGCCCATTCTCCATCACTCCTTTCCTGGGCAGTTTCTTGGAGGAGTTGGCCATCTCCCATCTTAATCTTCACTCTGAATATGTTGGTTGTCTTCATGACCACCAGTTTGGCTTCAGGGCATCCAGGAGCATGGAAACTGTTCTCCTGAACAACTGTGTAGACCTGCTCTCTAACCTTTATTCTGGCCTTCCTTCTGTTCTCATTCTCCTCAATATTTCTTCTGCTTTTGATACGGTCAGCCATGCCATACTGCTCAATCGCCTCTGTGATAACCTGGGTATCACTGATCAGGCCGTGGCCTGGCTGACCTCCTTTCTCGCTGATCGGCCCTCTCAGGGTCAGCTGGGGTCCTTCCTCTTCTATCGCTCTCTCTCTGCCTGGGGTGTGCCCTAGAGGTCTGACCTTTCTCACTGGCTGTTCAACGGTTGCCTGGCACCTCTTGCCCACTGCGTCGCTGCTCTCTGCTCCAACTTTCAGTTTTATGTTGATGACACCCAACTTGCTTTCAGGCTCCCCTCTGCCACCTCTACTCCTTCTCTCGTCCCGAGCTGTCTGTCCATGGTGTGAGAGTGATATCCCACTGGTGGTGTCTGTCTTGAAGCCGGTGGCACTGGGATCCTCCTCATCGGAACACCGGCATCCTGCTTTCCTCTCTGTCTGGCCTTGGGCCCTGTTCCTACTCCTACCTGTGAGGCTAAGAACCTTGGAGTCATCTTTGACTCCACCCTCTCCTTCTCTCCTCACATAACTGATGTCTCTAAGAAGTCAAACTACCAGCTGCACCTCCTCTGAGGTATTTATCCTTTCCTCACTTTCCCCCGGACGCTCACTGTCTACAGAGCTCTGGTTCTCTCTAGGCTGGACTACTGCAACAGCCTCTTTCTAAATCTTCCTGCCTCTACTCTCCGTCCTCTACGACTTTTCCAAAACAGGACTGTGAGACGTGTCCTTGTCCTCAAGCCCAGGGATCATATCTCTCCAGCACTGAAATCTCTACACTGGCTCCCAGTGGTGGCAAGGATCTAGTTCAAGACCCTCTGCATCGTCCACAAGGCTTTCTGGGGCCTGGGATTGCACTACCTCCAACAATCTCTTCCTAAACTTCGCCCTTCTCAAGCTCTCTGCTCATCCACCTCCAACTCTCTGTGGGTCAGTCGATTTTCCAAGCAGAGAGTTGGGAGCAGATCTCTTTCTTCGGCTGGGGCCACCCTCTGGAACAGCCTGCCTGCCTCTCTCAAACTTGAGCAGAACCACCTCCGGTTCCGGAAGCAACTCAAGACCATCCTCTTCGCTTCCACTTTCTCTCTTCCTCTACCATGTTGATGACCCGTCTGGTTCACGCACTGGTCACCTGGCCACCCTCTGAACTTGGGCCTAGGTCTCTGCATGTCCAGTTGCACCTTGCACTGCCTCTTTGCTGCCCCAGCACTTGTGGTCTGTATCTGTAACCCTACAGTCCCCACTCTCTGCACTTATGAGCCACCCGTTGGCTGCACTTTCTATTACCTGCACTGAGCCACCCGCTGACTGCACTTTTTGATTACCTGCACTTCTCCATCCCCCTCTTTTGGCACTTATCCCCATCCACTTCCCTGCACTTGTGCGTTCTGAATGACACAAGGTCTTGTAAGATAATTGTTTTGTCCTCCCTCTGTTTCCTCCTCCTTGTCTTGTCGCGCCTAGAAACACTTGTGTACAGGGGTGTTATAAATGCCATATCATATGATGTCATATGATGTCATGCTGGCCAATGATGGCAGCATAACTATGTATATATATTCATTCATTATGATTTATTTCTGCCATAAAATGGCTTAATAGGCTTTATGCTTTACATGTTCTGTTGTTGGATCATTCCCTGACCTCACTGAGCTCCATCTACCACAGGTGGACCACCAAATCTCCTTTCATATGCTGTCCTCACCCTGCTTATGGTCCTTTTACATACCATTTTTCAACACAATATGTCACCTCCGTTCAGGACCGGCCCTGGGCGAATTGGCACCCCCTTGCCCTCTGCGTACCCCTCTTTCCCCCTGGCGCCCCTGGTTAACAGGGGGCGGGGCGGAAGGGGGTCGGGTCAGGATGGGCCACTTTTCTTTTTTTTTTCCCTCCTCGCTCCGGCGAGGAGGTAATGATATTAATAGGGCACGTCAGCAGCCCATTGTCATTGAATGAGCCCGCCGCCGCGGGTGCATTCAATGACAATGAGGCACCTGCCATGCCTTCTGCCATCACGCCAGCTCGGGGGAGCCTTTGAAAGACTCCCCCGAGCTGGTGTGGTGGGGGGCTAATGGCACCTTTTGTCATTAGGGGCGCATGCCACCGCGGGTGCATTTGACGGCAAAAGCCCGCCTGCCACGCCGCCTCCCACTACGCCAATTCGGGGGAGCCCTTGAAAGACTCCCCGAGCTGGCGTGGCGGGGCTAATGGCACGGGGGGGCGTGGCGCCCCAGACAGTCACCCAGCTCCTCACCCACCCTAAGGCCGGCTCTGCCTCTGTTGAATTTTTATGGTCTTGTGTTCAACTCAGCAGAGTGCCCATGCATGTATGCATGTATGCTGGATGCATCATTTTCCGGGCATAAATCTACGCAGCGTGTAATAGTCCGCACATTTGTGTGTGTGCGCATGTGAGTATACGCGCATGCGCTTTTATGGGCGCGCATATGGGTGTATGCTTTTGTTTGCTTAGGTGCGGCTGGGTGATCGGGTTTCAAATACCCATCTCTTTTCCGTACGTGGAGAAAACTAAAGGTGTCCATGCCAATCGCCACATAAGGAAGCAGTGATTAAAGTACAGCTCGGTCTTTTTTTTTTTTTTTTAAGTGGCAATGACGGTAGGCCTAGATACCCCCACCATTCAAGAACAATGCGGAGGGATATAATATGAATTACAATCGAAGTGCACGAGAATGGCAATGGGAACAGGGGGTAAGTGACCTGCATGCTGCCCACCCTTCGCCCTCCCTCTTCTTAGCAGCACCAGCGTAGGATCTCAGATGCGCTCCTGACATGAATCCAAACAATGGGCCTCGCTTTCTAAAGACCATAATCTGCACATTCCACAGCGATAACGTTGAAGATCAGTTATTGTAGTGCTGGCCCACATGAGGAAATTAAAACGATTACCTTTCTTTGCATCTATGCGTTTTCTGAGTTGGGAGCAGTGATCCAGGGAGGTCTACATTTTCTGCTGGACTGCTGAGGGGTCTGTACACAGTAATGTACATCTCAAATTAGCAGAAACCCCTCGGTGTTGGCAGGAAGAGGCATGCCAATACAAGTTACATCTTGCATTAGTTGCAATGAATTCCAACAGTAAATTGTTGTAGGCAGGAGCTGAGTAAGCGGAGACCACGTGTGTTGCACACATTGGCAATTTAGTGAGAATTAAGTTCATGGTTTCAAGCAACGGAGGCACTTAGTGATAAAGTTGGGGGAGGCTCTCCCTGGACGCTACAAAACGAACTGCTGTTAATCGAGTGACACTGGGTCCACCTCTCACAGAAAGCTTGGGAGTGGAAAGTCGCCAAGCAATCATGTTGCAGTGGAAGAGAGAAAGGGGCTCCTGGACAGGAAATATCCCAAAAAGGAAAGAGTAGTTTGTGCCAGCGGCCAGATGAGGCTCAGGGCCTGCAATCGAAAAGCAAGCCTAAAATGTGCCTTTTCCTCAGTTTTTGTAGAATAAACACCTATTGTTAAGGCTTATTAGTACCCGGCGAGGGCGCAATCAGAATGAAATAGCCATTCTGATTGGCCCTTGCTGAATCATTAGCATGCCGGGAATCCCTCAGTCGGGTATCCACAGCCTTTGTCCCCGGCGGGGGGCGTGGCAGCCCCTCAGCCAATGAGGATGCTCGAAGCAGGGCCATCCCCGCTCCGAGCCTCCACACGGCTGGAGGCTTCCATCGTCCCCCCCACCCCCGGGGACCCAGGTACGTTTCTTTTTTTCCCCTTCCCCTCCCTTTCGCCCTCCCAAACGCACTTACCTTCTTTTTTTTTTTCAGGAGCAGACGTGCTGGAAACGCTTCTGTCTCCAGCGCATCCGCTCCCGATGGCTGCCATGGAAAGGAAAAACGGACTCTGTTTTCCATTTCCTGCTGGGCATTTTCTTTGCCATTTTTTTTTAGTTCCCTGGTCACACAGTTTTTGCAGGCCGGGGTACTAATGGCTATGTGCCCCTCGCGACGGGGGCGTTACCGACTCAGGTAATGCCCCGGTGCCTTCGTTAAGGCCCTCGCTTCACTTGGGCCTATAACTATGAGCCCCGGGGCATTACCTGAGTCGTTAATGCTCCCGCCACTCGGGGCATATTGCTTAATTAATGCCCCCAATAGTCTGGAGCCACCACCTTTTTCCGACACTCCCCTGTGTTGTCTATGCAGAGAATGCAATTTGAAGACACAAGACCATTGATCTTGGGAGGTGTATTTGAAAACCTACGACAGAACGCTATTAAACCCGTGATCCCTTCCTTTCCTGAATCTGTCACCTGTGTAAGTTCTGGGTCGCTGTCTAACTCATGCAGTTAGTTATGTTGCCAAACAGGTCACTCCACCTCTTGGGAATAGGTTGTGGTCTTGACAAGCATATTGTCTGGTCCCCGGGAAGACACTTTATCGGTTTCTCATTGTGTCACTGAGATCAGCTCCTGGTGATTTTATGATAGACATGTTTGGGTTATAGGACTGTTGTATGGTCTAAGCCAGGGTTCTGAAAACGTTGACTTTGGACTACAACTCCCATCAGCCCTAGCCAGTATAGCCAACAGTGAGGGTTCCTGGGAGTCTTAGTCCAAAACATCTTGAGACCCAAAGGTTGTAGACCCCTGGTCTAATCCTCTGGAAACTGGCTCTGCTCTCACTCGGACAGTTACTATAAAATTACCATAGATGTTTTGGCAGTAAACAAAGATAGCTGTGAGTCTTCTTTGCAATGGAGCCTCAAGAGGGTCACGCTTGGTTCCTTGAAAGAAGTCCAATGGTAATGATGAAGTCTTGAGTGCTTTTTCCGTGCTATGAAAGGGGTGGACAGATAGGTGCCCTCTAATGGCAGGGGCAGGGCCATCACAGCCTGCTTCGCAGACTACAAGCTATCCATTGAGCATTGGTGGTTTCCACTGGGCTGGCAAGATAAAGGGCTTCAACTATGCATTACAAATTGGTGTGTTCCATTATGCTTGGAGGATGGAAATGGTTCACTCCATTGTTCTTTTAAGAACTGTGAGCGGGCCTTTCTTGTGGCAGCAAAGATATGGGTATGCCACACGTGCTTTGGTTATGGCATCACTATCGTGAAGTTATCCCAGAGGTGCTGAACCTGGAGGATTATGAAGAACATGATCCCAGCACATCAGTATATTACGGCAGACGGTTCTGTAGGAGGAAGAATGGCAGTTTTCTGTGCGATTGAGGAAGAGAGTTTGTCTTACACTGTGATATCAAGACTTGTGGTTACGAAGATTACAGCCTTATATGGCAGAAGTTGTGATTCCCCATGTAGTGATAAGAACTGTTTCTGCCTGGTACCAGTAAGTTGGAATGCTTGGATTGGCGAGGGTGTAATATGAATAGACATGATTTTAAGTCAAGTCAAGTCAAACAAGTTTATTCGGTTGTATAAAGCAACCATTAAACGACAAGTAAACACAATTATTACACTGATCCAAATTACAAAATCTTAAAATTATACTTCCATAAAAATAGAATCAATTAACATTACCAAAGGCAGCATACAAATACATTTAGCAATTGGACGGTTGCCTCGTCATAAACTACATTAAAGAATATTTTAGTGATGATTCATACGAAAAACAGTACAGAATGCTTTGACCCATTACGAGTGCTATAAAGTTTTTCTTACAGACCTTTACCACCTTGCAGTTTCAGAATACGATTTCTAAAATACATCGCTCTTTTCAGGAACGTCAAAAGAGCCCATGCGGTGTAAACTGTTTCGGCGCTCAGGAGAAACACAAGAGCAGCCCTGTGTGTGCGGATCATCGACTTCTTAAGGGCAGGAATCAGGGACACTTTACGGATACCTGCATACCCTATACAGAAGAATAGCAAATGAGAGAGATCCTCTCTACCGTGCCATGATTTTAGTCTTACACACTAACCCATTTTAGTATCACCAATACAGCATTATGGAGCTAATTCTTCCATCCATACCAGGTTCAAACGCACAAATGTATTAGCATCACTGATATCATGGTTACATAAACAGAGTGAAAATGCTCTCCTTGACAATTGGTAGTATTAAGCAGAAAACCATTGCTGTAGCTGTTAGCGCATTAGCAATTCAAAGTGGCAACGTAAGGCCAGATAGAATGGAACCCTCAAATAATTTTACTTCTCGGTCATTCTCTCTCTCTCTCTCTCTCTCTCTCTCTCTCTCTCTCTCTCTCTCTCTCTCTCTCTCTCTCTCTCTCTCTCTCTCTCTCTCTCTCTCTCAGGTCAGACCTGGCGGGCAGAACGGCACCCACGAGCACAGCATGTCGGATGCACCGGCACCGTTATAAACGGTGCCAGTGCGTCCGCCCTCCCCATTCCAAATGAGCCCTATGGGGCGCAAATAGGAATGGGGAGTAATGGATTCCATCCCCCGGGCAATGACGACATACAGGGCCAGACAAGGTCGGAATAGGGGCTGGAAAAATGCAACTCCGGTGGCAGCCGTGCCTGTGTGATAGGCACGGCTCCCGCCAGGGTTGTAATGAGGCCCTATGTATCCGACTCTCTCACTCTCTTTATGGGCAAAGTCATGCTAGGTGTGCGTTTGACAGAACCACCCCAGCAGTTGTTGACAGAAATGTGACCATAGAAAAAACACTAATATCGTGAAGAGGAGTGCTGTGTTTTTAGGGTTAAAAGAAGAATGACAGGAGCAGTGACAGAGGCATTCCTCAAGGTGGGGACCGGCCTACTATTTTAAGACATAGGGCCTCATTAGAAGTTTGGTAGTAGACTTGCAGGTAAAACCGGCAGGCTGCCGCAAAACTTCAGAAAATTTCCGGCGCCGCGAATGGGCAATTACCGGGTCATTATGGCCCTGCCAAACTCGGTAATTGCCCATTTGCGGGCGCCGGAAAAAAGATGCTCCCCCTTCCCATTCGGCCCCATAGGGCTGAATGGGAATGTCGGATGCACCGGCACCGTTTACAACGGTGCCGGTGCATCCGACATGCTGTGCTTGCGGGTGCCTTTCTGCCGGCCAGGTCCGACCTGGCCGGCAGAAAGGCACCCGCGAGCACAACTCATAGTTTGCCGGTCCGGGAACTACGATACGCAAGCTTACCGGTACTGTAGTTCCCAGACCGGCAAACTTGTAATGAGGCCCATACATTGTCATTGCATGCATCATCCCACTGAAGGTGCATTGTCCATATATGCGGGAGATTGCGGGCCACATATAAGCTTTATGGGAGGTACTGGGGATCTGCCAGACCTTGTTAGGTACCTGGATGTAGGGTCTACAATTGCATCACTATCAAACAATCAGTGGACAGCAGGCATAATCAAACATTGGGGGTCATTACGAGTCGGGCGGTAAGAGATACTGGACACCGGTAAGGAGACCGGTGCCGGTAATCCCTTACCGCCTGATTCCGAGGTCCCTTGGAGGGAACCGTAAGGAACGTGTGGTCTGACCACACGTCCCTTACGGGTTCCGCTAAGGGACCAGGGCGCTAATAACAGGCTTGCCATTCACGAGCCCTTTATTAGCGCCCTCCCCATTCCCATTGAGACCTATGGGGGCTCAAATGGGAAAGGGGAATGTTTTGTTCAATGGGGACTTACCGGTCCCGCCAGGGTCGGACTGCACCGTTAAGTCCCCATTGAACAAGACCGGTGCCGGACCCGTTATTGGAGGCAGCCATGGCGCAAATAGCGCCATGGCTACCTCCAATCTCGGAATGAGGCCCATTGACTTGGAGCTCAGAGAAGAAACAGGTCATTGATTTTTTTTTAAGTGCACCCATTTCCAAAAAGGAAGGACATTTTAAATGAGAAAATAGTGTTTGTTCTCAGCAAAAGACGCTATTAAAAAAGGAAACTATTTCGTTATACTAACAGTGAAAACGTTCCCTTTTTACATTAATACAAGGTTCATGTCTAAATGATCACATCTAGTATATGTGGTAGTACCAATAAGAATGTGACACCTATTTTACTGAGCAAAGCGTATAATAAGCAACACTTGGAAACCTGAAATAACCACATACATGGGTTGCTGAGAGAAGATTATCATTCTAAGTGCAGCTATCTGGTACACTCCGTCTGTAAACTTTCCAAATACCCCTATGAGAAAAGGGAAGGGGAACATATAACACCAATGACGATTCTGAATGCTATGAGTACATTTTGAGCACATAAGAATTACCACAGAGCTTTATATTTGACAAATATGTCTATGATAACAATGATTGTATGATTTAATCACTAAGTACATAATGCACACTAGGCTCACCGTAATGAGCGTACGGCCCCTCGGGTAGCGTGCATGCAATGGATGGATTGCAGAGGAACTCTGACACCAAATAATCAAACCAACTCAGGAAGATGGCAAAGGTGACGTTTATTTAACAATTATCTAAAACAGGGAGTATACAACGGCATGAACGGACGTTCGTACAAGCTCTCTCCAACTCACTCAGCTCAACTCAATACATTTCATAAAGAACATAGACTTTATACTACACATTAGTCATAGGTGATGTCATACTACGTGGCTAATTAGAAAAACCTATGAGGGGTTGTGATACTTTGAAGGCGAACATCTAAATATACTTTCCATAAGGGGCTGGGTTGTGATTGGATATCTACTGTCAGGTGGACAATTTATGCCCACCTCTAAAGCATTGTCATCATCAACACTATTAAGTACACAATATATAATTGACCCTCAAACTATAAGGCCCTTCGTTATAGGGCCCTCTATAATTGGTTGGCACGCGTGTGCCCTTCTGGAACATTTGGCTCACTTAGCAGCATGTAAACTCAGAACCAGGTGCTAGAAGTTGGACTGGACTATACCTCCCCAACCAATTAGCCCAAGATCTCTTATCACCCATGCCTTCTGCCATGAAGAATGTCTTTTACTTGACCTTGCAGAGTATCCTTGTCTCTGAGAATATAAGGGAGTACAAGCACGCACTATCATCATTCTAGAACTCCACGCTGAACTCTATTTCCATCCTTGGCTCACGTGACAGGAGACCACAATTCGGTTCATTTTGCAGCATTTAAATGTCTTAAATGAATAAAACTTGCATGCATGGTGTTGTTTCTTTGCCCCTTAACAAGGGATGATTCAGCATCTCACATTCACCGTCTCAAGGAATAGATAACCAGTCTTGACTGCTTCAGCTTTGACACCAGGCCAGACAGCCCTTCCAGAATCTTCCACGATCTCAGCTAATTCGTGCTGCGACACAGCTTTCAGCTTTTCTCTCCATGGGTCCTTGCTTACTAAATTTGTGACACTGATGTCCAGCTTCTATCCAATGGTGGCTTCGCCTGCAGTCTTTTCACTACTTATAGCCATCTTCTAAGATAACTGAATCTACGTGCTTTACAGCATCTGTACAGTTATTGAACGGCTTGCATTTTCTGCAGTGCTTCTCACACAAGCGATCTTCTTTTCGTATATGAAAATTTACTCGATTCTTAAGTTTGTCATAAGCATCTATAGGGTCCATACATTCTCTTCTTCAGCCAGTATTCTTAGGGCCTCACTCTCGTCGTTCGTGACGTCACCAGCTCCTCTTTCTCTCTTTTTATATTCCTTTGGAGAGTTCCTCCCTCAAATTATCATCTCTTCGGGAACACATTTGATAGGGTTTTCTCAGGGTATTCCTTTTTTCGAATATGCATTGCAGAATTGCCAAAATTGTTGGCGTCAAGCATGACACGATCTCAGGTTTACAGAATATAGATGGTAGAGGGGTGGGACTTCCTGCAGAGGCATATAGCTGCTCCTCTACATTCCCCCCTCTGGTCGAGTTATCGACCACACCTTCTTCACATCTTGATATTTTCTCTTGAAGTGATTCTTCAGAGTCCAGATTTTCATCACCCCCCTTCAGGGTGCAGGCTGATTTAACATGTTCATTCACACTCCAGGTCATGTAGCTGCACTGTACATTCGGATTACAATAGACCCATCATCCTGTTTATTTCTTATGATTCTTTGGATACAGGAACTTCGTTCCCTCAGATGCTACTATGCTGGTGTCTATGTATTTTCTGACATCCTCATCTGTCAATTCCTTGGGTCCAAACTCTGACTCGACATCGATCATGGTCTTCATTCCTACTGCTTTTTTTGCTGTGTTCTTACATTGGGCAATCACTATACTGATCACACAGAATCCAAACATCACCATCACTAATATTGCTCCAAGAAACTTAAAGATGTTTGCCATCCACTGTGGAATCCATGAGAATATGGACGCAAACCAGTTGTCATCTGCATTGTCCTCTGTGTGGTCTTCCATCTGGTTATGCAAGCTCATCAGCAATGTTATGCCCTCTGTCAAGGTCCCATTCTCGTCATCGTGAGAAGGTATGAATGTGCCACATGATGGCCCGATTTTGATGCAAACTCCTCCTTCCATCGCTGTGATCATGTCAAGGACATATCTGTTCTGCAGGGTCATTAGTCGTATAGCTCTCAACTCTTCCTTGATAACATTCAATCACTTTATGGTGGTGTTGACGGTCTGTACACGGTCCCATCTTATAATTTTCAACCATTTGGCATTGGCCATTTTTCTGGATCCCAGGTATAAAAATAGTCATGAATATTGAAGCAGTCTTGCTGAACAACCTGTGCTCCTACAGAATAGCCTCATATGCTTCTGTTGATTTAGCTGAGAAGTAACTGTCTCTTCTGTTTCGATTGAGGAATTCAAGCAATCTTCTCCTTCTGAAATGGGCATCCACTTTTGGAAATTCTCCAATGTTCAAGTCACTCTGAGTAATCACCAACACTGGAACATGGATGAGCAACAGGGAACATCTCCCTCCCCAATCGTTGGGCTGCTTCATATAGGCCCCAGGGCCACAAGCCCAATATCGATCCATCAGGACAGCTATCCATGCTCCCAGTCTGGAAATGTCAACTGTAGTCTTACAACCTATATTATCTCCCACATGCTTTCTTCCTTCTCTTTGGAAGCACAGTGTCGCATTCGCCAATGGATTCACAACAATTGCACATGATTCTTCTTCTACCCATATCAGTAGTTTGGCATGCTTGGCCCATGATTTCAAACATCAATAATTTACTCTCTTTTCCTCTTCCACATATTCTGATTTCAGTAGGTGAGCTGCACAGGACATCAGTCTTCCTTCCCATCCCTTCTTGGTCTTCACTCGACCGTACACTAAGACTTGAGTTTTTTCCCAACATTCAGGTGATCCAGTTATTTCTGTTATGTCAGGACACTCCATTCTCTTCATGTCTTTCATTACTACCTCTTAATGTCCTTCTGCAGGATACACAAGCATCTTACTCTCCGATTCAGGTTCCTTCTTTATCTGTGAAGTATTGATATAATCATCCTGAAATGGAAATGACCATTTCGATCTCCATTGTAGAGTGGTAAAACTTCCTTGAAATTGTCCTCTGGTCATACATGCTGCAAGATGAAGAGGCATCTGGCATTGTGTTCTAGACTTCTCTTGAAATGAAAGTTTGCACTGTATTCATGGCATAGGGTATGAGCGCACAGACATAGCAACTCTGCTTAGATGTTCTCTCTCCCACCTTTCTCATGTGCTGATACCAAGTTATTACCCAAGTGTGCTGCATTGTCTAGATAGGTAATTATCCCCTCATTATCTTCCTCTGCGTTTCTCTTATATCTCCCATATGAAAAGTTTGTGTAATGAACATGATGCAAATCAAATGCAGTTCTCGCAGTAGAGAGAGCAATAGGGACCTCTCCCTCAACAGAATTACCAACATGATATAGAATGTGAATCATGAGGAACAAAAAGACAAAAAAAGTAATCGTACAGGAATATATTATGTATACAAACATAGGCTTTCACTTTATGTGCCATCCTGATATGTCTTGTATTTGATCATTCTCTAGAACCATGGCAGTTTCTACATGTCTCATTTTAACTATAATCATTAAATTGCTTTACACTTGTAACTGCAAAATCTGCCCTATTATCGCAATCAGAAGCCTTCTGATCACAGGGCCATTCTTAGGATCCTGTAAGAAAGTGTGAACATCACCGTCTCTCCTGACAAGAGCAGGATAAGCTTGAAGAATAAATATAAAAACAGCAAGCACAAGCTGATGCACAGCACTATCAGTCAGGACCATGTGGTTAACCAAACAGGTACTCAGTAAGAAATTAATCTGGATATTGCTTTCGTTTCCAATTTCGATCATGAACTGACGTTTAGGCGTAACTGTGATACGTCAATGTGTTTCTAAAGTCCAATTATGGCCTACTAAAACTTGCTGTAAGCCTTAGTACACCTGCTTTAATATCTATAAGGAGTATCAATTGAGTTCTAGTTCAATCTAAAGCTGCATCATCCACTGGTCATTGCGTTATTGTCCTTCTTCTTTGTCATCTGTAGGGTCTGCCCATGCTGACATTTTTCTTCTTGCATTGCTTCTGGATATGCAATGGTGGGAGGGCGGGTCTCACCTTTTTAGACTTTCACATCTCCTAAGTGAAGCCAAGATCGTCTCCCTTGGACCTTCTAAGCTGAAGGGGTTATAATTTCAACACAAATGGGACCGTTAAAACATGGCTTGTGCCACTTTCATGTAAAGTTCTTTACCAACACTAAATCACCAACATACAACTTGGGTGCCGATAAATGTTCAGTTGTGCTGGCTGTTGAATTGTCTTCATCTGTGTTCTGAGAGCGATCCCCATGCCGCTTGACATGATCTGAAATGAGAGAGAAGCTTGATGTCATACATGTCAAATAGTCATGCAATTCACTACCTAATGTTTTAGCTACACTCTGGACATCACATCTACTCTGAGATGGAGGTGTAAAAGGCATTCTCATTCGCTGCCCTGTCACTAGCTCGTGAGGGGTGAGGTGATGGTCTGAACCTGGCTGATTCCAAAGGGCATATAAATCTGAGGGCAGGCAATATAGTCATCCCTTCTTCAATGTCAATTTATTTTTACCAATCCTTTCCTTAAGGAGGCCATTGAGTCTCTCACATATCCCATTCGCTTACAGATGAAAAATAGAAGAAAACTTGTGTTTAATGTTCAATACAAGCCCAATTTGTTCAAACACCTCATTAACAAAATGTGGCCCAATTTCCGATCTCAGCACTTCACACACACCCCATCTGGGGAAGAATTTGCACACTAAAAGCTTTGCTGTACAAGTGGCATCAGGGTGTGTACACTAACCTACCTCGATCCACCTAGATAAGGGACACAGTGGTACCTCTAAAAGATACCTATATCTATTACATACTTGCAGCATATCGACATATTCAATATGTAAATGCTGAAATGGACCATTCGGTCGAGGTGTTACTCCTCAAATTGTTCTCAGTGTATACCCAGCAGCAAACATTTGACATACAATGCAATTTACTGTAAATGGTGCAACGTGCTCCAACAAATGAACCAGTCTTCTGCAATAGTAGCAGCAAGACTCTCCCTAGTTACATGCACGGGGTAATGGCGCTGCTCAAGTGCGACCTTCAGTAATGCTACTGGCATCACCAGCTTTCCAGTGCTATCTTGTCTCCATAATGCTTCTATGGGGGATAAGGAACACCACCTTTGCTTCCATCATTTCTGCTCTTCCTGTGGTGTGCTTCCTTGAATCTCCATTAGTTGGGTTATCGACAATTTATTAAACCCTTCTTCCATTACCATGGCTATAACTACTTTCTCTTTAATGCTCTCAGAATCAAAACTTGAAATATCTTTAAAATATGCAACATTTTTTGGCTTCTACATCTGCAGCTTGGTTCCTGCAAGAAATAAAATCTGTTTGCTTAGTATGAGCTGCACATTTAATGACTGCTATGGCTACTGGGAGCTGTAGTGCCTTGATAAGCCTGTCCAATAAGAATGCGTGTTGCACTGGAGTGTCGTCCGCTTGGAGGTAGCCCCTCCTTTTCCAACATTTTAATCCTGCATGTACTGTTGACATCACCTAGGTGGAGTCACTGTACACCGTCACTTCCTGCCCTTCATGTTTCTCAAGTACGACAATAAGTTCCACTAATTCAGCTGTTTGCGCTGAAAAGTGAGATGGTAGCCTTGCACTTGCTACAACTTCAAATTCTCCATTTAATCTGTATCTCACTACCGCTGCACCTGAATGCCTTTCCCCACTAGTCTGATCAATTTTCAAAGAACCATCAATAAAGAGAATTTCCCCTCCAGTCAAAGCATTTTCCTTAACTCAGGGCATATCATCATAAAATTCAAAATGATTAGCACAGTCATGCACATGATCACCTTCTGCTTCTGGCTCAGCTACAAACATGGCAGGATTCACTATTTTACAACTCAAAATTTTAATCATTGGTTTCGAAATCCTTACCTCATAAGCTGAAGCTCTTTGGGATGTCAATGTGCCCTTAGGTTTCTCTAAAATGGCAAACAAAGCATGCTCCACGAAGAGAGTTATAGAGCAGCCCATGACCATACTTGTAGCCTTCTCAATTGTGAACGTGGCAGCTGCCAACGACTGTTCACAAGGAAAGTGTCCTCTTATAACTGGATCTAAAATCCCACTGTAATACACTAAAGGCCACTGTAATACACTAAAGGCTTGTGTCCCAGTGCAGTCCTCTGTGTAAGCACTGCTGTCATGACTGTCCCATTTGTGTGTGGAAACAAATACAATTCCTCTGCATAGTTGGGAATTGCTAAAACAGGGGTTGTACAAATTGCATTTTTCAACTCCTCAAACCCTTCCTCCATTTCCTCAGTCCATTATATCTTTACCTTGTCTACTTGTGCCTTCTTTAAAGCCTGCAAAAGAGGTCTTGTATATTGTCTGTAATCAAACACCCATGCTCTAACATAGTTGCATAACCCCAAAAACTGTTGCATCTGTTTCACTGTATCTGGTTTTGCGGCTATCATAATCACCTCAGCTCTTCCATGTGTCCCTCATGTGAAATCAACTGCCCTATGTATAACACCTCTTCTTGGCAGTATTTCAGCTTCTCTTTGTCTACCTTGTATCCCTTGTCAGCAATGATAGATATCAACTGAATAGAATCTTGTCTGCACTCATCTTCCGCATTGCTACAAATTAAAATGTCATCTACGTATTGTATCACCAAACTCTTCACATCAATATTGCCTAAATCCATCTGTAGGACTCTGATAAAGATCGATGGGGACTCACAATAACCCTGGGGCAAACGAGTATGTTTCAGTCGAGTTTGTCAAAACATAAAGGAAGGCAAGTCTTGTGAGTCTTTATGCAACAAGATTGAGAAAAAAGCATTTTTCAAATTGATCACTGTGAAATATTGAGCTTCCACCGGGATACTGCATAATATTGTCACCGGGTTAGGAACTAGAGGAAACTCTGCCTCTTCAATCTGATTAATTGGTCTCATATTTTGTATAAATCTCCAAGACCCTTCCTTAGATTTTTTGATCAGATACACTGCAGTATTACACAACAATTCTGATGGCACCAGAATTCCTTATTTCATTAGTACTGAAATCGTCTGAAATACAACTTCATCTGCCTCTCGAGACATGGGTTACCGCTTTTCTCGAGGTAAAATCGCCCTTGGCTTAAGCTTTATTTTGACTTCCCATATTCCCTTTAATAAAACTAAGTCATAAGGGCCTGTGGTCCAAAGAACACTCAGCACCTTCTCCAAGTCTACCTATAAAGATTCTGGATGCTGCCGTATTATCACCATTCACTGTGGGACTTACCTTTTTTCTATTCTTATCCAGTATGTGATGCTCATAAAGAAAAACACTTCATCATCTGTTTGATCTCCTCCTCCAATCCGACCACTTTGCCTTCCGTCCGCAGAGCACACGTGGAAACTGAGCAGGGATGTCATCAAAGGGTGACCTGCCCACCGTCTCGGTTCTTCTTGCAAGATTTCGGCCGCTCTCCACAGTAAACCCTGCGATCTTCCAGCTAATGGCAGAGGATACCTGAACGTCCGAAACCTTGAACCATCCGACACTGCTACCACGTGAGCGTAGGGCCCTTTGGGTAGTGTGCATGCAATGGATGAGTTGCAGAATACCTCTGACACCAAATAATCAAAACAGCTCAGGAAGATGGCAAGGGTGCTGTTTTATTAACAATGATCTAAAACAGGAAGTATACAATGGACATCAACGGACGTTCGTACAAGCTCTCTACAACTCACTCAGCTAAACTCGATGCATTTCATAACAAATATAGACTTTATACTAAAAATATGTCATGGGTGATGTCATACTACGTGGCAAATAAGAAAAACCTATAAGGGGTTGTGAAACGTTCAAGGGGAACATCTAAATATACTTTCCATATCAAGCTGGGTTGTGATTGGATATCTACTGTCAGGTGGACAATTTATGCCCACCTCTAAAGCTTTGTGATCTTCAACACTATTAAGTGCACGATTATCATTGGCTCTCAAACTATAGGGCTCTTCATTATATTGCCCTCTACAATTGGTTGGCATGCTCACGCCCTTCTGGAATTTTTGGCTCACTTAGCAGCACATAACCTCAGACCCAGGTGCTAGGAGGTGGACTTGACTATGCATCCCCATCCAATTAGCCCAACATCTCTCAATACCCATGCCTTCTGCCATGAACATTGTGTGCAAACATGCACTATCATCGTTCTAGAACTCCACGCTGAACTCTATTTCCATCCTTGGCTCACATGTCAGGAAACCACAATTTGGTCCATTTTGCAGCATTTAAATGTCTTAAATGAATAAACCTTGCATGCATGGTGTTGTTTCTTTGCCCCTTAACAAGGGATGATTCAGCATCTCAGAGTTCACCATCTTCAGGAATAGATAACTAGTCTTGGCTGCTTCATCTAAGACAACAGGCCAGGCAGCCCTTCCAGACTCTTCCACGATCTCAGCTAATTGGTGCTGCGACACAGCTTTGAGCTTTTCTGTCCATGGGTCCTTGCTTACTAAATTTGTGACACTGATGTCCAGCATCTATACAATGGTGGCTTTGCCTGCAGTCTATTCTCTACTTATAGCCAGCTTATAAGATTACTCAATCGACTTGCTTTACAGCATCTGTACAGTAATAGAACAGCTTGCATTTTCTGCAGTGCTTCTCACGCGTGCAATCTTCTTTTCGTAGATGAACGTTTACTCAATTCTTAAATTCGTCATCAACATCTATAGGGTCCATCTGTTCTCTTCTTCAGCCAGTATTCTTAAGGCATCATGCTCGTCGTTCATGATGTCACCAGCTCCTCTTTCTCTCTTTTCATATTCCATCGGGGAGTTCCTACCTCAGATTATCATCCCTCATGGAACACATTTGATAGGGTTTCTCAGTGGATACCTTTTTTCAAGTATACGTCACGGAATTGGCAAAACTCTTGGCGTCAAGCATAACACGATCTCAGGTTTACAGCATATAGACGGTAGATGGGCCAGACCTCCTGCAGAGGCATAGAGCTGCTCCTCTACAGTAACATTAACGATTTTGTAATCATGGACCATATTTACCCATTTGAACAGAAGCAGGGTTTAGCTGTGAGGTTAAAATAGCTGTGACATCTGTCATTCCACTGGGGTCTAAAGACTTGAGCAATTTTAGAACAGAAGGGGTTTTAGAAGAAGATGGTCTGAGAGGGGAAGCCTGGGTTTCAGAGTGAGTATGGCTGTCCACATGCTAGTCTCCAAATGCACAGGCACCCTTAGAGAAGTATATCAATGTATAGCTATGCATGTGAAATGTGTGTGATATGTCTCCATTAGTGGATTCATCCAAAATCGCTCATCATAAATCCAAAAAGTGTCTTCATCAAAGATCATTTGTAGAAAAAGCTCAAACAGTTCCAGGGAGCAGATCAGTCCTTCATCAGAAGAGCAGCATTGTGAAATATTCAAAAACAATGGAGGAATTGCAAATATAATAAATACCTAAACATATACAAAGGTAAACTCTACCTGGACTAGTCAAAGCTTCCAGTTGGCAACAACAGAGTTTCCAGAAGTGATGAAATGGCTTCATCTAGAAAGCTTTAACTAGTCACCATTATTGGTAGTTTTATTAATGACATTATATACCTTGGTTGTTTGGTAAAAACATACTTACTTTAAAGGTTGTGATAGCTGCATATCCACAAGGGTGTCTGGGGCCTGCGGCCACGCTATCTACAACTTGCTCTTACTAAATACTCTCCATCTATATCTTTATGTTCCTCCGGTACAAACTCTCTGTGTGTCAAGCGCTTCGCTAAACAGAGTGCTGGGGGCCGATCTCTTTCCTCAGCTGGCTCCCTCTTATGGAACAGCCTCCACCTTCCTCTTCATCTTGAGTTG
The DNA here is from genome assembly GCF_040938575.1 of Ambystoma mexicanum. NCBI lineage: Eukaryota > Metazoa > Chordata > Amphibia > Caudata > Ambystomatidae > Ambystoma > Ambystoma mexicanum. The sequence goes on along the minus strand of NC_090929.1, from coordinate 276,850,263 downwards.
TAGCTCCTCAAATTTCGGAAGCTCCTCAAGTCTTTCCTTTTCACCTCCTCCTTACCCTCCTCCCTCCTCTGCTAATCCCAAAGTTGCTGAGATTGGTGACCATGGCCCTTATGTGTCCTTCTGGGCCCTGGCCACCCACACCCAATCACCTTCAGCCTCCGCCCACTCCCAGCACTTGCCTTGGCACCCACTGGTCTATGCCAATGTAGTCCTGTACTTACCTATTTATTGGCAGCTGCTCACTCATGAGCATGGGCACTCCTAGCACTTACCCGCCACTCCCTCTTCCCCTCTCCTCTACCTGCACTTCCACGTTCTGAATGCTCACAAGGCATAACAGGCCCATCTTTATCTCTCAGTGTTTAATTGTTCTTTTTCAATCCCATGTTTTGATATGATATGATATGATATTTTATTTATAGCGCACATATACACAGGTGTTTCAATGCGCGACGAGGCAGAGGAGGGAAACAAGAGGGCAAAGACAGCGATCGTACTAGGCCCAGTGATATTGAGATTGTACAAGTGCAGGGGAGAAGAGAGGGGGAAAGTGCCAGATCAAGGAGAGGAGGAGCAAGTGCAAGACATAGGAACAACACATCGAACAACAAGAAGTGCGGCCAGCAGGTGGCAGTGCAGGGTTATGTGCAGACAGCAAGTGTTAGAGTGCATGTAGGGGGACTGTACGGTTTTAGATTCAGCCCCAAGTACAAGGATTTGGAGTTGCAGGAGCAAAGAGCTTGAGTAGGAAGATACTTCAGAAGAGAAAGCTGGAGATATTTTGGTCCTAGGCCCCAGAAGGCCTTGTGTATAGTGCAAGGGTCTTGAACTTGATCCTTGCAGCCACTGGGAGCCAATTGAGAGATGTCAGTGCTGAAGAGATACAATCTCTGGGGTTGAGGCCAAGGACGAGTCTCGCAGTCCTGTTCTGGATGAGTTTCAGAGGGCGGAGAGTAGAGGTGGGCAGATTTAAAAAGAGGCTGTTACAGTAGTCAATCCTAGAGAGAAGCTTAGAGAGCTTAGAGTAGAAAGCAGCTTCCTGACATGGGGGCTTATTCACCATTTACAGTTGGCTCATTTGCTAAACCTAATCCAACTAAACTAAACTAAACCTCTACTATAACTCCTTTGATCTCCCAGCTTTAATTGAAACCTGATTTACAGGTAGCCTTGCCACTTGTCTTGATGTTCTTCCACTGGAAGGTACCAAGCTATTCCACGAAAACAGACCTTTGTAATCCAGCAGAGGGCAGCCATCCCTGCTTCTGTGACTCTCAGATGCATACCAGCCACTATGAACATTCGATAAATTGAGCAAACTGCAATCAAGTTTTTGATCAGCAAAATTGTGGCCTTAATACATAATTTCTGGAAAATTGACTAGAACTAATGACAGAGCTGCTCAATTCCACTTAACCATTCAAAGTCTTAGGGGATTTCCTCCTGTAGGAGTGATGATGCCTTCGCTAGTATGCCAGGAGGCCTCCTATCCCAGATGTCGAACCCTGGATTCTCCTGATAGGTGAAAGGGCTCTTCCTCTGCTGCTTGTTTGGTTCCTGCACTGGGCCGAGTGAGAGCTGAATGCATTTCTTTGACAGTCCATCTCCACGCAGCAGAGGTTTGAGCAACAGAAAAGATGAACATAGTCCAAGATGCTGATGCCGCCATGTTACAGGTAGACACTGCTGCAGACTGAAGAAAATGAGGCTGGTATTGTGTGTGGGGGATGTGCCTTGAATGTGCCTGCACGTCAGGGCGAAGGGGTCCGGTTACTCCTAGGGCAGGCGGGTAGAGTAGATATGACATGGTCCCAGTACATGAAAGGACAAATGGGTGCCGGTAGTTAGAGGAGCAATGAGTTGCCGGTGTTTGGGGAGTGAAATGAGAGACAGCATGGGCATATCTTCAAACAGTGCCATTGTGCACATTATAGGCACAGGCAACATGGGTGTGTTATTACATGAAAATGATGACAAATATTGCCATTGCATGCAAACTGGCATTAAAACTGGCATTACAAGCATTATGGGCAACATCAACATGAAAGTGTTCTTTGTTGCCAATGCTGGCATATGTTGGCAAAGCCAGCATCAACATGTTTTCTAACAGTGTCATTCCCAGGATTAAGTCCAAAGACACCATAAGAGTGCTTTTATGAGGCAATAAAAATACAGTGGCACTGCCAGCATGAACATGTTTGTGACAGAACAACATTGGCAATCCTGGCATTATGGGCAAGGCACTATGAGTGTAATCTTACATGATAATACTGGAAACTATTTGTGCAGTCAGAATGGCCATTTTCTATGACCGTGGCATTATTAGGTTCATGAGTGAGTGCACTGTGAGTGCTGGACGGTTTTGTCACCGTTTGCTGCTTAGTCTTGAAAGGCTATTTTACCTATGAGTGGCTCACCACCACGCCCTCTGTCACCTGAGGACGTAAAACAAACCAGCTGTGCACTCCGGCGCACACTGTGAGGGGTCAGAAATGTGAGGCGGACAAATTTGTGAAGATTTTTCAAAAGATGCTATTTTATTAAACTCAAAAGGGTTTGGTAAGTGCCTCACTATCCCTACACTAACAAGGATGGCCCTACCTATAAAGTAAGCTAAAGAAAACACTCTAACAAAAGGATTCTCTCCCTCACACTTGTACATTAAAAAAATGCAACAAGTTAATGCATAGCAATTCAGAGATTACAAAATCAACAGTTATCTTCAAGGTCTGGTAACTGGTTCTCCTTGTAACCTGGGCAAGTGTCCCTTTCCCAGATTCAATCAGGATTTCAATCAACAGTTCAAAAGAATACGGACATCCTGTCATACAGCAAAGTAGCAAAGTTCTAATAAGGATCCTCTTCCTCCAGTAGGTCTCTCACTTGGGTTTAGCCAGCAGTTCAGACTGCTCAGCAAGTATTTTGTCTCTCTACTTATGGTCTTATGGTAGAGAGTTCCACACAACTAATTCTTAGGAACAGAAATGTGTACTTTGACAGTGCATCAATGTCAACAAAACTACTGTTGTCAGGGTGATTCTGCTACACTTAACAATGCACTCAGATCAGCAATTTGATTTGTCAGGATGATTCGTCAACAGTTCACAATGAGCTTTTGTGGTCTTGCCACTTCTTCTTCAACACATTGAACCACACCACAGTACCTCAATGATCTCTGCCTGGTCCACTCACCTGCCAGGCCTACTCTATCAAGTACCTTGCCCTGGTGTACTCCCCTGCCAGGACTAATGCAACTACTAATACTACTACAAACTCTTCTGTGGTACAGTTCTGCTTCATAAATTTATTAAGTCATTTTGACTTTCCACAACATAAGTTTTGACCACTTCTTCTGGGAAAACATTAGACACATTGGCATGGTTTGTTTCACACTTTTGATTGCCACATGCAATGCAGGTTATGTGTCTCTCCTCCTGAACACCTTCTGTCAGAAGGGCAGACTTCCTGTCACTCTTGTTCTCCTACTCTTGTTTTAACCAAGTGCTCATAATGGTTTTCTCTCACTCCTTCTTTGGTTTAGGCAATACTCATTCAAATCTGTTCTGCATATTGCTTCTTTCTCCCTCTGACTAATGGATCTATAAACAACTTGGTACTTAATTACCCACCTCTTGGCTTTGACAATTGTGCTTCTCTTTAACTGGATTCATATTGTCCTCTTTTGGCTTTGGCAGTAGTTGTTTGTATTGGTTTTTAGTAATATTGCCTTTGCGTGTTGTTGGCAACTATTCTGACCTTCAAATAAACAATAACACTGCCACTTTCCCCACTTCGAATCAGCGTGGTATTCAGAATAATTATCTTTCTACTTCACATCAGTTCGATATACATAATATGTATGTTTCTGGCACTTTGCTTGTTTCTCATTAGTTCAGTATTTATAATACCCAGGCTTGGCCAGCGGGTGGTCATGGAGCTCTCTGGGGTCCCAATACCCTAGTGAACTCACCAGGTCTGGCTTACTTGTCCGCTTGATCCGCTGCCCCCTGGTTGTCTGCTTCTTCTAATTTGGGCGGCTTGGTAAACTGCTTCATTCGGTTTTCTTTGGCGTGTGTTGATCATAACAAGAGTGTTTCTTGCTCCAAAGGCTCTCTGGTGCTTGCCTGCTACCAGAGCCAGCCTTCTTGTGGGGAAAGCGGCCCAACTTCATGCTTCCTGCCGCATGACCTCTGCAATCACGATCTTCAGGGGGAAAGCTTTTACAGAGATTTCCGATGCACTATCTCTGCAAACAAGGTCCCTGAAGGAGGAGACCCACTCAGATCCAGCATTCATACAGCAAACGTCGGTGGCTCTGGCGGCTCTGCACTCCTTCAGGTGAAACTTCAGTGTGGAGCCATGGCACTCATGCCACCTCTCACTACGGCTGCTACTACGGCTACTACTCTCTATGACCTGCACCTAATGGGTAATTAACCTTAATAGTCTGCAACTTGCAGTTCAGAGCCTCCACATCCCTCTACTTCGTCCCGGTACTTTTGGCATTGTGGGACTTGAAGTCTCCAATGTTCAATTTTCCCATTTTCACAGTTTCAGCTTTGCAATAAGCCATTAGGATACTCAGATCTCTTGGAAAGATATTAAAGGGGCTTTCCCATTCGTCCAGACTTTCTTCCCCCATGTGATCTTCCTGCAGAACACCACCCCCAGGTTTAAGATCAGGAAGTGTCTGCCTTTCCCTGGCCACATGAGAGTGGTCCCAGGCCAGGTTTTCTAGGGGAATCATCTCTGATTCCTCATATACCCTTTCCCTAATGTCACTGGTTTTTACAGCCTCTATTGGGAATCATGGAAGGAAATCAACATTACCTTGTTCTTTTCCTTGAAATGTTCAACAGAAAAACAGTAGGGCTAGTAATCAGCGCATGACTCTAGCATTGGTATCCTTTCTTAGACTTAACCATTTAAGGGGAGCATGGTGAGTGACTAAATCAAATTCCGGACCCTTCAGATCATATTTCAAGTATGTTATAGCACAATTAATGGCTAGGGCTTCCATTTCCAGAGTAGCATCATTCTTCTCGCTGGGATAAAATGTTCTACTGATGTAATGAATAGGGTGTTATATACTATCATAATTTTGTGACAACACGGCCCCAAGACCAGTACGTGATAACTCGGTTTGTAGTATAAAAGGTCTATTGAAGTCTGCCACCTTCAAGACAGGTCCAATACATAAGATCAGTTTTAACTGGTCAAAGCGTGTTTGGTCTTCCGGATGCCATCTACATTTTTGGGGTTCTGCATTTCTAAGCTTCTCTGTAAGAATACCAGTAATGGAAGAGACATTTTGAATGAAGCTTCAATAATAACCGACCGAGCTCATGAAGGCTCATAATTCCCTCTTACTTTTAGGAGCTTGTGTCTTTTGGACAGCTTTAACATTTTCAATCTGTCGCTGAACTAGTCCATTTCCTATGAAAAAAACAGATACTTTACAGCAGATCTAGTCAGATTACATTTATTTGGGTTTGCAGTTAACCCAGCTTTCCTTAAGGCTTGTGTAAATTGATACAAATTGAACATATGTTTGAGCCAAGTCTTACTATGGATGAGAATATCATCAATGTAGGCCCTGCAAAATGAAGAATATGGTCTAAGAACATGGTCCATTAGTCTTTGATAGGTAGCAGGATCATTAGGCAATCCAAAAGGGAACATCTTGAGTTGAATCAACCCTATTGGTGGAGAAAAGACTGTCTTGGGCTTATCTGTAGGATTGACTGGTACCTGCAAATAAACTTTCATTAGGCCAATGGTAGAAAGATCGACTGCATCACCTACCCTGTCAATCAAGTCATCTGTTCTGGGCATTGAGTAGCTGTCAAACTGTCATACCTCATTAAGTTTCCAGAAATCAATGCAGAACCTCCAAGAATGAACTGAATTTAGCAAGTAACACAATAGGATAGGACCAAGGACTTTGTGATGGTTCGATGATATCCGCTTTTATCATAGCCTCTTTTTCATCTTGCATAGTTTGTTTCCTACTCTGAGGGATTCGATAAGGTTTCTGATGAACAACCTTACCTGTGGAAGTGCCAATATAAGGGTGCACCTCGTTTGCTCTTCCTGGCTCAGTCCTAAACACATCAGGGATATTGTTGTAGAAGGTCTAACAGATCGTGTTTGTGATTCTGTGGTAAAACAGAGAAAATCAATTGATTGGTATGACTTTTTTCAGACAACAAGCTTGTTAGTATGACTGAAGTATTTCTCAAAGGGTCTTCTTTCCATTCTTTAAGTAAGTTAATATATTATATATGAGTTTTTATGTTCCTTTCTGACTGAGAATCTTTATAGTTATAGGATGCCATCTGTTCTAAAATTTTGCAGGGCCCATGCCACCTAGTAATCTCTTATTTTCATAGGATGGAAGCAGAACCAATACTTTCTGACCCACCGAAAAAGATTTCATTGTGGCCATCTTGTTGTAACATTCCTTTTGATGTTCTTGTGCTCGAGCCATATTAGTCTGTACTATATTACGAACTACTACGTATGTTCTTTCAATCTTTGTGCAGTTTGGGATAATAGGATAGTAGCCCTCTCTCTTTCTTCCCAAGTTTCTCATAGGATGTCTAACATATCTCTGGGTTCTCTCCCATATAATAATTCAAAGGGGGAAACTCCTGTTGATGACACAGAGGTTTCCCCGATAGCAAACAGGGTCCATGGTATCACAATGTCCCAATTTGTCCCATCTGCTTCTACTAACCTCTTCAAAATATGTTCCAAAGTTTGGCTAAATCGCTCCATTAATCTATCCGTTTGACAATAATAAATTAAGTTACTAAGGTCTTTATCGGATGGATTTCCTTAACTTCGGCCATATGTTTACTCATAAAGGTAGAGCCTTGGTCAGTCACATTTTCTTTCGGGAAGCCTATTCTAGAAAAGAGCATCTCCTCAATAATCAGGGTAATTCCCTCCTGTCAATACGTCTAAGCCATAGTGCCAGGTTATGCCTGACTTAGAGAAAGTGTGATATAGGTACCATACTATAGAAATCGAAGCCCATAGACTACTCCATAGCTATAGTAGGACCATAGGTTCTTTTGCTAAGTTTCTTCTCAAATCTAAGGCTTCCCCAACTTGTACCAATTGATTCCGATGCCACTTCTATCACCATATATGAGGGGTCAGAAATGTGAGGCAGACAACTTTGTTCAGGTTTTTCAAAAGATGCTGTTTTATTAAACTCAAAAGAGTTTGATAAATGCCTCTCTATCCCTACACTAAAGAGGATTTCCCTACCTATAAAATAAGATAATGAAAACACTCTAACAAAGGATTCTGTCCCTCACACATGTACATACAACAAACTCAACAAGGTAATGCATAGCAATTCGGATATAATAAAATCAACAATTATCTTCACGGTCCAGTAACTGTTCCTTCTTGTAACCTGGGTAAGTTCCCCTTCCCCAGATTCAATCAGGATTTCAATTAACAGTTCAAAAGAATAAGGAAATTGTGTCTTACGACAATGTTCTAATGAAGTTTCTCTTCCTCCAGTAAGTCTCTCACTTAGGCTTAACCAACAGTTTAGAATGTTCAGAGAGTCTTTTGTCTCTCTACTCATGGTAGAGAGTTCTAATTCTTAGCAACAAAAAAAATGTACTTCCACAGTGCATCAATGTCAACCAAACTACTCCTGTCAGGATGATGTTGCAACAGTTTACAATGCACTCACATCAGCAAAATTGATTTGTCAAGATGATTCTTCAACAGTTCACAATGAGCATTTGTGTTCTTGCCACGTCTTCTTCAACAGTTTGAAGCACACCACAGTACTTCAATGATGTCCACCTGGCTCACAAACCTGCCAGGTCGACGCTACCAACTACTTTACCCTGGTGTACTCTCCTACCAGGAGTAATGGAACTACTAATACTACTAAAAGCACATCTGTGGTGCAGTTCTGCTTCATACAAAAGTCTTTTGACTCTCCGCAACATCAGTTTTGACTACTTCGTCTGGGAAGACATGAGACACATTGCAATTGTTTGTTCCAGACTTTTGATTGCCACATGCAACCTTCCTGCCACTCTTGTTCTCCTACTCTTGTTTTAACCAAGTGTTGATATTGGTTTTCTCTCACTCCTGCTCTTCTTTGGCTTAGTGTGAGAAACCGAAGGGTGTCTCGCTTGCTAGTCCTTGGGGATTTCTCTCTCAGGTGGCCAGTGCATGGTCATCGCCTTTGGATCCAGACTCTGGGGGTGGACCAGTGTGGGGGGATCACCTGGGTGAGGGGTCTTTGGGTAATGGCGGTGAGATGACCAATGATGGTACCTAGTATTCCCTCCTTTCCTGTACACCTAAACCATCATATTTTTTAGGATTCTCTGATGTCACAACCCCCGCCCCTTTTGACACAAACACTGTGCCAAGGAAGAGGGCGACAAAGAGCAAAGCTGCCAACACTTTTATATCACAAAGGACATGTCCCGCTAATTGGGTCAGGAAAAGTCAGACACTTGACTCTAAGTGCATACATCTGATACCAATGACCTCTCCCCACACGGATAAAAGGCAGAACATAGAAACACACTCTGAGCAAGGTGGAACTCGAGCAAGATCGAACTTCCACGGTGAAGGCAGACCTACTGGAGCAGAGCAATGGACCGAGGGATGAGAGCAGAGGGTGGAGAATCACAGGAATTTCCTGCAGATGGTTGTTGCCTCCAGAAAGCCATGAAAGAGATGTGGAGAAGGCCAAATCCCAAACAAGAAGGCAGCATTGTGTTTCAAGGACGCCAGCAACCCTCCTGGGTGAATGGCAGAGTTGGGAAGGCGAGGCCAAGCCTGTGGTACTAACCTTGACTCGTGAAATGAAAACTGTAAAGATATGAAAGAAATGCACACAGCCAGTAATTTGGCAAGCGACATGAAAGACCGATGTGTGTTAAGGAAAGATTTAAGTTGCAACATTCTATCATACAATTGACGGCTGCACTCATGTGGATGAGTTGCGAAGAAAGGCAGACCTCTGAATGAACTTTGAAGTGACGATAGCTGTGAAATCACTGTTACTGAGTAATCGAGTAGTCCGGCGAAAGGAAGTAGCCCATTGGAAAGTCTCTGTGAAAGGTGAAATGTTTGTAGCGATAAAGTGAATGAACTGAAAAAGCACAGTGATCAAAATGTATCCTGAGAAAAGGGTAGAGTAAAAAAGGTGAACATTGAACTGTGGTGCTTATGACAGTGAGCTACCCAGACCAAGAAACACTGTGGCAAATAGCACAAGAGTGTGAGCTGAAGGAAAAGTGGAAGTGGTCCTGTGGAGGTCTGTAAGTAAAAGCCACACACATTTGAAAGTCTTTGGCGTCAGGAAACTGTCTGAGCCCAACTGAAGGAGACCAGAAGTGTAATAAGTTAGGGGAAGTGAACCCCTAAAGTATGTGAATTAAGCTTGGGGAAGGGAACGCCTGCTAGCATTCTGAACTGTTGCTTTTAAAGGTCTGAGCCTGACTGAGGGAGACCAACATGACCTTTTTGCTTTAAGAGGTCTGGGCCTGACAGAGGAGGACTGGAGTGAACATTTTGTTGAACTGTGTTTTGAAAGCTGGAAAGAGAGACTAGAATTTGGAAGGCCAGGTGGGCTTTGGTCCACGTTTTGTACTGCATTTGTGTTATGAACCTGAGCCAGAGTGTTCCGTCCTGACTACGGGGACCTTCTTATTTCGTGCTGTCTAATGTGGGGAGGAGAGCTGACTCAGCCACATTTATTCTTTGTATTTGAACACTGACTTTTCTTTGCATACATATTCTCCTTTAAAAACTTTTTGTACAAGAGATTGGGCAGGCATTAGGTTTTTGTTAGTATAGGCCATTTATATTTGACAGACTCACCTAGGACTGTTTGATTTATTATTTGATGGTCAAGACTACTCCCATCCTAGCTATAGGGCAAAATAGGAATTTCTCCAAACCATGAAAATTGAATAGAAGGTTTCCACATTGTACCTTTTGTGTCAGTGTCATACTTGTGATACCAGGCCTCCCTTACACTTAGGCAATGCTTTATCAGGTCAGTTCTCCCTATTGCTTCTTTCTACCTCTGACAAAAGGGTCTACAAAAAACTTGCTGTATGTTTGCCCCCTCTTGGCTTTGGCAGCGGTGGTTATCTTCAACTGGATTTGTTATTGCCGTCTTTTGGCTTTGGCAATAGTTGTTTGTATTGGTTTTTAATAATATTGCCTTTGCGTGTTGTTGGCAATTATTCTAACCTTCAAATAAACAATAACACTGCCACTTTCTCCAACTCGTAACTGCTTGGTATTCAGAATAATTATCTTTCTACTTCACATCAGTTCGATATACATAATATTTATGTTTCTGACACTTTGCTTGTTTCTCATTAGTTTGGTATTCAAAATACCCGGGTTTGCCCAGCAGGAGGTCATGGAACGCTACAGGGTCCCAATACATTTGTGAACTCACCGTGCCTGGCTTGTGCGTCTTCTCGCTCCGCTGCCATCGTGTTGTCTGCTTCTTCTGCATCGGGCATCACGGAAGACTGCTTCGCTCAGTTTTCTTTGGCCCGCATTGAACAGAACAGGAGCGCTTCTTGCTCCAAAGGCTCTCTGGCGCTTGCCTACTACCAGAACCAGCCATGTTGTGGGGAAAGCATCCCAACGTCATGCTTCCCGCCGTGTGACCTCTGCAATCATGATCTTCAGGGGGAGGCTTTTACACATAATGCTTCCCGCTGTGCAATTCTCTGGAAACAAGGTCCCTGAAGGAAGAGAATCTCTCAGAACCACATCCACACAGCCAACTTCAGTGGCTCTTCTCTCTTTCAGCTGAAACTTCACTGTGGAGCCATGGAAAGTTTCAACTTTACAATAAGCCATTCAGATAGTAGGGCCTCTAGGAAAGTTATTAAAGGAAGTTTCCCATTCTTTCTGACCTACTTCCCCTCCCATGTGATCATCCTGCATCCTAGGATCAGTAAGCGTCTGCCTTTCCCTGGCCACATGAGAGGGGTCCCAGGCCAGGTTTTCTGGGGGAACCATCCCTGATTCACCAAAGCGTGCTCTGAGCGATTGCACTGTGAGTGCTGGACAGTTTGGTGGTTAGGCCGTGAGGTGAGAGGTGACGGCAGGACTACCCATTGCTGAATAATGTAATTAATCCAATGGACTCATCACGGATTCCCCAGCAGTGACCTCCTCCCATGTGACCAGGGTATGACAGCCGCTAGCTGATCCTGACCCTGGCTTTATAAGGGAGGATCACATGGGAGGAGACAACTACCGGGGAATTATCATGACTTCAGTGGACGAGATGCAGTACCTCCCCCTTTCCCATGAGGAAGACCCTCTAATACCCAAGGCCCTTTTCCATGAGGACGACCCTTTAATACCCAACACCCTTGTGGCATATTGTCAGCTGCTTGTTCTCCCTTTTTGTGACATCTTTCTGGTCAAACACCCAACTATGACATAAACACACAAAGCTCCAACACAACTCCTTTTTCTTCTGAATTACCTTTGTGTAAAATCACTGAAAATAACTATTCAACTATTCAATAATGCCATGTGTCCAATTACACCTATGGACCTCAACACCCAGAATTCCCCAAGTACTGAGACAAGGAGGATGCAGGAGTTTGAAAAATGTTCCAATAGCTTGAACACACAATATGTAGTCTAGATGTTTTTCCAAAGCTCTAGCGGGACATTTAAACACAGCATGCGCACTATTCGGGAAAGCAGTGCAGGAGAAGATGTTGGCTCCTATGTCAAAGCTCATAAACATGAAGATCACATATGGTATGGTAAAGTTTATTTATAAAGCGCCTATACACAGGCAGTGTTTCAAAGCACTGATGGAGGGTGAGAGCATGGGGAAAAACAGCAGTCGCTCAGAGTCCTTGACTTTCTGAGACGATAATGGTCTGCACAGGTAGAGTAAGTGAATAAGATACATTTAATAGTTGAGATACAGCAAATAGGCTTGACAGCGGTTCTGCATTTTTTTCAAGTGCACATTAAAGGGTGAAGACAAGGGAGAACAGACAGACGATGTTCAGGCAGAGAAGCATTCAGTTCAAGCAAGTGCAAGACGTTCAAGGGAGGGTGTGGGGTCCAAGTGCACCCAGTCTGTAGAGACTGGGGTAAGTGCGGAGAGAGAAGCTCTCTGGGATTTATTCTCAAGTGCAGTGGGGGTGTTGGGTCCTGAGGCAAGTGCATAGAGGACCGGCGGGGGAGCCTGGGATCTGTGAGACTCTGAAGGTTCAACAGACGGCCAGTCAGCAAGCTGTATGGAAGAGGAGGGCAAGCTGGGAAGAGCAGAGAGCTAGGTTAGCAGGATAGGAGGGGAGAGAAGGAGGAGGGGAAGAACTGAAGACGATCGGGCTCAAGAAGGAGGGTGGGAGGGAGGCTATTCCAGAGGGAGGCACCTCCTGAGAATAAGGATCTCCCTCCAAATCTCTGCTTGGAGAACCAGCTCACTCAAAGAAGGTTGGAGGTAGATGAGCAGAGGGCTCAAGAGGGACAGTATTTAGGTAGGCAAAGTTGCATGTAGGCGGGCCCCAGAACACCTTGTGGACAATGCAGAGGGTCTTGAACTTGATCCTTGCAGCCACCGGTAGCCAGTGAAGGGATTTCAGTGCTGGAGAGATGCGGTCCCTGGGCTTGAGGCCAAGGATAACTCTTGCAGTTCTGGAAGAGTTGCAGAGGACGCAGGGCAGAAGCCGGGAGGTTAAGGAAGAGGATGTTGCAGTAGTACAGCCTAGAGAGAACCAGGGCTCTGGAGACAGTGAGATGCTGGGGGAAAGTGAGAAAAGGTAGAGTGCCTCTGAGGAGGTGTAGTTGATAGACTTTTTTGAGATGTCAGAAATGTGAGAGGAGAAGGAGAGAGTGGAGTTGAAGATGATCCCAAGGTTTTTGGCCTCGCAGGTGGGGGTTGGTGTGGGGCCAAGGGAGGCCGGCCACAGTGAAAGTGGGAAAGCGTGAGCAGGGGTCCCAATGCAAACGATCTCAGTTTTGCTGCTGTTGAGGCAGAGGTTGTTTGCAGCACACCATGACTGAAAAGCAGACAGACAATCAGATATTAGTGAAGAGGAGGAAGCAACTGAGGGTAGCCTGAAAGATAGTTGCGTGTCATCCGCATAACACTGGAAATTAGAGGGGAGAGTGGTGATCACACGTGCCAAGGGAGCCATATAGACATTGAAGAACCAGAGAGATAAGTTGAGAGAGTGATAGTCGAGAGAAAGGCTTCAAGTTCCACCTGGGATGGGCGGTTGGAGAGAAAGAGGTTAACCATGCCAGAGCCTGACCTGTGATTCCTAGGGTGTTAAGAAGTCATGCGATCAGGATGTTCTGGTTAACCATGTCAAAGGTGGATGAGAGATCAAGGAGAATGAGGACAGAGGGATTGTTAGTGTCAAGATATGAGAGCAGGTCTTCACAGGTGTTCAGAAGAGCAGTTTCCGTGCCTCTGGATGTTCTAAAGCCAGACTGATGGTCATGGAATAAACCAATTGATTCAGTGTAGAGGTTTAGCTGAGAGATAGCCAACCTCTCCAGGAGTTTTCCCAGGAATGGAGTGATAGAGACTGGGCAGTAGTTTGCCAGAATGGAGGGGTCAGCAGATGCTCTCTTGAGCGGAGGGTGCACAAGGGAGTGCCTAAGAGCAGTTGGGAAAACTCCAGTGGAAAAGGAGAGATTGCAAAGGTCAGCCAAGGGTGGGGCAAGTGAGTCAATGTTGTCCTTAATGGTTTTGGAGGGGCATGGGTCATGTACCAGTGTGACGTAGCAGAGAAGGCTGCCACATTAGAGGGAGAGATGCTGTTTCGGAGACACAAGTGCTGTGGTGACACTAGGAGCCTCCTGGGTGCTTGGCAGGTCGAGAAGGTGGTGTTCTCTATTCTGGAACCTGAAGAAAAGCAGACATGTTCCCGTGTGACCGCAGATCCTCGAAAGAAGCCAGAAGCACCTCTATGGAAACCGGGTGCAGACAGCATGCCACAGAAGCGTGTACTGGACTGGAGACACTGGAGAAAGCTGTGAGTCTACCCGAGGGTAGTGTGGACCCCGGGGCATTCCGGTGAGGACACCAACAGCAATTTGAACATAATACCCTTGTTGACATAAAGACAAAAGACTGTTTGAATTCAGAAAAGGCAAGGTACAATCCCCAATGAGGTATGGATGCTTGAAGCGAAAATGTGGGGTACATCTTGAACAAACCCTACCGCAAACCCATATGCCAAGCCAAGAGCAATACCTACAGTACCACTGATATAGAGAAAACTGTGAAACACATGAGAAGACTTGGAAAAGCAAGACAACAGGCAGTTGAAAAATATGAGAAGTCCTAGCAAAGCAAGACACCAGGCAATTGTAGCACATAAGAAGTCCTAGCAGGGGAGTATACCAGGCAAGTAAAACCCATAAGTGAAGACCTGGCAGGTGAGTAAACCAGGCAGTTGTCATTGCATAAAGAAACCTGGCAGGGGAGTATACCAGGCAATTTGCAAAGCTTCCAGAAATGTTAAAGAGAGACTGTGTTTTCGGAACCAAGGAGAGATTGGTGTTAAAGAAAGGCCATGTTTTTTGAACCAAGGAAAGATTTGTGTTAAAGAAAGACAGTGTTTTCTGAACCAAGGAGAGATTTGTGTCAAATAAAGACAGTGGGCCTCATTACGAGGTAATAGGTAGCCATGGTGCTGTTAGCACCATGGCTACCCCCTTACCGCATTCCGGGTCCGGGTTCCCGAAATAGGGACTTACCGGGTCATTCCAACCTTGGAGGACCCGGTAAGTCCCCATTCCGGGAACCATTCCCCATTCCCATTCGAGCCCCCATAGGGCTCAATGGGAATGGGGATGGAGCTAATAACGGTACCGCAATTTGCGGTACCGTTATTAGCTCTGAAGTCCCTTAACGGGTCCCTTCAATAACGCCTGGTAAAACCAGGCGTTAAGGAAGGAACCCGCTAAGGCGCCTTGGAATAGGTTGGTAAGGGATTACCGGCACCGGTGTCCTTATCGGTGCCGGTAATCCCTTACCACCTACCTCGTAATGAGGCCCAGGAACCTTGTTATTCAAGTCAAGACACAAAGGAACATTTAGTAAAAGACACCATTTCCATCCTACTTAGGAATCCAGGGTAAGGGGTCCACTCTCTGGATCCAAGGGCTTCCACCATGGAGAACATTTTTATTGGAACTACTCTTACTTCCGTTGTGAACACTTTTTGCCACTATCAAGTTAAAGATATTTCCTTAAACATTTTTTTAAAATGATTTTGTTTATAGTGTGAGGGTTAGTATAGGAGGTTTTGGACACAAGGGCAGCATTTCAGTTATGGAAAACCTCACACAGACAAATCCTAAGTTATGCTTTATAGGTGGGCAAACTCATCTTTAGCATAGGGTCAGAGAGGTATTTTCCCAACCCTTTTTCATTTTATAACTATATTTGGCAAAAGCATGACAACCTTTAGGACCCCTCACAATAAGCTGGGCCCAATAAGACAGAAGTAAACGGATATACCGTGCACCACGTTGAACAAGTATCGTTGTCTTTGGTTTTTCTGTTTTTATTACACTACATTCATTGTATTGACCTTGGCGTTGTTTATCAGTCATGGTAAAGAAGCAGAAATCGCATAAAGGTGGCTCCAATCTCCGGAACATAACTGGTGCTGATAGTGCACCAGTTCCCAATTGCATTCTCCAAGCGGAGGTTCCTGAATTGGGCACTTTTTTTGCAGTTAGTATGATTAGTAAAGGTGGTAAAATAACAGCATACTTTCACGCAGGGAAACCCATCGCTGGACCACAGAACGCTGCTAATGTTAGTCAAGAGCCTAGCATCCATCAAAACACACATACCTCTGAGATTGATAACAATTCCTCACTCAATCTCTGTTACTCACTGCAAACTGAAACAACAGTGGTGGTACCTGAAAGTAACACGCAGATCCCTCAGCTTCCACTACTACACTTATTGATGGTGTGGCTTCTGACTCTGACCCGATGAGGATCGATAACTCTGATAAAGGCCCTAGACTAAGTTCAACACCCAACTTATATGCAGACAATTCCATGGGGGACGAATCGGTTCATAGCAGTTCACTAGATCTTGTGACTCTTCAGCTTTCTTCCAAAATTCTACTAAAACTCTGTGGCAGAATCCACAAGGAGTTGGGAGTGCAAGTTTCAGTATTATGGCATATCGAAGACCATTGTGTGAATGCCTCATGCAAGAAAATGGTCCCCTCAAGTTCAAAATGCTAACTGTGAGCTTGTTAATGTCAATATACACCTATGCCAATAACAAATGTGGCAGAAAATATAGCACTGGGCGACATGGTGGAATTGGTTGACAGTTTTGAGAATACTGATACTTCATCTAACCAGAAAAATAAACAATGCCAGAAATTGAAAAATAAAAAAGGACGTTCCATTCCACACAAAGGAACAAATAATGATGATATTGGTGACAGAAATATACTATCAATTGCTATTCCTTCTCAGTAAGCGGGCACAAAAAAAAGGTTAACAGGAAAAAACAGCGCAACGCCAAGAAAGCTGGAACGTTGATAAGCTGGATCGTGAAGGACCAGAAAGACGGAAATAATGACTGACCAGCTGCGGTGGACCATCACTCAATCTTCAGTATCAGATTTAGACACTAGCTGTGAAATTAGAGGAGATCAATGCTCTACTCCGGAACAAATTATAAATGAGCAATTGCTGCACAAGATGGAAGCCACATAGAACATGCCTGCCTCTAAACCATCTGACATACCACGGAGCACGGCCAACCCCAAGACATTAGTTATAACTAGTCTATATTCCAATAGAAGGGAACAATTGATAAATCATTCAATTTTTCTAAATCCCATGCAGTAAAAACCCCCATGAAGGGTGTAAGGCAGATCCCTTTCTATCAGTAAAAGTAATTCAAAGGGTCCAAAAATGCGATGCACGTGATACGAGAAAAACAAAAATGTATCTAAAAGGCATTCAAATTCAGTCAGCCAAAATGAAAGGTTATATAGCAATTACAGAAAGGAAAAGACAGCAACTGTTGCAAACTTCATCACTGTTCTTCGGGTGGTGTAGTCAACAATATATGTGCTTCTATATATTTTGTACATTCATTGGCCTATTCTAACCATGCTGTAAGGTAAAGCGCATACTGGTTAGCTCATCTAATGTGAAGTCATTTTTCTTCTCAAGCACCATAATTGTACAGAAGTATTAGAGACATGCATCTGTCAAAACTACTTTCACCATTGGTTGCTCCGGAAGGAGAAGAAGTGGAGTGAATGATTAAGGAATTTTTTTTCAAATCATCTTCGTGAGATGTGACAGTGTGACACATAAAATCATACTCTTTAAACAACTTCTTATTTACCTCAGCGATTTGGCATTATCAGAATGCTCTCACCGCTGTGAACTCCTTAATATCAGTTCATTTTGCAACTTCATTGTTGGAAATCTACTTGCATGTCCTTCCTGTTCTCATTAGTTCGTTTGGCCTGCTTTTTAACTCATGCTCTGGGGTTTAGCTGCTTGCAAGATTTGCTCTTTTGCAGTACTGCAAATATGTCTATGTTCCTATGCCTAAATGTGTTTGTGTACCATACATTGGCATAAACTTTGTTTATTATTACATTCATGCGGTGGAGGTTAGGTGTGAGCTGTTATTCTAGTTACTGTATCGCATCTGCATCTAGTTCAGGGGCAATTGTGGTCGTGTGAATTGTAGTTTCATGTGGGGGTTCTGCATTTTAACAATGCGAGTTAGATGTGAGCCTCTGTGTAAGTTGCTCATTCTAATCAGGGTCAGTGAGGGGTCAAAAATGTGATGCAGACAACTTTTGTATGATTTCTCAAATGCTACCATTTTATTAAATTATAAGATCCCTCAAATGCCTCACTATCGCTATTTTGATGAGGATTTCCCTGTCTATAAAAACTAAAGGAAAACAATCTAACATATGATACTTGGCCCTCACACTTAAATATCAAATCCACAACGAAATATATGGCAATTCACAACAACATCAACAATGATATTCACAGTATTTCTTGGTAACATGGGTAAACTCCCCTTCCCCAGGTTTCAAGGTAAATTCAGTTCCAATGTTCAAGAAAAAGAAACAAGGACATTCAGGTTTGTAATAAAGTCTCAATTCAGCTCTTGGTTCCTTCAATGGTTAAAACAAAAGTTCTATTAACCGAAGTTCAAACAGTAGTAGTGTCTCTTCTTGCTTGAATAATGACTTTCCACTTCATCAAATAGCATCAGTGTTATTCCCGACCAAAATGTTTTGCCACAATTTATCAAGGTCAAAGAAGAAACACTGTTTTTTTGTTATACTCAAAATAGACACAACTTCTGGTAAAAAAATAAATGAAACGCAGATTCTGGTAAAGTTAATAAACACAGCTTCTATCTTTGTCCGGATGACTTCACAGCACTTCTACTTCACCTGAACCACTCTTTCCTCAGGTTAACTTCTGCAATATTTCACCATGTGGGTCTACTCGCCTGACCCATAGTGTTCCACGTTCAACTGTGTATATGAAGTTTCAAATCCACTGACAACCAAAATCTTATCACATCTTCAACAGTCTGCTTCTTTGTGACTTTGAACAAGACAAGATTCACATTAGTGCACATCAAGACCTTCCGTAAGGAAGGCACTCTTCTTCTAAATATTCACTTACCAGAACGGCAGCCTCTTTGCCACTCTTGTCTGTCTGCCACAGTAAGACAACAAAGAGCTCTTAGGATGTACTTATTTCGTTCTCCTATTGGCTTAGGCAATGTAAGGTGTATCAGCTTTAAGAGAACAATCCCAAGTAGCCACATTTCATTTTCCCAATCGTGCCTTTGCCTCTTTGCATTGTGCCAACCATAGTAGTTTGTTTATGAACCTTGTTGGTAGTCTCTTTTGGCTTTAGGCAATGCATGCACACTCTTGTCTTGGGCAATGCTTGTATCCTGTTTGGCTTGTGACAATGTGTGCGCCACATTTTGGCTTTGGGAATGGTGTGTTTCACTCCTGGCTGAAGTAATACTTGTTTCACTCTTTGCTTGTGCAATGCTTGCTCTCTATATTTCGTAACATTAATGTTCAGTCACTTAACTTTAGTGTTAAATGGGTTTCAAATTGTGTTATAATTCATTGTGAGATTGCCCTTCATCTCAGAATCATTTCTGGGCACACCATTCCTTAATTTGTTTCAGCCAGTTTAATATTACATTTTTTGGCTTACGCAAATGAAAGGAATACTATTTGCTTCCATGTGAGTGCTACTTTTCAGACTTCCTATTGTCTGACAATCGACAATCAGTTTAACATTACTTTTACTCATAGGGAAGTGCTTTTATTTGGATACAGTTGTCATCCATTTGCATGCTGCAGGTCTTATACAACTTATGGCTTCTTTTTGGACCCACACCCTTCCTCGTTGAAGGTATCTTTCATCTGGCCATTAAATTAAGGAGCACCTCTCACTCCTGAGACCCTCGGCTTCAAAACACCTTCTAGCCACGGTCTTCTGCACGCTTCCTGCTGAGCAATCTGCAATTAGAATCACAAGGGGAAAAGCAGTCTTCCTTAACGCCTTCCACTGTGCAAACTCTGCACTTCAGAGTTTGGACAAACAGGACTCTTTCGGGACAGGCAGTTGAAATCTGTTTGATCAAAGTCTAGGCATCCCTTTGGTACTCCCACTATTGCCTGGATTTACAACATTGTGCTTTCTTCCTTCTGCTACTACTGTTGCTGCATGCACTGCAGCCACATATTCCTTAAATAAGAGCAGCCCACTCTGTTCCGATTTGGTGGGACTGTTATAGAGGTTAAATATTACCACACAGTCACCTTTACTTGGTGTCAAGCTATATCATTTGAAGATAGTTCATTTTCGCATTCCTAACCTTAATCTTATAACCCAATGCAACCTTCACCATGATCATGAAACCCCCGAAACAAGGTGCCCTTTTACTTTTTCTAGCTGTAGCAAAATTGTCACATAGCCGTCCAAAATAAGGCTTTCAACAGCCCGTGGCCCTGATTCACCGGGATTTGTGTGCCATTCTGCCTGCAAATCCCTGTTTAACAAATGAGGATTTGCAGGCAGAATGGCGCACAAATCCAATTTTTTCAGCGCAAATAATCCATGAATCAGGGCCCATGTCTCTTGCAGTAATATCACGTCAAGCATTTCTTTTAAAACCACAATGTCAAGACCAATATTGGTGGGTAGTTAATCAATTTCCTCGATTGTTGATAGCACATCAAATCGATTTGCTAATGCAACCCCCACACTCTTAGGGTGTGTTTGACAGTCTACCAATGAACTATCTGGTCTGATTTTTGTTGTTGGATTTTGAGGGGGTGCAATCAGGCATATATAACTTTCCTTTAGACTTTCTCAAGGGTTTTGACACAAGGAGAGAAAAGGCTTGCTCCTACGTTGATACAGGGAGCCAAATAGCTATATGGCTTAAAGTAATCAAGAGGAACCAATCTACTATTGAACATCTGATTCGATGTTGAGAGGGTCCTGGGCAAATTTGAGCTGATAAAATGACTTAGAAGGGCAGAATGCGCAAAAGTAAACACAACACAATCCCCCCTGACTTGCTTTAGGGTGTGGGTGGGCCCCTTACTCGCCCAGCCACTCCACCTCTCTAGCCATTAGTACAAAATGGGAGTCCATGTTAGGCCTAATCAGCTATGTATTCACCAAGTGGACTGTCTTATTTATGAAAGTGGTGATAGATTCAAACCTGCCATGGGGCAAAACTGGAACATATAGAATTATACCCACTAAAGGAGGTGCAGCAGGTGGTAGACCAAAGGCCTTGCTGCCTACTGTCATGGTAGGCACATATTGCTTATCTTGCTCATTTCAGGTTATTTCTTATCTTTCCTTAATATGGCCATTTGACTGATCTTGATGGCGAACATTGGCAGTGACACTGATATTAGGTTCGATAGGCACTGAGTTTACCATTGGCATTTCAGTCCCAGGTAGGTCCAGTGGTTGGGCACTATTTCCCATAGCTGGGTGGGGTCTCAGAGGATGAACCGCTTGTTTGCAGAGATAGATCTAATTGAATCATCCATGATTGCTAATCAGCTCAAAATAGTTTATCTCAAAGATTCAATTATGGGTTGCAATTTTCTGTCATGGTTATCTTCTAATAGTTTTATTCCCCCACCCCCCAACTTGATGCCTCAATGTCTGAATCATAACTATTGGATTCACATAAATCTGTCTGCTCCACAGGTTTGTTTCCCAGAATACAGTTAGAAGTCCTGGATTGACTAACAACCTCCTCTAGAGTTATAAGAGACTCACAAGAACTAGGCTCACACTCGGTCCAGACCTAAGCTTGGGACCATCCAGTCATCCATGGCATGTGACTCCACAACTTTTGGCACACAAACGGGTGCCTCACTCTGGATTGCTGACAATATTGCCCTCTGTGTCACTAGAATATGCACCTCAATTTTAACAGGCATTACCTGTAAATAGGAATCTAACAGGGATTGAGAGCTACCGTGCAAATCAATACACGTTTAAACAATTAACCCGATGCATCCTAGATTACCTAGGAAATACCCTAGGGTGAAAATTGTGCAAATTGTTCAAATTGTGCAAAAATATTAGCAGCTCATAAAATCAATTATGCAACAATTGGTCTACATTCATGTCAATAAATTCAGAATTAGCAGTCCATAAACATATCACTTAAAAGGAAGAAAGCACCTGATATTAAAAAATGTAAGTTAAAAAGATTAATGGGGGGCGTTAAACAGTTTTGAATAGTCATGAATGGTTAGTCTGGAGTAATATAAATTATAGTTAAAACAAGGGTTTAGAGAAGCACGCTCAACCGCTTTGGGAGCTGCCAGAGTCCGTCTCTCCCCCCTCTCTACTAGACCCCCAGCAGTCTTGAGGAGGGGGAGGAGGCCGAGGGGAAATCAATATTGGTCCTACTAGGCCTTGTGACATTCACATTGTGCAAGTGCAGTGTCAAGAAGTATAGGAATAGGGGGTAGATCAGGGCGAAAGGATGGAATAGGGACAGGGTGAACAGGGAGAAGTGCAGGAGGGAGATGGCCCAAGGGGCTGGGCAAATGCTAAAGGGTGGCCACGAGAGCAAGTGTAAGGAGGAACTAGGGATAGGGGTCAACTAGTGCGAGAATCGGTGTGGACCAGCCCCAGAAGGCTAGTCAGGGAAGAGTGCCCGAGGGCAAGTGCTGGTAATAAGTGGTGAGTGGGAGAACTGGTCAAAGGAGGGCCTGACCCCAGTAAGACTCATAAGGGACACAGTCAACCAGTCGCAGCAGCAGGAGGAGACTAGCAGGGGATGGGGAGAGGGTAGGAGGAGGAGAAAAGGAAGGTCTTGAGAAGCTTAAGGAGATCTGGCTCAAGTTGGAGAGGGGCAGGGAGGCTGTTCCGGAGGGAGGTTCCTGCCGAAGAAAGAGATCTACCCCCACTCCCTGCTTGGAGAAACGTCTGATCTCCAGACAGCTGGAGCTAGAGGACCGAAGGACTCTAGAAGGGAGGTATTTAGGGAGAGAGAGGATAGCTCAGTGGCAACATGCTCGCCTTGGAAACAAGATGACACGAAGCAACACAGGTTCGATCCCCGGGTCCGCGCTTAGAAACCTCTGGGTATTAAGCGAATTATACATACTCAGCCAAGTCTTATTCCTGTAACAGCATCTCGATGCCCCCGGGCTGTGTGAGCGCTTTAAAAGAAGGCAAAGAAATAAAAAAAAGAGATGTATGTAATGAGGTTGCAGGCCCCAGAAAGCCTTCTGGATGATGCAGAGGGTCTTGACCGTGATCCTTGCAACTGCAGGGAGCCAGTGGAGAGATTTTAGGGCTGGAGAGATGGGATCCCTGGGCTTGAGGCCAAGGATAAGTGTTGCAGTCCTATTCTGGATTAGTTGAAGAGAGCAGAGGGAGGAAAGAGGCAGATTAAGGAAGAGGCTTTTGCAGTAATCAAGCCTGGAGAGAACCAGAGTGGGACTTCTTTGCAAGGTCAGCGATAGGAGGTGAGAAGGAGAGAGAGGAGTGGAAGATGACACCCAAGCTTGTAGCCTCACACAGGGGTGAGGTGAGGGGGTTCAAAGAGGGGTGCCAGAGTGTGGGAGAGAAGGAGGGGGTAGAGGTCCCAATGAGAAGGATCTTAGTCTTACAGGTGTTAAGGCAGAGATTGTTAGCAGCACACCATGCCTGAATAGAAGTCAGACAATTGGGAATGAGAAGGGAAGGAGGAAGAAGTGGGAAGCTTAAAGGAGAGCTGTGTGTCATCAGCATAACACTGGAAATGAGGAGAGAAGATGTAGATTAAGTGGACAAGAGGGGCAAAGTACATTTTGAAAAGCTACGGTGAGAGGATAGAGCCCTGAGGGACGCTGCAATTTGAGAGTGAAGTATATGAAAGAAAAGGGCCCAGTTGCACTTGGGAGGGCTGATTCAAGAGGAAAGAGGTCAACTAGTCCAGTGCCCGGTCCATGATGCCCAGGGTATCACAGATCCAATTTATGAGGATGGAATGATTGACCATGTCAAAGGCAGAGCACAGGTCAAGGAGGATAAGGGCAGATGGAGAGTAGGAGTCGAGGTTTAAGAGCAGGTCATCACTGGTGTTCAGGAGAGCAGTTTCTGTGCATCTAGCTTCCCTGAAGCCAGACTGGTGGTCTTGGAGGCAGACAAAAGATTAAGCGTGATGGATTAGTTGGGAGATGACCAACTTCTAGTGGAGATAGGGCGGTAGTTAGCAGGGCAGGAAAGGTCTGCAGATGGCTTTTTTAGGATGGGTGAACAAGGGAGTGCTTGAGAGGTGAAGGGAAGGAGGCAGTGGCAAAATAGTGATTATAGAACTCAGCCAGGGAGAGAGCGAGAGAGGCAATGTTGTCCTTGATAGTTTTAGAGGAGTTGGGAAGAACCTGTTTGGAGGGGATTTTCATAGAGTAGGCTGTCTTGGTGACCTCGTCCCGTGCTATGGGTGAGAAGGGGTAGAGTGAGGGGGGACCTTCGTGCCTGCAATGTGGAGCAATATTAGTCTCTTCCCAACTTTCATCCGAGCCCGACCCTGGTACCAAGTATATATGTATATACACTGACAAAAAACGTTGTTAAGGGGATGTTATGGTTAAGTTGCACTAGTAAAAACCTATGCAATTCAACGGACAAACATTGTTACAGGGACGTTATGGTTACAGGTAAAACCGAAAAACCCCAGATATTCACCAGTTATGGTAAGCTAAGCAACCATAACTCGTGCTACCTCTGTGCACTGCAAGGACTAACACCCACGACATCAAAGATGACATCACAAATGTCATTTATGACATGACTGATGACATCACATGTGTGGCTCCCTCTTTTTTTTGTTCAGTGACATATGTACAACGGGTGCTTTTCTATACTGGGAGTCAGGAACTAAAAGTGGGAAATGGGCTATATTTGTTGACCTTATCCTTCTCATATGTTCCGATACTACTTTCCGTAGGTTTGAGGCACATCATAAGAAACATATACATAGGAGAAGAAGCCAGCCTGAAACAAAGCAATCAGTTCTGTGCATAAACACAAGCGGTGAGGGTACGGACACTTTCTGGTGGTACTCCTACTTTTTCATTTACATTACTTTATGTATGCTCATATTTGTATATGTTGTGGTTTCTTTATGTGTTGTGTATAGTGGTACAGTTATGTAGTAAGAGAGGCATTTGTAGCTACTTATTGCATGTGTCAAATGGCAGAAAGGTCTCAAACTAAAGCATTCATCATTGTACAATCCAACATCCTAAGATTTTGATTATTGCACCTGTATGATGCATGCTCTAGACAATTGCAACGTTGCTGCATGACTGGGCGCATGTACTGGATAGAACTCTATAATGCAATGGTATTTTCAGCAATGCATTCTTTAAAGAACTATGTATCTCATGATAGTTCTTCCAATGATGTCTGATAGTTTTCTGCCAACATTACAATCACAATCCCTTGTGGAGGGTGTTTATGAAAACTATATACACTTGTGATGTCATCAGTCATGTCATGAATGACATTTGTGATGTCATCTTTGATGTCATGGGTGTTAGTCCTTGCAGTGCACAGGGTTAGCGCGAGTTATGGTTGCTTAGCTTACCATAACTGGTGAAGTTCTGGGGTTTTTCGGTTTTACCTTTAACCATAACGTCCCTGTAACAATGTTTGTCAATTGAATTGCATAGGTTTTTACTGGTGCAACTGTAAGTTACTCCAATCAAGCAATCCCACTAAGTCAGTGCCTTGTCTGGGATGCCCAAGGGAAGCCCTTATTTATATATTTTTATGGCAAGTTATAATCTGGATGATGAAACCTTGTATAACACCCCTCTCTTAGAATCCCTCTGACCCCACTGAGCCAAGAAGTAGGCTGGTTTTGCAAATTTAAAAGGTTTATTTGAAAAATTAAACAATATATATATATATCACACTTCTATAAATAAATTGATAATGGATAGTACACTTGTGAATATGAGCAGTAATCAGCAAGAGGTAATCCTACAGTAGCACAGTTCTGGGTTACTTATGAATAGGAACAGAAGAATAAGGTGGGAAAGAATGCTTTATATGGTTCAAGGAAACGCAATGATGAATGAAATACAGTACAGAAAATAACTTGATATGATTTCAACCAAAAGATAATATGATCACTTTTTCTTGAACAATTCACTCCCCCCCCCTATGCAATGTAAGGAGATGAAAAGGAGAGCATACAGTTCTCAGGAATGCAAACAATATAATTAAGTTCCCCCCTAGCAAGCTTAGAGGAAAACAGGTAGAAATTGGAAACACATGCCCAAAATGCTTCGAATGTGATGACAATGAAGTGAAATGATGCTAAAAATGCTTTTAATTCCCTCTAGAGGTTCAGGGTGGGTGATATCTAGTTTATATTAGTTCAGGCTCACTTTAGCAATGCTCTATGAGTAACTAGCAGGTTAAAACGAATTTTAGCAAAGGAAAGCAAGGAGCTGCTGATTTTTACACGTGGCTGAAATTGTGCAAAATGTCAAATCGCGGCAAATTTAGTCACGTGCGTCGAGCGCGATTACGGAGGCACTATACGAAGTAGGAAGTCGGTTCTAGACTCGTTGGAAAGCTTATAATCTTAGCTTTAAGATTAAAACTCGCTCCTAGCACAAACGGTTCCGGAGATACGGCCAATTTAGTCAAGGTAGTTTTTCGAATTTGAAATTTTAAAGCTCAGAATGACAGACGACAGTTTTCAGCTTCAAAAATGACAGAATGACACGATTCTAGGAGGCAGTTCTACTAGGCTAAAATAGTTTGGATTAAATTATTTTAAAATAAGAGATTGGTTTTGCACAGTGAGTACTCACACTATATTTTTGAAATAAGCCGTCAAGGTCTGGTCAGGTTGGACGGGACTTCCGGCGGGTGGTTCTGAAGTCCCGGCTATCTGGGTCAGCTCTGCTCTCTGGGTCTGTCAAGCACCGTTCTGCTCACAGCGGTCTGGTTTGTGGTTCTCTCTGGTTCCGGATACAGCACTGCTTTCTGGATACTGCTACAGGTTCTTGCAAAAAGTTCTTGGCAAAAATTCAAACAGCTCGCCCGGCTGTTGACTAGTTTGGTTGGTTTTGAGGGCTGCTGCAGAGGATTCAGCTTGTGGATTCAGGCCTCTCTGCTACAAATTCTGGAGATAATTTCTGCTACAGGTTCTGGAGATTGATGGATTTGAAGTCTGGATCTCTGGATGTGAAGTCTGAGGTTTCCCGGCAAAGCGTCCCGCAAGAAAGTGGAAAGTGAATGTCCCTACCTGGGTTTCAGTGGCACTTTTTATGTGTTTTGAAAATGGGTGTGTGCCTGGGCCTAGCTAAGCCTGCCCCTCTCACTTGTCATTGGCCAAGCTTTCCTCTCTCCCTTGATTGGGGGGAAGAAATGGAGTGTCAGAGTGATGCTGTAGGTTTTATGGTCAGAGGAACCTCCCCTGGTCAATTTGCCCACAAATCTATATTTGATTCAAATACATATTTCCCAGATACACAAGTGGTTGACATTACATGTACATATTACAGATGAATTAAGACAGGTCTCTGTTCAAGCCCCATGTTCCTGCGAGCTGGGATTCAGAAATGACAACATTTTGCGCTTTTTGGTCGGTTTACCAATATCGGACATTTACCAAAAATTACACAAATGTGCGCAAGGAGTATGGACATTAATTGATGAAGTGTCAGATTTTTTACATGCAGACATTTGGAGTAAGACCCTATTTTCCGCTAGAAACCCTCAGAATACACCACAGGGTCCTAACACCTCTTAAAATGTGCACGGAAAAATCCCAAGAATAATGATATTATTTATATAATTTTGACCAGTCCGCACTATGAGTTATTGTCATGATCTCTGCTTCCAAAAGGTCAGGGTTTTCCCAACTCCCTTGGAAGCAGATCCATAACCCAGGTTCCGAGTGCCAACCAGTCCCAATTGGGACCTTTTGGACCCAGTCCTGGCGCCAGTGGCACCAGGCTCATAAATATGCCCAGACCTGCAGCAGACCATGCTGCTTACTTGCCTGCCAGTTGAGCCTCTGATCCTCTTCTGTTTGGAACTACTTTTCCTGTTGGGTGGGGCAGGAGCCACTGCCTAGATTCAGAACACTGGAACTCTTCTGGAAAGCAGGAACTCTTTTCTTATCTAGGTGTGGCTGTGGAAGGAGACACCTAAGCACTACAGGAGGCTATTTAAACCACACCCGATGGATGAATCTTGCTTTGCGTTATTCTGCATCCTCTGCAGCAGAACGCTCATCGTGTCTTCTGCATCTGATCCTGGGCCTAAGGAAAAAGGCTTACCATCCTGAATCCAGTCTTCAGCAACACCTATAAAGACAAGAAAGAACAGGTTAGCATTACGGTCTTCAGTGACAGCTCTTCACTTACCTGGTCCATCGGCTGTCACCAACGCCTCGCGGTGCATTCCGGCATCTGAAAGACAAAGGCATACCTACTCTTCGTGCGCTCCGGAGGTCTTCACACTGCATTCCGGCATCTGAAAGACAAAAGCTTACCAACTCTTCGCACGCTCCGGAGGCCTTCAGCGCTGCATCCCGCATCTGAAAGACAAAACAAGGTGCGTTTAAAGACATTGGGGAACTTTAATACTCACGTGCCATTACTCCCTTCCACATCTAACCCAGTGGGTATTCCGGCACCCTGCAGCCGCTCCGAACTTGTACCTGCAAAATAAAAAGACAGTTAGAGCGCATCGTGAAGCAGGCAACAAGCGCTTACTTACGTGCTTCCAGGCGCTTCTATTCATCACACGGGCTCCATCTTCAACTCACTTCAGCCCGTCATCCGCCATCGCCGGAACCCTGCAAAACAAGAAACATCATTACTAAAGACTTTAAAGACATTAGAGTTACTCGAAACTTACCGTTCGTGCAGTAAACGACGGACAGCAGTCCTGTGAAGTCAAGAGGCCTGCTCCCCTTATCCAGTGAAGAAACTGGTTACAGCATCCTGCCCCGAGGCAGATGGAGAGCACGGCGTTCACTTACCTAAGGTGAGAGCGTTAACCTTTGGGGTTCTACAGGAGAAGAGAAAGGGAAGAAGAGAGAGACATTCAATAACCCAGTTCCTTAATCCCATATTTTCTATCTGCAGACATCTTACCCTTCAAGTCAGACATACAGTGCACAGAGGTCCAGCCCAAAGAGCCAGCCGTGTGTTGCACATCACCTTTGAAGATACGGTATACGCCCAGTCAAGACCGGCGCCTCTACGGGAATCAGGTGAGCGTTACAGAACGCAAAGCCTACCACAAAACTCCCGTCCAGGCGCTATGGAAACCTCGGATACCGACCAGCTAGCCCAGTTACTTGGGGAACTAAGGGCAGAAGTGCATGCAGCCCGTCAGGAAACGAACGCTCTAAGAAGGGAACTGATTATTTCCAAGGAGCGAACAGATGATCTCGCTAGACAATTGCTACAGTCACAAGCCGGACAGACCCCGTTACCCACATCTGGGGGAAATCTTCCTTCTACATCCTCTATGAATCCAGTGCAGATCAACCTACCTGGGAATGTACCTCTGGCTCCGCCCGAACGATTTTCTGGTGACCCAAAGAGGTTTGCAGTATTTATCAATCAGTGCCGGTTGCATTTCTTATGCCGGCCAGCCGCTTTTCCAACTGATCAAGCTAAAGTAGCTTTCGTGCTTTCGTACCTTAGTGGCAATGCGGCAGACTGGTCGATCCCTCTAGTAAATCAAGATGATCCGGTCCTCCATGATTTTCAAGCTTTTCAGCTCAGTATGGAAAAACTGTTCGCAAGACATTCACAGGGGCAGGCCTTGGACAATGAGCTTCTTTCGTTGCGACAAGGTAATCAAGACCTTTTGGCTTATATTGCGTCTTTCAACAGACTGATAGTGGAAACTCAATGGCCTGAGGACAAAAGGATTACGCTGTTTTATAGAGGTCTACGTGGAGAGCTCAAAGATGTGTTAGCCCAAGTAGTGAATCCCCCACAAGATTGTTCGGACTATATAGACTTAGTCGTTCAAATAGATCACAGACTGCAGAACAGGAAGGCCGATCGTTCCAAGTTTGATGCTCGAGTATTTTCCAAACCGCCAACTCCTTCCAAAGGAGTAGACTCCGGGGAACCCATGCAAATAGGGGGCCTGAAAGGTCCTCTAACACAAAAGGAGCGGGAAAGGAGAAAACAGTTGCAATTATGCCTCTATTGCGGAAACTCAGGGCACTTTCTTCGAGACTGTCCGGTGAAACCTGCCAAGAAGGCAGTAGGAGCTGCAGTTACCAAAGTTACAAACTCTGAGCAGGGAAACAACCTCGCCCGACAAGAATAGAGGTCCTCTTGCCGAGCATGAAAACCAGTTCCGTGACCTCGCATTTCGTGATACCTATGGTCCTCATTAGCCCTGATAATCCGGATCGATTACATGCAATTGAAGCTTACGTCGACAGCGGTGCCATCGGCAATTATGTGGATCATGAAATGGTTTTGAGGATGAATCTAACTCTTTGTCCCAAGGCTGTAAAGGACGTCATTACTACGGTGGATGGTACGGAGATAGCCTCCGGGCCAGTAACGCATTCCACTCAAGAGGTGACGCTAGTAAGTCAAGATGGACACCATGAGAAGATCGTGTTCGATGTGATCAAGGCCCCTCAGTTTCAGATTATTCTAGGAATACCTTGGTTAGAGAAACACAATCCTCTGATCGATTGGCGAGCAAGAACGGTCCAGTTTCCAGAATGTGTCTCTACTTGTCACCCTCCACCTGGTGTTGCACTGGCAGCAATTTCTTCAGAGACTCCCCAGTTACCTCCCGAATACCTAGAATACCAAGATGTTTTCCGGAAGGATCAGGCTAACTCTCTACCTCCTCATAGGTCTTATGACTGCCAGATAGACCTGATACCTGGATCTACTCCTCCTTGTAGTAGAATTTATGCCCTCACCGAGCCTGAGAACCTTCACCTTCGACAATACCTGGATCAATACCTGGCAAATGGGTTTATTCGTCCTTCCAAGTCCCCTGCTTCTTCAGCTTTCGTCTTCGTTCCAAAAAAGGAAGGAGACCTTAGAACTTGTATAGATTATCGCTCCCTGAACCAGATCACCGTTAAGAATAGATATCCGTTACCTTTGATCCCTGAACTCCTGGACCAAGTCAGAAAAGCATGCATATATACAAAGCTGGATCTTAGAGGAGCTTACCACTTGGTACGAGTAAAAGAGGGCGATGAATGGAAGACGGCCTTCCGCACCAAGTATGGGCTATTTGAATATCAGGTCATGCCCTTCGGACTTTGCAATGCCCCGGCCGCCTTTCAATATTTTATGAACGATGTCCTCAGAGAGCTCATAGATGTGTGTGTTGTTGTTTACATTGACGACATCCTCGTTTGTTCTTCATTGGAATCTGAACATCGGAAACACGTGAAAATGGTCCTCGAAAGATTGCGTCAACACAAACTTTTCGCTAAGTTGGAAAAATGTGTTTTCAACGTGACTGAAGTTGAATTCTTGGGATTCATATTATCACCTGGCGGAGTGCGTATGGATTCAAAGAAGGTCGATGCAGTTCTCAAATGGCCATCACCATCCTCCATAAAAGGTGTGCAAAGCATGTTAGGCTTCACTAACTTTTACCGCAGGTTTATCCCCGAATTCTCTCGAATAGTCCAGCCCATCACTGCCTTGTTAAAGAAAAACAAACGTTTTGAATGGTCAACCGAGGCGGAACAAGCTTTCCAGGATTTGAAGACTAAATTTATCTCTGCACCAATCTTAAAACACCCTCGCCCCGAACTCCCCTACATCGTGGAAACTGATGCTTCAAGCCTTGCCATGGGGGCAGTTCTATCACAAAAGGACCCGGTAACCAATCAGTTGCATCCCGTGGCATTTTGGTCCCGCAAATTCTCGCCTCCTGAAATCAATTACACGATTACTGACAAGGAACTTCTGGCTATCAAGTCTGCCTTTAAGGGTTGGCGGCATTATCTGCTGGGGGCCCGACACACCGTTACTGTGATTACGGATCACCGAAACCTGCAATATTTGAAAACCGCAAAAGCCCAATCCTCTAGACAACTCCGTTGGGCATTATTCTTTGCCGAGTTTGACTTCATAATTACCTATCGACCTGGGACAAAGAAAGGTAAAGCTGATGTCCTTTCTCGGATGGGAGTGGAGGAACACTTGATCAACCCTAAACCTGTACCAATCATTCCCGAACAAAGAATTCTGGGTGTAATCGCCTCAGAATCCATAGAGGAAGTTAAGGATAAAGCCAGGCAACTTGTAACTCCAGCAGACATACAGAATTGGCATCTGCAGGGAAAGGACTTTGCAGTAAAGGACAACTTATTGTATTTCCAAGAACGATTATACCTACCCAGCACAGATTTACAGAAAAAAGTAATCTCTTGTTATCATGATTCTTTAATGGAAGGACATCTCGGTATGGCCAAGACCTCAGAAAAGATCAAGCGCTACTTCTGGTGGCCGTCTTGGAAAAAAGATATCAGAGACTTTATAATGTCCTGTGGAGTATGCGCCCAAAACAAGAGTCAAAAGGAAAGACCAGCAGGCCTCTTACGCCCTATTGACATCCCACCTCGCCCTTGGCATACGCTTTCTATGGACTTCATCACCGATCTACCTCCATGCTCCGGATACAATACGATTCTAGTAATCGTGGACTTATTCTCCAAGATGGCGCATTTCATTCTGCTCAAAGGCTTGCCAACAGCAGCAACTCTGGCCCGAGAATTTCTCGAAAACATCGTCCGACTGCACGGTTTTCCTTCGGTTCTAATTTCGGATCGAGGTAGTCAATTTATTTCTCATTTTTGGCGAAGTTGCTGTCGGTCGGCTCAAATTGATGTGAGACTATCGACCAGTCACCACCCTCAGACCGACGGACAAACCGAGAGGACCAATCAAACTCTGGAACAGTATTTACGCTGCATGCTGCAACAAACTGAAAAAACTTGGAAAGACATCCTTTGGATAGCCGAATATGCCTACAATAACTCTGTCCATTCGGGAACTGGGAAAACCCCGTTTTTTCTTTTGTACGGCAGTCACCCTCGAACCTCGGAGTTGGATCCCCTCCAAGATCTTGAAACACCAGCAGTAGACTACCTGCATTCTACAATCCCCCAAGCCTTTAAGGAAGCTGTTTCTCACCTTCAAAGGGCTAAAGAACAATACAAGAAAGGAGCAGATCAACATCGGAAGGAAGCCCCTCAATATCAAGTAGGGGATCAAGTCTGGTTATCCACCAAATATCTACCTCTAAAAGGGCCACGCACATTCAACCCAAGATACCTTGGTCCCTATTCCATCACTACCATAGTAAACCCAGTAGCGGTCAAGTTGGACTTGCCCCCGCACATGAAGATACATCCGGTCTTCCACGTCTCTCTATTAAAACCCGTGCAACCTCAAACCCGACTAACTAAATCTCCAAAACCTATCCTAGTTGATGGAGAACTCGAGTTTGAAGTCAAAAGCATTCTGGACTCCAAGATCTCCAAATCTAAACTATTTTACCTAATTGACTGGAAAGGCTACGGCCCCCAAGAGAGATCCTGGGAACCTGCTGAATATGTCCACGCTCCTCGCCTAATCAAAAGATTTCACCGAACATTTCCTGACAAGCCAAAACCCCCGGAGGAGCCCGGTTTGGGAGGGGCCTTGAGGGGGGGTACTGTCATGATCTCTGCTTCCAAAAGGTCAGGGTTTTCCCAACTCCCTTGGAAGCAGATCCATAACCCAGGTTCCGAGTGCCAACCAGTCCCAATTGGGACCTTTTGGACCCAGTCCTGGCGCCAGTGGCACCAGGCCCATAAATATGCCCAGTCCCAGCGCTGGAAGCGCCGGGCTCATAATGCTTGGGTGGACTTACCTTCAGCAGACCATGCTGCTTACTTGCCTGCCAGTTGAGCCTCTGATCCTCTTCTGTTTGGAACTACTTTTCCTGTTGGGTGGGGCAGGAGCCACTCCCTAGATTCAGAACACTGGAACTCGTCTGGAAAGCAGGAACTCTTTTCTTATCTAGGCGTGGCTGTGGAAGGAGACACCTAAGCACTACAGGAGGCTATTTAAACCACACCCGATGGATGAATCTTGCTTTGCGTTATTCTGCATCCTCTGCAGCAGAACGCTCATCGTGTCTTCTGCATCTGATCCTGGGCCTAAGGAAAAAGGCTTACCATCCTGAATCCAGTCTTCAGCAACACCTGTAAGGCAAGAAAGAACAGGTTAGCATTACGGTCTTCAGTGACAGCTCTTCACTTACCTGGTCCATCGGCTGTCACCAACGCCTCGCGGTGCATTCCGGCATCTGAAAGACAAAGGCTTACCTACTCTTCGTGCGCTCCGGAGTTCTTCACACTGCATTCCGGCATCTGAAAGACAAAAGCTTACCAACTCTTCGCACGCTCCGGAGGCCTTCGGCGCTGCATCCCGCATCTGAAAGACAAAACAAGGTGCGTTTAAAGACATTGGGGAACTTTAATACTCACGTGCCATTACTCCCTTCCACATCTAACCCAGTGGGTATTCCGGCACCCTGCAGCCGCTCCGAACTTGTACCTGCAAAATAAAAAGACAGTTAGAGCGCATCGTGAAGCAGGCAACAAGCGCTTACTTACGTGCTTCCAGGTGCTTCTATTCATCACACGGGCTCCATCTTCAACTCACTTCAGCCCGTCATCCGCCATCGCCGGAACCCTGCAAAACAAGAAACATCATTACTAAAGACTTTAAAGACGTTAGAGTTACTCGAAACTTACCGTTCGTGCAGTAAACGACGGACAGCAGTCCTCTGAAGTCAAGAGGCCTGCTCCCCTTATCAAGTGAAGAAACTGGTTACAGCATCCTGCCCCGAGGCAGATGGAGAGCACGGCGTTCACTTACCTAAGGTGAGAGCGTTAACCTTTGGGGTTCTACAGGAGAAGAGAAAGGGAAGAAGAGAGAGACATTCAATAACCCAGTTCCTTAATCCCATATTTTCTATCTGCAGACATCTTACCCTTCAAGTCAGACATACAGTGCACAGAGGTCCAGCCCAAAGAGCCAGCTGTGTGTTGCACATCACCTTTGAAGATACGGTATACGCCCAGTCAAGACCGGCGCCTCTACGGAAATCAGGTGAGCGTTACAGTTATCTATCTTT
The DNA here is from genome assembly GCF_040938575.1 of Ambystoma mexicanum. Classification (NCBI taxonomy): domain Eukaryota; kingdom Metazoa; phylum Chordata; class Amphibia; order Caudata; family Ambystomatidae; genus Ambystoma; species Ambystoma mexicanum. The sequence goes on along the minus strand of NC_090929.1, from coordinate 276,815,490 downwards.
TTAAAATTATGCCCTGGTCAAAAAGGGTGTGGCTTCCCACATCACATGGTGGAATAACTGGTTTATCCACTTCCCCCAAGCTCAGTTTGCTGTCACAGGCACTGCCCCTCCCAGTTTCTCCCAAGAGGAAGCCACTTTACGACCCCCCAATATAACATTTGCCTGAGCCCAGGACAGGGCTTTGTTCAACTTCCTGCAGTCTGCAGTTACCCCTCCCTTAATTCAATCAGAGAGGTGTGATCTCCTTTTGGTGGGGGCAGCAGGATGCAGCCAGGCCTGGGAAGAGTTGTTGAGCCAGTTCAACTCCTGTCGGGGGTAGTTGTCAGGCAGAATTCAGCTAAATGTCACTTTAGTTCCCATTTTAAATCAAACTTACAATTTTTACACATGCAGCTAGAATGCTGATTCTAAGTTCAAAACCATGACATTTTACAGTTGCAAACTATGTGACACTCAAAAGTAGGTCACTCATTTAATTTAAACATTTCGATTTTAGTGGTTTTAAATCCAATTTCAATTAAGCTGCTGACATCCACAGCTCAGCCAGTTTTGTTATAAACATTGTTTTGGGCTCTTCATCTTCCCAGATTTTGTATGCACACAACACTTCCTTCTGCCAGATGTCTGCTGGTGTCTGCAGTAAGATTTTTGAATATCCTGAAATGTTCGAAATAGGCACTTTGAGCTTGCATTCAGGAAAACAAAGGTGATTTTAAGGCACTTTTGGTCTAACAACACTGTTATTTTTCATTTGACACCACCTTTCACCCCTGATGCTTCCGGTCCATCATGCTGGCACTGGTGGGTGGCAGGTTAGACAACCATTTTGGTGTGCGCACAACCGCGTGGTTATCCTGGTTCTGGGATGGAATGATGGGCGGCGACAGCTCATCCCCACATCAACCCCGTCTAATAATTCAACATGGGTCAAAACCCTTGACAAACCCCCCACCCGACTGCACTTCGAATTTGAGTCGAGGGGGAGTCGGGTGCAAAGAATGTTTTGATCCACACGCTGGTGTGTCCACATCATCTTCTCCCAATTCTGTAGATGGCACAGTTCTGCATCTTTTCCTCCATCCGGTTGGATCGTTCGGTTCTCCTCGCCGGTCCTGATGGGAATATTGGGCGGTACCCCGGGCCCCTCGGATCTTTGCTCCCGGTCCCTGGGTCGTTCTCCTTGGTCAGTCTCCATGGTTTCATCTCTCCTAGGATGATAAAGCAAAAGCGGCAATACACATTCCTAGACATTTTTCCACCACTATTAATGGTGTGGCGAACATATACATTTTATATATCAGAAGATATGAACATATACATTTTTTTTTTAAAATTAGAAGACAAGAACATATATATTCAAGAATCACAGAATTTTATATGCTATATGTGGAATATTTTAGGGTTGGAACTGAATTACTCTGGAGCGGCCCCCTCTGGGATTCCAGTGGATTTCTCCAGTTGTTGCCGAGTGTGCCTAGGATGGCAACACTTCCACTGATTAATATGGACCCACTTATCTTCCCCTTCCGCCAAATTACCTTTGGGGATGCAGATTTTGTAGGCAACAGGGGAGATCTTGTCTATAATTTCAAAGGGTCCCTTCCATGTAGGCAAACATTTTCGCTGTTTGGCCTGGTTCCTTTGGAAATTGTAAAGATAGATCCAGTCTCCCACATCATATTCCTTCCTGGTGGTTTTCAAATCATAGTGCGTTTTCATACTCTCAGCTGATCTTTCTAGATTCCGCTGAGCATAGGCAAAAGCATGTTGGAGGTGTTTCCTTAAATTCTCCACATACTCATGAGTTGTGGAGTCATTTATCAACGTTTGCTCTTGGGTTCTGTAGAGCAAATGCTGGGGAAGCATCATCTTGCGTCCAGTCATCAACTCAAATGGTGACATTTTAGTTGCAGATGAAGGGGTAGATCTGATGGCCATTAGGACCAGAGGTAATCGGATATCCCAACTTAGCCCAGAATCTGCCACAAACTCTTTTAATATGCTCACAATGGTTCGGTTGTATCTCTCTACTGCTCCAGAAGAAGCTGGCCTGCAAGCAATATGTAGCTTCCTTTTGACCCCCAGTATCTCCCACATCTTTGTCATTACTTCACTGGTGAAGTGGCTACCCCTGTCTGACTCAATCCTTTGAGGTAGACCAAAACGGGAAAAGATGTGGTTAATCTTCAGGGCAGCTGCTATTTCTGCCTTGCAGTTTGGGGCCGGGAGACATTCCACCCACTTGGTAAACAAGCAAAGTCGATTTGCAAATCTGACCATGGCCTTGTCATCCCCCTCTTTTGGAGAGGTGCACGGTGCGTGAGGGATGATGGCTGAAATTGTGCACACACAAGACACCCCTTCAAGTATTGGTCGAGGTCCTGCCCCATGTGTGGCCAATATGCAACCTCTCTTAAGATTTCAAGTGTTGTATGAAACCCCCTATGACCGGCGGTGGCCGCATCATGGGCGTGACTTATCATCAGGCTTCGGAATGAGGTAGGAACCACCCACTGATCATGGCCAGCTTGGGATTTCCTTACCAACAAACCGTCTTGGATTCAGAACATTTTTGGACATTTCATCAACACTCTTAGGTCCTCTTTCCCAATGTAATTGGTATCCGTCAGGGGAAAGTTCTCAGGGTCCTCAATGTGTTGGTAAAACTTACCAAGTATTGGATCCCCCTTCTGAGCTGTAATCAAATCAGCATCAGGGGTCTCCTTACTCCATTGTGCAGTTGAAAGATCATTGTGAGCATTTGTCTGGGACCATGTGATAGCAGTGACCTGGATTTCCCCCAACAGGGACTCTATTTCTATTAGCTCCCCTTGGATGGCCCCGGTTTTGGCCAGCTGATCAGCTAAGTCATTTCCAGTTTTGTCTGGTCCCTCTACTTTGGAATGACCCTTGATCTTTTTCCAGTAGATGGTCATCCCATTCGATGTGACCAGATCATCAATATTTTGGATTAACTTCCCATGTTTCAGGGGTTTGTTATTAGCACATAACATGCCTCTGGTTTTCCAATTAACCAGGTGCTCCACGAACCCGTTCGTACATAATCCGAATCTGTGATTATGACCAGTTCGTGGAGTTGATGCTGGACAGCAGTGAGGATGGCCTGATGCACAGCCATCAATTCTGCCACCTGACTACTTCGGGGACCAATTTTGTATCCAGCGGAGGGTTCTGGGAACTCCTTCACCCATGCATTCCCTACGCCAGCCACCAGTTCTTTCTCCCCGTCGTTGTCAACATGGTAAGAGCATCCATCCACATAGACAGTGGGCATTTCCTCACACTTGTCTTCTTCAAAGACTTTGTGTGGGGAATTAAGGTATGCCTCCATGTTGTCCTTGATTTTTAGACTTTCGTCCTCGTGACAGTTTTCTCTGGCACAATCATGCAAGTCAGCCAGACCTTGCGCGAGGGGACTCTTCTTGTTTTGGCCATATCTGACCTCCACCGGAAAGCCTTGCATTGACACAATCCAGGAAGTAATTCGGGAATTACTCACATTTCCGGCCCAGATTCTGTCACTTTGGAGATATTGCAGAGGCTGGTGTGGAGTCTCCACTATGATGTGTTCCCCCTGGATAAACGGGCAGTAATTCTTCAATGCCCACACCGTTGCCAGGAGTGCCTTCTCACAATCGTTGAATTTTTCCTCCACAGAGGATAAAGTTTTGCTCGCATAGGAGATTACTTGACCTTGTCATGCTTTTGGTATAATACTGCTGTCAAGCACGTATTAGAGAACCCTGTCTCCAGGAAGAACTCCTTGTTTCTGACAGGGTAAGATAGGCAAGGTGCTTGTGAGAGGCTTCTCTTGAGTTGTCTTACTGCCTTGGATTGTTCTGGACCCCATTCCCACTTGACCCCCCCCTTCGAGAGATGAATCAGGGGTCTAGTGATCTCTGCGTAGCCCTCAATGAACTTTCTGCTGTAATTAGTCTGTCCAAGGAGGCTCCTTAGTTCACGCAGAGTTGTGGGATCCTTCAGTTTCTGGAGTGCTTCCACTTTCTTTTCCTGGGGACAGAGACCCTGAGGAGTAATCTCATGCCCCAAGAAATTAACACGGGTTCTACACCACTGTGCTTTCTGAAAGGAAAGTTTTGCTCCGGCGGCCCTGAACTGTGTCAGAACATAACGCATCTCCGCTATGTGTTCCTCCACAGATGAACTTTTGATGAGGACATCATCTACATAAGCCAGGTTACCCCTCGCACCCAGGTCGGGCATGGCCTTATGTAGTAAAATGTTGAATTCATTGCCGGAGTTGAGGTGTCCGAAGGGAGTCCGGGTCCATGTGTACTGCTGACCCCCAAAGGTAAAAGCCAGTTTGTATTGGTCCTCCCTACTGACAGGCACGGTCCAGTATCCATTGGTCAGGTCTATTGCTGTGAATACCTGTGACCCCTGAATCTGGGCCAGCCCTTGGTCAATGTAGGGCAGAGGCCATCGGGAAGTATGGACCCGTTTGTTGAGATCCCTAAGGTCGGCGCAGAGTCTACACTGGCCGTTTGGCTTCAATATTCCCAGCACCGGATTATTGAAGGTGCTGTGTACTGGATGGATTATTCCCCGGAACTCAAGGTTCTTAATTTTTTCAGTAAGGGACTCCATGGATGCGAGAGGCAAGCGATATTGCTTCACAAACACTGGAGTCATGCCCGGGTCCTTGGGAATTGCTGTTGTGTGGATGTCGGTGCGACCACATTCATATGAGTCTACAGCAAAGAGATCTTGGAAATCCAAGAAAACTTGTTTCAACTTTTGCTTCTGTTCCAGAGTCACACAGGCATCAGCTAGGTTGACTCTCTCTTCCACCATCTGCCTGAAGCCTGGAAACACTTCTGGTTTGGCTATCTCAGCGGCCTCCTCCAGCTGGGTGGAGAAGTCCCTGGTCAGAGTGCTGATTTGGACTGGAGGCTTCAGGTGGGAAAGGCAGCCCTCTAACCTGGAAAATCACCTCATCCCCTCTGAAGTCACAAGTCACATCTTCCTTACCATAAGGGCAAGAAGTGTACACCAGGAAGTTCCCCCCATGCCGGGTGAAACTCCTGTCTGGTGTTGTATTGTCATCACTGTCACTGTCAAAACAGTCCTTGGGGATTTGTCCTAACAGTTCATTTCCTAAATCAATGGAGAAATGTCGGTCATCAACCGCCATTCCAATAATGGTGCCTGCAGCTACAGTGATACTCTTTAAGTCGCTGTTATCCACCTCTATTGGAATGGTGTCATGTTCTATATTGACTAATGGTGTTGGGTTTACCCCTAACCCTTGCTGTTGGAGAGAAGCATTTAGATGAATATAAGCATCAGGGTTTTTCAATTTTTGTCCTCTTTTAACTTTCACTTCCAGGGAGAATTGTCGGGTCCTTACCGGGATGGTGACTTCCTCTTTAAGCTGAATTTCAACTGCATAAGGTAGCAATTGAGCTGACCTAAATGCTTTTTCTGGATCATCAAAGCTCATGGGATTATCCGCTAATCGGGATCAAGCTTTGAAGTTTATTAGGTCCAAACTAATGGCAAAGCGATTGAGAATGTCACTGCCTAAGTAAAAGGCGGCAGTGACGGCTCGCACGACCCAACAATTATGGACTATGCTCTTGTTGCCAATGGAGATTTTGAGCATACACCTGCTTGGCAGGAGATGTTTGGAATTAGGTGCTTCCAGGTCCATTTCCCATTTGTCTATCAGTTTGAATGTGGGAATGGCTGGATCTTTTGGGAGTTGGCGGAACATGGCTTCGCTGATGAAGCTCTTACCGTTGTTCACACACACTCGGGCGAGAACAGAGTCCTTCCCATCATTTAACTGAACAGGGATGAACAACTGATCTCCAATTTGCTGAATATCAGCCAGGCTCTGAGCTGATTTCACATCTTTCTGGACTATAGGAGTGGGAGTTTCTGATTGTGGATTAGTAAAGAATTTCAGAGTGTTTCCTTCCAGTGTGGAATACCACCTTAAACTGGAAGGAAGGTTGATTTTCAGAAATAGAGAAGACCCCCCCATCACCAGCCTGTTGTCCTACTGCTATTACTGTCACGTCTGGAATTTGGTTATTCTGAAAGTGAAATTCTACTTGGTCAGATTTTTGTTCAACCATGTGGCAGGTGCCGTTTAAACTAACATGGTTGACACTCTGTTTTAATTTTATTGTTTATTTATTTAATGCCCAGAGCATTGCCAGTGGTTAAGATTAAGTCTAAACCTTCCAGCCATCACCTCTTTGTTTTTGCTATGTCACCCCGAGTGGGACGGGTATGCCCAGACGTGGGTCCCGTGCCTGCTGGGCCTAGAGACCCAGGCTACTCCTCACTGATGAGCCCCAACAAGGGAGAAACATGTTTGGGGATGCTTGTGGTCTCGTGCAGAAGGGATGTGGCCTAGCAGTTCGGGCTGGACTGCCCCTCTTTGGGGTGGGGCCAAGCCTGATTTGCATATGGTCTTTCCCTTCTGTAATGGCTTGGCAGGCGAAGAACGGTGGTCTGGAGGGTTGCCCAGAGCATTGCCAGTGGTTAAGATTAAGTCTAAACCTTCCAGCCATCACCTCTTTGTTTTTGCTATGTCACCCCGAGTGGGACGGCTATGCCCAGACGTGGGTCCCGTGCCTGCTGGGCCTAGAGACCCAGGCTACTCCTCACTGATGAGCCCCAACAAGGGCGAAACATGTTTGGGGATGCTTGTGGTCTCGTGCAGAAGGGATGTGGCCTAGCAGTTCGGGCTGGACTGCCCCTTTTGGGGTGGGGCCAAGCCTGATTTGCATATGGTCTTTCCCTTCTGTAATGGCTTGGCAGGCGAAGAACGGTGGTCTGGAGGGTTGCCCAGAGCATTGCCAGTGGTTAAGATTAAGTCTAAACCTTCCAGCCATCACCTCTTTGTTTTTGCTATGTCACCCCGAGTGGGACGGGTATGCCCAGACGTGGGTCCCGTGCCTGCTGGGCCTAGAGACCCAGGCTACTCCTCACTGATGAGCCCCAACAAGGGCGAAACATGTTTGGGGATGCTTGTGGTCTCGTGCAGAAGGGATGTGGCCTAGCAGTTCGGGCTGGACTGCCCCTTTTGGGGTAGGGCCAAGCCTGATTTGCATATGGTCTTTCCCTTCTGTAATGGCTTGGCAGGCGAAGAACGGTGGTCTGGAGGGTTGCCCAGAGCATTGCCAGTGGTTAAGATTAAGTCTAAACCTTCCAGCCATCACCTCTTTGTTTTTGCTATGTCACCCCGAGTGGGACGGGTATGCCCAGACGTGGGTCCCGTGCCTGCTGGGCCTAGAGACCCAGGCTACTCCTCACTGATGAGCCCCAACAAGGGCGAAACATGTTTGGGGATGCTTGTGGTCTCGTGCAGAAGGGATGTGGCCTAGCAGTTCGGGCTGGACTGCCCCTTTTGGGGTGGGGCCAAGCCTGATTTGCATATGGTCTTTCCCTTCTGTAATGGCTTGGCAGGCGAAGAACGGTGGTCTGGAGGGTTGCCCAGAGCATTGCCAGTGGTTAAGATTAAGTCTAAACCTTCCAGCCATCACCTCTTTGTTTTTGCTATGTCACCCCGAGTGGGACGGGTATGCCCAGACGTGGGTCCCGTGCCTGCTGGGCCTAGAGACCCAGGCTACTCCTCACTGATGAGCCCCAACAAGGGCGAAACATGTTTGGGGATGCTTGTTGTCTCGTGCAGAAGGGATGTGGCCTAGCAGTTCGGGCTGGACTGCCCCTTTTGGGGTGGGGCCAAGCCTGATTTGCATATGGTCTTTCCCTTCTGTAATGGCTTGGCAGGCGAAGAACGGTGGTCTGGAGGGTTGCCCAGAGCATTGCCAGTGGTTAAGATTAAGTCTAAACCTTCCAGCCGTCACCCAGAGTGGGACGGGTATGCCCAGACGTGGGTCCCGTGCCTGCTGGGCCTAGAGACCCAGGCTACTCCTCACTGATGAGCCCCAACAAGGGCGAAACATGTTTGGGGATGCTTGTGGTCTCGTGCAGAAGGGATGTGGCCTAGCAGTTCGGGCTGGACTGCCCCTTTTGGAGTGGGGCCAAGCCTGATTTGCATATGGTCTTTCCCTTCTGTAATGGCTTGGCAGGCGAAGAACGGTGGTCTGGAGGGTTGCCCAGAGCATTGCCAGTGGTTAAAATTAAGTCTAAACCTTCCAGCCATCACCTCTTTGTTTTTGTTAATTTTATTGTTCGGCTAGTCTGGGTCCAGAGGACCTTGTTTAGGCAATCTATTAGGGGTGACAACCTTCTCAGGAGGTCATTCCCTAGTAAACAAGGGGTGCCCTCTGGAGTCACTACTATGACCGAGTGTTTCACCTTGTGTCACCCAATTTTGATGTCCAAATCTGGTGTCCCCTCGACGGGAATCTCCTTCCCGTCAAAGTTCTGGAGTTGTCCAGGAAGAGAGGTGAGGGGAATTTGGTACTTCTCCCCCCTACCTGAATTCAGTTCATCAAAGGCCCTTTTGGACAGAAGGGTAGCATGGGATCCAGTGTCCACCAGTGCCAAAATTGTACCCTGCCCTTGTACTTGTACCGGGGCATAATATCTTCCCTCCTTCTCCTCAAGGGGGCACAGATAATGCACATTTTTGGACAACTGGTGGGCCATTTTCTGGTGTTGGACATTGCAAGAGAAGAGAGTTGGGCAGAATTCTGTGGAGAGCCTTGGGAATCTAAAAGAAAAAGTTGACAACTGGAGATCAGAGTCATTGTGGGTTCCCCTGGTTCCGGTTCTGGGCTGCCCCCCCCCTTTTTGGAGGCAGTCACCAGGATGGGTTTGAACCAGGGTATTTCGGTATTGTGGGTTCGGGGATGAGATGATGGGCGGCGACAGCTCAATCCCCACATCTACCCAGTCTGTTGATTCGGTTTTAGGTTCCCCTGGTTCTGGTTTTGGGCCGCCCCTGCCTTTTTGGAGGGAGTCACCAGGATGGGTTTGAACCAGGGAAGTTTGGTTTTGTTGGTTCTGGGATAGGATGATGGGCGGCGACAGCTCAATCCCCACATCTACCCAGTCTGGGTTGAAATCCCTTGGGAGCCATTTTTCCTTGGGAGGAGTTCCCCCATCTCTGAAGGAGAGGATCATTTTCCCAGGATCTTCTGAGGATCCCTCTTCCTCAAATTGGAAGACCTGTACCTCCTCCACAAAGTGGGTCTGTTTGGGTCCTTTGTTTCTCCTACCCCCCTCCAACTGCTCCTTGGGAGGCAGGCTTTCAGGGGCAGGAGATTTTGTTTCCGGTTCCTTGTTTTCCAGGGGCTGTTTACAAGTTGGGAAGGAAGCTTCCTCCAAGGCTTTACACCCCCCTTCCCCTTGTGCCTCCTCCCTGGGAACCGGTGGGTTATCGGGGTGCTGCCCCCGTCATTGTTCTGGAGCACCAGGCCCAGAGTTTGTGGCATTCTGCGGTGGCATGCTCATCTGAGGGTTCTGTTGAGCCCTCAGTATGTGACACAGATCCCGTGCCATATTTTGGACCTGGCGCTCAAGTTGTGAAACCCGCTCAGGCTGATACGGGGCTCTATTTTCTCCCCTGGGCTGATCCCGGGAAGGGTAGCTATCCCTTCTCTGGTAATACCCCGGATTGGGAAGATTTGGGTACCCCTCCACCCTTGGCCTCCCCTCTCCCGGATTAGGTTGTCTGGGCTCAGGGAATTGGGGAAAGAAGAATGGATGATTTTGGGGCTGGAAATTGGGCGGATACCTGGGGAAAAAAGTTCTGCCCAGGATTTGGTGAATTTCTGCCCTCCTGGGGGGAAGTTATGAGGGAAGTTCCCTGGGTTAGGTGCTTGGCTGGATCCCCCCCCCCCTTGGGCTGGAGGTGTCCACACATAACCCAGGATGGGTCGATTTCCCTTGTAGCGGGGACTTACATAATCAGGGGTGCGGGGGACCCCATTTGTGGGACTACCTCCTCGACTCCCTGTCTGTGACTGGCCCGAGGGCCTTCTGGGCTGTGAATTATTTGGTGCAGGCAGGTTTGTAGGCCCCCCATCTCCAAATCTAAAACAGGGGCAACCTTTACCTCCGCCACCTTGGCAGCAGCAGGCGTGCTGTTGGTTTTGGGGTTTTTCTGCGCATTACTTTTATTTTCTATGGGCTTCTGCACCTCATAGATCCGGGTAGCCTGTTCAATGACCCAGTTTAAAGATCTTTTCTCGTGAAAATCTCTCACGAGCTGGGTCATGATGTATTTGGGCAAGGCATGGAAAAAAGTATTGACACATTGGGCCTCATTACGACCCTGGCGGTAAGTTACCGCCAGGGCCGTGACTTTACCGCCATGGCGCTAACTACGTTTACGCCATGGCGGTAAGGGGATTTACCGCCCCATTCCGACCTTGGCGGGGCGGTAAATCCCCAATCCCCATTTACCCTTCCCTATTCCCATTTTTGCCCCATAGGGCATAATGGGAGTGGGGAAGGCGTTAATTACGCCACCGTAAATTACGGTGGCGTAATTAACACCAAGTTCCCTTACCGCCATGGTTTTTTACACCCGCTAAAAGCAGGTGTAAAAACCGCCATGGCGGAAAGGGAACTCGTAATTGGCGGAAAGGGGTTGGCGCAGCTAACGCTGCCGCAAACCCCTTTCCGCCAGGGTCGTAATGAGGCCCATTCTCTGCTATCCGTGTGCACCCTTCTGGTGGTCTGCGCAAAGGCACGCTTCAATTATTGCACAAATTCTTGTGGGGCCTGATCCTCCCCACATTGCAAATTGTAGGCTGCCTTGCGAGCCTCTTGAGGAATTCTATGAACAGAAAAATGTTTCAAGATGGCCGCCCTGTATGTGGACCATCTTGAATGGTTTTGGTCCTCCAACCTTGCAAAGAAACTGGAGTATTCTGGGGAGAATGTCCATTTGACGTACTGGATGCAGCTACTGCTGTCCTTCAAATGGAAAGTCTCCATCATTTGCTCATAGAGCTCCAAGTGTTCCCAAACAGAATACTTGGCGTTCTTATGATAAGACGTGATGACACTCCTTATTGCCTTTATTTGTTTCAATGGGTCCTTAAGCAAGGCCCTTTTTGCCTTATTGGCCTTTTTGGTTTGGGTAACCCTGGTCCATTCATCCTCTGACTCCGAAGCACTGCTCCCAGAGGTGCCCATCTGATCTTCCAGGTTTTCCTGGATTCTGCGAGCCTGGGAATGGCTGGCAGAATGTGGGGACCTGGTCTCCTGTGTCCTGTAACGCTCAGAGGAGTCTTCAGATCCCTCCTTGCTGCCAGGATTTGATGGGTACCCCCCCACTGACCTAACTGGGCAGAGTTCTTCAGGTTGCCCTTAATGGGCCTACTCTCCTGGGGTTCCCCACTAAATTGCACTGTGCTTGGGTGCCCATACCCGGATGCCCGCGCCTCCACTCCTGGGTGGTACTGGCCTATGAGCCCCATACTTTTGGCTGGATAGTAATCTGCCATCCCTGTGGCCCTGTGCTCATGTGCGCCAGGGGACATGGCGGTGGCAGAGTCCAGGGACTGAGAGAGATGAAGGCCTCCGGTACTAGGGCTCCTGAGGTTATGCTCAGGCGTTTCCCTTTCCCAGCGAACTTCATCTCTGTCGGCCCCTGCTCCCTGTTGCAATGCAAGAGCCTGCGCCTTCAGTTCCTCAGTTAAGGCTTTACTAGACTCTCTCAGTCTCTCCTGCATCGCTATCTGTTGTTGGAGCCTATCATTGTTCTGGCAGAGAGCCTCATTCTCTCTCTGTGCCTCCTGATTGGTCCTGGAGTACTGGGCCAGTCTTTGCTGCAGGAGGGTTACCTCCTGAGTCCCATCCCTACTGGCTTGCTCCTTTCTTGCCAGAGCCTCTTCCACCCTCCTGGTGTGCTCTAACAAGTTCTGATGCTCTTTTTGGAGGTCACCCAGCCCCTGGAGGGCCACGTGATTTTCTGCAGTTTTTCTTTTTAAATGGCAGACTTCCTGGCCTAAGGTGTCCCTTTCCTGACTAAGAGTCTGCATCTGTGCCGCCAGGTCGTCCCTTTTACCTTGGAAGGCACCAGCTTTCTGGCGCTCCTGATCAAACTCTGCCTGGGTATCCAGGTCTTTCAGAATCAATTTATTGCCTTCCTCTTTCTCTCTGTCTAATCGAATTTGCAGGGTGGCTACCTGCTCTGTGCATGCCCTGTTGAAGTCCAGTTGTTGCTCCAGCTTTTTCTGGCTCTGCAGTAGGGAGTCCAAACCTTCTTGGTACTCCTTCTGCAAGGCCAGAAATCTGGTATCCTGGTACGCCTTTTCCTGTTGTAGCATATCCATATCCTCCTTTATTTTAGTGATGTACTGTCTCCTGTCATTTTCTGACTCCTGGCTCCTGAGCAGCCTCTCCTCAGAAGAGTCCAGATCAGATTGGGCCTTCACTAACGCAATCTGTCGCCTATTTGCCAGATCTTGGCCTTCAGCACATTTATCCTGCATGGCTCCCATATATAGATACAAATACGCCGCTATCCTAACAATCTTATTGTGTTCATCTTTGGCTTTAGGGGCCATATATAATTCACTCAGGGCCACATGTAATGGACCCTGATCTCTCCATTTATCTGACCCTGTTTCAGTGATTGCCTGCAACCAGACCATTTGGTCCTGATGAGTCCACTCACCTCTCACAAATAGCTTCTGTAAGAAGTGCTCTCTAGCTATGTTGATGTCTACCAGTGTCGTCATTCTGGAGATTTGAGTTTGTTCCTGACTTACAGAGTTTGTATTTTATTTTGCAAAACAGACCGTTTCCTTAGAGCGTTCCTTTGAGGAGTACTTTCACAGTGTAAAACAGCGTGGTGATCTAACCGGATATGTGTATGCGGTCAGTTGGCACACTGTATTAAGCTGCACAAGTGGTAAATCTAATCCAGAATCCCCAGCTAAGAGCCCCCACTCTGTAAGTGACTCCAATCAAGCAATCCCACTAAGTCAGTGCCTTGTCTGGCATGCCCAAGGGAAGCCCTTATTTATATATTTTTATTTCAAGTTATAATCTGGATGATGAACTCTTGTATAACACCCCTCTCTTAGAATCCCCCTGACCCACTGAGCCAAGAAGTAGGCAAGAAGTAGGCTGGTTTTGCAAATTTGAAAGGTTTATTTGAAAAATTAAACGATATATATATATATATATATATATATATATATATATATATATATATATATATATATATATATATATATATCACACTTCTATAAATAAATTGATAATGGATAGTACACTTGTGAATATGAGCAGTAATCAGCAAGAGGTAATCCTACAGTAGCACAGTTCTGGGTTACTTATGAATAGGAACAGAAGAATAAGGTGGGAAAGAATGCTTTATATGGTTCAAGGAAACGCAATGATGAATGAAATACAGTACAGAAAATAACTTGATATGATTTCAACCAAAAGATAATATGACCACTTTTTCTTGAACAATTCACTCCCCCCCTATGCAATGTAAGGAGATGAAAAGGAGAGCATACAGTTCTCAGGAATGCAAACAATATAATTCAGTTCCCCCCTAGCAAGCTTAGAGGAAAACAGGTAGAAATTGGAAACAAATGCCCAAAATGCTTTGAATGTGATGACAATGAAGTGAAATGATGCTAAAAATGCTTTTAATTCCCTCTAGAGGTTCAGGGTGGGTGATATCTAGTTTATATTAGTTCAGGCTCACTTAAGCAATGCTCTATGAGTAACTAGCAGGTTAAAACGAATTGTAGCAAAGGAAGGCAAGGAGCTGCTGTTTTTACATGTGGCTGAAATTGTGCAAAATGTCAAATCGTGGCAAATTTTAAACTAAGAGATTGGTTTTGCACAGTGAGTACTCACACTATATTTTTGAAATAAGCCGTCAAGGTCTGGTCAGGTTGGACGGGACTTCCGGCGGGTGGTTCTGAAGTCCCGGCTATCTGGGTCAGCTCTGCTCTCTGGGTCTGTCAAGCAACGGTTCTGCTCACAACGGTCGGTTTGTGGTTCTCTCTGGTTCCGGATACAGCACTGCTTTCTGGATACTGCTACAGGTTCTTGCAAAAAGTTCTTGGCAAAAATTCAAACAGCTTGCCCGGCTGTTGAATAGTTTGGTTGGTTTTAAGGGCTGATGAAGAGGATTCAGCTTGTGGATTCAGGCCTCTCTGCTACAAATTCTGGAGTGAGTTAATTTCTGCTACAGGTTCTGGAGATTGATGGATTTGAAGTCTGGATCTCTGGATGTGAAGTCTGAAGTCTCCCGGCAAAGCGTCCCACAAGAAAGTGGAAAGTGAATGTCCCTACCTGGGTTTCAGTGGCACTTTTTATGTGTTTTGAAAATGGGTGTGTGCCTGGGCCTAGCTAAGCCTGCCCCTCTCACTTGTCATTGGCCAAGCTTTCCTCTCTCCCTTGATTGGGGGGAAGAAATGGAGTGTCAGAGTGATGCTGTAGGTTTTATGGTCAGAGGAACCTCCCCTGGTCAATTTGCCCACAAATCTATATTTGATTCAAATACATATTTCCCAGATACACAAGTGGTTGACATTACATGTACATATTACAGATGAATTAAGACAGGTCTCTGTTCAAGCCCCATGTTCCTGCGAGCTGGGATTCAGAAATGACAACATTTTGCGCTTTTTGGTCGGTTTACGAATATCGGACATTTACCAAAAATTACACAAATGTGCGCAAGGAGGATGGACATTAATTGATGAAGTGTCAGATTTTTAACATGCAGACATTTGGAGTAAGACCCTATTTTCCGCTAGCAACCCCCCAGAATACACCACAGGGTCCTAACACCTCTTAAAATGTGCACGGAAAAATCCCAAGAATAATGATATTATTTATATAATTTTGACCAGTCCGCACTATGAGTTATCTATCTTTTTAAAATTATGCCCTGGTCAAAAAGGGGTGTGGCTCCCCACATCACATGGTGGAATAACTGCTTTATCCACTTCCCCCAAGCTCAGTTTGCTCTCACAGGCACTGCCCCTCCCAGTTTCTCCCAAGAGGAAGCCACTTTACGACCCCCCCAATATAACATTTGCCCGAGCCCAGGGCAGGGCTTTGTTCAACTTCCTGCAGTCTGCAGGTACCCCTCCCTTAATTCAATCAGAGATGTGTGATCTCCTTTTGGTGGGGGCAGCAGGATGCAGCCAGGCCTGGGAAGAGTTGTTGAGCCAGTTCAACTCCTGTCGGGGGTAGTTGTCAGGCAGAATCCATTTTAAATCAAATTTGCAATTTTTACACATGCAGCTAGAATGCTGATTCTAAGTGCAAAACCATGGCATTTAACAGTTGCAAACTATGTGACACTCAAAAGTAGGTCACTCATTTAATTTAAACATTTCGATCTTAGTGGTTTTAAATCCAATTTCAATTAAGCTGCTGACATCCACAGCTCAGCCAGTTTTGTTATAAACATTGTTTTGGGCTCTTCATCTTCCCAGATTTTGTATGCACACAACACTTCATTCTGCCAGATGTCTGCTAGTGTTCAGTAAGATTTTTGAATATCCTGCAATGTTCGAAATAGGCACTTTGAGCGTACATTCAGGAAAACAAAGGTGATTTTATGGCGCTTTTGGTCTAACAACACTGTTATTTTTCCTTTGACACCACCTTTCACCCCTGGCGCTTCCGGTCCATCATGCTGGCACTGGTGGGTGGCAGGTTAGACAACCATTTTGGTGTGCGCACAACCGCGCGTTTTTCCTGGTTCTGGGATGGAATGATGGGCGGCGACAGCTCATCCCCACATCTACCCCATCTAATAATTCAACATGGGTCAAAACCCTTGACATAACTTAACCATAACGTCCCTTTAACAAAGTTTTTTGTCAGTGAATTTCATTGGTTTTTAGCAGGATACCCTTAGTTTCTAAAGAAGAACTGTGCAACATAGTGCAACTGCTGGAACCATGTTAATGCAGACATCAGTCGTGAAATATGTGTCTGTTTGAAGAGATGGTGCGGCATCCAACCTGCTGAGGAATGCAGGTGCTCTCTTACATAGTGGTACCAATCACCAAATGCAAAGAACATAGACAAACAGCACCACGTGCAAGAATTGCCAGGGAAAATAGAGTAGGTTTGTAAATTGTGTACTTATGAAGAAAACAGGACAAAGGCATAGGGAGTGCACCATAACAGAATGCATAAACAACAGAAGGAACGTCTGCCTTCACCAATCTTACCACACTGCTACTGTAAAGGTGGACAAAGAACGAACGGCCAGAGTAATGACTGGAAAGTGTTGAGACCTGAATGTCACTACAATATAGTAAGGACCCAAAACTTTGTCTAATAATTGCACAGGTGCTGCAGTATGCAATAGTACAGAAGCATAACGTGCCTTTTTGTAATGTAGCAATGGCAAACACCTTAGAGTGGCAGGATGGCAATTTCCCTCATGACGCAATGACTTTCTATAGCAACCCCATTGGTACGCACAGTGCTGTGAACTGTAAATGATGTGAAATATATTGCTGCATGTACACCAAACATATTCTCTTTTCGGTAAGAGAACATATTGGAAAGGAAAGCAAGGCAGTACAAACGGCAACCCTTCCACAGCAGCATACAGGCATAGGAAAGGAAAGAAACTGTGCATAGGGAAATGGACTGCGTGGAAGTCAAAGTGGAGACATTGGTGAACAATTGTGCCGCTTTAAAGGTTGTGTACAAGGATATATTCTGGACAAAATAAAACAGCACTGGCATACCTGCACGTGTACTCCTTCTCCATGTCGGAGTCTGCCATTCCCTCAAAAACCGTTTCATGGGAGATGTTACGGTAATACATCAATCTCTTCCTCCCCTCACAACCAAGTTTTGCAAATCCCCATTTCCCATCAATAAGTATCCACTTCTGCTACCTCCTCCCTTTCCAAATGTGGTGTATGCATGTGTACAAGTAAATGGTAATAATGAGAATGTTTCTGAGTGTTTGTGTGGTATTATTTTTTACCTGAAATGGGGTTCTGACTCAGCGGCAGACAGTCCTCATTGCACTGACCGCAAGTAAGAAAAAGGCAGGTGTCCTACGGACACCGCAGCTGTCTGGCCTCCACAATGAGAATGGAGGCATCCGTACGCTTCCAGCAAGCTCTGCATGTCTGCATGTTGTCCACCACCTATCAATGCGTGTCGGAGATGATGTTTGTGCGTAGTGCAAGTACAATCATGTGTATCTGTTCCTCTGTGTCCTGGTAACATCGCCACTGTGCAGCATATGCAAAAGAACGTTAATTAGGTTGGGGTGCCCACCCACGTCCTACAGGTATACACATAAACATCCCACCTGATGTAACCTATAAATAGGCAGCATCTCCCAAAATGGTTGGTGCATGTGTGGGGCACTTTTAGTCAGTAGAGAAGAGGATACCCATGCACGTGCGCACAATGCATTCTGCCCAAAGCATGTCCAGTGGACAGCCATCCCAAAGGAGAACAGTGACAACATCATCATGCGACCGCACCAACACGTCCTTATTTCGGGGACAGGAGCCGGACCCCCGAACAGTGGCAAAGTGCAGGGTTGAGCAATGTACAGAGTGTTTTGCGGAAAGTACACGTTTACAAACAATCCACAATGTGCCATTGCACATGTATGGGCCTGCCCGATAGCACAGCAAGTAGAGTGCTCGCTTTGCCATCCGTGCAGAGCTTGCTAACGCAGGTTTGAATCCCGGCAGGGCCAAATTCAGCCTTTCATTCTTCTGAGGTCGATAAATGAGCAGCACACACTGTGGGTAATAATAAGCAGTGCTCAGATACCTGAGGGTTTGTAGCACTATATAAATGCTAAATTATTATTATTATGTATGTTTTGGAATAATGTAGGCCTGCTTTCTGGGTGAAAGTTGTCCACGGCAACCCTACAAAAGGACACACCACAAAGGTCCTGTGCAATCTGTTTGCAGCTTTTCAGAACAGAATAGCAGGCCACATACGTTTGCCCTCTAAGTATTGGTGCACCAAATCTGCTGTGCTAGAGTGCTTCTGCAACTAGTAGTAACCAGGTCAGTCCGGCTGAGTATGCACAGTAATGGAGAAAATCATGAACGGGCCTTGCTGTGACCCACACCCGCAGCTACGATACTCCCCATTGTCCCAATCTCATGGGTAGGTAGCGGCAAAGGGGGGTATACGCACGTGCATTTCTCTAAGGACGGCGAGGTTCGTGTCTCAGTGAAGCAGAAGCATTCCTTCTTCCCTTTCCAATTTATTCTTTGCAGCATGCCGTCATTGCATACTGTTAAAAAGTTCCAGACGCTTCCACCAATGACATTGAAGAGCTCTCCATGTAACAGTATCAGTTCTGTAGAACAGTCCTCTGCATACACACAACGCCCAGAAACTTTGTTGCGCAATCCCTGTGGCTCCACAGTCCTACTTCTATGGCTGCCATCCTGAAAATCCCCGGATGTGGCTTTCGTGCTGCGTACGAGCGTGGGGGAATAACTTGCAACCAGGGTAGGGGGAGTTTGTTGTAAGGGGTGGCTCTGAAAAGAGCTTTTTTTAAAAAAAAAATGCTTCTAGAGAAACACCCCTTTTCACTTTTTGTTTGATTTTGTGTTTTCTTGTGCAGACATTGTTACAGTAAACTCTTCACCGCATCTTGTAGACAGGCAAACAAAACAGCATTACAGATGGGCGACAAAGAAATGCTGTTTGCTTGGAAAAATTCCACATTTCCACAACTAATGAGGTCATTGTTGCAGAAGAACATCCCAGCAGCAGACAAAAAAGTTTACATGCTTCTGTTGATGAGACACCTTCCTGCCTCTGGCTCGGAACAACTTCCAGGACCAATATCCCATACTCTTTGTGGTGTTATGGATGAGAAAAGCACCTTGGCAGTGGGAAAAGGCCTCTTCACTAGATTTAGCAACCTCTAAAGACGAAGGAACAAGCCTAAACAAGACACATAACCCATATGCATGCCAACGTAGTGGATGACGATAACATCGGCTCTAGCAAAAGTAGCCAGGTCTTTGCAAAGTGCATGCATGTCAGTGAAACTGCTTTCTTTCCAGGGCATACTTGTGCAGATCTAGTAGAAAGGCATCACCTATAGGCAACACAATGGGCCTCATTACACGTTGTGCGGTAAAAATCGACATTTACCGGCATGGCGCTATAACGTGTCTGCCTTGGCAAGAGGCCACTAATAGCGTACCATTACGAGTATGCCGTCACGGGCATAGCGCCATGCCGGTAATGACCCTACCACCATGCCACTAAAGACCCCAAAAAGACCCTTAGCGGCACCGATGAAAGCGCTGATAGCACTTTCGACCTCCCGCAACATGCAAACAGCGGTCACCGCTAATAGCGGCCATCGCAATTAGCGGTCACCGCAGTTAGCGGTCACTGTTAAATAGCGGAACCGGAAATAGCATCATCGCACAGGAACGGGAAAGAGCACGGCGGCCATCTTTAAAAACACAATCCATTGCCATCCTCTGCCCCCTGGACCTGTTGCGAGAACTGTGCCATTCCAAAGCCACAAGGAATCCCTCGCCATGCCTAAGGCCATAAAAAAAACAACCGACCGCCAGCGCAAGGAGAAGTTCACCAACGAGGAGCTAACAATGCTCACTGAGACCTTTGCAGCGAATGCCGACGTGGTATTTTCCAACGACATGTGGCGGGAGACCCTGATCCGGAAGAAAGCTATATGGGCCGAGGTTGCCCTGAAAGTGAGTGCGGTGGGCACCACCACCTGCACTGTCCGGGAGTGCAGAAAGCGGTGGGACGATCTCCACCTCCGGGTCCGCAGTATACTGTCTGTGAACCGCAACATGGCCATGGCCACAGGAGGTGGAGCCGAATCGCCAATAAAATTGAAGGAGTGGGAGGAGACCTGCGCCAACACGATTAGTGTTGAATCAATCGAGGGAGTCGGGAGCATGGGGCATGGTGTGGCCACTACATCAGATGGAGGTGAGTGTACACATGAAACTATGCACTGTGAATGTTGAGGTCCCCCCCAAATGTGAGCCCAGATTCACCTCATGGATGCGCCAACATCCATATATGCAAACAACCCTGGCCATGTCAGTGTCAAACACACACACATGCACGCATCACCACAGACAAGTGCCACACAGAACCATGCATGGATGACCCACTCAACAGACCCATCACCTGCATACCTACCAATGAAGTCCCAATGCACACAACAGCATGATTAACGTATTCTGCGTGAAGTACATTGAACCATCACCACTGCCATCCCCCTCTTTGTCCCCACCAGGCTCACATACAGACAGTGAAGAACCTGGCACTGCGACTCAGACATCCCCTGCCAAGAAAAAATCCAGGCCACAGGACACAGGGGACACCCCCACTACATCAAGGGGCAAAGGGAGAAGTGTTCCCATGCAGAGTGCCAAACATCGTCGGAGCGCCACTGCTACCATACCGCAGTCCACACCAGCAACAACTGCCACACCTTCAAATGTGAACCCCCCACCACAGGTTCCAGCCATGGAGGGCCCACCCTCCGCTGCCACAAGTTCCACAGGTGAGGCGGCAGCCACAGCGCCGCTCTCAGATGTGGAGGACCTGATGGAGTTCTCCATGGAAATGCGCCCCCCAACCCCCCAGGAACCCCTGAGACAACTCCACAGCAAACACCAGGGTCCAGTGTCCATGGCCAGTCTGGCAAGGACAATACGGGAGGGTGCAGTAGCCCACCGGTGGCTTCACCAGATGCCCTGGATGCAGAGGAATGCGCAGCAGCCACACCACGAGCACGCCACAGTGCCCTTGACCTGGCCAGCATCAGGCAGCGCCAGGAGGACATTACTGTGCTGGTTGGGCAGCATCTGGAAGTGGCTGCCCGTCTCAGGGGGGAGATAACAGAGACTGCCAGGCACTCGAGGGAGGCTATTGAGGCCTGTACCAACAGGCTGTGCGTGGAGATTGGCCAACTCAGGCAGGTCCTCACGCATGTAGCAGATGCGATGGACCGCCAGTTCCCACCACCACCACAGGGACAGACAGCCACCTCATCATCTGCTAGTTCGAGGCAGACAAGCCCCCTCTGCCGCGTCACGCGCACCACGAGGCGCACGTCAACCCAGCCTCCTAATGCTGGTGGTGGCAATGGGGAATAGGGACTGCAGGGTCAACCTTCCACGTGTGCAGCAGGACGACAACATTGTGCAAGACACATAAGGGGTTGTTAGCCGGGGGAGGGGGTAAAGGGTGTTTCGGGACTGTTGTGGGGGCTGGGGGGAGAGGGGAAGGGTGTTTCGGGACTGTTGTGGGGGGGGTGTTTCGGGACTGTTGTGGGGGGGGGAGGGTGTTTCGGGATTGTTGTGGGGGGGAAGGGTGGTGGGATAGTTGGGGACATGCACTTTTACATCTTAATATTCCTTAATACACTGGTGATTACTCAAAACACAGGCTTGGACTTCTTCATTGTGTATGTGTACTTTATTGGTGACAGGGTCCATTGTGCGCTTCAACACAGACACCAGTGCATTACTACCCATATCCATCCTACAGAGTGAAACCATGTTACTCAGAATATTTGGTTGGTCAGATGCTGTCTCACATCACGTCCCTCCTGGCCATCGCCTCTTGCATGACCTGCATCCCCGTCACCTCCGTCCTCATCACCATCATCATCATCCTCATCAGGTGCTTGTATTTCAACATCAGGGGGCAGTGGCACATTCCGTCTCATACACAAATTGTGCAGCATGACACATGCCATGGTGATCTTGGCCACCTTCTCATGGCCGTACAGGAGAGCGCCAACAGACCTGCTAATGCACCTAAACCGTGTCTTCAAAAGGCCAAATGTCTGCTCTATCACGACGCGGGTACGGTTATGTGCACGGTTGTAGTCCTCTTCGTGCCGGTTCTGTGGGTTCCGTACAGGGGTAAGGAGCCACCTCTTCAGGGGATAGCCGGCATCGCCTGTATGGGGGGAAGAATGGGGACCTGTTACTGGTCACCTCTGGAGTGGCCTGTACATATCAGACAAATCGACTTTGCATTGTGATTGATATCCACAACTAGCAGCATGCATGCAGACAATCTGTGTGACTGCAATGTGCAAAGGTGAGCTTGACCCTGCAAGTGGACATGCCCAAATCATGGCTCTGACACCAATTGACATGTCCTGGGTGAGGCCAGGTCTTAGGTGTCCCTGGGCCCAGGCAAATTTGAAACCACACTGCTAGTGTGGTGGCATTCCGACATCGATGTTGCAATGCTGTGTAGAATCACTTCACCGGAGCTATAGGTGTGTGGTTGAATGCTATGGATAGGGGTGATCCCTTTGCATGCATTCAAGGGCACATTTCTGTATTGATGTTGTGCTGCGCTAATTCTTTATTACCATCTTGCCGCCATGTTGCTGATTTATGTATCATGTGGTGTGGCATGGTGTGCAATGTGGATGTGGATGGATGTGTAGCATTTGTTGACCTGGATTGTTCTCTATGTTGTGCAGCTTATCATTGCATGTGGGTTATTGTCAGGTACATTGCGGCCTTCACTGATGGACATTGGGGTACGCCTGTATGTCCATTTCTCCTACGGACGACAGTCAACACCCATTTGGAGTATGTATCTCCCCCCCCTAAACAAACCCAGTTGGAGTATGTATCTCTCACTCCCCCCCCCAATCACACTGCCATGTGCTTGGCCGGCTACTCACCGAGTAGCCACAAACGTTGTCCAGCTTGTCGCTTCATGTAGCGTGTTATGGTTGAGTTCTGCAGGACCATGGAATCATGGGTTGATCCGGGAAATCGGTCACAACAATGTGTGATTATCTTGTTAGCGTCACATACCATTTGGACATTGATGGAGTGGAATTGCTTCCTATTTCGGTAGACTACTTCATTGTGATGTGGGACCACCAATTCCACATGGTTGCAGTCGATGGCCCCGATGCAACTTGGGATGCCTGCCAGTGAATAGAAGCCAACTTTGGTGTTTGCAATCTCCTGGGCAGTCCGGGGCAGGAATATGTGTTCACGTGCATGCTTCAGGAGGGCATCCAGTACCTGGTTCCGCGTGCATGAGAATACTGGTTGTGAGATACCATGCATCTGCCCCACTGTATGCGGGTAGGTGCCTTTTGCCAGGAAGTGGAGCACAGTCACCACCTTCATTGGAGGGGGGATGGCAGTTCTGATGTCTATGAGGCTCACTATGTCGTCATGTATCATGTCCACGATGCTGGTGATGGTATCCCGGTCCAGACGGTACAGGGTGTGTATCTGCTCAGGGATTAGGTTAAATGGACTGGCTCTGATCCTGGGGATTGGTGGCTGCCTCTGTGGTATGAATAGGTGCCCTGGTGGTGCTTGCTGCGCCTGTCTTGCCCTCCTCCTCCGCCTGCGTCTCCCCTGTGCTGCCTGTTGTTGTTGCTGCTGCACTGCAATCATGTCCTCCAGCCCATGTAATGCTGCTAGTATTGGAACCATCTTGGTGTGGTGTGCTCCTTTTGTGCTGCCACAGTCTCCATTGCCTCCACCTGTGCTGATTGTATCCACCTGTGGCAGGTGGGAATACTGCTCTGTTCTTTTAACGGGTGGTTTGCGATGCTGGTATTAGCGCCATGCCGGTAAGGGGTTTTTGGGGCTTTACCATGACGCTATTAGCATGTCCGCATGGCTTGTGATGGTGGGCTATTAGCGGCATGGCGTTATTTACGGGACGAAGGGTCGAGCGCACGCGAAGTGACCGCTATTAGTGGCACCGTATTTAGCGGTGCCGCTAATAGCGGTAATCCGGGTCGTAATTAGCATGGGGATTTAACGTTACTGGTATTCCCTTACCGGTAACGTTAATCCCTTACCGCACAACGTGTAATGAGGCCCAATGGGCCTCATTACACGGTAGGCGGTAAGGGTTTACCGGTACCGGTAAGGGCACTGGTACCGGTAAACCCTTACTGCCTTACTATGAGGTCCCTTTGCGGGACCCGACCTTAACAGCTAGTTTCACCAGCCGTTAAGGAACGGGCCCCCTAAGGGACCTTGGAGCTAATTACGGTACCGCAATTTGCAGTACCGTAATTAGTGCCTTCCCCATTCTCATTGAGCCCTATGGGGGCAAAAATGGGAATGGGGAAGTGCCTAGGTGAATGGGGAATTACCGCCCCCGCTCACCTTGGAGTAGGGCGGTAATTCCGCCATCCACCAAGGCGGACACAGTAAAATACCAGCGGCAACCATGACACTCATAGCGCCATGGTTACCGCCTACCATGTAATGAGGCCCAAGTGTTTTGCCATGTCAGCCAGCCTCACTACGTAGAGTGTAATGTACAGCAGTTTGACCGCCCCTTCCTGTGAACCACCCACAGTACCTGATTGGATAATCCTGAAAGTCCCATGTCCACTGACCAGCAAGTTAAGAAGCGCATATTGTGGCACGTGCTGTGCCCAAAGTACCACGAGGGCTGCACCCCTGTAAAGCAAGAGCAGTCCTTCTTCCCTTTCCCCTACCTTTTGTCCAGCACCACAACCTCATTGGGTACAGTAAATGGGCACACACGATTCCACCAATGCCATCCAAGATGTTACCATCTAACACTGTCAGTTCTGGAGAACACTTCATAAGTACCGTTACAAATTCAGCCTGCTAGTGTACTGTCACTGGACAGCACGTCCAGTAGAAAGTTCAGTAAAAGATTGCTAGAATTGCGGATCCACATTCATCCACTTGCGCACCCATCACCACAAAATGGAGGTACGGAAACGTTTTCTGCACTATGTGTATGACTCTTTTATAAGTGCCTCTGCGCACGGTATCTGCCACTGGGCGGGCCATTAAAAGCATACTGGTTTTTTTCCCATCCCCTTCCATGAAGTGGCACTTCATTGATATGTGCTTGCAACGTTCTCATTTAGCCATATCATACAGTGTAATATCGAAACAGGAACTCTCTGCTTTCCTTCCGACAATGCTACAAAATGTTTTGCCCACTAACCCACCTCCTACATAAATCGTAAAAAAATGCAACCAATATCAGCATTGAATGTATGATACCAAGCAAAAACAACTTTCCAAAAGATCACTGTCGCACAGCTGTACTTCTGGCTGCGCTGCACTATTGCAACAGGCTCTTTTGAAATCTGCGCCCTTCTACTCTCCGCCCTCTGGAACGCATCCAGAAGAGGAGTGCACGACTTGGGATGGTATCTCTCCTGCACTGAAATGTCACAAATAGTTCCCAGTGGCTGCGAGGAATAAAGTGAGAAGGCTCTGCATTATGCGGAAGGCCTTCTGGCCCCTGTGACCTCAATACCTTCAACTGTAACTGCCTATATGCTTGCATGCACAAGCTCTTGCCTCATCCGCCTCCAACTCCCTCAGGGTCAGGCGCTTCTGCAAAAAAACAGTTGGTGGTAGGTGTGCTTTTTCACCTGCGGCCTCCCTCTGCAACAACTTCCCTGGTTCCCTGACACTTGGGGGAAACCATCACCCGTTCCGGAAGCACCTCAAAGCCTTTCACTTAGTGTCTGCTGTTTCTGCTCCTCTCCCCAGCTAACTGCCTGACGTAAACTGATTCTGGCTACTTGCCTGGCGACTCTGTGATGTCGGGGCCATGTCACCTCTGCCCGCCAGGCGAACCCCTGCACTGGCTTTCTAGCAAACCCTGCACTTGAGAACTGTTTTCTGTATGCCTAACGGAGCATCTACCACCTGTTGTGTGCACTTATCCATGCACTTGGCATAATTGGCCCTTATTATTTTTACTTATTTTTTACTTATTTTTTTACTTTTTGTCATTTGTTCTTCTTCCCATGTACTGTACCTTCCCCTCCCTTCACCCATGCACTTGGGCAATCTAAGTCACACCTGGTCTAGTAGGGTTGTTGTCTCTGTCTCCCCTCTGTTTCCCCTCCCTTGCCTCGTTGCGCTGTGCTAGACGTGTGTGTAGGCGAATTACGAATGCTATACATACAATTGCACATCACATGATATCATACACACAATGCATATACAACAGTAGGATGCCTGCCACTTACTGTGTACACTGCTAAAATGTGTTTTGTTTTCAGAAGTACCCCACTTACTACACACTTTTCAAAAAATATTGCGCATACGCAGCACAGCTTGCATGTTACTAACTGCATAAATACATACAGTCCATGCATACACCCAGGATGCCTACCCCTTACCTTGCACACTTCCACCATAGCCTTCTGCACTTCTTTGTGCAAAGAGACCTTCTGGCACAGTGTTTGCGTACACACCAGACCCTCCAACCTTATACAGCAGTGTCTTTCGCTCCAAAATTTCCTTTCCATGGCTCCAGAAAATGGCTGGATGTGGCACTTGTAAGCGTGAAAGTACAGGGTAATCCACTGAGTTTTTGTGCTAGTGTGGGCGAGGGACGGAGGGAGGGAGGTTGGGGAAATAAATGTAAAACAGGGTCGGGTTTTGGGTCTCAGAAAACAAAGTATTTTTTTTTAATTACATTTTTTTTGTCCTGTTGTTGTTATGTACCTGCTTGCATACAATTCTCTTTTGATGACTTTCTGTTTGCTTCTCCTCCTCACATGTGTACGGACTGAACGTCAACACTTCTCTTACAGCTCTACAGGATCATTGCCAATGGAGGTTAAAAAAATGCCATTTCCTTGGAACCACTGCAAATCTTGCTCCTTAATGCTGTCATAGTCGGTGCAGAACATCCCAGCACTGCACATAAAGTCACACATGCTTCTCTTTATGAAACACCTCCTGATCTTTGGATGTGGGCAAATTACACGGGCATGGTCCCATGCACCTCTTGGTGGTATGAGGGAGAAAATCACCTTGGCAGTGGGAAAAATCTGCATCACTGCTGTCATCAACATCTTGAGGTGATGGAGCAAATGTGATCATGACATGTACCCCAAATGTAGTGCTCCATAATGCACAACCACAACATCCACACTGCTAACAGAGGCCACACTTGTACAAAGGAGAACCATGGCACTGAAACCCCACTCATACACTGTGCCCCAAAAAGCCTCCCCTCCTTCCAAATGAAAGTTAGTATCAAAGCCTCTTTCCACGGCATACCTGTGCAGATCTTGCACAAAGATATCACCCACGATGAGTACTCTGCGTCTGTCCATCTCTGTCAACCTCACTGCATCGAGGTTTGGGGAAATATATCACCTCCCCTTCCTGTGAACTACACCCTCGACAACTGATTGGCTAATCCCCATAGTTCTATTTGCCAAGGCACAATGCTCAGAAGGGCAGATTGTAGCATGTGCGCCTACCCAGCTACAGCGGGGGCCACACCCCAGTAAATCACAGGCACTCCTTATTCCATTTCCACTATTGTATATGCAACACTCCCGCATTAGGTATTATTCAATAGTCACACACATGTAGCATTCACATCCAAGACCTCTGCATCGAACACTTTCATTTCTGCACTGCACTGCAGACGTACCTTTACACACTCACCTCCAGGTAACAGCTCTCCAAACGATGCACGCTTTCAGCATCCACAGTCACCCAGAGCGGCACCCATCACCACTTGAAACACTTGTGTATAGGTGCGTTACAAATGTCTTATCATATCATATCATATCACCATGAACTGCAGGTAGTCATAGTTGTTTTCCTCCCAGCACTCCACCAACTCCAATGATAAAATACTTCAAAGTGCAGTACAGTAGTTAGTAATCTGTGCAAAGCACACTACTCAAGCACATACACAATGCAGTTGAACCCTATACACTGATACACATACACTTTCTCACCACAGCACTCAGTGGACACACTGCAGAACTGTTCACTCCATAAGCTCCTGTCATGCACTGGAAAGTGTACCATGTGCGAACAATGAGCACACCCATGTAATCAACAATGCATGCACAACTCACAAACCACACACGAAACGCAACAATCTGAGGAGTAGTTGCAAGCAACCCACATAGCTGTTCATGTAGGGCTTCCAGCCATGCATCCAAGACCCTCGGGCGCTCACCACACACAGCACACCCTAGTGCACCCCACGTTGCACTCCTCATGTCATGTGTATTGCATTCCCCATCTGCAATTGCGCCTGCCACCTTCACCCTGGCCACATCTTTGCATGCATAGCTCCATGCCGTTGGGTTGGCTGTGTTGAATGGTATGTGCATGGCTCTGTACACTGTCCATGTTGCAACTTTCTGAGGCTGATGAATTCCTTTCATGGCGCAATATGTTAAAACACTTCCTCAAACAAAGGTCTTATAAAGGCCATCCCATAGCAAACGGAAATGCTAACATATGGCTCCATAATGTGTAACACTTGCAATAACCTACACCATGTGCTCGTCAATGCATAGCACCTCACTTTGGTTGTTCCACAAAGCGTAAAATGCTCTCTGCACCCATTATTCAAAGGTCACCATCCTTGGAGAGATGCAGAGGCAACTCTGCATGGCTGCAGTATGGTGTGCTGGCTGTCGTCAAGGGATAAGCTCTTGGGTGCATGGCCAACGGCCTATGTCCTTTGGCCATGTACCCAATAGTCTAGGCCTTACCCACACCCAGCACAACATAATGGCCTCATGAAGGGGAACATTTGCCACATACCACAATCCACAAACATACCATAGGATGGGTAGTGCAAAGGGCAACTCATGCCAAACGGAAACAGCGCCATTGCCTCCCTAATGTCCAAGGTGGCGGCATAATGTACACCACATGGTACTGGATGCATATTAGGTCACTTGTGCTGTTCTACCACATCTACAAGGTCCTGCAGAACCATTTTCTTAATGTCAACACCATCGGAGACATGCATAATTAAAACTGCATGCCTGCATTATGGTGGCGTGCTATGGTGCAGGCCTAGGCTCTTTGGTGCCTGGCCTACGGCCTTTTACCATATGCCCAACAGTGTAGGCCAGAACAACATAACAGAGTCATGCAGGTGAACTAGTGACCAGGTACATGGAGGACACCCCTAGCCACTTCTAAGCATCCACTACTTCACCACTACACCCACAGGACATACTAGAGGAGTCGTCACATCATCAGGTGCAGGCATGTACTGCTCAATATAAGAATTGCAACCAATCCCAGAAACCATGAAAGCAACATTTTATGCACTGATCACAATCCGCACAACAAAGGAAACAATCTGAAACCTACTTCACCCCAGGTTACATATTTGGCGGTGCATGGTGGCCACCCATTCATGGAAGCGGCTACGTGTTTAGCACACGCAACACACAGTACCGCAGTGTACGTTTCAAGTTTCATGTGGTCTTCATTGTACTCCCCTTCTGCCATTGCTCTACTATCACTGACCGCTAGGGCCTCACCACACACAGCACATCCTGGTACAACCCATGTGTTACTTCTCATGTCATGTGTAATGCACTCCCCAACTGCAATTGCACCTGTGAACTTTCACCCTGGCCACCTATTTACATGCATGGCTCCATGCCGTTGTGTTGCCTATGCTGAACGGTAAGTGTGTGCCTGTGTACATTGTCCATATTGCAACGTTCTGATGCTACTGACTTCCTTTCGTGGGGCAATGTGGTCAAACACTTTCTCAAGCAACGGTCTTATAAGGCTCTAACCATTGCAAACGCAAATGGTGACATGTGGCTCCCTATTGTACAACAGGGGCAATGATAAACACGGTATGCTAATGCACACATAACAGCTCACTTCTGCTGTTCTACCAAGTGTACAATGTCCTCCGCAACCATTGTGTGCTACTCACCAACTTGAAATGCATGCAGAGGGACAACTTCATCTCTGCATTATGTTGTGGTGGCTGTGATCAAGGCCTAGTCTGTTGGGTGCATGGCCTATGGTCTATGGCCTTTGTCCATGCACCCAAAAGTCTA
This sequence comes from Ambystoma mexicanum, assembly GCF_040938575.1. Lineage (NCBI taxonomy): Eukaryota > Metazoa > Chordata > Amphibia > Caudata > Ambystomatidae > Ambystoma > Ambystoma mexicanum. The sequence continues at coordinate 276,785,702 of NC_090929.1, read as the reverse complement.
GGCCTTGGCCACACTCGCAACATAATACAGCCATGCAGGCGACCATGTAGGCATGTGCCAGAAATCACAAAGACAACATACGCACCAGCACTTCCACCCAACCACCGCACCATAAAGCAGGGAGGCAAGGACACGTGTTCCACTTATCGTAATGCCGAAACATATCGCTGTGTTTGGCACCACTACCCACTTCCAATCACAAAGCAGTATAAGCATGCCTACCAAACAAGACAAGCTTCAGAACATTGAGCCTACTCCCAACACTCTAGTACGTGCATAGAACCAATGGTGCGTAGTGCCCTGCAACACTTACTAATCTGTGCAATGCACACTACGCAAGCACATATAAGAACCAGTTGCACTGTGACCGCTTCCATATGTACACTATTCCCAGTGAACACACTGCATGACTGGCCAATGCAGCATCTCCACCCATACACCGACAACTGTAGGCTGTTCTCCCAATCACCACACCCATGCAACCAACATTGTGTGCACTGCAGCCGAACCACACACAAAAAGCAACAATGTGGCACCTACTTTGACCCAGTGCACATACCTTTTCAATCAGTGGACATACTTTTCTGTGCTAGGGCTGTAGCCATGCATCGATGGGGCTACGGACTTAGCTCACACAGCACATCATAGTACACGATATGTTAAAATCCTCATGTCTCGTGGAATGCACTCCCCTTCTGCAAATGTGCCTGCCACCACTCATCACAGAAAGAGATCACCGCTGCATCTGGCATGCCATAACGAAGGCTGCCTGCAATGACCACACAAGATAGTTGCCTGTTGAGGTATCCGCACATTGGAGGAGCGTGCACAGATAGCGCTGGCACACCACTGTCTTCTTCTATGAAGATATATCACATGAAGCATTTCTCACTCCTGCACCTTTTCCATCCCTTCTTCCCACCACCAGATGCCAGACACTATGTTTTTCAGCCCATTTCGCCACCAAATTGTCCTCCAATACAACATGCCGCCGTCATGCAACACTTTTGACACACATCCCATTACCGCACACTGCGTTGCAATCAACATTTTGACCATGCAGAGAACAGGGAAATGGGACGCCGGAGCGGAGCCAGATATTACTAATTTTAATGCGCACACAAGAGGCACAGCCATGCACACAATGGCTTACAGCTTTGCCAAACACACCACAACACTATCCTCCGATACACCATGATGGCATTTCCCAAAACCTTTGATGCACAGCACGCTTCCCTCCAGCCAACCACCAGCCATGTCCAATGTTCGCCGACATCACAACGTACCGCAGGCCAATGAGACTTTGGTCCGCAGAGTGAACAGGGAAATGGGTCCGTGGAGCGGTACCGGATATCACTCATTTTTTGAGACATACATTTCAGTTCTTTGCAACAAAAGTACTGGTCCGATTCCCACTAAACACACAAAAGCACGCTTTCTGACCCAAGCCCCGCTTCTGCCGCATGTGATGCTGGAAATGCATCAGAGGGACAGGGCCTCTGAATCCTTGTCCTTTACTGCTTTTTATCGTGTGTTCTGTCGTGTTTTCTGCCCAGGAGTCCATGTGGGACTCCTGGCAGTGCAGCTCTCTCTTTTGGTTTGGTGAACAGACCCATGGGATACCCTTATGGCACCCATGGGTAGGGGTACAACCCTGTGCCCCTAGTGTATGTTTTTTGGGCACCTGTTGGTGGCCCACAGAGCAGGGTATGGGCTGGTGGCAGCTCCATGCTGAATTTGACAGGTGCTCTGGGTGTCCTCCATTTTGGGATACCCAGGCCCTGCCATTGGGATCAGTTGATTCCTGATAGAAAACAAGATGGCCCCTGTGGCCTCTTGCTTTCTATTGCCTGTTATCTTGTTTTTCCCAAAGTCCTGGGAAGCCCTGACTCTGTCCCTTCCCCCTGACTGGCTGTTGGGTGGAAGGTCCATATATGGTGTTGTTGTGAAGGCCCAGCTAGACTGACTGGAGCCTTCCCATTGACTGTATGTTGTGGGTACCGCCTGTGGGTGGGACCTGGGTGAATGGAGTGGGTGACCAATATACACTCCTTGTTGTGGTTGTCTGGTTTCTGGCATGTGAGACAAAGACTGAGACAGCCCTGCCCGAAACTGGCCTGAATGCAGTGTGTAGTGTTGAATGGCTGGGTACTTGCCCCAATCCACATTCCTTGTTTTGAGTGTCTGAAAGGGAGGAGTGTGGCCTGAATGCACTGTGTGCCTGATTGGCTGACTGACTGCATGAATGCCCTTCTGTGTGATTGGCTGCTGTGTGTGTGCCAGCAGTGTGGATGAGAGACAGAATAGTATATCTGGGGACCTCTCACCACTGGAAATTGTTCAGAAGCGTTCAGAAGCTGAGTCTCCACTCAAGAGTAACTGGAACTGCTGACCCTCGACGCCCAGTTGGAAGAAGAAGACTTGCTGCTGCATTTGCTTCGACCGATCCGAAGGCAGCCGTGTTCGTCGAGGACTGACCCGAGAGAGGACCTGGCTAGGCGCCCTCTTCCCGTGCTCCGAGGGACCATCGAGCACCGCTGAACTTTCGCCGAAGCTCCCTGGACGCCAGACCATTGAAAGGCTGCGGACCGGAGAAGGGGACTGCCGAGGAGAACGAAGTAAAGCACCCGGACCTCGATGCTGTCGAAGTCCATTGCCGTCGACCAGGGTTCACAGGTCTGTGTAACCGCTGGAGGCCCGTCGAAGTTGTGTTGCCCAGCCGTGGGAACCACTTGACGCCGTGCCGCCGACGACCGGAGCCGTCCGCTCCTTGCCTAAGAACATTTGACTCGAAGGACTCCCTCGTCCGCATCGTCGACCGCTTTTGTCCTGCCGGAGAAAGTCGAGGACGACCAACGCGCCGAGGAGAATCCACCGGTGGGTTCCCCGCCACCTCACGACTCCAAAGACTCGAGCGACTCGACGCCCTTGCTGGGCCACCGTCATTCACCATCTTTGCGGTCCAGAACTAGTGTCGCCGAGGTGCCCCGCACGCCTCTTCCTCGCAGGACGCTGACGTCTCAACGCCGACGAGCACCGCTCGGATCGAAGCCTGCCGCCTCATCGACGCCGTTCTACCCTGTTTGTTGTCGGACGTTCGACGCCCCGTGTCTCCCGCTTGAAAGGGAAGGCATCCAAGAAGGGCCGTCAATTCCCCGACACCGAACACCGAGTTCCTCGACGCTTCTCGACGCCTCTCGACGATCCGTGACTCCTGCTTTAAAGGGGGTCATTCAAGAAGGATCTGTCGACGCCTCCTCGAAGAACTCGACTCCACCAGGTACATTGGGGGGGGTAAAAACATTGTAGGAGAGAATAAGACTATTGAACAATATATGGACTGTGCTTGTGTTATATCTCTTTATTTTACAGGTTGCCCAGGTGGGGGGATCTCCACACAGAACTGTGTCCAGTAGCAAGGGCCAGTCTTCTGCCTATTGTTTCAACCATCTGTTATCTCTCCTCTCTCTATTGCTGGTTTCCTTCTTATTGATCTGCGTGCCATTTTTTACAGTATTATGAATGCACTTTAATGAGGTCTAATATTATTGGTACCACTTTAGAATTGTAGATATTTACCATTATTGATTTTCCTGAGCACAAAGTGCGTTGTTGTGATAAGTGTACATAACCCTTGAATATTAATTATATAAAGACTGTGTTTTCAGTAATACAGTGTGTGGACATTCCTTTGTGGGGGCTTGGGGATACACTGTACTTAAGAACCAGCCTGCATCACCTCCTGAGAAGCTAGGCCTTGATTGCTCGTCCATCGCTACCGTAATAGAGAATCTTGGCTGGGGTCCTCTGTGCCTCTCCTCTACCATATAGAGAGCGGAAGTACAGACCCCCCACCGGTCTTTACAAGCTGGTGGCAGCGGTGGGATGCTTATGGTTTTAAGACTCAGTGTATAACCGTGCCACTTACAAAATATCCGCACTTTATTAGATTAAGGTTTGGGTGTGTTCCAAATAACTGCATTACAAGCAATGGAGTCCATTGCGAATGGTAAATTGACTAGGATGAGCTTAGAGGCTCTCCAGAGTGCTTGTGAAGCCAGGGAGTTAGACTTTGTGGATAAGTCTAGGGCTGAGCTGATAGCTGCCCTGGTGGACTACCAGACTGATGGTGAAACTCTCGATGAAGGGGGGGATGCAACCAGTGAGGACTCTGCCCCTGGGGTTGTCGCTGAATCTGTTTCTGGGAATGCCGCCATTCCTGCTGCCTCTGTTCCGAACCCCAGCAATTCCATGGAACTTGAGTTATTAAGGATGAAGTTAGCCTTTGAATATCGCAAGTTGGAAATAGAAGCTGAGCTTAAGAAAGAGGAGCTGGCACAGCAAGTGGAACTCAAGAATAGGGATCTTGCGCTCAAAGAAAAGGACACTGAATGTCAGAGAATCCAGTTAGAAAAAGCTCGAGTGGAGACTTCAGCTAAACCAATTGAGAGTGGCAGGTCCCCAGCCACCAAGTTTATGAAAGATTTGGTTGGTGTGTTTTTGGAGGGTTCAGATATCCTCCAATGGATTGAAGCGTTTGAAATGGCTTGTGCAATTCATGATGTGGATAAAAGAGATTGGGCTAAGTGTTTGTTAAGCAGAGTGCCTCAAACTGGATATGACTGTATTCTGAAGCTGAGTGTGGAAGAAAGGGGTCAGTATGAGTGTATGAAGTCTGCTTTAATTGCCAAGTTTGGCAAGACACCTACCCAATACCTTAAAAGGTTCAGGGATTTTAAGAAACGAGAGAATATGTCTTGGGTTGACTGGGTGAGTGCTGCGCACATGAACATGATGGGGTGGATTGACGGGTACAAGGTGAAAACCTTTGCTGAATTATCCCACCTGTTGTTTTTTGAGCATTTTTCTGAAGCCTGTTCACCAGAGCTGCGTCAGTATGTTGCTGACCAGAACATTTTGGACCCCTTTAAGCTGGCTAGGTTGGCTGACAAGTGGGTCTCCCACCGGGTGTCCCCTAAGGACTCCAGTGGGAAGGACAAGGACAAAGAAAAGGGGAGCTCTCAGAAAGCTGAGGAGTCCCAAAAGCAATCACAGTCGGGTAAACCAAAACCTTCCTCTCCTAAGACCCAAAAACCTAGTGGGGATAAGTCATCTGTGGGTGGGAATAAGAGTAGTGGTCCACCTGCTGCAAAGCAGGCTCCCAGTGGTTCCAGTACCGTACCTCGCACTCCTAGCACTTGTTGGGATTGTGGGGCTCTGGACCACAGAAGGGGTGACTCCAAGTGTAAAGGTAAGGCACTTGGAGTACAGGCTGTCAGCCTGAGCTACCCTTACCCCATGTCTGAGGTGGAGGCCACTGTCCTCCCCTCCTCTACAGGAATCACCTTTGGTGCTCCTGTAGAGATTTCCTTAGTGTTCCTTGGGGCCTGGGACCAGTACGCAGAAGTACTGGCGACTATCCCGCAGAACACCCGTAGGTTTTTGAGAAGTGTCCTCTTGAATGGCCAGCCTTCTACTGGTTTGAGAGACACTGGGGCAAGCATGACAGTGGTGGACAGGACCCTGCTCAGGCCAGAGGACTATGTCAGTGCTCCTCTGAGAACCACCAGGTTAGCTGGTGGGCCTCCCAAATTATCGCCTGTAGCCTTATTCACACTCATGATTGGAGACAAGACAGCAAAGCTTCCTGTCCTGGTTCAGGACAATGTCCCTGCTAACATTCTGTTAGGAAATGATCTAGTAGAGTTGGGGTTGATCTCGGATGGTCTCCCCATGACTGCGGCTCCGGTCACTAGGTCACAGGTGACACCGGGTCTGGCTGTGAGTCAGGTACCCGAGCCAAAGGCGAGGCCTAAGGCAAGACGAAGGAAGACCAAGAAGGCCACCTCTGTGGGGGGAACACCTTCTCTTCCTGCTGTTCCGACAGCACCCATTGGGATCCATGCTCCGGACGGGCTGGGTCCAGTGAAAAACCCAAACTCAACTCCTGAGGGAGAAGAGACAGAAAACTCTCCTGTGGGAGAGGTTCTCAATCCGGAGGATCATCCCGACCTTCAATGCTTGTTAGCTGAAGGGGGACCCTCCCGGGCAGACTTCTGTAAAGGACAGAGAGAGTGCCACTCTCTCGAGGGTCTGAGGAAACAGGCCCTGTCCCAGGCACAAGGTGAAGTGCCTAGGACATTCAAGATTTATTGGGAGGGTGAGCTCCTTGTTAGTGAGCCCACTAAGCCTGAACCTGGTGCCCTCAAGAGGTTGGTGGTACCCCAGGTTTACAGGCCCTTCCTACTGCAGTTGGCGCATGAGGTGCCCTTGGCTGGTCATCTTGGTACCAAGAAGACTAAGCAGAGGCTCTCTGCCCACTTCTACTGGCCCCGGATGGGAGTAGAAGTGGAGTCCCACTGCAGGACCTGCCCAACTTGTCAGTTGTCTGGCAAGACTGGAGGCAGGGTCATTGCCCCACTGCAGCCATTGCCAGTGGTTGGCACACCGTTCGAGAGGGTGGGCATCGACATTGTCGGTCCCCTGGACCCTCCCACTTCCGGTGGACATCGGTTCATCCTGGTCTTGGTTGATCATGCCACCAGGTACCCTGAGGCTATACCCCTTCGGACTATTACTGCCAAGGTGGTTGCCAGGGCTCTCCTGGGCATTTTTACCCATGTTGGATTCCCCAAGGAGGTTGTCTCTGACAGAGGATCCAACTTCATGTCCAGTTACATGAAGACCATGTGGAAAGAGTGCGGGGTAACCTACAAGTTCTCCACCTCTTACCACCCCCAGACCAATGGTCTGGTTGAGAGATTTAACAAAACTCTCAAGGGCATGCTAGGTGCTTTGGAAGAGCCCCTAAGGAGGAAATGGGATCTCCTCCTGCCATGCCTGCTGTTTGCTTACAGAGAGGTACCTCAAGAGGGTGTTGGTTTCAGCCCCTTTGAGTTACTCTTTGGACATCCCGTGAGGGGGCCCCTCGCCTTGATCCGAGAAGGCTGGGAAGCCACTCCTCCAGGTCCCGCCAAGCAAGTGGGGGACTATGTGTTAGGCCTCAGGCGGAGGATGACACAAATGATGGGTCAGGCAACAGCAAATATCAAGGCCAGCCAGGAGTTGAATAAGTACTGGCATGACCTTAAAGCTTTGCAAGTGGATTGGACTCCGGGACAGGAAATCCTTGTGATGGAGCCTACAAAGCCTAGGGCTTTGGCCGACAAATGGACTGGACCCTTCAGGATAATCTCCAAGATGGGCGAAGTCAATTATCTGGTTGACATGGGTGCCTCTGGGGTAGCCCCTCAGGTATTCCATGTCAACAGGCTCAAGCCTTTCCACAGGCGAGCAGAGGTCTCATGTCTCTTGCTAGCTTCAGGGCAAGAAGAGGATGAGAGTGAGCCCCTTCCTGATTTGCTGCATAGCAACCCTCAGGATGGCTCAGTGGAGGGAGTACGTCTCTCTCCAGATTTGACAACAGAGCAGCAGAGGGCCTGCAGGGCTTTGCTCCAGCAGTATGCCTCTCTGTTTTCACTGACACCGGGCCTTACACCGTGGTGTAAGCACGAAATTGACACTGGTGACAGTGTGCCTGTCAAGAGCAGGTGCTACCGTATGTCAGATACCGTCAAGAACCACATCCAGGCTGAGGTCGCCAAGATGTTGGATCTGGGTGTTATTGAACCCTCAACCAGTCCCTGGTCCAGTCCAGTGGTCCTTGTCCCTAAGGCAAGTTCCCAGGCGGGTACCAAGGATTGGAGGTTCTGTGTGGACTACCGAGGAGTCAATGCCGTCACCAAAACTGACGCGCACCCATTGCCCAGGGCTGATGAGCTTGTGGACACCATAGGTGCTGCCAAATTTGTGAGCACCTTTGACCTCACCTCAGGCTCACCTCTTGGCAAATAGCTCTGACGGACCATGCCAAGGAAAAGACGGCATTCTCCACCCCTGAGGGACTCTACCAGTTTAGGGTCATGCCTTTTGGGTTGAAGAATGCCCCTGCCACCTTCCAGAGATTGGTCAACCATGCGCTCAGTGGGCTGGAAGCCTTTTGTGTGGCTTACTTAGACGACATTGCCGTCTACAGTTCCACCTGGGAAGAGCATTTGACACATCTGGATAAGGTGTTGCAGGCCTTGAAAAGGGCTAACCTCACTATCAAGGCCACCAAGTGCCAGATAGCGCAGGGGAAAGTTACCTATCTTGGTCATGAGGTAGGAGGGTGTCAAATCCAGCCTCTTTCCAGTAAGGTACAGGACGTACAGAACTGGGAGACTCCCACTACTCAAACCCAGGTGAGAGCCTTTTTGGGCCTCACTGGGTACTATCGCAATTTCATGGCAGACTATGGAACCATAGCTGCACCCCTGACAGCGCTAACTTCGCCCAAACAGCCTAGGAAGGTTAATTGGACCGAAGACTGTCAGAGGGCCTTTGATGGCTTGAAAGAAGGTATGTGTAGGGCACCTGTATTGTGTGCGCCTGACTACAGCCGACCCTTTATCGTCCAGACGGATGCCTGCGACACCGGAATTGGAGCTGTCTTGTCCCAGTTAGATGACAAAGGGAGAGAACATCCTATCATATTCATCAGTAGACAACTCAAGGGTAGAGAACTTAGGTGGGCTACTGTTGAAAAGGAATGTTTTAGTATAGTTTGGAGCCTTAGGCGTTTTAGGCCCTACCTTACGGGGTCCACCTTCAAGGTCCAAACAGATCATAAGCCCCTGAAGTGGCTTATGCAGATGAAGGGTGAGAATCCGAAATTGCTCAGGTGGTCGATTAGCCTACAAGGGCTAGACTTCACCATAGAGCACAGACCAGGGAAGAGTCACGATAATGCAGATGGCCTTTCCAGAAGGTATGTTGACCGTCTGGATGAGGGTGTCTATCCCGTGGGAGATTAGGCACCCTCCACCTCAGTCTGGGGGGGGCGACTGTGATGCTGGAAATGCATCAGAGGGACAGGGCCTCTGAATCCTTGTCCTTTACTGCTTTTTATCGTGTGTTCTGTCGTGTTTTCTGCCCAGGAGTCCATGTGGGACTCCTGGCAGTGCAGCTCTCTCTTTTGGTTTGGTGAACAGACCCATGGGATACCCTTATGGCACCCATGGGTAGGGGTACAACCCTGTGCCCCTAGTGTATGTTTTTTGGGCACCTGTGGGTGGCCCACAGAGCAGGGTATGGGCTGGTGGCAGCTCCATGCTGAATTTGACAGGTGCTCTGGGTGTCCTCCATTTTGGGATACCCAGGCCCTGCCATTGGGATCAGTTGATTCCTGATAGAAAACAAGATGGCCCCTGTGGCCTCTTGCTTTCTATTGCCTGTTATCTTGTTTTTCCCAAAGTCCTGGGAAGCCCTGACTCTGTCCCTTCCCCCTGACTGGCTGTTGGGTGGAAGGTCCATATATGGTGTTGTTGTGAAGGCCCAGCTAGACTGACTGGAGCCTTCCCATTGACTGTATGTTGTGGGTACCGCCTGTGGGTGGGACCTGGGTGAATGGAGTGGGTGACCAATATACACTCCTTGTTGTGGTTGTCTGGTTTCTGGCATGTGAGACAAAGACTGAGACAGCCCTGCCCGAAACTGGCCTGAATGCAGTGTGTAGTGTTGAATGGCTGGATACTTGCCCCAATCCACATTCCTTGTTGTGAGTGTCTGAAAGGGAGGAGTGTGGCCTGAATGCACTGTGTGCCTGATTGGCTGACTGACTGCATGAATGCCCTTCTGTGTGATTGGCTGCTGTGTGTGTGCCAGCAGTGTGGATGAGAGACAGAATAGTATATCTGGGGACCTCTCACCACTGGAAATTGTTCAGAAGCGTTCAGAAGCTGAGTCTCCACTCAAGAGTAACTGGAACTGCTGACCCTCGACGCCCAGTTGGAAGAAGAAGACTTGCTGCTGCATTTGCTTCGACCGATCCGAAGGCTGCCGTGTTCGTCGAGGACTGACCCGAGAGAGGACCTGGCTAGGCGCCCTCTTCCCATGCTCCGAGGGACCATCGAGCACCGCTGAACTTTCGCCGAAGCTCCCTGGACGCCAGACCATCGAAAGGCTGCCGACCAGAGAAGGGGACTGCCGAGGAGAACGAAGTAAAGCACCCGGACCTCGACGCTGTCGAAGTCCATTGCCGTCGACCAGGGTTCGCAGGTCTGTGTAACTGCTGGAGGCCCGTCGAAGTTGTGTTGCCCAGCCGTGGGAACCACTTGACGCCGTGCCGCCGACGACCGGAGCCGTCCGCTCCTTGCCTAAGAACATTTGACTCGAAGGACTCCCTCGTCCGCATCGTCGACCGCTTTTGTCCTGCCGGAGAAAGTCGAGGACGACCAACGCGCCGAGGAGAATCCGCCGGTGGGTTCCCCGCCACCTCACGACTCCAAAGACTCGAGCGACTCGACGCCCTTGCTGGGCCACCGTCATTCACCATCTTTGCGGTCCAGAACTAGTGTCGCCGAGGTGCCCCGCACGCCTCTTCCTCGCAGGACGCCGACGTCTCGACGCCGACGAGCTCGGATCGAAGCCTGCCGCCTCATCGACGCCGTTCTACCCTGTTTGCTGTCGGACGTTCGACGCCCCGTGTCTCCCGCTTGAAAGGGAAGGCATCCAAGAAGGGCCGTCGATTCCCCGACACCGAACACCGAGTTCCTCGACGCTTCTCGATGCATCTCGACGATCCGTGACTCCTGCTTTAAAGGGGGTCATTCAAGAAGGATCTGTCGACGCCTCCTCGAAGAACTCGACTCCACCAGGTACATTGGGGGGGTAAAAACATTGTAGGAGAGAATAAGACTATTGAACAATATATGGACTGGGCTTGTGTTATATCTCTTTATTTTACAGGTTGCCCAGGTGGGGGATCTCCACACAGAACTGTGTCCAGTAGCAAGGGCCAGTCTTCTGCCTATTGTTTCAACCATCTGTTATCTCTCCTCTCTCTATTGCTGGTTTCCTTCTTATTGATCTGCGTGCCATTTTTTACAGTATTATGAATGCACTTTAATGAGGTCTAATATTAGTGGTACCACTTTAGAATTGTAGATATTTACCATTATTTATTTTCCTGAGCACAAAGTGCGTTGTTGTGATAAGTGTACATAACCCTTGAATATTAATTATATAAAGACTGTGTTTTCAGTAATACAGTGTGTGGACATTCCTTTGTGGGGGCTTGGGGATACACTGTACTTAAGAACCAGCCTGCATCACCTCCTGAGAAGCTAGGCCTTGATTGCTCGTCCATCGCTACCGTAATAGAGAATCTTGGCTGGGGTCCTCTGTGCCTCTCCTCTACCATATAGAGAGCGGAATTACAGACCCCCCCACCGGTCTTTACACCGCAAATTTGGTGAAAATCGTCCAGCCGTTCGGGCTGTATCCGCGCGCAAGGTTTTTGCCCATTCAGTCTATGGAAGAAAAAAAAATGATATGGGACCCCCCTATAACTTTGCCCCCCCTGCACGAAACCTTATCCAACTTTGCAAAACAATTCAGAGCCAGCCATATACTCTGTTTGGAGAGGATTCCTCCAGGGGGAGTGAAGTGCTGCCGAAAAAGTGCTATATATATATATATATATATATACTGGTTACTGCTCAATTACTGTACAGCTTGCTGTTTCTGAGGTCATCCAGTGTCGAGCCAGTTCCAGAAAGAGCTCCATCTTCTATATATCTCCTCCAAATCTACCTAGGAGCACATCCACTGCCACAACAACATTTGAGCATCCAAGTATCAGGGTATCAAAACAACCTGCAAGTATCAGGACCAGTGAGGGAACAGCGAGAAGCAGCCTGTGCCGCTGCCCGGTCCACTTAACAAAGTTTTTTAACAGCTAACTCAGTGTAGGGTAATGCGTGATGCGTGGACCCCCTCCTCCGGCTCTCAAGCTTCCAGCTCAGCAATAACTCCACCAACAGCGGGAAACAGCCCGCTGTTATTAGAACACCAACCACAGTTCTTTCACAGAGTCATTGTTGATATTTAGTTTGTTTGTCTATTTTAACCTTTCCTTTAATCTGATTTCTCATTGTCTAAAATATATGTACATCTGATGCACCAAAGGCCTTGGACGGAGTGTGCTATTTATTAGCATTAGTATTATTATATATTTTTAAAGCACACACCTAGCTGAGGAGAAAACAGCAATGTACAGGTCATAGATAAAAACATTGGTGGTGAGAATTTAACATGTCATCAAGTAAACATTAGTAATAATGATCAAAGTATAATATACAGTGCAGGAGTGCACAAGACAGCCAAAATCTAGGTTACACTAAAGTGTTGTTGTAAGAGCCAGGTCTTCAGTTCTTTCTTAAAATGAAGGAGAATTGACGCAGTCCAGATTGTCACCAGGATGTAGTTTACAGAGGTCCTAAGTGTCGCATGAGAAGGAGTTTTTCAAATTTCTCCGTGCGAGTCAGTCTAGGGTCCAGCTCAGAGATAGGCCTACTCCGAGATGACCCCTTACCTCCTGATGACTTTAGTTTGGGCATCAGGTAGGCTGCCATACCAGTGGTGGCTGTCTTATAAGTAAGACACATGTCATCCTAGCCAGAATGGGGACCAAGTGTCATTCATCTTGGGTGATCAAATTTCCTAGAGCTGGTGATGAGGTGAGCTGCATTGTGGTGTACCGCTTTGAGGAGGACCAAGTGAACAGTCATGAGGCTTGCGAGAAGGGCGCTACCCTGTGGATATGCGCGATAACGAGTGCTTCCACCACGTTTCTGATGTCCTTTGATGAAAGTTAAGGGCTTGATCTTGTGGAATATAGATCTGTTTGAGCCTTTTTTGCTATGTGTATAATGTGAAATTAATCGTTAAGCTAAGTAAAATCTCAGAGGAAATTGTTGGCTGTGATTATATTTGCTATCACATCCAGTATATTTGTTTGAATAAAACAATATGTTTCCATGTGAAATTGATAGGTAATTTGTTTGGGTCTTTCAAGATTGCTCGAAATATTCTATTTATATTGTAATTTTGCATTTACTTTTCAAATATTTTTTTCACTTTGTTGTACAAGCATTTTAAGCATGTGCTTCTTCAAATGGCTACTTACCGGGTGTCTGCACCAATTACTTTCCTTCCTCCTGTCCATAAAACACTCCTCTCTGCGCAGGAGGTTGTTGTGGCTACAACACAATATTATGGGGAAAAGATACATTGGCACTCTTCTTGGAGGTTTAATTGCAACACATATGGCGGCCACAAAACACATACAATGCAATGTACATTCAAGTATCCTCTAGTCTCTGAAAAGAGGTAAACACATTCTGAGCATTAAATCAAGTGCAAAGACATGGAACACCATACTGGGTCATGGTATAACATATGTTCAATAATGATCATGAAGTATAACATATATCTCCCACAAATACCAAACAATATGAGTGAATAATTATTTGGTTACTCACATTGTTTAAATTATTAGATAATTATGCACACTTGTATTTACTATTGGATTGACTAGTGTATATGCATTTTCATTCAGAACTGCCAGTGTGTTAAATTCTTCAGTTTCAATATGAAAATGTAAACAAGTATATGAAAATGTAAACAAGTATAAACTTACTGAGTATTCACTCATTGCGTTGGTATTTGAGGGACATGTATGGCAATTGCATACTTGATGATCAATGATGCCTTTATCCCCCTAGAAATATATGCTGAATACTGAAAACAATCATCTTGCTATTTAGTGTTACATGGTCTTGCTCTAGGACAGATTTTGAAATGTGCATCGGCTCATGGCTGGCTAGTCATCCCTGCTTCCAATGTGCATACTTTAAGCAAATGCAACATGCAAGTGTCAGCCAAAAACACATGCTTATATAATAAGTGATGAGGTCCTGCTTTTCTACACCAAGTGTCATTCAAGTTTTCATTTTGGTCTACAGTGCTTTAAAAATAATATTAATTTGCCACCAAAAATGGAACCATATGAAATAATCACTCAGTGTGAATTGAAGCTTAAATGGTGCCCCTCTGTATCGTCTGCATTGTCCATTGCAAGAAAATAAGCAACATCCGGTGCTCAGTTGTATTAATAGTCAACCCACACTGCCCACATGTGTGTGGCGAGGAACACTACAGTATGTGAGTTACACACTGTCAACGATGCATGACTGGGAGTACAGAATGTTCTTGGCCTGCTATGTGTAATGCCACATTAGGCATGCTCCCGCTCATACCAATTAGAGCAATCGTTGTGTCCATTGTGGTTCCTGATGTAATGACCCACAAGGACAAACACGTTGAGCCCAATTCACAAGCGTGTTTTCTCTATTTGCAAAGTCCAGTATAGTCTGACGTGGAACCTTCTGTGATGGGACATCCGCAAAGATGAATCTGTGCACACACATCACTCTGCATCGCAGACTCTCCTTACCCGCAGACCCAGATTCGAGTGTGCTATGTATGGGATGTCAGCAATTGTTGCAACTGTTTCCTATGTGTTGGGTCTGCCCTTTCACGAGCCAGATGCAGGAGACAGGGCTCTTTAATGTGCTTCGATATGGCCTAAAGTGGTTCTGCTACTTTTTTAACATTTCATGTTTTTTTTTTTTTTTTTTTACAGAAACTGTTATGTAAAAAATGCATTTAATGCGACCTTTCATCTCTGCCAATATACACCCAGCAACCACGTGTGTGCCGATCGGACCTCAGGTAGCTTCTAAAACCTGATGAATGATATAAAGCCAGGCAGATTTTGTGTACATATAAGTGAAGTTCTCGTAAATGTCCGCACATGTATAAAAGAGTTATGAATGTTGACACATGCATGGCCCTTGCAGTATACACCTGTGATCATGGTGTGCTGTCTAGAAGCGTGTTCAAATTGTCCAAAGAGTTGCTTATGTAGAAATGTAATGCGGTCAGATTCCAATACTATATTCATGATAAAGCAGTGGGCATTTAATAATATGCCAACCCCTTACATGGTATTAAAGGTGACAGTTAGCTCTTGTGTTTGGTTGGCATGCATCTTCTAGTAGACACCACCGTTCGTGATCACTATATGCCACCCTTGTGTGCCTCCTGTGATTATGATGGTGGACTTTTCGTGTAATAAGCTTAATGCCTCTTTGATAATGGTTAGGGTTCCAGGAATGGCATCTCTTTGTTTTGTAGCCGACTTTGCATTCCAACACTCTAATATACTGTATTGCAGAAAAAGTATTTAGGTATTATGAAAATTGTGCATCTTGCTGGAAAGGGTGAGACATATAAGGATACATGTTTCCTGAAATCCATTATCATGATTATACTGATGGCAGGGTCAATTATTACTCTGGCCACATCAAAGTGTCATCTTCCGAAACTGCCATGATGGCATGGCAATCAAAGTAAACCTGTGTTAATTTGGAGCAGATGTTTACCAATTTGCACTTGTGTGAAGTCACAACTGTACGTTGATGAAAACACTTCCTCTTGCAGCAATGCTGAGGTGATTTTTCGAAAACGAGGCCCTTCTGAAATTGCAGTCAGTAGCAAACATGGTTGCAAATGCTATCCAGGGGTGTTTCAGAAGCAGTTTTTGTCTCATTTTGTATTGTTGGTATACACAGACAAGTTTCTGTAAGATACTGACTTACATTAAATGCAGATTGACTATGACAAGCTTGCTCATTTTAACAATGACATCGTATCGTATCAAATACTGCTTCAATATCCAACAGTGCTATTACGTTCTCTGTCCTAAGCACTGTCTTTAGGTGGGTTGTTATGCCTTGATCACTTTGAAAGTCACTAATTTACATGAGCACATGCACAATCGTATTTGCTATAAGCAACGTGTTTGCAAATTGTACAGATGCCCATTCATCTTACACAGCATTTGAACATTACCAGCATTCCATGCGAAACACTAACTCACTTCCAGGAATCTTCTGGATGCTAAGACTTGTGATGTAAGCGCTTTTGGCTGCAGTTCAGTGTTGAGATCACAGGGTTAAAAGAAACACTGAGAACAATGAAGAAATAGCGACCTATGATGGACCTGAAACGATGCATGAAAGGGCATGAGCCATAGCGAAAGGACTACAGAAGGAGTGGATGATGAGTAGTAGCTTTACAGAATAAGTGTGTTATGACAAACACGTACAAAATCGGAGCAGTACAAGCTTGTCAACTCTACGCTGCCAAAGGAAGATTTAAGCTGTGTCAAACCTTTCAAACCAGTAACTGCCAAGATGGAAGCAATTTATCAATACTAAGGTGAAAAGTCACATGTTGAAAACAAAACATTTTACAGCATATTTAGAACATTTGAGAGTCCCTGGAGTAACAAAGTGAGGGTATTTAAAAAAAAAGTGTAAAATAGTTCTTGATATGTGCTTGTCGATGAAATTACAGCTACAGCCATATGACTGTATTAGCACATGAGTAAATGACATAAGAGCCCTACAGTTTACATTAACTGCACATACGCAATCGTTTTCATATGTATAGTAGCGAACATGTATGAAATGTACTCTTTTACCTGTAGCTGTACATTTTGTATAGAAGGTTTTTATTTAGTCTCAAAATTTGTGTTAGTGGTTTTTTTTGTAAGAACATGCAGAGTAAGTGCGTGTGGCATAAGAGTATGCTACATAGCAGAATGTGGAGTAAGTGTATATGGCATAAGTGTGTGTGTCAGAAGAGTATGTAAGGTATGTTGGTGTGTTGTGTATAGTGTAGGAGCATGCGCCATACAACCATGTGTCGTAGCTGCGTGTGTCATAGGAGCATGTACCCTGCACGTGTCATAGGAGTGTGTGTCATAGGAACACGTGTCTTGTAGGAGCATGTGGCGTAGGAGCGTGCATACTAAGAGATGGGTTGTTGGAGCATGTGTCGTAGGAGCATGAATAATAGGAGCATGTGTTGTAACAGTGTGTTACAAGAATGTGTGCAACAGGACCGTTGATGTGATTTTTCAGGAGATGTAAATACTGTGTAATGGAAAAACCGTGTAAATCATGCACTTCTTTGTAGTTTGTAGGAAAGATGTACATTTTTTTATAGAAGCTGTTCTAAGAGCATCAGTGCTTGGACACAGCACTGTTTGGATAATCCTGCTGCTAAGCAGGCCAGAGTACCAGCAATGCAGTGGAGGACACAAGAAAAGGACAGATTCCACTGTTTTTATCAAATATGCAATACACAGTGTATACACCTTTACATGCATTGAGTCTCAGCATTTCTTAGATGTACATGTACATCTTCTATAGAAATTGTTCTCAGAGGCACTATGCTTGAGCATGAACAGCATTTGGATATTCCTGCTCCTGGGCAGACTAGAGTATCAACAGTGTGGTGGAGGACAGAATCAATGTCAGATTCCATATCAAAGATATGTATCATTGTAATGACATATTTTTTCAATGGAAAACATGTTTGACATCTTCTACATGTATGTGCACATTTTTTATAAAAGGTGTGCATTGATTCGCATAATTTGTCTTAATAGCGTGTATTGTAAGAACATGTAGCGTAAGTGTATGTGGCATAAGAGCATGTTGTGTAACATGGCATAAGTGTATATGCCATAAGAGTGTGTGTTGTAAGTATGTGTGTCATAAGAGCATGTGTCATATGTGGCATCGGAGCGTGCATTATAGAAGTATGTGTTGTTGGAGTGTTAGGAACGTGCATTGCATAAGTGTGTGTTGTAGGATAGTACGTTGTAGGAGCTTGTGTGGTGGCAACATGTGTTGTAACATATTTTGCCATAGAAGGATGCATCATAGGAGCACATGGTGTGTCGTAGGAGCGTGTTTCGTAAGAGCGCATATGTCATAAGAGCATGTGGCATAGGAGCCTACATAGTAAGAGTGTGAGTCATTGGAACTTGTGCTGTAGGAGCATGTATCATAGAACTGTGTGTCATGACAGTGTGTGTCATGTGAAAGTGTCATAGAAGCATTGATGTTAGTTTTCGGGAGATGTAAATTATGCAATGTACGACCTGTGAAACTCATACATCTAGTTTGCATGAAAGATGTACGATTCATATAAAAGCCTTTCCCAGACCAACAGTTATTGGACACAGACACCGTTCAGATACTCCTGCTGCTGAGCAGGCCACAGTCCAAGCAGTGCAGTGGAGGATAGAGACAAGGTCAAATTCTACAGATTGTACCAAACACATAATACACAGTGCATGTTTCTGTGCACACATTCTATATTTTTGAACTTTGGTATCATTGTAATGATGTTTATTTTAATGGAAAACATGCTTGTAATCCACATTTATCTGTACATTTTGTATAGAAGGTGAACATGGATAATCAACGTTTGTCTTAATGCAGTGTGTTGTAAGAGACTTTTGCGTAAGTGTGTGTGGCATAAATGCATGTTGTGTAACAACACCTGGCATGATGGCTTGGACTGGCCTATAGGGAAAGAGGGCAATGCCCAAACCAAAAATGCAAAATCTTAGTGTGTGCCAGTTTATTTTGGTCAAAGTGGCACATTATCGACCAATGTTGCCCAGTTGGATGAGGTACTTCACTATGCGGATAGTAGTTGTGACCATTGTTGCTGAATGAATTTTCTTAAAATTCCATAATTTGCATCACATTTTATCAAAAAACTCCCCATTGGGTACTATTCAAACAGTCTGTCGCAAAAGGAATGAATTTAAATTTGCAACTGTGGGCCACGGTTCCATTGCTTCCTGAGACAATTTTATTTCGACACTGAGTGTGAGTGTGTATGTCGTAAGAGAGTGGAGAATAAGATTGTGTCTTATAGAAGCATGCATCGTAGAAGTGTGTGTAGTAGGAGGGTGTGTTTTGGGAACGTGTATTATAATAGTGTGTGTTGTAGGGGAGCATGTTGGTGGAGCGCGTGTTGTAGGAACACTTGTCATCAGACCATGTGTGTCATAGGAGCGCATGTCATAAGAGCATGCATAGTAAGTCTATGATCACATCCCTTCTACTCTCATACCTTCTATCTTCAGCGACTTCCCTATCTCATTGCTCTTGTTAATGTTTCTCTTTCTTCTTGCATTTTTCCTTCCTTCTTTAAACATGCCACTATCATTCCCAACTTGAAATAAGCTTCCCTCAGCTCCTTTCTCAGGTTCCCATTAAGCCCATTAAGCCCCTTTCTTCATGTTAACAGGGCGAGTGAGAAGATATGTAGTAGCATTTTGTGTTGCACGTTAGTAGCAAAATGGGGGAATGCAGTTGCAGATTATTTTCTCAAGTCCTTATGTTCCAGAATGATGAAAGGCTGTTTAATGCAGAAACTAACACGTTTTTCTTGCAGCACACTCATTTCAATTGACTTGTTGTTTAGCTGTTGGCTCATGGCAGTGCTTGTTTTTTTAGGCTCCGATTGTCAGGTACAGACTGAAACACAAATATTCACGGCAAAAACGTGTGCATGCATGTGACAAAGACTGGTATAAACCCAAAGCTTTCAAATGCATTTCGAGAGGGAATGTTCCGAGAGGCAGGGTTGGTTAACCCCTTCGGCGGGGGCGTTCAGAGGGACTCGATGATCTGTTCTATGGTCAACTGCATAAATGACAGTATGTTATAGGATGGTTAAAATTGACGTGATGGGGGTAAAGGGGCTTTTCTCACTGTCGAGGCCCAGGAGTGAACTGGGACGCACAACGTGACCTGGAAAATATTTGCAGAGTGTCCCCATTTTGCACTGATCGATTAACAAACAATATCAAACCCTCTAATGGGAGCAGGGGTGGGGGGGGCATTTTAAAGCACTTGTATCCATATACAGTGATTCATCTGTTTAAACCTTTTTGGGGGACCCCTCTGTCCAACCAAAGACATTCAGGTATCCAAGAATCCAGTTTATCCAAGAATCCCTGTTACATCCTCCCACACCCAACCCATTCGTCTCAATCACAACCCAGAGCTTTATATGCTGGCCTAGTAGTGATCAAAATAAGTAGGGGAACTGCTTTGAGGTCCCCTGTTCTCTGTCATCGCAGTTGTGAACAGAATGATGAATAAGGGGAAGATTAGCACAACATGAGGATATTGTGTTCTGCATACGTAATAGGCCGTTTGTAATGAAAGCAGCCACGATGAAGGTATATGGTATCTTGTATGACTTACACAGGCAGCTGTATGAAAAAGTTACACATATCTGAGCACAGGCAAAGAACTCACATTAGCATCATGTGACACGTGTCAGTGTCCAAGCATGTATACAAGTGACAGATTCGAAGCAGCAAGGTGCACATACCACGACATATGTAAAGGATAGGAATTCAAAATGACCAGAAAGGTGCACATACCGGAAAATATAGTGCCATTAAAAGAGAGCCATGGTATTCAAGGCGTATTGCCATCAATGAGCCAAGAACACATGCCTTTTGTGATGTCAATACATGAAGGTCATTATTCCATATTAAGCAAAACTGTACAGTCTGTTCAACCACGAGTGATACTTTTTGGAAGCAAATACCATGAGAACTGATTCACACTTAGGGAGGGGTAATTATTTAGGCAGTGAATGTAAACCTAAAGCTCTATGCACAAACACGCAGGTTGGTGTGGAGCCGGGCTGAGGGTAAGGGGCACTGACAGAACGGGCCCCCAGACAAGGACAAAGACACCTTGCTGTGGGAAATGGAAATCTGTGAAAAGGGAGCAGGGGTTTCAGAAACAGCAGCAATCAAGACAGGGAGACAGAGGAGAGGTGGTTTAGAAGGAGGCCACATGTGGGACTGTAACCAGAGAGAGGTTGGGAGGGTGTGATGAGGAGAGTGTGTGGGAGTGCTAGCAAGAAATACTGATACGGTGGGAATCAGACGACAAAAGGGAAGCTCAGAGACAGAAGAAGAGATCACTGTCCCCTCCCCCTCCCCTAGCACTTATCACCTCCCCTGCACTTCCGCGACCTCAATGTCACTTGGCCTAGTAAGATCGTTGTCTCTGTCCTCAATCTGTTGATCCTTCTTTGCCTCGTTGCACCTTGAAACACGTGTGTATAGGCGCGTTACAAATGCCATATCATATCATATCAGTGAACGCGAGAATGGCTGGCAGAGGTTTATATACTAAGGACACCATCAATGCAAGCAAGGGCCTTTCATTGATAAACTACACTTAACTGGAGTGTGTGTATGGCTTTCCTCGGACTATTCCTCGGGTACACCATTCCTTGAGAAGGGCTATTGACCATCTTGCATTCTGTCTTTCAGGTAGTCCTGGCATAGTTTTGGTGTGGATATTTCGATAGCATGGATAGCTTTAAAACTTCCACCTAGACAGAGTTTGCACAGTCCCCTGCCATACCTGCTCATCAGATTTGTTAATGCACCTAATAAATACAATACTGATAGCAGAGTGTTTCTACTGACTTCCAAGAATGTGCAAATATGTGTGGGTATATAATCTTATTGTCATTGTATTATTTTTTTAGTGCATGTGTTTGCCCTTTTTTAAATGTACACACTAAATATAACCCAGCAAAAAAATGCCTTGTTTCTCAAATGAATTTATTAATCTCAAACGAAATCTTATACTATGTCAATGACATCATGCAGACAAGCTTTGTTCAGGGACAGACTACGTCTATTATTGTTAAATATCTTCGAGAACCATCTGAGATTTCCACTGCCATGTTGAATTCAGATTCCCATACAAACATACATTTTTGGAGCTTTTGCTATGAATAGTTAAATCTAAAATGGGGAAATCCACTGCGAGAATCTGCACACCCAGACCCTCTGTGCCCTAATTCAGCATAAGAATCTTTAAGTAAGTGTTGTGTGATTATGTTATAAGTAGGGGTGTACCGAATAGTGAATTTAAATAGTTGGCCTAAGTATTTCGGCCAGAGCCCAATAGTGAGCTGAATAGTAATTTACTACAAGAAATTTGTCAATATATGCATAACACGCTGCCAAAACTATTGGCTTTGCCAATGCTTGTTTTAACAGGACTTCAGTGAAGGACATGCATAGTATGTGTAAATAGAACATAGCTGTAACTAAGCTTTAGAAGGGGAGTTTTATTATAATTTGCTTTGATTGCCTAATAAAACGTTCCATCACAACTCAAATTACTTAACAACTTAAAAAAGTAATTTCAAAGTCTTTCCAAATCAACCCCTGTTCCATCAAGTAAAAGGTGAAGCCCATTTAGCGAAATGGTGTTCAGTGCCTAGTGTACTGAGAACATGTTTGGCTCTCCTTTTGTTCTGCAGGCTGGGCCCTTAAGGAGACAGTATGGGCACTGCGGGTGGTGAAGACAGGAGGAGGGAGAGAGCACTGCTTTTAGTGCTATGCTAGCCTGCAGCTAAACAAAGGGGTCTCCAGAACTAACTAGGAAGTCATGACTTCTATGTCCTCGGAGCATTAAGTGCAAAAGCAACATTAATTATTCAGATTTTCCATTTAAAGTCTGCATAAAGATACCAGAATAAGGGGTTTGAGCAGACCCCAGGGTGACCAAGCAGTGGTCATTATGCCTGACTGGGTGGAGATTTAGCAAATGACAGCTGGGTTTTTGTAAAGACAGCCCGTCACCCCTGCAATGTGTGTGGGGATTGGAGGCAGTTAATCCTAAACAGCAGAGGGCCTGCGGGCTACGGGCAACACATAACTGCACATCTGGGTCATTGAGGCAATGCTCAGCCAAAAGGTGGTATTGCAGCAGAAGAGGCCATTTGTATTACTGTCTGGGAAGGATAGAAATCAAAGGGGCAGGTACAGCTACTGCCCACACACACACACACACACACACACAGACAAAACCTGCAGACAAAGAGGACACTGTTAAACAGACACATGGACAGAAAAGCACACAAAGGCAGCGAAAGAGATAAACAATGGAAGATGCACATAGAAGCAGAAGGAGGTCAAGACACCCATAAAGGAAATGGCTATTACACAGAGATGAAGGATATGTTGCAATCACGCAGACATTGTGAAACGTGCAGATTTACACACAATATCTCTGACATCACTGAATTCCTCACTGACCAGAGAACGTAATGTAAAAACAAAGAGCCCAGGTGATAGATAATCTGATCAGCGCATGGCAAGAGCAGAAGCCCAGCTAGAGAGTGCAGACACATGGCCGGACACGGGACAGGAGCAGACACACAAGAAGCATTGAAAGGCAGACAGGAAAGTGCAGATCTGCAGAGATAGATGGATAAACAGAC
This sequence comes from Ambystoma mexicanum, assembly GCF_040938575.1. Classification (NCBI taxonomy): domain Eukaryota; kingdom Metazoa; phylum Chordata; class Amphibia; order Caudata; family Ambystomatidae; genus Ambystoma; species Ambystoma mexicanum. The sequence continues at coordinate 276,762,611 of NC_090929.1, read as the reverse complement.
AGGAGAGGGTGGCAGATGCCCCGAGGAGAGCGACAGATGCCCCAAGTAGAGCGACAGCTCACAAAGCATGCATGAAAGAGTGCGTTCTCCTGGTGGACTGAGAGGGAGGGGCAGGGGTTGTTCACAAACAAAAATCCAGGCACAAACGGTTGGTGTGTCCTTTCCATGCACTGTAAAGATAAGCATAAATGCGTGCAGACGCCCTGTACAAAGGAGAAGACATTCCCCTAAACAGCCGCAGCATATACATCACCCTGAAAGCCATGCGTCCAGCCTAGAATCAAAACCAGCACACATTCTGGGTATAGGAACACTCCCCAAAGGTGCCCCATCCATTTCTTTTCTACTTTACTCCCACCAGAACCAACAGCCTTCATGATAGTTCCACCCTCTCCTACCATAAACTCCCGCCCTTCTTGTATTCATGCTCTGCTTTTGTTTCCAATCAAGTCTTTCCGCCCAAAACATTTGCTTCTTACAGACAGTGCGCCTGCAGCTGGAGACCAGTCTTTCTCACCTTCACCACTCTCCAGGAAAGGCCACATGGGAGCACAGGACAGCACGGGATGACATAGGCTGGTAGCTTCTGCTGAGGCCACTCATAAAACATACAGGTCTAATACGAGTAGGGGTGCAACTTTGGCTTCAAGTAGGGATTTGAGTAAGTATTCAGCCGAATCCGAATACCTGATGTTCAACTGAACATTTGCCGAATACCTACTCAAAGCTGAAGTTTCGTATATACCCAAGTTATAAATGGCTCAGTTACACACACTCACATTCACTCACACACACGAAGTCCTAATGGTTGTTTACATGCTCAGCTGGCTTCTGGTCCCAGAGGATGTGGGGTGGCAATTTACAAGAGAACTAATATGGATGTCCTACAGTCTTCCCACTGTGGAGAGAAGGAACACTTACTAAACATGGGCCTGGAAGCAATGCCATCTCCATATCTGAGATCCTGGAGCCAGCATCTACTTGCATTGCAGGTCTGTGAGATGCACCATGGAGAAAATGGATGGGAGATGAAAGCTGCACAAATCAGAGAAATAAAGTCAAAAATATTTAAACTTTACAATTAAGCCCCGATTTTGTCTCTGGTAAAAAATGATATCTGCAGGGAGTCTGCTAACTCTTAGAACTGGTCTGCTGTGAAGTGTATTAAAAAAAGAGCTTTCATTTTTCCCATTGCCATGCATGACAGGGCCACCTAGTCCTATTTTTGTTTAGAATTCTGGGACTAGTAGTTTTCCTAAATTCTATATGGGAAATATAAAACTACCAGTCCCAGAATCCAGAGGGGAAAAGGAGGACTGGATGGCCTTCTCACGCATGGCTAGTGCAAGGAAGGCATGGTATCACAACTATGACACTGACAGAAAAGGTACAATTCGTAAAACCTTTATGAAAGTTTCTGGGTTTGGAAAAACTCCTACTTTGCCCTATAACTAGGATGGGAGTAGTCTCTACCATCAAAAAATAAATACAACAGTGTTAGTTGAGTCTGTCAAATCAAAATGGCCTATACTAAACAAAACGAATGCCTGCCCTATCTCTTGTAAAAAAAAGTGTGTAAAGGAGAATATGTATGTAAAGAAAATAAGTGTTCAAATATAAAGAATGAATGTGGCTGAGTCAGCTCTTCTCACCATGTTAGACAGCACAGAGTAAGGTGGTCCCCGTAAGCAGGATGACACACTCTGGCTCAGGTTCTTAACACAAAGGCAGTTCAAAATGTGGATTGATGCCTGCCTGGCCTACCACGTTAAGGTTTCTCTTTCTAGCTTTCAAAACACAGTTCAACAAAAAGTTCCCGCCGGTCCCACTCTGTCGAGCTCAGACCTCTTAAAGCTAAAGTTCACGTTGGTCTCCCTCAGTGGGGCTCAGACCTTTCAAAGCAAAAGTTCACAGCACTTCCAGGGGTTCATTTCTCCAAGCTCAATTCACATGCTTTAGGGATTCCCTTCCCCTAACGTAATACACTTCTGGTCTCCCTAAGTCGGCCTCAGACCATTTCCTGATGTCGAAGACTTTCCAATGTGCGTGGCTTTTACAACAGACCTCCACAGGACCACTATGGCTTTCCCTTCAGCTCACACTCTTGTGTTATTTTGCCCAGTGCTTCTTGGACTGGGTAGCTCACTGTTATAAGCACCGAAGTGCAACGTTCACATTTTTTACTCTTCCCTTTTCTCTGGATTCATTTTGATTGTTTTACTTTTTCAGTTCATTCACTTTAATCTCTACAAACATTTCACCCTTCACTGAGACTTTCGAGTAGGTTGCTTCCTTTCGCTGGACCACTCCGTTACTCAGTATTGCTGGTTTTACAGCTATCATTACTTCAAAGTTCATTCGCAGGTCTGCTTTTCTTCACGTCTCATCCACACGCGTAGAGCCTTCAATTGTGCGATATAATGTTGCAACTTCAATCGATCCTTAACACACACCTGCCTTTCATGTCACTTGCCAATCCACCGGCTTTGTGTGTTTCTTTCTTGTCTTTACAGTTTTTCAATTCAGGAGTCAAGGTTAGTCTCACAGGCTTGGCCTTGCCTCCCCAACTCTGCCGTTCACCTGGGAGGGTCACTGGCGTCCTTGAAACACAATGCAGCCTTCTTGTTTGGTATTTGGCCTTCTCCACATGTCTTTCATGGCCTTTTGGAGTCAACAACCTCCTGCAGAGACCTCCTCCTGGGGTTCTCCACCCTTAGCTCTCATCCCTCGGTCTGTTGCTCTGCTCCAGTAGGTTCGCCTTTGCCCCGGAAGTTCTGCTCTTACTTATGTTCCACCTTGCTCAGAGTCTGTCTCTATGTTCCACCATTTATACGTGTGGGGAGAGCTAATTGGTATCATATGTAGGCACTTAAAGTCAAGTGCCTGAATTTGCTTGACTGATCAGCGGGGCATGTCCAATGCGATATGTGAAGGCTTAGCCTCTTTACTCTCAGGTGCCCTCTTCCTCGGCCTAGTGCTTGTGTACAAAGGGGGGGGCTGGTACATCAGAGGATCCTATGAAATAAGATGGGTCATGGGTACAAGAAAGGAGGGAATACCGCATCGCACCTCTTGGTCACCTCACCCCCACTCCCCGAAGACTCCTCACCCAGGTTATCCTCCTGCACTGGTCCACCCCCAGGGTATGGATCCAAAGGCCAAGGCTGTGCTCTGGCCACCTGAGAGAGAGAGAGATCCCCAGAGACTAGTAGGTGAGACACTCTTTGGTTTCTCACACTATGGAAAATTTGACAGCACTGCATTAGATTTTTACTGGATCTATAACATACGCTGCTTAATGGAGTCACTTGACTCCCTTCCAATTCAGAGCAGTAGGAAATAAGGCACTTAGCACCAATCCGCACACTTTTAGCACCTTGTTGCAGAGGCCAGAATCAGGGTACATGTTACGTGGCAAAAATTAACTTCACAAAATTCGTTTTACACTTATTAAAAAACGTCTTTGGTAACATCAAAGATTAACTCACAGAGAAAACACAGTGTTGTCTGGCTATCAATGTGTGGCTCAGACATGGCACGCTCAAGTCAGCTCGGTGATCCTGCCTGAGTCTGGGTCTTGATATTTACCCATTCTCTCCTGCCAGGGCTGGGATCTCACTGCATACCCTACCACGGCCCCGGTACTAGAGGGTTTTTTTTTCTTCACTTTACTACCGGGCTGCCAGAAAGTGAATACAAATGTGAATACAAAAGAAGTCCAGGGCACAGAGGCCTACCAGCAAAGCTCCAGTATTCCAGATAGCGGGTCCAGCTCTGTGTAGGCCCAAGACTAGGAGCTCTGGAAGGTTCCCAGTAGGTTTTATGTTTGTCACCTTGCAGTGAACTATAAAAGTGCAGGTCTAGAGGGCGGGTCAGGTTGTTGCGGTCTGCTGCAGTGTCTTGAAGATTCATTGTCTGGACTCTCTCTTGATAGACAAATACATCTGTATCTGTTTTTGCTACTACCCTAAACTATGTGAGTTTATCCAACTTTAAGAGGGAGGGGTCATTAATTTGGGAAAGGGTTATTATCCCAAGCGATGATGATCCCTCCCGCGATCTATACGGCTATCAGCGCACACTTCTAGTAGCTCTAGCGGTTTGGGGGCTGTGGAGGCGATGTAAAATATGATAGTATAATAATGAGTTTAGTGCACAAAATGTGTCAGCAAATTAAATGTGGTTTTATTCTGTAATATTCAAATAACTAGATTGCCCTAAAAGTGAAGCTTTGTATTTGTAAACTTGTTTGACAGGGATAGTTTTAGCATCAGCTTGCTTAATGTGCAATGTTAAAGTAAAAAGTTTGCCCTTACAAATGTGAAAGCATTGTTGTTCAATGATGTATGTTTTCAACGGAAACATATTTGCTTTGCTTTGTTGTTTTAAATTAGGTTGGAGTGTCTTGTTGGAAGAAGTCTTGCTAGGAAATTGCATTGCTGTTTCTTGAATGCAGAGAAATGCGTTCTGTTCTTTCTTTTACTGCTTCTGAAATCCGAGGGCCAGATTTCCAAATAATAGTGCAAATGAAAGGAGCGCAAAAAATGCATGATTTCATTTGGACTATTATGAGAAATTCTCAGGTCATCTTATTCACAAAGGTGACCTGCGCATTTCCACAGGGGTAGCACAATAGAGCAAAGATGCTCTGTCCAGTCCCCTTTTAGATATTAGTGTTGGGAGTGTGGTTGCTAGGAGCGCATTTCACCGAGATGGGCTGTTAAAGGGCCCATCCCAGTGAAATGACTAAACAAAAAAACATTTTGATCCCTGTTTGGGGGATGGAAATGCTAGTGAAACAGCCGCAGTTTAACATGCGCCTGTCACACTTAAAAAGAAAATCATGACCGGGTCAGAAATGACGGTGTCATGATTTGATCCTCCGCCCTACGGCTGTTTTAAAAGGTGCAGGGGTATACCCTTGTTTCTGGACATACTAAAGCGCATCCCATATGTTAATTCGGGATGCACTTTAAAATGCCCAGAACTGCCCGCTTATTTGAACAAATGGACATCTAAGATGTGCTCATTCTTATGCCTTTTCTGAATTGGGCTGAGACATTTTTGGTCGCATGTGCACCAAAAGAAGTTTTGAGAATCTGGCCATGAATATTTGGAATTCAGTCAATACCAGTAGTTATTGACTGCATTGTGAATATTCTGATTGGCTGACAGGCGGTCTATAATGTCTTCCATGCAGAGGCGTTGCTAGGGGGTGCTGAGGGGGCTATAGCCCCCGGTCTTTTGGTTGTAGCCCCGGATAAAAGATCAGGTGTTACAAGCAAAAAGGCTAGCTAGCCCCCAGTCCTGACAGTCCCAAAATTAGCCTAGCCCAGGATCTTTTCCAGACCTAGCAACACCCCTGCTTCCATGTTTTAATAAAACAAACGAAACAGACCCAATATTTTCCCTTACACATTTACTGCAGCTGAAAAAACTGATCAGAAGTGTCTGTAAAGTGCCAACTGTTTAGTTAATTCTGCACCCGTTTGAAAAGCGTCAGGGTTCACCTAAAAGTCAAAGCAGGCTTACTGTACTCTTTTCAACAGGGTTTGCCTTCAGTAGAGAACAAACCAATGAACAAGAATTCCAAACATCATGACATGGCCAGCAATGCCTGTATGAAAGCTATGCATTATACCTGTTTTTACTTGTATCAAAACATGCATCCGATTTCCATTGCTATAGATCGTGTCAGGGAGTTCCAGTTATCCATTCATCTAACACTCATCTCTCATGCCAGTATCGATTCATCAAGAGATACTGTGTAATCAAATTACCCCTAAGTGGGCATCTGAAAGATTTGTGTGATAGGAGCAGAGACTATGGCCCTCATTCCGGGTAGGGCGGTAAGTATAGGCGATTAGCGGCATGGCGCAAAGAGAGTTTCCGTGCTGGCACAAGACCGTAAAAATCGGCCTATTCCGACTCCGGGTGCACGCGCTTTGCGCCATGCCGGTAACGCACCTCAGCGCCATGCTGTAAAAGGGTCCCAAAAGCTTTTACCGGCAACAAGCGCACTATGCATAACACTACCGACATAGATAAATTAGCGGTAACCGTAAATAGCGGTCCCCGCTGTTTACAGTCACCGTTAAAAAACAGAACCGGAAAAAACGTCATTGCACAGGAACGGGAAGGAGCCCAGCGGCCATCTTTAAAATCACAATCCATTGCCATCCTCTCCATACAGGACCCCTAGCCATACAGTGATCATAGAAATAGGCATTGGAGACCAGCATCATGCCCAAAGCATTAAAAAAGGGTGCTGCACGCATAAGAAAGGAGCGCTTTACCCAGGATGAGCTCCAGGTACTGGTCGACACTCTGCACGAACATGCAGACACTGTATTCAGCAGTGATATGCAGAGGCCCACCGTCGTCAGGAAGAAAGAGATCTGGGCCCTGGTGGCACATAGGGTAAGTGCCGTGGGAAACACCCCCGCACCACCAAGGACTGCAGGAAACGTTGGGATGACCTCCGTCTCAGGGTGCGGGCCATCCTCTCGGAAAACCGAAGTCAGGCCCTGGAGACAGTAGGAGGGCCAGGTTCCCCCATCAAAATGATGCCGTGGGAGGAAACGTGTGCGGCCATGATGGGCACAGAAGCCATAGAAGGTGTTGGAGAAATGGAGTGCGGTGCAGCGTCATCCGCTGATGGAGGTGAGTGTCATGAGTCCAGACAGAACATGCATTCCTAACGTAAGTCACTGCCAAGGGCTGGGCAAGGTGTCACGTCATGGTTGGGCAACCCCCTCCCCAATGAAATCATGCTGTAACAAGTGGGACCCAGGCTGATGTCAGGTGCAAGGCTGTACCCCATATGGCCCATACCACACAAAGAGGCCGCATCTGTGAGGCACACGGGGCAGTGATTGTAAACATTGTGAATGTGAGTCATCAGAGTACTCCGCCAACATGAGTGACCCACACATCTGCATGCATTGACCATCCAAGCCCAGATCACTGTCCCACTCACCACCCAAATGTCAACAAACCGCTGCAATCCCATTGTGATACCATAGGCATGTAGAAATGCTGACCCCCAAATCATTGCTCATGCCGTCTCTCTCTTCCCCCCCACAGGCAGAGAGCATGACAGCGAGGACCAGGAAAGCACCCGAGCCAGTATCTCCAGGGGCAGAGTCAGGGGCCTCTGCATACCTGAAAGCAGGAAGACAACACAGGCAACACCACCTGCTCCAGCAACCCCCATGGAGGGTGCACAACCCCCACCCGCACCCCTACCCATGCCTGCAGTGCCGCTGGACACATGTCCCATGCTGCACTCTGAGGAGTCCAGTGTGGCTGGTGAGAATGCAACCATGTGCCTCCTCGATATGCCAGACAGCCCCCCATCAATATCGGGAGTCAACGTGGAGGACACCATTGACATTGGACATAACCATGACACACCATCATACAGCCAGGTGGCACACAGCGACTCCGGGGAGAGTGATACCCCAGGGCTCACAGGGCAAGGAGTACAACCTGCCTGTCCTGTATCCACTTCCCCTGCAGAATCTCCGGAAAGGCCCAATACCAAGCTTGCCAAGCACATCGGCCACATCGGCCATGGATGTAGTGCGCTCCCAGCATCTCACAGGCCTCATTGAGGAGTTCATCAGGGACAATCGCGAATCAAGGGTGGAGTGGCGCAATGGCCTTCAGGCTCTGGGCGAGGTGATCACAGCGAACACAAACCGGCTCTGCGACGTCCTTGGCCGGATCGCAGATGCCCTGGAAGCAGCACACCACACACCACAGCCCCAGCGGGAGGAGCCACCTTCACAAAGCTCCTCCACCCAGACCAGCCCGGTCCGTTCACTGCGTACATTGCGCCGCCACGACATGGATCCCCCTGGCTCTGGGATGCACATTGACCATGCCGGCACACACATGTGGCCTATGTTGCCCTAATTGAACTATTGTGGGGTTGTTGTGGAGGGAGGTGAGGGTGTGTGTGGGAGTTGTGGGGGAGGGGAGGTGTGTGTGGGAGTTGGGGGGGATGGGGAGGGGGTGGTGGTGGAGGTTTTGTTGTACACGTTCGAACTTTATCATTCAATACACCGGTTGATCATCCAAAGAAAACAGAGTGGACCTTGAACATTGTGCATGTGTCTTTTAATGTTCCACAGTGCATGGTGTACATGTATCCCCACACCCAGTGCCTGATGTCCTGTCATCCTCACACCCTCAGCTGACTAGTGAGTCAGAAATATTGTCTGATCAATGATTGCCGCACGGCACGTCCCTCCTGTGCATCAGCACCGTGATGCTGTCCTGTCATTCCTTCATCCTCCCCCTCATCATCATCTGGTGGTAGCAGTTCCACGTCAGGGGGCAGTGGCACGTTCCGACGGATGCACATGTTGTGCAGCATTACACATGACATGGTGATCTTGGACACCTTCTCGTGGCTGTAGATGAGTGCCCCACCCGACCGGCTGAGGCAACGAAATCGTGCCTTCAACAGGCCGAAGGTCTGCTCTATCACCACCCGTGTACGGGTATGGGATCTATTGTAGTCCTCCTCATGCCTGTTCTGTGGGTTGCGGACCGGGGTCATGAGCCACGGCTTCAAAGGGTAGCCAGCATCACCTGCATACGAGTGGACTGTACTAGTCTTACATGGCAGCAGGTGATTACTGGCCATACACACATGTTCCAGGATGCATTCACCCCATTACTGGCCCGGCTATGTGTCCTGTGCAATAGAATGATGGAGGGGGTAGCTTCTTCATGATGGGTTATGGTGTGCACTCACGTCTTGTTGCATGTGCATCGTATATGCATGCAGCATTGTTGGACTGCATTCATTGATGTGTTGTGCGAGTTTTGGTGACAGGGGGGAGGCTTGCCTGTAGTTAGTAGCATACTCATCATTCTGCACTGATCTGTGCCATGGTGACTTTCAGCAATCCTATGGGTGTGCAGGACCAGTCACACGCTGTGGGATCCCTGTTAGACTCACTTCTATGCACTCCCAGGGATGACTGTCCTGTGTGGTGAGATGCAGGAGTCTGCGACATGGTGCTATTGCACTGCATGGTGCAGGATGCCCTTACGGTGTGTAAGGGCCGCCGATGAGTGGTGCATGTGTTGTGGTATTTGGGCAGGTTTCCTCTTAGTCATGTTGTGTTAGGTGTCGGCTCTAAATCATCACTGTGTGGTTAGGTAGTCATGTGCCGTGTCACTTGCCTTGGGGCACAGTGTTCTGTGAGGTGCACATCGTGCACTGGCATGAACATTCCCACACAGGTGAAGTAGGCATCTCCCCCCTTTCCCACCCAGGTGAAGTAGGCATCCCCCCCCCTTTCCCACCCAGGTGAAGTAGGCATCCCCCCCCTTTCCGACCCAGGTGAAGTAGGCATCCCCCCCTTTCCCACCCAAGTGAAGTAGGCACCCCCCCTTTCCCACCCAGGTGAAGTAGGCACCCCCCCCCTTTCCTACCCAGGTGAAGTAGGCATCTCCCCCCCTTTCCCACCCAGGTGAAGTAGGCAGCCAACATACTCACAGCCCCAATGCACTGCCATGCCCATTCAGGTTACTCACCAAGCAGCCAGGCACGTCATCCGGCATGTCGCTCCATGTAGCGTGGCAGTGTGGAGTTCCGCAGGACCAAGGAGTCATGAGTTGATCCGGGGTATCGGGCATTGCAATGTGTGATGGCTTTACTGGCATTACACACCATCTGGACGTTGATGGAGTGGTATTGCTTGCGGTTGCGATACGGCACCTCCATGGCATGCAGGACCACCAATTCAACGTGGGTGCCGTCAAGGGCACCTATGCAATTTGGCATGCTTCCAGTGCATGGAAGGCAACTTTTGTATCATATATCTCCTGGGGAGTCCGGGGTAGGGATATGTAGTCCCTTGTGTGGTTGAGGAGGGCATCCAGCACTTGGTTGAGTATCCGGGAAAATATGGGCTGTGAAATGCCATGCATGTGTCCGACTGTATGCTGGTAGGTGCCTGTGGCAAGGAAGTGGAGCACAGACACTATCTTCAGTAGAGGGGGGATGGCAGTGCTGATTTCTATGAGGCTCACTATATCGTCATGTATCAGGTCCACTATGGTGGTAATGGTGTCCCAGTCAAGCCGGTACAGGGTGTGGATCTGCTCTGGTGTGAGGTTGAAGGGGGTGGCTCTGATGCGGGGGATTGGGGGCTGGCGGCGTGGTAATGATGGCTGCACCGGTAGGGCATGCTGGGCCTGTCTCACCCTCCTTCTCCTCCTGTGTATCATCTGTGGTGGGGGCTGTGGTTGTTGTTGTTGCTGTTGTTGTAGTTGCTGCCTTGCAAGCAGGGCCTCCAGCTCCAGGAATGCTGCTACAATTGGTATCATCTTGGTGTGGGAGGGGGTGTGGTGTGTGGGTGTGCTCTTTTTGTGCTGTGCCAGACTCCATTGCCTCCACCTGTGCTGATTGAGTGCACCTGTGCCTCTTGGAAACACTGCTCATGGTTCTTAACACCTTCTCGGCGATGTCGTTATTTACTCCATGCCGATAAGGTACTTTGCGGCCTTGTGGAGGCCGTTTTTTGCATGTCCGCATTACTTGGGATCAGCTCCGGTTTACGCCATGCCGCTAATTTCGGCATGGAGTGTCGGGCACGCGCCACTAGACCGCTATTTACGACCTCGTACTTTACGCCGCCGTAAATAATGGTCTGGTAGGGCAGAATAGTCCATAACGGGAAACGATGACGGTAATCCTTTTCCGGCATCCTTTTCCCCTTACCTCCTAACTCGGAATGACCACCTATGTCATAAGAATGCCACAATTCATCCGTCTATAGATTAAAGTGAAGGGGAGCAAGGGCCGTTGGAAGGGTTGTGAGGGTATTGTTAGGTGGGCGCTGAGAGTTTGTAGGGGGGATGAGGCTGATGAGGGAGTTGTTTCTCGTGCTGGGCAAGTGGCTCAGTTTATGTATGCAAGGGTGCATGTAGGAGGCTGATCGATCGGGTTGTGTAAGTTGTGTGATGGGGAATGGGGCGATGAGAAATGAGTAGCATGGCTGAGTTTGGTGAGGGGGTTGATTGTCATGTTGGGCAAGTGGCCCAGGACACATATGTCAGAGTGCAGAGGGAAGAGCCAGGTTTTGAGTGCTTTCCTGAAGGCAAAGTCATCCTCTGTGCCGCGGATGGTTACAGGGAGAAAGTACCAGATTGTGAGTGATTGTACTGAGAAGGAGGTGCCACCCATATGGGTTGATTTTGCCACTGGAATTATGAACAGAAGTGCTAAACCAGATCTGAGGTTTCTCTTTGGTTTGTAGCGAGTACATTCTTGCTGCAGGTGTTCAGGTCCTTTGTTGTAGAAGGCTCGATGAGTGCTGCACATAGCCTTGATGGAAGCTCGCTGACCGATCAGAAGCCAGTGGAGTATTTTGAGGGAGGGTGTTTTGCACTCATTGCAGTTTTCTCAGCTGTGCGGCAATAGCCCCTAAGTATAGTACGTTGGCATAGGCTAGGCGTAAAATGATAATTGAAGGTGACTCTCCGTGGAAAGGTCATGAAAGGAAAGTTGCGGTGAAGGAAGCGTGTTGGAAGAAGCAGCTTTTTACAACTTAGTTGATGTGTTGTGATATGACAGGGTCAGGTTTGAGTCCATAATGCATCTAAGATTTTGTACTTTATTGGAAATAGGGGACCTAGAGATAGGGCCCTGTGGGTCAGTAAAGGGAAGAGGGTGGTTTTCCCACATAGCATGATCTCGGTTTTACCTGGTTAAGTGGCAGTTGATTGGCCATCATCCAGCTTTTGATCTCGAAGGGGCTTGTTGCGAGATCAGGAGAGACAGAGGAAGGGATTTAAAGATTTTGAAGATGAGTTGGGTATCGTCTGTGTAGTAGTAGTAGAATAAACCATGTGCTTGAATGATGGCAGGCAGTTTGCTCAGCTAGAAGTAAAAGAGGAGAAAGGAGATGGAGGTACCCTGCGGCACCCCGTGGTGGACTGGGAGTGGTGCCAAAGAGAAAGGAGACAAATGCATGATTTGTGATCTGTGGGAGAGAGTAAGGAGGATATCAATTTCAGAGCTATGAACCTGATGTCTACAGTGTGTAGTCTCTCTGTGAGTATGTAGTTGGTCAGGTCAAGAGAGTCGAGGGAGACCTTTTTAAGGAGAGGCTTGATGACGGACGTCTCACATTCTTCTGGGAAGATACCACATATGAGAAAAGAGTTGTTGATGGATCGGGCAAGATTGCTAGCACAGGTGGATGTCAAGATTTCTTTTAGCAGGTGGGGGGCAGGGGTCTCCTGAGGATCTGATGGGCGGCTAAGCATTGGTATTTTGAGGGATTCTGGGTGTGAGAGCAGTGAGAACGAGAAGAAAAGAGAAAGGCTAGAGGGTGGTTCTGTTACCGGGGACAAGATTGGATAAAAGAGGGGAGCAAGACTTCTCTGTGGATAGAGGCAGGGTGAGTTGGTGGAGCATGTAGGGGCTGTTGGGTGGTCTATGGGGTGCCAAATGGGGGGAGGGTCCATTGAAGATGGGACAAAGGCATGGTCTTACCATACGAGTGGGCAGGGTGGAAATATGGTGAGGTGGATCTAAAGATTGCATCTAGGTTGTGACCATCAGAGTGGGGTTGGGGCTGAGATTAGCTGTGTTTGCTGCAAAGTTTCCAGGTTGTCCGGTGGTGATTGTGCCATGGTGTTAAGAGGCATATCAAAGCACATGTTGAAGTCTCCTAATATGGTTAGGTGGGGTAAGAGAACATGATGGCTGCAACAAAGTCGCTTAGGGATTCCGCAAAGTTTCTATTGCATTCTGAGGGTCTGTATATGAGCTCAAAGCTGTGTGTAGATGAGGAGGACAGCAGGAATATCATTGAGAGGGATTCACAGTCTGAGTTAGAGGGAGGGTTGTCAATGTGCAAGGCAGCAAGAGAGGATATATGGAGGATGGCAATGCCGCCTGCTCTGCTGGCCTGATTTTTGACAATTAGTGTGTAGCACAGTGACAAGGTTTCATGTGCCAAAGGAAATCTTGGGAGAACCACTTTTCAGTAATGAAAAAGATGTCTGGTCATTCTGATACGATGCGATCCTATATACCATCACCATTTTTTTAGACAGATCTGGCACTGATGAGGATGCATTTCAGGAGGCTTTTTAATTGTTTGTTTGAGGATGGTGGTTTTCAGAGCTGGGAGGGAGCTTGTAGTGGAGGAGGGATGTCACTGGAGGAAGGCAGTTGGCTCAAGGCGGAGGTGGAGGCAGGAGATGGCAGACACAGCGTTGGAGGTTGTGTTGGAGAGGTTAGGGAGGGTGGAGAGGTTCAAAGGTCGATTGGTAATGTGGCTTGGAGGATTGGGGGATTAGGTGTTGAGTGGGAGCTTTGAGAGGAGGAGGGTTTTCCCACAGAGGGAAGGGGTTGACTTGAGGTGGAGGGAAGAAGGCGATGGTGGATGTGGTTTTGTACAATGTGGCAGGAAGGCTAGGGTGTTTGAGGGTGCCCAATGGAATTGTGGATTGGAGAGTTGAAAGTGTATGCGAGGGAGGGAGTGAATTGGTGTGCAGTTTACCACGACACCATATGTCTGACAAGGAGACTCTGTGGTGTTATTGGGGGATTGGAGGTGGTCAGTGTCTGTTTTGGACCTAGGGCTCCAACTGGTTGTGGGGAGCCAGGGGACAGCCTTATCTTAATGTTGGAGGTGAAGTGCTTGGTTTGCATGCTTTGGTGGCTGTTTAACAGGTTGAGGAGGGATTTCACTGGGTTTGGAGCTGGGAGGAAAGGTGTAGGTGTGTGTGTTTTTAATTGGTTTTGGAGGTAGAAAAATGTAGGCCCTATGTCAATTCAAACCCAAAGAAAGTAGAGAGCTACATGATTCTGAAAGTCTGCAGTTGAGTAAGCCCTGCCCAAAAAGATGAGTGCTGATGCGGGTTGATGCCTTGAGGTGAGAGACAGACACCTTCGGATGACCTCATCCAGCGGTAGCAAGAAACAGATGTTGCCTAAATGGGACCTTTTCCCTGAAAAGGATTGACAACAGAGACCAGTGGGCATGACAGACTGGGTGAGAGCTGCCTGAGGCTTTGAGAGACACTGATAATTATGCACTTAAAATAAAACTCAGACGTGAGTTTAAAAGCCCAAATGCAATTAGATATATGTTCACAAGTATCCTTTATCATGAAATTGGGAACTGGTTTTAAATAGAATACTGTAGAATGTTTACGTATTTTTCAGTATTTTCTGACCATATTTAAAATTGATTTAACTTAGAAGAATAGCCAAATGCACATTATCTTTTCACAGTAGGCAGGTAAATGAAACTGTGTTTTCAAGTGTATAGTCAGAGACTGACTTTGGTGTACAACACTGCCTAACATTTCATTGGATTAATACATTTCAACCTCCTATTAAAGTCATCATATCAAAAGAGATATGCAGAGAACAGCTATGATGTTGTAGTGGGATGAGAGGGACAAAGCTGGTTTATTCCAATGCCCAGAAAATGATGACATTTAAAACCACCATAGAGACCTGTTGAGGGACATATACATATGTCATCAATAGCTAATGCCCCACCCTGACCCAATACTGCCCAGATGTGCAACTTTATTCACTGAGGCAACCATACTGCCCATATCTGAAGCAGGTAGAGCAAATGATTAGCACAATGTGATCTAAAGATGACGAGAATGACCAGACAGACGACATAACCATACACACGCATCCACTAGACATGAAGCACATGTGCACTCAACATGAGGAAAACACACAAAGGTCAAATATGCATTTATACTTGGAGAATATTTACATTTGCAACCATAAGGACAAAAGAACATAGCATAAGAAATAATTTTCTGAAGGCAACACAAACAAAACACGAGTATAACTCACTAACATAGAAATGCAGCAGTAATGAGCAGCCATCTTTTCTAAAAATGGAAGCTGCATCACGCTTCTAAAGTAAACGAAAGGCATCAAGGTTTCATAAGAATTCAAAACTCTAAAAATCAAAGTGAAGATCCGTGCAGAGCTCAAACAGTAGCTTGAAGCATTAACCAAGGTTAAAACGAACTTAAGGAGGGTCTGAACATTGCAGAGAAGGCATCAGATAAGGATTCCCAGGATGCAAGGAGTATAATCCGAAATTAATTAAAGTCTGGAAAAGTGCAACCGTCCATTGTTAGCCAGATGTAGGGCAACTATAGGTTAAAAGGTTCTATGACGAGTAAGCTCAAGCAAGTCCCTAGTGGTAGAGAAAAATATACTATTTGAATTCATAGTAGGTAAAATACCCATAAATGTGGGGTGAAATAATTCAAAATGCGGTCCTCTCGCACGTGGCCCATAATTCAAGAAAACTGTCTATTCATTAGCACAGACAAAATAAGACACCTGCTTTGCCCCTCACGCATATTTCCAGACAAAGGGCGCCATACAAGGTTAACTACAAAACTGATCACCCTAGTTCATGTCCTGGGAGATGAGAGATGTTCATTTTCTTGATGTAGAAGTCTCACATTTCAGACACCAGACGTAACTTGCACTGGTTGTCTGTCGAGCACAGGATCTCCCTTAAAACACTTGCTTTAATACATAAAGCAAGGGCGACTCTTGCCTCAGCCTACCTTACCAACCGACTCTCCTCACATACTTCCTCAAGACCAATCAGAGCTGCTCAAGTTCATACCATGTCCATACCAAGATTTGAACTCCAAAATTCGGGTGGATCCAGCTTCCCAGTTCTGTCAGCCAAGCTATGGAACACACTTCCTTCCTCCCTCAGATCAGAACCTTCCTTCCAATCATTCAAGAGTAATACTAAACGCTGGCTCCAGGAACTGGATACTGCAATAGCTTAGCCTCCTTATAGGGATCCTCTCGGGGGCCTATTCCTCACTGAGCTCCCCCACTATTGTATTTGATTATGTGGCACAGCCTCCCGCTGCTATCTGACTCTGACTGTTCCTCCTACTAAATACTGTGGATTGACTGACTATACTATACAACCTATGTAATTATTGTATATATGTATGTGTAACTCTTTTTTGACTGACTATACTATGTAACCTAAGTAACATATTGTATACATATATGTGTGTAACTCCTCTCTTGCTGTATATGCACCCAGATAACCCAGGGCCAGGAGCGCTTTACAAATAAAATAAATACAAATTCAAACTATAAGGCCCTTCGTTAGTTATACGGGCCTCTACAATTGATTGGCATGCTTGTGCCATGTCTGGAACATTTGGTTCACTTAGCAGCACGTAAGCTCAAACCAGGTGCCAGGAGGTGGACTTGAATTTACCTCCCCACCCAATTAGCCCATTGTCTCTCATTACCCACACATGCCTTCTGCCATGAAGATTGTCTTTGAACTTGGCCTTGCAGTGTATTCTTGTCTCTAGGAATATAAGGGAGTGCGAACATGCACTATCGTTGTTCTAGGACTCCAAGCTCAACTCTATTTCCATCCTCGGCTCACTAGACAGGAGACAGCGATTTGGTCCATTTTGCAGCATTTAAATGTCTTAAATTAATAAAACATGGCATGCCTGGTGTTCTTTCTTTGCACCTTAACCAGGGATGATTCAGATTCTCATGTTCACGGCCTTTGAGAATAGATAAACGGCCTTGTCTGCTTCAACTTTGATACCAGGCCAAACAGCCTTGCCATTCATTTTCACAATCTCAGATCATTCTTACCGCAACCCAGTTCTCTGCCTTTCCTCTCCATGGGTACAGGCTTAATAAATTCATGACACCGATGTCCAGCTTCAATACGATGGAGGCTTCACCTGCAGTCTATTCACTACGTATAGCCAGCTTCTATGATTACTTAGTCTACTTGCGTTGCTGCATCTGTACAGTTATGCAACGGCTTGTATTTTCTGCAGTGCATCTTTCGCATATGAAAGTTTACTCAATTCTTAACTTCATCATCAGTTTCTATAAGGGCCATGCATTCTCTTCAAGCAGTATTCTCGGGGCATCACCCTCATCTTTTGGAACATCACTAGCTCCTCTTTCACTCGTTTTCATATTCCTTCGGGGAGTTCCTCCATCAGATTGTCTTTTCTTCGGGAATACATTTGATAATTATTTCTCAGTGGGTATCCTCTTTCCAATATTTGCTGTATATGGTCACAACTGCTGGTGTCAAGCAAGGCACAATCTCAGGCTTCCAACACACAGGAAGTAAGGGGATGGGCTTTCCTACAGAGGCATGCAGCTGCTCCTCCACAAGTATTAAAATCAGTGGCAGGATACACTAACCGTACATATGCGCCCCCTGCGTACAGCAGTGAACATGTTATAATCTAAGTAAAAATAAATAAGCAAAATCCAGTGTCTACACACAATGACTATGATGAATGTTGTGAGTTACCGGCAAAACTGACAGAGGCATAGGAGGAGGTCTAGAGACAGAGCGACAAACAGGCCATAGGGAGGAGACAGCAATTTCCCAGAATAAATGAGTGGGAGGACAAATAATGCTTAAATTAGATGGAAAGGCTATGGATGATTTTAAAGAAAGAGAAAGTGAAGTTAAAGAAATACAGGATAAAGAAGAGGAAGAAAAGAGAGAACAGGAAAAAAGAGAAAGAGAATGAGAGAGATACTGGGAAAGAAAAAGGAAAGAAATGAGAAGCAGACAGAGAAAATGTGAGAAAACGAGAAGAGAAGAAAAGGGAGCGAGTGATGCTGAAAGGGAAAGAGAAAGGAAAAAAAAGGAATAAAGGGACAGGACAGAGAGTGACAATCAGAAATAGAAAGAAGCAAGGGAAGGAGACAAAAAGAAATAGATAATATCATCAGGGGGCGTAAGGCCCCAGACACAGAGAGCGACAAATAACAAGAGAAGAGTCTACACAAGGTGAGGGAAGGAACGTACAGGAAGAGGTAATGAGTGGGACGTATATATTGAGTCCCCTTAGAAGACTGGATTTTGAAGACAGGGAGGATGATGAAAGTGATGATACAATGTCTATAGATGAAGAGGAAGATGAAGAGGAAGAGACTGCACAAGCCCCCCCTAGAAGCATGGGAATAAGGAAAGAGACAGTGTGGTTAGATTTGGTTGAACCAGAAAGGAGAATGCCAGTACCTGTAGAATATCCCAGACATCCAAAAAAGAAATCCAACAGCTTGGAAGAGAGAACCCCATATTTGAAAAGGTTGAGGATTTTCATGGGGCGAAAGAAAGTTAGCATGTCACATGCAGTTATAAAGACGAAGGGTGTGGCTGCATTTGGACAAGGGACGGGATTGACACAGTTCCCATTGTTGTAGACGGGAAGGACAGCTGCAATATATTCAGTGACCACAGATGGACAAAAATAATTTTGTCTGTAAGCTGCCAAGACTGACATCAGAAGCGGGCAAGTGGAGTTATGCAATAGAAAGAATGACACCACGAATAACATTACCGATGGGTCACATAAAAAGCTTGCTTGCTGCTATAATAAAGGAGAGTGCAGATAGCATTTGGAAATGAGCGGGATATCCTGGAGTGACGGCCCAGAACACCACTTATGATGTAGCACTTTTTAACAAATGTAGGTATGATGTATGGAGAGCACTTACAGCACAGTATCCCAATTCTTCAGACATGAGCACAATTTTGACACATAAAATGCATGATGATGAAGGGTTGCTTATATTCAAGTGATTCAGGAAAAATAGCAGCTAGAAATGAGAGCGCTGTGGGACAAAACTATGGGCCTCATTACAAGTATGCCGGTCCGGAAATAGCTTTGCTGTTATTACCGTACCGGCCGCTTTTCCGTACCAGTGTAGTCTGAGTTGTGATGCTACTGGCATACAAAAAAGGTAGCAGGCGCCCCTCTCTCGAAAGAACACGGCATGATAACCTGTTCAGTGGTTATTAACCACTTTGAGAGTTCACAGCCAACTGCTTTTTGCTCACTGTACCTTTCACAGATGGGAAATATCCATTTGTATATCAGTCTTTGTCCCGCCCACATGGGCAGTCCAGCACCGAAATGCTATGGCAATTCCTTTCTGAACAAGAGTATCAACAGTAACCCCATACACGTGTTTCAGCCTTGTTGGGCCTCATCAGTGAGGTGAAGCTGTGCCTCTCTGAGCACAGTGAGCAGGGAGTCCACATCTAGTTGCCCCCAGGTAACTTAGGGTGACCAACCCCAAGTTCCTTCCAAAAATACAAAAAAGGTAGCAGGCGCCCCTCTCTGGAAAGAACACGGCATGATAACCTGTTCAGTGGTTATTAACCACTTTGAGAGTTCACAGACATCTGCTTTTTGCTCACTGTACCTTTCACAAATTGGGAAATATCCATTTGCATATCAGTCTTTGTCCCGACCACATGGGCAGTCCAGCACCGAAATGCTATGGCAATTCCTTTCTGAACAAGAGTACCAACAGCAACCCCATACACGTTTTTCACTCTTGTTGGGCCTCATCAGTGAGGTGAAGCTGTGCCTTTCTGATAGAGAGGCCAGAGACCTGCCATGCCCGGCCACACCAGTGCCGGTATCAGCGTTGACATGCGGCAGCCATGCCAGTGATACTGGCATGGCGGAAGTAAGTCCATATTAAGAGATGCATGGACACGCAACCATCGCGGAACAGGCGTTGAGAGGATTCTGATGTTTAGAAATCTGCCATAGGTACTCACAATCAGCAGAGGTGGAGGCAATGTGTGGTAGAGCACAAAAGGACCACTCCCACACCCCACACCCATTCCAAATCCACAATTCTACCATTAGCACTAGCAGTACTGGAGCTGGAGGACATGCTTGCACAGCTACTCATTGAGGAGGCAGTGAGCCAGAGGATGCAGCAGAGGCACATAAGGAGAAGGAGGGCCATGATGGCCCAGCAGATACCCAATGTGCAGCTGGTTTTTACACCACAGGAACCCACCAATCCCTCATACGTGACCACATCAGCTTACCACAGTCTGCGGAGGAGCTGAATGCAACAAAAATAGCATTCCATGCACTTACAGGCATGCTTAATGTAATTGGTGTGGTCGACTGCACACATGTGGAGCTGGTTGTCTGGCATGCTTTGGAGGTAGTGTACCGCAACAGGAAGATGTCCCGTTCCCTCAACAGGCAGATGGTGTGCGATGTATGCAAAAAAATCACACATTGCTGCACAAGATACCGTGGCTCCACAACTCCACGCTGCCCCGCTACATCGCACAACATGCTGTACATCAGGCCTGGCTGCGGGGTGAGTCTAACCACAGGACCATGAGGAGAGTTGAATTGGGGGGCAGGAAACAGATCAGGCAACCTGGCTGCTGGTGAGCTTAACCACAGGGCCATGAGGAGTGTTGAATTGGGGGGGGCAGTAAACAGCATAGGCAACCTGGCTGCTGGGTGAGTCTAACCAGAGGGCCATGAGGAGTGTTGAATTGGGGGGGGCAGTAAACAGCATAGGCAACTTGGCTGCTGGGTGAGTCTAACCACAGGGCCATGAGGAGTGTTGAAACATAGCACAGCACACTGCATGCATGAATCCATCATCACTCCTTCTGCAATATCCTGTAACCATTACCAACCATACATTGAAGTGCACAGAGACTGGATAGGCCAATAGAAGGCTAGGGTAGATGAGGAATAAGACCAAGCAACCTCATTATCCGCAACATGCACAACATCAAACCTCACTCCTCACACAAAGAATGGAACATGACCAAACAGAGCATACTTAGTGCTTTGAACTTGCTAGTGTGTTGATGTAACTGAATGTGCAACACAGTAATAGCATGCTGAAGCACAAGCCCTGTTGGGTGTCCTGACCCACGTTTAAGCTACCCTGCTACAACATTTGGTGCTGTGGGCTTAGAAAATTCAAGATGGCGGAAAACCCACATGTGCGCTGAAATCCAGGAAAGCTGCGCAGTTTGTGCGCCCACCAAAATGGTTGCCTCACTTGCCACCCACCAGTGCGAGAATGAAAGGCCGGGTTGCCATGAGGGAAATGGGTTGCCAAAGGAAAAACAGTAGCGCCGGTTAGCTTCAAAGCGCTTTAAAACCACCATTGGACTACCCGCACAGTAGTCTGAAACCATTGGGAATGGCAATGCTGATTGCCAAATGCAACCTAGAAGTGTGGGGAATTCATTTCTTAAATCCCAAAAATGAGTGCAGTACCAGTACTCACCACTATCCAAAAGCCGGCGTTTTAAAACCACTCTGTGTGTTTCTGAAGGCAAGTCAAAATGCCTATTTCTAACAGTGCAACATGTGCAAAATATTTACTGAACACCAGCAGACATTGGCAGAATGGAGTTTTGTGTGCCTACAAAATCTGGGAAATAAAGAGCCCAAAAACAATGCTTATAACAAAAATGCTATGGAGTCAGCAGCTTAAGCCTAACTACAACTGGATTTAAAACCACCAAAATCGAAAATGTTAAATTAAATGAGTGACCTATGTTTGGTGTCACATGCCTTTGTAACTGTTGAAATGTCATAGTTTTGCACTTAGAATCAGCATTCTAGCTGCATGTGTAAAATTGCAAGTTAAGTTAAAAAGCAACAAAAAAACCTGCCAGTTAGCTGAAGGTCTGGCTTAAGGAACTTGATTTTGCCTAGCAACTACCCATCAGGAGTGAAACTTGAGTCACCACTGTGTTCCCAGGCCAACCTTCCTTTTGCTGCCCAGGCTAAGGATATGCCATCTATCTGATAATTGAATTTCCTGTGCTCTGCCAGAGAGTGAACAAAGCCCTCTCCACTCAGGCAAAGGTTTTTTATTACAGACGTCGTAAAAAGTGGCTTCCTCCTGGAGAAGCTGGGAGGAGCACTGCCTGTGAGAAGCAAGCTGGCTTGGCAGAAACTGGAAAGACTGGTTTCTGTACCATGTGACCTGAAAAGACACACCCCTGCAGCAAGGATATGGTTTTATAAAAAGGGGGATAATTCATAGAGCGGACATGTGAAAATTTTATAAATGATACCATAATTCTTGTGATTTTTCTGCCCACAGTTTAAGACGTGGTAGGAACCGGTGGTATGTTCAGGGGGGTTTTAGCGGAAAAGTGGATATTACTCTAAATGTGTGCATGTTAAAAATCTGAAACTTCATCAGTTAATGTCCCTACCCCCTGCACACATGTATGTAAAGTTGGGTCCATGTCGGAAATTGAAAAAGCAGTTAAAAAGTGAAATATGTGCCAGTTCTGAATGCAAGCTCCCAGGAAGAGCAGAGTTTGAACAGGGGATACCTCCTGTAATGCATGATGGGTGCATATGATTTTAAAACAATATGTACCTCTGCAAATATGTATTTGTTTCAAATCTAGATTTGTGTGTAAGTTGACAGGAGGAGTGGACTTTCTGCAGGCTGTAAAATGACATCAATCTGACTCACAGTTCAGTTTGCCAATCAAGCGGAGGAATGGAAGTTTGACCAATTAGAAGCTGAGAGAGAGGTAGGGTCAGTGATGCTAGAACACACCCACATTCTAAACACATAAAAGCAGACAGACAGGACAGATAGGGACTTTCCACATTCATTTTTCATCTGCCGCTGAAAGCTCTGCCGGAAAAATCCATACTTACCTCCATCAAACTCCAGAAAGCCAAACTAGAGACTTCAATCTATCCAGAGCAGAGAGACCCAAAGAACCGGTGCCTAGCAGAGACCAGACCCCTGTGAGCAGTTCCAGAGGCCAGGCGCTGTGAGCAGAACCCGGAAAGACCTGACCAGACTGAAGTCCGTGACCAAGTCGCTTTCCTGTTCAAAATCTCTTGTGAGTACTTAGCAAAACTCAGAACACATCTCTTAGTTTAAATTCATCTAATTCAATCTATTTAACCTAAGTAGAACTGCCTCCTAGCTGTCACCTGTCATTCTAGCTGCAAAAATTTGTCACTTGTCATTTTGAAAAAGTGTGCGTTTAAAATTTACAAAACCAAAAACGACCTTTACTAAATTACTCATATCTCCGCAACCGTTTGGGCTAGAGACTTGCAATAACTTTCATTTGGAAGCTGAGATCCCAGGCTTTTCTAGGACCCCAAAACGGTAGAGATAGTCCTTGCGGTTCCTTTGTAATAGCGCTCGGCGCATCCGCGAATTTTACCGCGATTTGCAATTTCTTCACATGTAAAAACTGCTGCTGTTTGCTTTCCATTGGCCAGAAATTCGTTTAACCTGCTAACTATCCCTGCATCATTGCTAGTGTGAGCCTGGACTAATATTAACTAGATACCACTCACCCTGAACCTCTATAAGGGAATTAAAAGCAAATTTAGCATATTTCTCATTCATTGCCAGCACATATCCAAGCATTGCCTGTGTTTTCAAAACTCCTATCTGTTTTCTGTAAGCTTGCTGGGATTGAACTGAATTACAGTTGATTGCATTTCTGAGGACTGTGTGTTTTCCTTCCATTTCCTTGCATTGCATAAAGAGGGGGGGAGGGAATTGCCAGAGAAAAGTGATTACATTGTTTTGTTGAAATCATATTGAGTATTTCTATACTGCATTTCATTCATTGAATATTGCATCCACCTGAGCTACATAAAGCATCCTCTACCACATTATACTTTTGTTCCTATTTACCAGTGTGCTACCTTATCCATTTCAGGTCAACTCATTAGTCATTATAAAGAAGTGTGCTAGTGCCAGATTCTCCGTTGTTAATATTTACCATATCAGATTAAGTGTGATATTCAATTATTAATTTATTATAAAGTGTGATATATATATTTTAATTTATCAAATAAACCTTTTAAACTTGCAAAACAGAACTACTTCTTGGCTCAGTGGGGTCAGGGGGATTCCAAGAGAGGGGTGTTATACAAGGGTAGTCATCCAGGACGCATGAACTGGACCTAAAGATATATCAATAAGGGTTTTCATTCAGTATTCTAGACTAGGCGTTAACTTGGCT
The DNA here is from genome assembly GCF_040938575.1 of Ambystoma mexicanum. NCBI lineage: Eukaryota > Metazoa > Chordata > Amphibia > Caudata > Ambystomatidae > Ambystoma > Ambystoma mexicanum. Next base: position 276,738,738 of record NC_090929.1, on the reverse strand, counting down.
GTAGTGCTGAATTGAATCCTCTTACAAAGTGGGGGCTCGTATCCGGGATTCTGGGTTAGAATACCACTTGTGCAGCTTAATACAGTGTGCTAACTGACGGGATACATACATCCAGTCGGATCACCACGCTGCATTACGCTGTGAAGCATTCCTCAAAAGGGACACTCCAAGAAAAGCTCTGTTCTGCAAAACTAAAATACTAACTTCTGTAAGTCAGGACAGAGACCAATCTCTAGAATGACGACCTTGGTAGATATGAAAATAGCCAGAGAGCACTTCTTACACAAACTATTTGTGAGAGGTGAATGGACTCACCAGGACCAAACAGTCTGGTTGCAGGCCATCACGCCACAGGTCACTGAAACAGGGTCAGATATATATAGAGATCAGGGTCCATTACACGTGGCCCTGAGTGAACTATATATGGCTCCTAAGGCCAAAGATGAGCACGACAAGATTGTTAGGGTAGCGGCGTATTTATATTTACATATGGGAGCCGTGCAGGACAAATGTGCTGAAGGCCAAGATCTGGCGAGTAGGCAACTGCTGGCATTACAGAAGGTCCAATCTGACCTGGTCTCTTCTGAGCAGAGGCTGCAGAGGAGCCAGGAGTCAGAAAATGACAGCAGACTGTACATCACTAAAATGAAGGAGGATATGGATGTGCTGCAAAAGGAAAAGTCAGAACAGGATACCAGATTTCTGGCCCTGCAGAAGGAGCACCAAGACAGTTTGGACTCCTTACTGCAGAGCCAGAAAAAGCTGGAGCAACAATTAGACTTTAACAGGGCATGCACGGAGCAGGTAGCCACCCTGCAAAGTCATCTAGATAGAGTGAAAGAGGAGAGCAATAAACTGATCCTGAAAGACCTGGATACCCAGGCAGAGTTTGATCAGGAGCGCCAGAAAGCTGGTGCCTTCCAAAGGCAAAGGGACGACCTGGCGGCACAAATGCAGGCTCTTAGTCAGGAAAGAGACGCCATAGGCCAGGAAGTCTGCCATTTAAAAAGAAAAATGGAAGAAAATCACCTGGCCCACCAGGGGCTGGGTGACCTCCAAAAAGAACACCAGAACTTGCTAGAGCACACCAGGAGGGTGGAGGATGCTCTAGCAAGAAAGGAGCAGGCCAATAGGGACACAGCTCAGGAGGTAACCCTCCTGCAGCAAAGACTGGCCCAGTTCTCCAGGACCAACCAGGAAGCACAGAGGGAAAATGAGGCCCTCTGTCAACACAATGATAGGCTCCAACAACAGGTAGCGATGCAGGAGAGACTGATAGAGTCCAGTAAGGCCTTAACTGAAGAACTGAAGGCACAAATGCAGGCTCTTGCATTGCAACAGGGAGCAGGGGCGGATAGAGATGAGGTTCGCTGGGAAAGGGAAACTCCGGAGCATAACCTCAGGAGCCCTAGTACCAGAGGCCCTCATACCTCTCAGTCCCTGGACTCTGCCACCCCCATGTTCCCTGGCGCACATGAGCACAGGGCCACAGGGATGGCAGATTACTATCCAGCTAAGAGTATGGGGCTCATAGGCCAGAACCACTCAGGAATGGAGGGGTGGGCATCCGGGTATGGGCACCCAAGTACAGTACAGTTCAATGGGGAACCCCAGGAGAGTAGGCCCATTAAGGGCATCCTGAAAACTTCTGCCCAGTTAGGTCAGTGGAGGGGGTACCCATCAAATCCTGGCAGCAAGGAGGAATCTGAAGACTCCTCTGAACTGCGCAGGACACAGGAGACCAGGTCCCCACATTCTGCCAGCCATTCCCAGGCTCGCAGAATCCGGGAAAACCTGGAAGAACAGACGGGAACCTCTGGGAGCAGTGCCTCTGAGTCCGACGAAGAATGGACAAGGGTTACCCGAACCAAAAAGGCCAATAAGGCAAAAAGGGCCTTGCTCAAGGACCCCTTAAAGCAGATTAAGGCGATCAGGAGCGTCATCACGCCTTACCATAAGAACGCTAAGTATTCTGTTTGGGAGCACTTAGAGTTGTTTGAACAAATGATGGAGACTTTCCATTTGAAGGACAGCCAAAGCTGCATTCAATATGTAAAGTGGACCTTCTCCCCGGAATACTCCAGTTTCTTTGCGGGGCTGGAGGACCAAAATCATTTAAGATGGTCCACCTATAAGGCGGCCATCCTGAAACATTTTTCTGTTCACAGAAATCCTCAAGAGGCTCGCAAGGCAGCCTACAATTTGCAATGTGGGGAGGATCAGGCCCCACAAGAATTTGTGCAGGAGTTAAAGCGGGCTTTTGCACAGACCACAAGAAGGGTGCGCACGGATAGCCGTGAATTTATAAACACGTTTTTCCATGCCTTGCCCAAATATATCATGACCCAGCTCGTGAGGGATTTTCACGAGAAAAGATCTTTAGACTGGGTCATTGAACAGGCTACCCGGATCTATGAGGTGCAGAAGCCCATAGAAAATAAAAGCAATGCCCAGAAAAACCCCAAAGCCAACAGCACCCCTGCTGCTGTCAAGGTGGCAGAGGTAAAGGTCACCCCCGTTTTGGATCTGGAGATGGGGGGGCCTAAAAACCTACCTGCACCTAATAATGCTAGGCCCAGAAGGTCCTCGGGCCAGTCGCAGACAGGGAGCCAGGGAGGCAGCCCCACAAATGGGGTCCCTCGCTCTCCTGACTATGTAAGTCCTCGCTACAAAGGTAACAGACCCATCCTGGGTTATGTGTGGACTCCTCCAGCCCAAGGGGGGGGATCCAGCCAAGCACCTAACCCAGGGAACTTCCCTCCAAACTTCCCACAGGAGGGCAGAAATTTACCAAACCCTGGGCAGAACTTTTTCCCCAGATATCCACCCGACTTCCAACCCCAAAATCATCCATCCTTCTTTCCTCAATTCCCTGAGCCCAGACCACTGAATCCGGGAGAGGGGAGGCCAAGGGTGGAGGGGTACCAAAATCTTCCCAACCAGGGGTACTACCAGAGGAGGGACAGCTACCCTTCCCGGGATCAGCCCAGGGGAGAAAACAGGGCCCCGTATCAGCCTGAGCGGGTTTCCCAGTTAGAGCGCCAGGTTCAAAACATGGCGCGGGATATGGGTCATATACTGAGGGCACAGCAGAACCCTCAGATCAGCATGCCGGCGCAGAACGCACCCAACTCTGGACCTGGTGCTCCAGAACAATGACGGGGGCAGCACCCCGATAAATCACCGGTTCCCAGGGAGGAGGCACAAAGGGAAGGGGGGTGTAAAGCCTTGGAGGAAGCTTCCTTCCTCACTTGTAAACAGCCCCTGGAAACCCAGGAACCGGAAACAAAATCTCTTGCCCCTGAAAGTCTGCCTCCTAAGGAGCAGAGGGGGGGTAGGAGAAACAAAAGACCCAAACAGACTCAGTTTGAGGAGGAGGTACAGATCTTCCAATTTGAGGGAGAGGGATCCTCAGAGGATCCTGGGAAAAGGATCTTCTCCTTCAGAGAGGGGGGAACTCCTCCCAAAGAAAAATGGGTCCCTAGGGATGCAAATCCAGACTGGGGAGATGTGGAGACTGAGCTACCGCCGCCCACCATCTCATCCCAGAACCAACCGCAAGAAAATCCCCTGGTTCAAACCCATACTGGGGACTGCCTCCAAAAAGGGGGGGGGGCCCAGAACTGGAACCAGGGGAACCCACAATGGCTCTGATCTCCAGTTGCCAACTTTTTCTTTCAGATTCCCAAGGCTCTCCACAGAATTCTGCCCAAAATTCTTTTCTCGCGATGTCCAAAACCAGAAAATTAGCCCACCAGTTGTCCAAAAATGTACATTATCTGTGCCCCCTTGAGGAGAAGGAGGGAAGATATTATGCCCCGGTACAAGTACAGGGGCAGGGTACAATCTCAGCACTGCTGGACACTGGATCTCAAGCTACCCTTCTGTCCAGAAGGGCCTTTGACGAACTGAATGCAGGAAGGGGAGAGAATTACCAAATTCCTCTCACCTCTCTTCCTGGACAATTGCAGAACTTTGACGGGAAGGAAATTCCCGTCGAGGGGACGGCAGACTTGGACATTAAGATCGGGCGACATAAGTTGAAACACCCGGTCATAGTTGTGACCCCAGAGGGCACCCCTTGTTTACTAGGGAATGACCTCCTGAGAAGGTTGTCACCCCTAATAGATTGCGTAAACAAGGTCCTCTGGACTCAGACTAGCCGACCCATAAAATTAAAACAGAGTGTCAACCATGTTAGTTTAAACGGCACATGCCACATGGTTGAACAAAAATCTGACCAAGTAGAATTTCACTTCCAGAACAACCAAATTCCAGACGTGACGGTAATAGCAGTAGGACAACAGACTGGTGATGGGGGGTCCTCTCTATTTCTGAAAATCAACCTTCCTTCCAGTCTAAAGTGGTATTCCACGCTGGAAGGAAACACTCTGAAATTCTATACTAATCCACAATCAGAAACTCCCACTCCTATAGTCCAGAAAGATGTGAAATCAGCTCAAAGCCTGGCTGATATTCAGCAAATTGGAGAGCAGTTGTTCATCCCTGTTCAGTTAAATGATGGGAAGGACTCTGTTCTCGCTCGAGTGTGTGTGAACAACGGTAAGAGCTTCATCAGCGAAGCCATGTTTCGCCAACTCCCAAAAGATCCAGCCATTCCCACCTTCAAACTGATAGACAAATGGGAAATGGACCTGGAAGTACCTAATTCCAAACATCTCCTGCCAAGCAGGTGTATGCTCAAAATCTCCATTGGCAACAAGAGCATAGTCCATAATTGTTGGGTCGTGCGAGACGTCCCTGCCGCCTTTTACTTAGGCAGTGACATTCTCAATCGCTTTGCCATTAGTTTGGACCTAATAAACTTCAAAGCTTGGTCCCGATTAGCGGATAATCCCATGGGCTTTGATGATCCAGAAAAAGCATTTAGGTCAGCTCAATTGCTACCTTATGCAGTTGAAATTCAGGTTAAAGAGGAAGTCACCATCCCAGAAAGGACCCGACAATTCCCCCTGGAAGTGAAAGTTAAAAGGGGACAAGAGTTGAAAAACCCTGATGCTTACATACATCTAAATGCTTCTCTCCAACAGCAAGGGTTGGGGGTAAACCCGACTCCATTAGTCAACATAGAACATGACCCCATTCTAATAGAGGTGGATAACAGCGACTTTAAGAGTATTACTCTAGCCGCAGGCACCATTATTGGAATGGCGGTTGATGACCGACATTTCTCCATTGATCTTGTAAATGAACTGTTAGGACCCATCCCCAAGGACTGTTTTGACAGTGACAGTGATGACAACGCAACACCAGACAGGATTTTTACCCGGCATGGGGGGAACTTCCTGGTGTACACTTCCTGCCCCTATGGTAAGGAAGATGTGACCTGTGACTTCAGGAGGGATGAGGTGATTTTCCAGGTCCATGAGGGCTGCCTTTCCCACCTGAAGCCTCCGGTCCAAATCAGCACTCTGACCAGGGACTTCTCCACCCAGCTGGAGGAGGCCGCGGAGATAGCCAAACCAGAAGTCTTTCCAGGCTTCAGGCAGATGGTGAAAGAGAGAGTCAACCTAGCTGATGCCTGTGTGACCCTGGAACAAAAGCAAAAGTTGAAACAAGTTTTCTTGGATTTCCAAGATCTCTTTGCGGTAGACTCATATGACTGTGGTCGCACCGACATCCACACCACAACAATCCCCACGGACCCTGGCATGACTCCAGTGTTTGTGAAGCAATATCGCTTGCCTCTCGCATCAATGGAGTCCCTTACTGAAATAATTAAGAACCTTGAGTCCCGGGGAATAATCCGTCCAGTCCACAGCACCTTCAATAATCCGGTGCTGGGAATATTGAAGCCAAACGGCCAGTGGAGACTCTGCGCTGACCTCAGGGAGCTCAACAAACGGGTCCATACTTCCCGATGGCCTCTGCCCTACATTGACCAAGGGCTGGCCCAGATCCAGGGGTCACAGGTATTCACTGCAATAGACCTGACCAATGGATACTGGACCGTGCCTGTCAGCAGGGAGGACCAATACAAACTGGCTTTTACCTTTGGGGGCCAGCAGTACACATGGACCCGGACTCCCTTCGGATACCTTAACTCCGGTAATGAGTTCAATATTTTCCTACATAAGGCCATGCCCGACCTGGGTACGAGGGGTAACCTGGCTTATGTAGATGATGTCCTCATCAAAAGTTCATCTGTGGGGGAACACATAGCAGAGATCCGTTATGTTCTGACACAGTTGAGGGCCGCCGGAGCAAAACTTTCCTTTCAGAAAGCACAGTGGTGTAGAACCCGTGTTAATTTCTTGGGGCATGAGATTATTCCTCAGGGTCTCTGTCCCCAGGAAAAGAAAGTGGAAGCACTTCAGAAACTGAAAGACCCCACAACTCTGCGGGAACTAAGGAGCCTCCTTGGACTGACTAATTACAGCAGAAAGTTCATTGAGGGCTACGCAGAGATCACCAGACCCCTGATTCATCTCCTGAAGGGGGGGGTCAAGTGGGAATGGGGTCCAGAACAAGCCGAGGCAGTAAAACAACTCAAAAGAAGCCTCTCACAAGCGCCTTGCCTAGCTTACCCTGTCAGAAACAAGGAGTTCTTCCTGGAGACAGGGTTCTCTAATACGTGCTTGACGGCAGTATTATACCAAAAGCATGACAAGGTCAATAAAGTAATCTCCTATGCGAGCAAAACTTTATCCTCTGTGGAGGAAAAATTCAACGATTGTGAGAAGGCACTCCTGGCAACGGTGTGGGCATTGAAGAATTACCGCCCGTTTATACAGGGGGAACACATCATAGTGGAGACTCCACACCAGCCTCTGCAATATCTCCAAAGTGACAGAATCCGGGCCGGAAATGTGAGTAATTCCCGAATTACTTCCTGGATTCTGTCAATGCAAGGCTTTCCTGTGGAGGTCCGATATGGCCAAAACAAGAAGAGTCCCCTCGCGCAAGGTCTGGCTGACTTGCATGATTGTGCCAGAGAAAACTGTCTCGAGGACGAAAGTCTAAAAATCAAGGACAACATGGAGGCATACCTTAATTCCCCCCACAAAGTCTTTGAAGAGGACAAGTGTGAGGGAATGCCCACTGTCTATGTGGATGGATGCTCTTACCATGTTGACAACGACGGGGAGAAAGAACTGGTGGCCGGCGTAGGGAATGCATGGGTGAATGAGTCCCCAGAACCCTCCGCTGGATACAAAATTGGTCCCCGAAGTAGTCAGGTGGCAGAATTGATGGCTGTGCATCAGGCCATCCTCACTGCTGTCCAGCATCAACTCCACGAACTGGTCATAATCACAGATTCGGATTATGTACGGAACGGGTTCGTGGAGCACCTGGTTAATTGGAAAACCAGAGGCATGTTATGTGCTAACAACAAACCCTTGAAACATGGGAAGTTGATCCAAAACATTGATGATCTGGTCACATCGAATGGGATGACCATCTATTGGAAAAAGATCAAGGGTCATTCCAAAGTAGAGGGACCAGACAAAACTGGAAATGACTTAGCTGATCAGCTGGCCAAAACCGGGGCCATCCAAGGGGATCTAATTGAGATTGAGTCCCTGTTGGGGGAAATCCAGGTCACTGCTATCACTAGGTCCCAGACAAATGCTCACAACGACCTTTCAATTGCACAATGGAGTAAGGAGACCCCTGATGCTGATTTGATTACCGCTCAGAAGGGGGATCCAATAATTGGTAAATTTTACCAGCACCTTGAGGACCCTGAGAACTTTCCCCTGACGGATACCGATTACATTGGGAAAGAGGACCTAAGAGTGTTGATGAAATGTCCAAAAATGTTCCGAATCCAAGACGGTTTGTTGGTAAGGAAATCCAAAGCTGGCCACGACCAGTGGGTGGTTCCTACCTCATTCCGAAGCCTGATGTTAAGTCACGCCCATGATGCGGCCACCGCCGGTCATAGGGGGTTTCACACAACATTGGAAATCTTAAGAGAGGTTGCATACTGGCCACACATGGGCCAGGACCTCAACCAATATTTGAAGGGGTGTCTTGTGTGTGCACAATTTCAGCCATCATCCCTCACGCACCGGGCGCCTTTACAAAAGAGGGGAATGACACTGCCATGGTCAGATTTACAAATCGACTTTGTAGGCCCTGTGATTCGCTCGGCGAGGGGGAATAAGTACATGTTGACGGTGACATGCTTGTTTACCAAGTGGGTGGAATGTCTCCCAGCCCCAAATTGCAAGGCAGAAACTGCAGCGGCCTTGATGATTAACCACATCTTTTCCCGTTTTGGTCTACCTCAAAGGATTGAGTCAGACAGAGGTAGCCACTTCACCAGTGAAGTAATGACAAAGATGTGGGAGATACTGGGGGTCAAGAGAAAGCTGCATATTGCTTATAGACCAGCTTCTTCTGGGGCAGTAGAGAGATATAACCGGACAATTGTGAGCATATTAAAGAAGTTTGTGGCAGATTCTGGGCCAAGTTGGGATATCCGATTACCTCTGGTCCTAATGGCTATCAGATCTACCCCTTCATCTGCAACCAAAATGTCACCATTTGAGTTGATGACTGGGCGCAAGATGGTGCTTCCTCAGCATTTGCTCTATAGGACCCAAGAGCAGACACTGATAAATGCCTCCACTACTCATGAGTATGTAGAGAATTTAAGGAAACACCTCCAACATGCTTTTGCTTATGCTCAGCGGAATCTAGAAAGATCAGCTGATAGCATGAAGACCCATTATGACCTGAAAACTTCCAGGAAGGAATATCAGGTGGGAGACCGGGTCTATCTATACAACTTCCAAAGGAACCAGGCCAAGCAGCGCAAATTTTTGCCTACATGGAAGGGACCCTTTGAGATCGTCGATAAGATCTCCCCTGTGGCCTACAAGATCCGCATCCCCAAAGGCGGTTCGGCAGAGGGGGAAGACAAGTGGGTCCACATAAACCAGTTGAAATGTTGCCATCCCAGGCACACTCTGCAACAACTGGAGGAATCCTCTGGAATCCTAGCAGGCACTGTCTCAGACTAATTCAGTTCCAACCATAAAACATACCACATCTAGTCTCTAAAATATTGTGATTTGCATGAAACTGTCTCTTAGTTATACTGTTTTTTTTTTCTCAAAATAAGAATGTAATGTTTCGTTATGATAAAATGCATATGCTGCCCCACTACCTCAACAGTGGTGGAAAAACGTCTATGAGTAGATATTGCCGCTTTTGCTTTATCATCCTAGGAGAGATGAAACCATGAAGGATGACCAAGAAGAACGATCCGGAGACCGGGAGCAGAGACGCAACGGGCCCGGGGTACCGCCCAATCTTCCCATCAGGACCGGCGAGGAGAACCGATCGATCAGTACCGGATGGAGAAGAAAACGCTGAACTGTGTCATCTACAGAAGAGGAAGAAGATTATGCGGACAGACCGGTGCATGGGTCAAAACCCTTGTGCACGCGACTCCCCATCGACTCAAATTCAAAGTGCAGTCGCGTGGGGGGGACTTGTTGGGTGTCCTGACCCACGTTTAAGCTACCCTGCTACAACATTTGGTGCTGTGGGCTTAGAAAATTCAAGATGGCGGAAAACCCACATGTGCGCTGAAATCCAGGAAAGCTGCGCAGTTTGTGCGCCCACCAAAATGGTTGCCTCACTTGCCACCCACCAGTGCGAGAATGAAAGGCCGGGTTGCCATGAGGGAAATGGGTTGCCAAAGGAAAAACAGTAGCGCCGGTTAGCTTCAAAGCGCTTTAAAACCACCATTGGACTACCCGCACAGTAGTCTGAAACCATTGGGAATGGCAATGCTGATTGCCAAATGCAACCTAGAAGTGTGGGGAATTCATTTCTTAAATCCCAAAAATGAGTGCAGTACCAGTACTCACCACTATCCAAAAGCCGGCGTTTTAAAACCACTCTGTGTGTTTCTGAAGGCAAGTCAAAATGCCTATTTCTAACAGTGCAACATGTGCAAAATATTTACTGAACACCAGCAGACATTGGCAGAATGGAGTTTTGTGTGCCTACAAAATCTGGGAAATAAAGAGCCCAAAAACAATGCTTATAACAAAAATGCTATGGAGTCAGCAGCTTAAGCCTAACTACAACTGGATTTAAAACCACCAAAATCGAAAATGTTAAATTAAATGAGTGACCTATGTTTGGTGTCACATGCCTTTGTAACTGTTGAAATGTCATAGTTTTGCACTTAGAATCAGCATTCTAGCTGCATGTGTAAAATTGCAAGTTAAGTTAAAAAGCAACAAAAAAACCTGCCAGTTAGCTGAAGGTCTGGCTTAAGGAACTTGATTTTGCCTAGCAACTACCCATCAGGAGTGAAACTTGAGTCACCACTGTGTTCCCAGGCCAACCTTCCTTTTGCTGCCCAGGCTAAGGATATGCCATCTATCTGATAATTGAATTTCCTGTGCTCTGCCAGAGAGTGAACAAAGCCCTCTCCACTCAGGCAAAGGTTTTTTATTACAGACGTCGTAAAAAGTGGCTTCCTCCTGGAGAAGCTGGGAGGAGCACTGCCTGTGAGAAGCAAGCTGGCTTGGCAGAAACTGGAAAGACTGGTTTCTGTACCATGTGACCTGAAAAGACACACCCCTGCAGCAAGGATATGGTTTTATAAAAAGGGGGATAATTCATAGAGCGGACATGTGAAAATTTTATAAATGATACCATAATTCTTGTGATTTTTCTGCCCACAGTTTAAGACGTGGTAGGAACCGGTGGTATGTTCAGGGGGGTTTTAGCGGAAAAGTGGATATTACTCTAAATGTGTGCATGTTAAAAATCTGAAACTTCATCAGTTAATGTCCCTACCCCCTGCACACATGTATGTAAAGTTGGGTCCATGTCGGAAATTGAAAAAGCAGTTAAAAAGTGAAATATGTGCCAGTTCTGAATGCAAGCTCCCAGGAAGAGCAGAGTTTGAACAGGGGATACCTCCTGTAATGCATGATGGGTGCATATGATTTTAAAACAATATGTACCTCTGCAAATATGTATTTGTTTCAAATCTAGATTTGTGTGTAAGTTGACAGGAGGAGTGGACTTTCTGCAGGCTGTAAAATGACATCAATCTGACTCACAGTTCAGTTTGCCAATCAAGCGGAGGAATGGAAGTTTGACCAATTAGAAGCTGAGAGAGAGGTAGGGTCAGTGATGCTAGAACACACCCACATTCTAAACACATAAAAGCAGACAGACAGGACAGATAGGGACTTTCCACATTCATTTTTCATCTGCCGCTGAAAGCTCTGCCGGAAAAATCCATACTTACCTCCATCAAACTCCAGAAAGCCAAACTAGAGACTTCAATCTATCCAGAGCAGAGAGACCCAAAGAACCGGTGCCTAGCAGAGACCAGACCCCTGTGAGCAGTTCCAGAGGCCAGGCGCTGTGAGCAGAACCCGGAAAGACCTGACCAGACTGAAGTCCGTGACCAAGTCGCTTTCCTGTTCAAAATCTCTTGTGAGTACTTAGCAAAACTCAGAACACATCTCTTAGTTTAAATTCATCTAATTCAATCTATTTAACCTAAGTAGAACTGCCTCCTAGCTGTCACCTGTCATTCTAGCTGCAAAAATTTGTCACTTGTCATTTTGAAAAAGTGTGCGTTTAAAATTTACAAAACCAAAAACGACCTTTACTAAATTACTCATATCTCCGCAACCGTTTGGGCTAGAGACTTGCAATAACTTTCATTTGGAAGCTGAGATCCCAGGCTTTTCTAGGACCCCAAAACGGTAGAGATAGTCCTTGCGGTTCCTTTGTAATAGCGCTCGGCGCATCCGCGAATTTTACCGCGATTTGCAATTTCTTCACATGTAAAAACTGCTGCTGTTTGCTTTCCATTGGCCAGAAATTCGTTTAACCTGCTAACTATCCCTGCATCATTGCTAGTGTGAGCCTGGACTAATATTAACTAGATACCACTCACCCTGAACCTCTATAAGGGAATTAAAAGCAAATTTAGCATATTTCTCATTCATTGCCAGCACATATCCAAGCATTGCCTGTGTTTTCAAAACTCCTATCTGTTTTCTGTAAGCTTGCTGGGATTGAACTGAATTACAGTTGATTGCATTTCTGAGGACTGTGTGTTTTCCTTCCATTTCCTTGCATTGCATAAAGAGGGGGGGAGGGAATTGCCAGAGAAAAGTGATTACATTGTTTTGTTGAAATCATATTGAGTATTTCTATACTGCATTTCATTCATTGAATATTGCATCCACCTGAGCTACATAAAGCATCCTCTACCACATTATACTTTTGTTCCTATTTACCAGTGTGCTACCTTATCCATTTCAGGTCAACTCATTAGTCATTATAAAGAAGTGTGCTAGTGCCAGATTCTCCGTTGTTAATATTTACCATATCAGATTAAGTGTGATATTCAATTATTAATTTATTATAAAGTGTGATATATATATTTTAATTTATCAAATAAACCTTTTAAACTTGCAAAACAGAACTACTTCTTGGCTCAGTGGGGTCAGGGGGATTCCAAGAGAGGGGTGTTATACAAGGGTAGTCATCCAGGACGCATGAACTGGACCTAAAGATATATCAATAAGGGTTTTCATTCAGTATTCTAGACTAGGCGTTAACTTGGCTGTAGTGCTGAATTGAATCCTCTTACAGCCCTTCCCAGCCATGTCTCCATCCATTTAACAGACATAGTGCACAAATTAGTACATGTATTAGGATCTTTACAAAACAGAAACCACGTGTACCACAATGCACCACTCATTAGTGACAATAAATGACATTCAAAAACACAGTAAAGTAATTCACAAGTCATGATGGTCAGCCAGAGAGAAAACGATCTGCTACACTGAAATTAATAGTGACTGCACTCACATTCCACCGGTACACTGCCGGTCAGTACGCCCGTCATGTCGCCTTAATGGACACCCTCAAGTAGAATGTGTTAAGTCCAAAATACCAAAATGCAACAATCTAGACTACCACCAATACGTGATTGAGAGCTGCCGGCCTTGCCCAATGTAGCTTCATTCATCCATGCGAACACCCACCCATAATGTTGTTATGTAACCCTTTACCTGTCACACATACTACCAATGAATATCTGACCTTGCCTGGTACAACTCAAACCTCCTCACCCTAAAACACAAGTGCAGGGTGGCCGAGAGGAAATGGTGCACTTCATGTACATCCTCTGACAAACTGGCCTGCCGCCTGCCCCAAAGGCAATACCGGCTCCCTGTCCTAACCAAGAAGAGATCCCATATCCAAGCATGCATCTCTGCAAAGGAACTGGCCAATCCTGCCACAGTCTCTACCTCTCCTCTCCCTTCCCAGGCCCTCTGCACGGCACTGGCTTCTAACTTCATCTCTAATATTCTGGAGATCCTGTCCTCACTCTCCTCCTATCCCCTCCCTCCCTCTACTCCCTGCTCTTCCTCTGGCTCTTCTGCACCCACCTCTCCCCCCTCTTTCCCTGCCTTTCCCCCTTTCTCCTCAGATGAGATTTCTAGACATGTCTGATCTGTGAAAGTCTTGTCGAAACAGGTTCACCCCTGTTCCTCTAAAACTATCAAGGACCACATCGACTCCCTGGCTCCCGCCCTGGCTGATTTCTGCAATCACTCCTTCGCCACTGGCGTCTTCCCATCCCCCCTGAAGCACTCCCTTGTGCACCTTCTTCTTAAGAAACCCTCTACGGACCCCTCCTGCCCTGCTAACTATCGCCCAATCTCCATCACCCCCTCCCTGGGCAAGCTCCTGGAGAAACTGGCCATCTCCCAGCTTAATCGCCACACTGATTCTGTTGGTTGTCTTCATGATCATCAGTCTGGCTTCAGAGCTGCAAGAAACATGGGAACTGCTCTCCTGAACATCCGTAAAGACCTGCTCTCCAACCTCGACTCTAACACCCCTTGCGTCCTCATCCTGCTCTTTCTCTCTTCTGCCTTTGACATGGTCAGCCATGACATCCTTCTCAACCATCTCCGTGATAACCTGGGTATCACTGGTCAGGCTCTGGAGTGGCTTTCTTCTTTCCTCTCTGGCCGACCCTCCCAGGTCCAACTTAGGTCCTTCTTCTCTACTATCTTCTCTTCTTCTCTACCTGTGGTGTCCCCCAGGGCTCTAACCTCTCTCCCTGCCTGTTCAACCAATACCTGTCACTCCTTCCCGAGCGCATCGCCGCTGTGCCCCAACTGTCAGTGCTATGCGGATGACACCCTGCTCATTTTCAGGCTACTCTCGGCCTCCTCCTCTCCTTCCCTCATCTCTGACTGTCTGTCTGCTATCCAGGAGTTGTGTGCCGCCAATGACCTCTGCCTTAATGCCAGTATGACTGAGATTCTCCTCATCGGCACACCCACTCCCTCCTTTCCTATAGCTCTCTGGCTGGCCTCTCTTGGCCCTCTTCCTGCTCCCACTGTCAAGGCTAAAAACCTTGGGGTTATCATTGACTCCACACTCTCCTTCTCTCCTCACATCTCTGACGTCTCTAAGAAGTCACACTACCAGCTGCACCTCCTCAGAAGCATTCTTCCTTTCCTCTCCTTCCCCTAGAATCTCACTGTCTTCAGAGCTCTGGTCCAGGCTGGACTATTTCAACAGCCTCTCTCTAAATCTGCCTGCCTCTACTCTCTGCCCTCCGCAACTCATCCAGAACAGGACTGCGAGACTTGTCCTTGGCCTCAAGCCTAGGGATCGTATCTCTCCAGGACTGAAATCTCTGCACTGGCTCCCAGTAGCTGCGAGGATTAAGTTCAAAACCCTCTGCATGGTCCACAAGGCTGCCTGGGGCCTTAATACCTTCAACTCTCTCTTCCTAAATATCTTCCTTCTCGAGCTCTTCGCTCCTCCGCCTCCAACTCCCTCAGGGTCAGTCCGTTCTCCAAGCAACGAGTTGGTGGTAGATCTCTTTCCCCGGCTGGTGCCTCCATGTGGAACAGCCTCCCTGCCTCCCTTAAACTTGAGGAGAACCATCTCCGGTTCTGGAAGCACCTCAAAACCTTTCTCTTTGCGTCTGCTTTTTCTCCTACTCTGCTCTGCTGACCTCGTGGCTGTAATCGGAACTCACTGGCTGCCTGGTCACCCTCTGATCTCTGGCCCCGGTCCCTCCCCCACCAGCATCACACACCTGCACTTCCTGCCTGGCAACCCCCGCACTTGGGGACTCTTTCTGTATCCCTACAGTCCCCCTACCAGCCCTTGACACCTGATGTCTGCACTTACCCTGCACTTGCCACATGCTGACCTTTACTTACTTATTGTTGTTATCTGTTCCCATGTACTGCACTTTCCCTGCCCCCTTCCCATGCACTTGCGCGATCTGAATGATACCTGGCGTAGTAGGATCGTTGTCTGTCCTGCCTTGTTCCCCTCCTTTGCCTTGTCGCGCCTTGAAACACTTGTGTATAGGTGTGTTATAAATGCCATATCATATCTCATATCATCATATCATATCGGTAATGGTGTATATGGATACATACATGAAGTACTGTAGATGTAGATTGCATACCGTGAAGACCACTGAATAACAAATGTTAATTAGGCAAATGTGTACAGTGCCACTGTATTGGCACAGTCCACTTTTATCTGTAACACATCAATGAGATTTGAGTTCATTGTTAGCTGTACTTGATTTGTGAGAGTGCAGGTTCTTAGTGAATGGGCCATATGACAGCAACTGAATCTAACTCCCCCACCACCCCATGCATATGCCCTAAGTTCACTTAAGGGGTACATAGCCAATTACATATGTCATGTACAGTTATAATTCCCTGTGCATAGGTGACTTATAGAATGTACACTGTACAGCCTGTGCCAACATGGAATGACCACATACATCACAAGTACCCTTTCTCTTGCTCCAATGCAGGTGATGCTGGGTATCCAGGTATCCTCTGATGGCATGGCTCATGACCCCCATCAGACAACCCCAGAACAAGCACGAAGAGGCCTATAACCATGCACATGTACGCACTCGTTGTACCATCGAGCAGACGTTTGGCCTGTTGACGGCCAGGTTCCGCTGCTTCAGCAAGTCAGGGGGAGCCCTCATTTACGGGCCAGAGAAGGTCGGCAAAATCATGCTGGTATGTGCCATGCTGCACAACATGTGCATCCAGTGCAATGCCCCCCTGCCCCCTGACATGGACATGATACCACCCGAGGACGAGGATGAGGATGAAGAAGATGTAGGAAATGCACCGCGCCACAATGGCAATGATGGTCATGCCACACGGCAAGAGTTAATTCATCACTACTTTTTATGTACTGTTACACACTGAGCACTGGACATGGATCACACTGAGCACTGGACACTGTTCATGATTAAATGCACTCAAGCAATGTCCAGTCATGTTTGTTTGAAATACCATGTGTATTGCAACACGATTAATTATGTACAGTGAATGACATTGCCTACCACTACAATCCTGTTGTACTGACCCCACACACCCCTCCCCAGCTACCCCCAAATCCCCTCGCCAACTACCCCCACACCCCCTCCCAAACTACTCCTGCCCCTTGGCCTATTTACGCCATCTTTTAGGTGGATGGGGGTGCCCCTCTGGTGGGCGATTGAGCCGCTACGAATGACGCACAGGGCTACTTTGCATCAAACTCGTCGGTGTTGTGCTTGAGGATGGGGCCAGTGGGGTGGTGATGTGGTGTTGTTCCGCAATTGTGTGGACCAACAGGTTGATTGACTCCACCAGTGAAGACATGGTCCCATTGCCCTCCCTCACACACCTCGCCAGGTGGTACATCCCCTCCGTGGCTCTGCTCAGCATTCGGGCGGTGTTCCGTGAGGTGTCCTCCATGTTCTGGCGCTTGAGTTGTGACTCAGTAAGGTACTGCTGCACCCATGCGTGCATTGCCTGCTGCCTTTCCTCCATCCTGGTGAGGCGCCCCTTAATGTCACATATATGACAGAGTCCCGGTTGTGGCATGGGTGGTGGGCTCTGAGGGTGTGTGAGACTGAACACTGCAGCATCCACATGGCTAACGTCGCTGAGTGTGTCGTGCACACTGGCCTCCACAATGCTGTGGCATCCAGACACTTGTGTTGGTTGTGCTGGCTCATCCTGCTGGCTGGGGACCAGGGAAACAAGTTCTTCCTGCTGGCTGGGGTCCAGGAAAACAGGTTCATCCTGCCACCTGGGGTCTGATGAAACAGGTTCATCCTTCTGGCTGGGGTCCAGGGAAACAGGTTCATCCTGCTGACTGGGGTCCGGGGAAACAGGTTCATCCTGCTGGCTGGGGTCCGGGGTAACAGGTTCATCCTGCTGGTGGGCTGTTTAGCAGCAGGTGTTTGGGGCTGGCGGGGCTGCTTGGCACCAGGTGTTTGGGGCTGGCGGGGCTGCTTGGCAGCAGGTGTCAGGTGTCTCCTGCTGGCGGTGCTGCTTGGCAGCAGGTGTTTGGGGCTGGCGGGGCTGCTTGGCAGCAGGTGTTTCCTGCTGGCAGGGAGGTGGGGGGCTGGGCCAAAGGTGTTGTGGCACGCTCTGGTTTTGTGGTGAATGTGCTTGGATCCTGGCTCGAGGTGGTGGATTTCTTGTGGCAGGGCCTTGCTGTAGTGCGCCTGGATGTGGTTGCATGTTCTGCTATGCTGTCAAATGATTTGCCTGTGGCGGACAGTGAGACAGGGCATAAGTAATGGATGTTTATCCATCAGACAGACATCAATTCTAGTACATTCTGAGTCATGTGTGCATTGTCATGGACATGGTGGAGGGCATGGCATGGTGCACACATGAATGTGTGGGGGATGCAGTGTGGGTGCATGTTTGTAGTGTGGTCATGGAGTGCTCAGTGTCTGTTGCTTAGGGTACTGGTGTTTACCGGTTTGGGTGTTATGGGCATGCCACACGAGCTGTGTGACATGTTCAGTCCGATGGTGAAACGGATGTGTTCCACTTGTGGCTGTTGCTGTGTTGATGTCGATTCAGCATGAAGGGACATGGTGGGTGTGACAGATGTGCAACAGGTGTCATTGATGTGTGCATCTTGTCATGACGTGGCTTTGGCCATGTGGTGGTACGGCAGTGATGACAGCAGTTGGCCCTTGTCTGGGTGATGTGTGTCTGTGAGAATGCAGATGCTACTTGTGTGGCCGATGCAGGGGACATGTGGGGTATGTCAGTGGTGTTTGGTTTTGTGTTGCAGCCAAGTACATTGTGCATGTGTGAAACAAGGTTTCCCGTGGATGGAATGGCAGCAGGGATCAGGTTCCACAAACTTGACATATTGACCTGGACATTTGCATTGGGGCTACAAGGTGTGTAATGTGACTTTGGGGTTACGGAGACTCACCGGCATCATCGGTTGTCGCACCTCCCACCTCCGCATCTCCAACTCCCTCTATGGCCTCCATGTGCAGGACAATGCTGGACGTCTCCTCCCACGCCTACAGTTTGATAGGGGATGGTGCTCCCCCTCCTGTGGCCAGGCCCTCGCTGCACTGTGCGGCAATGAGGTTGCGGACACAGAGACGTTGGGCGCACCACCTCTTGCAATCTCGCACAGTCTGGGGTGTTGTCCCCACCACCGAGACATTACGGGCAACATCCTCCCATATGGCCTTCTTGCATATTTGTGCTTGGCACCGCAGATATGTGCAGAATACTTCTTCTGCATGCTCCTAAAGGGTGTCAGCCAGCATGTTCAATTCAGGTTCACTGAACCTGGGCTTGCGGCGACGGACAACAGGTTGCCTTGAAGACATGTTCCTCTGTGTTGGTAGGTGCTCAGATTTTGAGTAACACCCCTGTAGACTGAGGATGGCAATGTATTATGTTTTTATAATCGCCGCCGGTGCATTTCCTGTTCTGGAGCGATGATGTTATTTCTGGTGATGGTAATACCGACACTGGTAATTACGGACTACTCAGTGCCAGAGTCGGAGTCTGCATCAGCGAGGATGCCGGTATCGGGGGTTTTGTTTTGGGGCAGTCACAGGCATGCTGGTGCTACCATTTCCAGCATGCCATATAGCGTGTGCACGCTGACTCAGAATCTACTGTAGATTCCGCCAGGAGTGCTACACGGACACGTTAGCACCGGCATGCCAGTAATTTTGATTTTTTACAGGCAAACTGATAAAACTCACAGCCGGTCTGATAGCACAGCGAGTAGAGGGCTCGCTTTGACATCTGTGCAGAGCCTACTGATTCAGGTTCAAATCCCGGCAGGGCCAAACTCAGCCTTTCATCCTTCTGAGGTCAATAAATGAGCACCACACATCGTTGGTAATAATAAGCAGCGCTCAGATGCCTGTGGGTTCGCAGCGCTACATAAATGCTATATTATTATTATTGTGTTTATTATTATTATTATTATAACTAGGCCCAATATCTATTTTGTATCACTTGTTGTACCAGGGGCTGCCTGAGGCAGTGCAGAAACAATTAAAAAATATAGTGGGAGTGGAAGTGAAACCATGGGCAAAGATTCAGTTGACTATAGTTCACCACTGTCGGTTAAAACAAGAGAAAGATAGAGATAGAATTGAGGAAAGAAAGCTGGAGAAAGCAAAACTAGTTCAGAAAAAACCTTCAAAGTTTTCAGTGGTTGGAGCAGTGTTAACCAGTGAAGAAGGTGTGACAATACAGGAAGCACAGCAGGTACGACCAATAGATAACAGAAATTTTGCAGGAAGGGGAGAGTATTGTTATTTCCCACACGGAAGAGGGGCTGCGCCCAGAGGAAGAGGGTTTGGATTCCAGGCTCCACTGGGAGGAGGATTTAATGGAAGACAGCCTAGGCTTGGAGGACAGACACTGCAATGTTGGACATGTGGAAAAATGGGGCACATTTCCTGGGTCTGAAGAAGCAGGGGAGGAATACAACAGAATTGTGAAGATCAAAGAAAGGGGACAGCATATCCCCACCTTGTACAGTAGAACCAACTGAATATTATGCCCAGGATCACACCCACCATCAGACAGAGCCCACAAATGTAACCTACACAGCAAGGAATACCGACCCAAAAACAACAAGCACCAATGCAAGCACAGCAAGCTCCTATGCAGACACAGCAGATATCAATACACACACAAGCACCTGTACAATAGAATACAGCAGCACCATTGAACAAAAACATATTGTCACAGATACCCACACCCAGGATAGGGGGTGTGACAGTAGTGGGAGGGAATCCTTTCACCATCACAGGACTGAACTTATACCCACAATAGGACAGCCCACAGAAAGACTTGATGTGTTTCATCCTATCAGTTATACTAGAGCCACAAGAGGAACCGAGAGTCGGGGTAACCATAGGTGAAAAAGCATTTTCCTCCCTTGTAGATAGGGGGGAGTAACTTGATCTTGTGATATAAAGGGAACATACCCAATGTCAGGCATTGCCATGAATTTGCAGGGATTCTCTGGGTGAAAAGTACAGTTCCTTTTACTGACGACTTACCTATTACAAGAGGAGAACACAACCTTTCTATGCCATTATTATATTCCCGCAAAGTGCCAGTCAACATACTGGGGAGAGATTTGATGAGTAAACTGAACATGACAATGAGATTTACTGACCAGGGGATAATATGTTCTACTCCAGGGATTCATTATGTAAATGCACAAGAATTCATAACAGCTTTCTATGGCCAGAAAACACAAAAGGGCATGCCATAAGACCCAGAAGTATTCCTTTACGGAGTACACATACTGTTAGCCTGGCTTGCAAGAATACAGGGCAGACTATTACGATTACCCACAGAGTTTTTGTTCAAACCAGAAATACACATTGATGAGGAAGGAGTGCAAGTGATTACAATAGAGCTACAACCAGCATTAATGAGGGTTGATGATGAGGGAATACATTGGAGGACAGGGATAGCTCTTGATGAAGGACATAAACTGACTGATCTGACATATGAAGATTTGTTTGCAGATGATGGCTGAGATGTTGAAGTAATGCTTCACATAAGTCTTACTTATCAGCTAAAAATGGACAACAGAAAAATACCTCAGAGGATGTAATTAGTAAACAAGATACTGTCTATTCTTCAGGAAGATTTATCAAAAGTACCAAGCATATTGTGGACCAGTAGTCCATATGATGTTGATCTAGTGAAAGGAGTAAGGGCAGTCAAAATGTAAATTGAAGTAAAGAGCTATTTTACCACAGGTGAGACAATAGCAAATCTTAAAGGAAGCTGATGAAGGTATTTATGAGAAAATTGGCACTCTAATGCGACAAGAGTTATTGGCGGCATTAGAATCCCCATTCAACAAGGCTGTGTGCATAGTGAAAAAGGCAACTGGGTTGTGGAGATTTATTCAGGATGTGTGCCCCCTGAACAATATAGTTGAGGCTGAGTTCCCATTGGTCCCAAACCCAGCTACAATTTTGTGTAATATCCCATCCGCAGATAAATATTTCACAGTCGTTGACTTTAAAAATGCCTTCTTTTCTATCCTCCTTCATGAGGAGTCCCAGAATTTGACCTTGTTTACATATAGCAGAAAGAAAGCAAAAACATACTTGTTTACCTCAAGGGTACTGTGAGTCAACCTCAGTGGTAAACCAAGTACTTCAGATGGATTTGTATGTAGACAACATTTTTATGCTGATGACAGTGTTGGCAGACAAAGAGTACAAGGTCTACAAAGAAAAAATGCAATTTTGTCAGGGAGAGTCCTATACAAAGGCCAGCTAATATCCCAAGAAGGAAGAAAAGTAACCCCCGAGAGAGCAGAAGTGATTATGAAGACCGCCAGATCACAAACAGTGAGGGAATTGCAGCAGTTTTTCGACCTTTGGAATTACTGCAGGGCATGGGTCTTTGACTGCAGTATGTATGTCAGACCACTTTTAAAAGCACTCAACGAAACAGAGACGGACAACATTGACATAGCCTGGACAGGTGAAATGATAGATGCTTTCAATGAATTGAAAATGGCAATATGCACAGCACCTTTGTTAGGTATCTCTGATTTTAATGCAGGATTCCTTCTATTTTCAGATTTGAAAAGAGTACTAGCATTTAACAGTGGGATCTTAGATCCAGTGATGAGAATCCATTATCCATGTGAACAAGCATTGGCGACAGCAGCCTTTGCAAATGAGCAATCTGCTAGCATCACACTGGGCTGTGCAGTAACATCATATGTCGAGCATGCCCTGTTTGATATTCTTGAAAAGCTTACAAGCACATTTACACACAGAGAGCTTCCAGCTATGAGGTGATTATATCAAACCCATCAATCAAATTTTTTAGATGCAGAGTAGTGAATCCAGCCAGATGCATATGAGAGCCAGTAAAAGAAGGGGACAATGTGCATGATTGCACCACATACACTGAAGATCATAATGAGATACCACCCATTAAAGAAAATTCCCTAGGAGTGGGGACAATCCTCTTTATTGATGGTTCATCACTAATAGATCAGTTGTGAAAGTGAAATTGGATAACAGCTTTGAGACAATGATAAGTACGGGATAGCCACTGCATTTCTCGACACAAGCATTAGAATAGGTAGCGCTAAATGTGGCACTCGAAACACATGAAGACCAGGTGGTAATAGTGTATTCTGACTCCATCTATGTGACATCAACCATAGACACAGGGCTGTCATGTTGGAAGAGGCGTGGGTTATTACACGCAGATGCCATGCCAGTGCAACATGTGCTGCTTACCTCCAGATGTCCTTGCGGGGGTGCCCGTCTTCGGTGGTTGGCTGTATACGTGGACTCCCCTCCCATGATCAGGTGTGATGAGAAGCCCAAAACACTCTGTCTCCACTGAGTTTGCCGGCTGGTGCTTTCACCGGCAAACTGTGCAGCCTGTCCAGGTTGGAGTGTTTTGGGATTCATATGCACCCTAGTTGATGTGATGAGGACAGACACTGACTGGAATGGCAACAGGTGTATGACCTAAGGGCAATAAGTGAAGACACTTAGTAGGGGTTTGGTTCTCGTTCCCTCTACCAACCACTCTAACCTTTCCCTCCTAGGGCTGCTGGCTGGCAGGGGCACAGGCTCACCTTGATGTGTAGCGGAAAACCTTGCTTGTATGCTCCAACACCGGGCCCAGTTACTTCACTGGGCTTCTGTGGTCCAGTCCGGCTGTGACACACTAGTTTCCTGGTGAGTAGCGATGCTTCAGGTAAGTAAAGTCTCCGAGTGATGAACAGCAACATCACTGCTAGGCGCGAGTCTTTAACAAGTCTGCAGCTTGGTTAATGTCAGTTTACAGTGTAAAGGTACAGTTGCAGTTTTAGTTAAATGTTTGTTTCCAACATAGATGTACCGCGTTAGCTGCTTTGATGTATTTCTTAAAGTACGGGATGCGCAGCGTGGCAAAATGCAGGCGCTGCGTAATGTT
Source organism: Ambystoma mexicanum (assembly GCF_040938575.1). Classification (NCBI taxonomy): domain Eukaryota; kingdom Metazoa; phylum Chordata; class Amphibia; order Caudata; family Ambystomatidae; genus Ambystoma; species Ambystoma mexicanum. Next base: position 276,715,444 of record NC_090929.1, on the reverse strand, counting down.
GTGATTAATGTTTTGCTTTCTCCCTGCATGTCCGCATGGTATCAGAAGTACTGCCGGAATGCTGGCTGGGTCGGGAGCTGCGGTCAAGTGAAGTCTGCGTGGCATCAGAAGTTTGTTTGTTTGTTTGTTTTTTATTAATAATGCGTGCCAGACCCGAGGGTATCAGGGCGCAGGACTCTACAAGAAAGTTTTCAGCTTGGTTACAATGCTTTACAAATATATACAATACAATACAAAAATACAAATACAAAGTAAACAATATGGAATCAGAAGTACATACAGCTAGGTAAGGACAGCGGATGCAGAGCAGTCAAGTGGGTGATAGAGGATATGGATGGACAGGGATGGCTGAGCAGGCAGGAGGCCAGAGAAGAAGTGTGCGGAGAAGTGGGATAGACTGATGCATGGATGCTATAGTATATAAAAAAAATGGAGTGCATGGAATCTACTGTATATACAAAGTAGTATAGGGCAGTTTAACAGTCATTTTCTTTGATCCAGTTAGTGATATTAAGTCTGACGTGTGGGCATGTTTGGTCAGCCAGGGAGTAAAGAGTTCCACAGCTGAGCAGCTTTGACTGGGAAGCTGCATCCTCCAGTTTTTGATCGTTTAAATCTGGGTATTGTTAGAAGGTTGGAGTTGGCTAATCTTGTTGGACGATTGGAGGATTGTCTCTTTAATCTGTCTATTAGATAGCGTGGGGCTGGTTTATTTAGGCATTTGTATGTGAGTGAGGCTCTTTTTGACAGGATTTTATCGCTAGTGGTGAGCCAGTTGTTCCTTCTTCTTATCTCTGAGATGTGAGTTTTGTTTTGCTATACCCAGTGCCGCTCTGAGGGCATTATTTTGTAGGATCTGGATTTTATTAATTATATACTTGTTGGCCCCCGGGTATAAAACATTACAATAATCCAATTTTGAAAGAATTAGTGCTCTAGCCAATGTGATACAACTGTGTGTGGAGAGGAAGGGCTTGGCAGCTCTAATTAGCTTACAAGTGTACGCTGTTTCAGAAGCCATGGAGTTGACATGTTTGGTGAAGGAGAGGGTGGCGTCTAAGTAAAGATCTCATGTTTTGACTTCTTTGGCTACTTTGATTGAATTGCCATCAATATTAATGCCAGAATATTTGTGGCCTAGTTTGTTCAGATTGGGGGTGGTGCCGAGGATGATGAGTTGGTATCAGGTAATATTATCCCCACCAAAAATATTGCCGTACATATGGTCGTCGGGAACGGCCAGAGGCGATATTTTTGGTTGGGATAATTTATGGGGTAAATGGATGGGGGGGTTGCGGTGGTGTCCCCCGCTCCCTTTTAAAATATATGGGGGTTGCGGGGGTGTCCCCCGCAGGTTCCATGGGGTAATATTGCCGCAAAAATATGGCAAAAATTTTGTATGGCGATATTTTTGCTGCAATATTATCACATGGAACCGATGAGTTCTGTCTTATCATCATTCAGGCCTAGACCGTGGGCATCCATCCATGCCTGGATGATGAGGTACACCTTTTTCACCAAGGCCAAATCCTTGTCATAATCTCCCGTCAGCGGTATGAGGATCTGGGTATCATCTGCATAGTTAGTGTAGGTAATACCAAGATCATCTAGATCATCAAAAAGGGGCTTTGTGATTATATTGTACATGTTGGGTGAGACGCAGGAACCCTGTGGAACCCCGCAGGTGATGGGAATGGGGTTGGCTGATGCTGATGGCAAAAAGACGTGCACAGTCCTGTTATTCAGAAAGGATTGTATCCAGCCTATTGCTTCTTGCGAGAAGTGTGCAGCTGTGTCCAGATGGTTGCAGAGGAATCCTAGAAGATGGTTGTGTTCCAAATATTTCTGAATTTGGAGGTATGCGACTCTGTCTAGGATTTTAAGCAGGAAAGGGACTGCGGTGATGGGTCTGTAGTTAGTGGGAATGGAATGGTGTAATGATTGTTGTTGTAAGGAGTGGGCATACCCAGGACTCCTTGAGGTTGCTAGGTATGGTGCTGGTGGAGAAGGATGCTTTGATTAGTTTAGAGAGGAAGGGGGATAGATCTCTAGCAGCGTCTTTAGTGAGTTGGGCAGGGCAATGGTCTCCCTGGCAATTAGACGGTTTCAAGGTGAGGATCATTTTTCTAGGATAGATACTTTGGTGAAGTTGAAACTGTGTGTCGGTTTGTGAGTAGACGTGGGCGTGTAAGGTTGTGTGGTAGGTTTGTGGAGGAGGTCATTTTCTTTAGTGATCTTGTCTTGTAGGATAGCTACTTTGTTGGTCAAGGCTTTTTGAATACTGGTGCAGCAGTTTTTTTCCTTCACACAGGTATCTTGTACAGGGAATGGCGTTTCCAGTTCTTTAAGGATTATGAATAATTATTTTATGCTTGAATTGGCTTGTAGACTTCTCGTATTATATGTGTCTTGCATGGCTAATATTATTTCCTTTTTGTGCTGGGTAGATATTTTGATAAGGTTGGATCTGTTATCGTCTGATGGATGGTGTCTCCAAGTGGCTTCACTCTTCCTTTTATCCAGTCTCAGTGATTTAAGGTAGGGGGAGAACCAGGAATTCAGGTGCATTTTAGGTTTACTCTTTCTTGTTTTTAGAGAGGCAATGGAGTCTAGTGCTTCAGGCATAATTTTGTTGTATTCCTCGACTAGGAGGGTTGGATTAGTGGAGTCTGATAGGGAGTTCAGCGTTGGTAGTATTAGGGGAACGAATTTCTCAGCGGTCATTTTTTTTTCATTTCTAGTGGCTATGGCAGGGGCCATAGGGGTGTTATTGGGGCCTGGAGTTATGGCTTCTAGTCAGAAAGCTAGGAGGTGGTGGTGCGTCCAGGGCTCTGGGGTAATAGCCGTGATAGTGGTGCTGCAGTTATGGTCTGCCACCCAATCAAGAGTTCTTCCTTTAATGTGGGTAGGAAGGGTTACTCTTTGGCTAAAGCCTAGTTCCGTATGAGAGGCAGTGATTAGTTCGGCTTGCTGATTTTTAGGGTTTTGAAACCCCAGGTTGAAGTCACATAATAGTAGGACTTGTGAGGTATTTTTAAGGTTGTCGGACAGGATAGTGGTTAAGTCCTCTTCAAAAGACATTATGGGGCTAGGTGGTCTGTATAGTAAGTGGATAGTGGGAGTTTTGGAATTGGAGATTGGTAGTTTGGCGGTAAGGGATTCATAGGATTTAATGCCAGGTGTGGGGACTAGTATCATGTTTAAGTTAGTTTTAGCTATTATGGCTATACCTCCGCCGCGGGTCTCATTTCTGTCGGCTCTGAGTATAGTGTAGTCCTCGGGGACTGCGAGCATGAGGGCTGGGCCGGCTGCCGTATGAAGCCATGATTCAGTAATGGCCATGAAGTCTAGCTTTTCTATCTTTATAAGGACTGCTATGTCTGTTGCATGTGCCACTAATGAGCGGGCTTTGAGTTGTGGGGCCTGTATGTGATTTTAAAGGGATTTGGTGCCAGAATGCTGGCCGGGTCGGGAGCTGTGGTCAAGTGAATGTAAGCAGACTTGGAAAAGAGGGCAGTTCATGAGGCAAATGCAAGTGCTCACCTGTGTATGTTGTTTTCTCGTGCAGATCCCCACAGTGATGAAAGCGATTGCGGAAAGGTGACTAAAACGGAGCTTCCTGCTGCTGATGAGCAGAGCGGGTGAACGCCTGGACTCCGATGGGCATTCCCACTGCTGGGATATGCCGGGCTGGACATGGCACAAATGGTAAGCATTGCACTGCACTGAAGCAGGAAAAACACCAAGCACAGGTTGCAGCCCAGGACGTGGTTATATAGCCCTGGGCTGCACCCTTGAACACTAGACCACCAGGGATCCTTTCAGAACTGGTAACTTGGGAGCCATCTTGAGTGCCATTGACTGGCCCAATTTAGCGGCAGCCATCTTGGTATAGGCTCACATGTTTACTACACTGCTGCTTACGCCAGCCAGCCACCCTATGCACCCAAGCCCTGCCAATGTGATGGGTATGGGGGAGCTGACCCAATGTCCTAGTTGAGCTGGCCAGATGGCTATAATGAGGAGACTTGCTTGCTCCTCCCCTGGGAATCGTGACAACGCTATTGGACAGACTCATAAACGCACTCCAACTCCCATTGGCCATCGCTGTGGTGAAGTGCGCAGCACACATTAAAGGTACAGATTTAATTTCTCGCAACAGCAAGGCTGCCGATTTAGCAGCAAATAGAGCACTACATTTTCCAGAAAATATCTGAATTTGACACTGCACCAGATAAGTACACACGTGCACGCAACATGGTATTTAAGGAAGGTTTTAATACATTACCCATAGCCCAAATAACTGAATTACTTTGAAGAGAAGCACCAGAAGAACAATAATCATGGAAACAAAGGGGGCGCTCATTGTCCCCCAAAGGTGCAATGTGGGGGCAGGACAGCACCATGAAACCAGATACTCCCTTGGGATTGCTTTAAATAGCATTAGACCAGTTACATCATCCAGCACACACAACACAAGAGTGTTTTGCAGTATTGATCTCTGAAGAATGGTTAGTTCTGAACCTGGTAGAGCATGTTTCTGAGTTTGCTGTGAACTACCTAACATTCCAACAGTTTACTGCTGGGCACACATTGTGGACAGTGAGAGGAGCAATACCCTTTCATAAAGGACCCTTACAGCTTTTGCATATAGTCTATGTAGACATGATCCAAATTTGTAACGGCTACAGATATATGCAAGCTGTTGTATGTCTCTTTTCCCGATGGATTGAAGCAGGCCCATGCACACATCCTGATGCCACATGTGCTGCAAAGTTTGTTGTGCGTGAGGTCATCCCAAGGTGGAGAGTGTGCAAAGTGCTCAGGTCTGACAGTGGACCACATTCTGTAAATGAAGTGTTTGAGCACATCACAATTCTGATGGGTATTAAGCATAAATTATCTTCCACTTATCACCCACAAGCAAACAGTATTTTCTAATGCCGCAACAGCTTCTTCAACGAGTACATTGCAAAATTAAAAGTGACCCTGAAAAAAGGATGGCTCTATGCCTACCTTTAGCCCTATTTGCATTACATAATCAGCCCGGCTCAGACCGTCACTTAACTACACATGAGCTGGTGACAGGACGTTGTATGCGTGTACCTCTTGCTCCTCCCACTCGAGCACAGACTGATGCACATAGTGGTTCAAGTGTATTGGGAACTGAAATGCATGATTATTTGACTGCTATGATGGAAAGTGTTACATTTGTATATCTCGACAGCTTCGAGTGGGACAAGGAAAGTCGAAGAATATTGATGAAGACAGCAAACAAATTGATACTACAGCAGTTCTGAAGCCTTTAAATGTATACCCACAAGACATGTTCCTCTGCAGAAACTTCATGCGCCGCTCTTTCATGGAAGAATTGACACAAGGTGCAGCCACGCCTGTCTTCCTCACACCTTGACACAAGCGGCTGTCAAGGTGTGAGGAAGACAGGCGTGGCTGCACCTTGGTGACTTCAAACCCTTCAAAGAAGAGACCCCCTGCCACAACAACCTGAATCTGAAAATGAAGAAGTGATGAGTTGAGTACAGACAAGAGTAATGGGAATAGCAAACCAGCAACTAGAATTATAAAAAGGCAGTGTTCCTTTCAGTTTTAACAGCAAAAGAGGAGAATGAGTGGCCATTTGTTCCAGCTATACCTGCATGAGACAATGAGTAGAACTTTAACAAAACAAAAAAAAACATACACACTAATGCTGCTTCCCCTAACAATTATATTTCTTATGGCTTTATCTCATTTATTGAATACTTACCCTGCTCTAGGAGTGCAAAATATAAGCCTTGCTGTGCTGTTGATGAATTTAAAACCTATTTTATATTTTTAAATAATATTTCTTGCTGTATTAATGCAGTTTTCCAGTGAACACTGACCTTTTGAAGAAGCTGAAAGGAATATTTTCGGCACATAAAAATGTTACTTTTCATTTTTGTTAGATATTCGATGTTTGCACTAAGATTAAATAATACTCCCAGCTATTTGCAGAAAGTATATACGCTAGCAATAATGCTCAAAGCAACTTTTGCACATTTTGCAGTCTCTATTTTATTATACTTAGTCTTCTAGAGAGATCATCCCATACAATACAGCTAAACCAGTCCATGGAAATATATCTAAAATTACCATGACAAATGAAGCACCAATAAATGAATTTCCTGTGGGAAGCACACACGTGAAAAGATTGAAGAGAAGCATGCCCAATGCCTTTGGGCACATTCATCTTAATATAGCGGATTCTGCTCACGTTGCCAATAATTAATGGTACCAGCACCTGAGCAAAGCGGGAAGGGAGATGTCTAAGCAGTGCTGTTATGTTTGCTCCCTGTCACCCTCCGCCATGAGAGCTTCCAGATCATTTATAGCCCCAGAAGTACCCAAATATTATGCACACACTTAGCACTCTGAATGACTCGGGGGGCAATTTGAAGGAAGATGGGCCACTTTACGATGGATGTCAAAAAACATGTTCCCCTATAAGGATAACTATATGCAAACAACAACTATGATGGATAATCCAAAGATTAAAAATAAGATGATACAGTATATTTTGCAAGGCCCAAATAAAGGAGACGCTACATTAGTAGATCACAAGTTGTACAATGCCCAAATGTTGTATGGAGAGAGACACCTGGGTGCCAGGGTGCTGGGTGAGACCCCAGTTATTCATATATGACTCTTATGTACTTCAGCAGGATGGGATGTAGGAATGATGGGATGCAAAGCACAAGCATGCCTGTTGGTACCAGTATACCAGTGATGCGGTACGGACTGCAAATGATATATGTCTCATGGAATGGGCTGACTATTCCAAATTGCTCACATGGGTAGAAGACGCAACAGGCCCCTTACCCATAATACCCATAGAAAAGCCACATTATGTTTCAAGAATGCTGGGGCGGTGAAAGTGGGCAAAAAGGATGCAAACACATTTTTGAAGTACCATCAATGAAGGTGGGCACAGCGGTATTAATCGACTATTGGGCCTTTGGTTTAAAAGCTTACATGCAACTACCCAGGAATTGGGGAGGGCTGTGTTCGATAGTAACACTAGGGACACCAACCTCAAAGTGACATACAAGTTGGCGGCTTTCCCCAAATGAGCACACACCTGACAAACAAAATATCTCTTACCCTACAAGGTAGAAAGAGGGAGAATTATTTTTGGGCTAAATCAATAAAAGCATTTGACGACATACCAAATGAGCATAAGGTGTTCAATAGAGCACCAGTATTTTTTATGTCCATATTTCACCCGGGATGCAGTCAAATATAAACTCAAAGCGGTTATAAATAACAAGGTGGGAGTTGTTGCAAACAATGAATGCGAATGTGAAAGCATTCAATGCCATAAAAGATATGTTGAGGCCCGTCCTCGATTTAATAACAGTGATAGAGGGGGGCAGGTGCGCAAAATTCAGGCCTTCTTGCTGCACATACACACGTTCCCAGGATGACAAGAAAGAGACCCTCTCAGAGGCCATAGCTATGCTAACAGACTTGGACACTAAAATGGTAGAGTAGGTAGATGTAACTAACAATGATGATTGGTTAACTGATCTGTTCTCATGGATCCCCACCTGGCTGGCTAATGCATTCAGGGTATTAACAGCCTTAGTAATATTCATCCTAGTAGTATTTTGTGTTGCACGAATTCCAATACGTGTTTGTAAAAAGGCTGCCAAATGAGCAGTTGGGATGGAAGTAGTATTAAACGTGGGTACTCACATTTATGAATACACACAAACTGATAATCTACCTCATATCCACGTGAATGAAAGCCAAAATGTTTTACTTATGCCAAGCCCCTCGCAATTAAATTGGACAATGGATATTCTGCAACTTCAGTGGGGAGTGCTGCTATATGGCCTGGAGTCTGGAATAACATAAACGCCACGCAGGTGACTTGAGGGTGAGTGAAAATATGGCCACCCAAAGTCTCTTATGCAGAGGAGGGCAAGAATGAGAGTGTGAGTGAGGACTCGACCAGAGGGGGAATGTTCAGAAACAGATGAATATGTCATCTATAGCTAATGTCCCTCCCCTGGTCAAATAGCGCCCAGGTGAGAAAATTATTCACTGAGGCAACCATATGGCCCATATCCCAAAATGGTGAGAATCCCTAAAGATGGTGAGAATGACCAGACAGAAAATAGAACCATACATACGCATCCACTAGACATGAAGCACCCGTGCACTCAACACGAGGAAAACGGACTAGGGCAAAAATGCATTTATACATGAAGAATATTAACATGTGCAACCATACAGACATGAAGAACAAAACATAGGCAATAAATAAGTTGAATGCAACACAATTGGCATGTGAGTATAACTCACTAACATAGAAACGCAACAGTAATGAGCAACCATCATTTCTAAAATGGAAGCTGAATTGCGCTTCATAAGTGAATGAAAGGCCCCAAGGTTTCATAAGAATTCAAAATGCTAAATAACAAATTGAAGATCTGTGCAGAACTCAGACAGTAGCTTGAAGCCATAGCCAAGGTTACAGAGAATGTAGAGCGTCTGCATGCTGCAGATAAGACACCAGATAAGGATTCCCAGGATGCAAAAGAAGTATACTCCCGAAATAATGAAAGTCTGGAAAAGTACAATCGTTCATTGTGAGCCAGATGTAGGGTAATTATTGGTTAAAAGGTTCTATGACGAGTAAGCTCAAGCAAGCCCCTTGTGGTAGAAAAGACTATACAATTGTGCAGATACAGATACGCCACCTGCTTTGCCCCTCATCCATATTTCCAGACATGAGGCACTGTACAAAGATCACTGCAAAGCTGATCACCCTTGCTCATGGGCTAGGAGATGAGGGATGGTATTCATCTTGAAGTAAACAAGCAGCTTGTGGAACTCTCTTCCCCTACTGACAATTTGGCTCATGTTTTGATGACCTGGCAGTTGCTCAAGGTTGGTCAGCAAGATGCCAACCAATGAAAACCCCCAAAGTAAGGTTGTTGAATGCGTATTAAACTAACCAATCATTTGTTGAAAAGGTGATGTCTTATTTTTTCTTTTTATCAATTTAGAGGTGGTCCCAGGAGGAGCCAGTAGATAAGTATTACCCAATTATACAGTTACCCTATAGAGAAATATATATGTAGTTTATCACCTACACAATCCCAGCCAGAGGTTTTGTATTTTGATATCGTCATTATGAAGTATGAAGAGATCCAAGCGTCACAAGCTTCATTCCTTGTATGCGCTCCCTGCTTGATGTTAGATTGTTAATAAAGCGGGTTTTACATTTCACTTTTAATATTTCCGTTATTGACTGCAGGATTTTCCCAGCCTCTCATTTCTGCTGAAAGTAAGGTTTTCCAGACCATCTTAACAAACCCTTCCAAAGACATTGCACAGAAGGGAGAGGACCCTGGACTAGATACTTCCGAATTGTCAAGAATAAATGGGGAATAGTTACTGTCCTTTCAGAAAAACACAATATAAAGAAATTGTAACTGAGTCAGAAATAGTACTATTTTCGGTACCAACCATACTGAAACTAAGATGATGTCTGCATATGCCACAGATGAATTCCTGATATAACAGGGGTGCTCCCAGCAGAAACAACATAGGTCAGGAGCACTGACTTCATATGTCAATATACCTGCATAGGCCATGTTACCGCCATTTTATGGTATTTATAGCCTTAAACAGCAAACAATCATTAGTCAGTATATGCTTAACACAGCCCCATGTGCTGCCATAATTTGCCAAGGATAGTCTACTTTATGCAGATACGGCCCTTACATGTCCCTTATAGCATCACATACAATGCATGTCCTATTTAAGGTACAGCCAGATGTGTACAGTTGTAACATCATACAATAAGTGCAAACTCCAATTCATCAGAAATGCCATAAAAACAACATAAAGCCTCATATCCCTGGTATGGTAACCATATGAAAGGAGCAGCCTCACATATGCCTGTGCCACCATCATATGTCAAGTGCATCTTACAAGTTTCAGAAATGCCAACAAATGCCATTTTATGCCAAGTTCAGCCTAAAATGCCATATAATATTAATAACTTAAATGGATGGTAAACTGACCATAAATAAAAATATCAAATGTACTAGGTGCTCCTATCATATACCAAGCACACTTTAAAATGACAGAGAGATGCCATTGGATGTGAGTTAATATCTGTATGGTCATCACATTCAAAGCACAGCCTCACACGTGCAGTTGCATTGATAATATCTGAAGATCACCCTCAATTGCCCCTTAAAAGCCAGATAATATGTCGTAATATAAAGATTATCAGCACGATTCATGGAAAAGTGTGCATTTTTCCTGCAAAGTCTGTGTGCCGAGAACGACACTGCGCTAACCTGCTTGCAGAATAAAAAATGTGTGCCCCGTGTATTCATGGAATTTACTGCACAAAGTAACCGTACATGTACGCCGCACCTGGAAAGCCCCGACACGCCCCCACACAAAGCAAAAACTGGTTGAAGAGCCATCTTTGCATGCTCCCCGGGCACGAAGAGCTGCGCCATTCACAGTGCTTGTGGTCCCTGTCAAGCGGTCTGCATCTCGGGGACCTTGCGCGTGGTGCCCAAAACTTATACCGGCAGCCCGACAATATGCATACAATGTATTGTAACTCTGGGAAATCTCTGAAAATCTGCGTGCGAACCCCCATCAACTGTTTCTGCACCACACTGCACAGCGTATGCGCACCATGCAGGGTGATCAGATCCTTGGCTGTGTATGCACACCTCTAAATCCGACATGCAAACCCACCTTTGCACTGCGATTCCAATGTGCAAGTGTACTTACGCCTGCCTTCAGGTGGCGGAGGATGGAGGGATTTGCGTGAGCATTTTGCAAGTGAGAGGTTGCACAGTTACATCAATGAATATGCTTTTTAGTGCGCATTTGTGGATGTGCTATGGACCGCCTGAGGCCCGTCTCTCATAACGCCCACTTTTCCCCTTGTTCTTCCTCATTTTCCGAGTTCCGCCCCCTACTCCGTCCTCTGCGCAGGCCTCATCCATGTTCTGCGTGCTTTCTCGGGCAAGGCACTGGACCACTTGCAGAGATGTGCCGAGCCTGCGCAAAGTACCCGCAAGTTACAGAAAAGGGCCACACAGTCGATTCCATGAATCGACGAATGGGGTTTTCGTACGCAGAACAGCGCACAAATACACAATTTTCCACACAAATGTTTCCATGAATCGGGCCCTATATAGAATAGCTCAGCGGCATCGTGCTCGCCTTGGAAAAGAGATGACATGAAGCAACACAGTTTCGATCCACGGGTCCGCCTTTAGAAACCTCTGGGTATTAAGCGCATTATAAATACGCAACTAAGACATATTCCAGTAACAGCGCCTTGATGCCCCTGGGCTGTGTGAGCGCTTTAAAAATGCAAATAATTAAATAAATATAAGGTATTGCATTCCTGTTCCTCTAGATGATTCTAACCGATGTAATGAATCTGTAATGAGTACCCAATTTACTGAATTTATCAACCCCAGAAAGATGAATGGATGAGTCCAAACTGCCAAGTTTCAAACTTGTGAAGTTCATGGTGGACCTGTGTCACCGGTGACCTCTCACCTTGTTGATCGAGCCACCACCAACATGTATTGTACAGGCACCAGAACTATGATGTAGCCTTGCATATCCAATTACTACCATTATATGCCGAGCACAGACTCAAGAGCCTCAGACTAATATATTGTTGAAACAACAAATCCTGTGCAATTAATTTGCTAATATACAAATATGTACCAATCAGCAGAGAATGCATACTTCCATTTACAGTTCCTTCCCTGCGTAATGTGTGTGCCGGCTTTTGGGAAATGTGTGTAATAGAAATTAAAGTGAGTGACTCAGAAGTGATCTTTAGCTGGTCTGTGTCACAATGAAATCAGGAACAAATCAACATCTAAAAGATTCCTCACATAAATAAAAACAGTAGTACTGGGACACAAATAGGATTTCCGGAACCCAGCAGCCTGCTGAAACCTGATAAGGAGGTCTGGCCAGCACCAAGAGCAAATACATGTGAAGTGTATTATTTATCACTAACACGTCAGAAGTGTACAAGCCCTGCAGAGTAATGTCACTTCTGAGTGTTTTGACACAAGAGTGAAAAGTAATCCGCATGCCTGAACACCCGAGAATCCGTCCCTCTCAGAGCCAGAAGTAGCAAGTCCAATTCCAATGGTAGCAAATAGGAAGCTAGAGGTAGAGGAAGCTTTCCCTTGGAGTCCGTAAATGACGTCCCTGATTAAGGAGAGGACGCACTTCAAGCAGCTGTCGCTCATACATAATACAGTGCATGGCCACACCCCAAAAGTCTTCTTGCCGAATCACCAATCCGTAGGCATTATGTCAACTTCATAGAACCTACTTGTTGCAATATAAGCAGATATTTCAAAGCAGCCCTCTCCATATTGCTGGATATTAACTCTGCAAAGTACCCCTAAGCACTTAAAAAGCAAATAGGCACAACTTCTATCTAGATTATTGACAGGCAACACAATGCACTCCCAATGCCCTCCCTTTACCTGGCTGTTGCCAAGTCTTAGTTCCTTACTAGGCTTTTATTTTTGGACTGTCCAGACTGCTAAACTGGCCCATGAACATCGAGTTTTCAAAATGTAGGCACTTTTGGGCTGTGGCCGAGGATGTTAAATATAATATCATTCTGACCCATCCTTGTTCTCCTGATTTGCCAAGAGTGATCTCTGTCTTAGTTTAATTTTTCAGCGTTCTTAATCTATTTTGATGTATTTGTACATTCTACAAAGGGTTTTCTTAGATGGATGGCATCTATTGTGTTGTTGTATTTACCACTGGTGGAAAAGGCTGTGTACACGGGCTAATGTGAGCAAAGGAAGACATTTTTGGAGTGTAAATATATTATGTGGTGTTTAATGTGATTTATGTTAATAGAAAATAAATTGTAAAGGATCTTGCTTCTTTTACGTGGAGGAGTAGGAACCTGAAACAAAATCTCACAGAATCAGTTGAAAGTTCAACATAGTACATACGGCCAATTGTTGTATCTGCTCCTGATTGACTTGGATTACACTTTCAGGTTTTGGACTCAAATATATATTGTTGATGGATGTCAGAGTGATACAATTCACGTGAAACATGAGTCTAAGTAGACATGAGATCATAAAATAAAGTAAGTTGAAATAAAATAAAGTTTAAAACGTACATGAAGTATATTATTGATATATCAATACATAGCAAGAACTATTACAATAAATAATGACATAATACATAAGTACATTGAAAAATAGTAATTTATTCTGTTAGAGAAATAGTGCTTAATCAAATGAATTTCTGTTTATATGATTTTTTAATGTATATATTTTCTTTGTATATGCAACTTGAAGTATGCTGTTAAAGTGTAATCCCTGTCTTGAGCCTTGTGTGCAGCTAATTGTTTGTTAGCATTATTGAAATACACATTGTGTTAGCCTGGAAGATGAACTTGAAGTTGTACTGTTGTATGCATAGGGCAACAGCTCCCTCTAGTGGTGATAACAGGTGAAGCGGGCAGGACGGCTTCAGACAAACATACATCTGGGCTTTTATTAAACAGTATGATCTTTTAGGATTGTAACTGTGTTAATTGTATTTATTTTTGTAATAGTTTTTATCTCTTGTATTTTTATGTTGTCCCAAAAGTTTCAAAGAGCTAAAGATGTAAATGAAATCTGAAATCTGAATAAGACTGGTCCATCACACCAGATAACAAGGTTGAAACATGCTTTTCATACATAAAGAATTATGGAAGAAATTGAAAAATAAAACGGCATGCGTCTGTGACTGCCTTCCTCCTAACCCTTTCTAAGAATTCTGTCAAAGACAAGCCAGGCTTCATAAAAAAACAGAAAAAAATAGTAAAAATCTCAGTCAATGAGCAGGTCAGAACAGAAAAAGAGAATTTCTGTTCCTGGTCATGTGAGATTTGAGCACTATCTTTATTGGGCAGATGAGAACATGCCAAAGGTGGCCTTGGTTGTGTAAGCAATGGTTCTGCCTACTGCTGAGCATAGTGGAACTGACCACATCCTGTAACTGAGTATGAGAAAACTCGACATACTTATAAAAACATGTAACTGGGCACGCAAAACAAGCTGGCCTCTTCCTGAATATGTGGAAACTTGCTAAAACATTTACTGGGCATGTAGAAAATGCTCTACCTCTCACTGTCACTAAGGAATGCAGCAACAGGGAATATTTGTTACTGGGCACATGGACACAGGTGCACGCTAGTAATACCCGTTACTAAGGATATGGCAATTTAACACAACTGTTGCCGATCATATGAAACCTAGTATTTTCTGTTCTTTGGTATGTGAAGCTGGTAAGTATGTTGGTGACTTGCCATGAGAAAATGATCACTATGTGAATTATTTCAGCATTGTGAACAATGTTATTTTAAAGATTCTTGTACCGCGCACTGTTGCCACCTGTGTGGTCTCTTGGTGCTCTGGTGGATCTGCAATGCAAGGAGAGTAGCAGGGTTTGTTAGTTGGATTGAGCGGGAGAAGAGCAAGCAAGCTGTGATATGCTGTTGGCAGCTTCAGATCGGAGAAAACAGTCACTGAGCATTGTAGTGTTTTTGGTCAGTATCCATCATGTGGTGTTGATGTCTGGTTTGGTTTCATGTTGGGTGTGGTGAACTCTGTGCACTTTGTGGTGCGGTAGAGGTGTGGTTGTGTTTAGTTCAGAGTTTGACGGTGAGTATGCATAATGGTGAGTTTTTAGTACGATTTGTTAGATGCAATCAATTTCCTACCACCAACAGTTCATCTAAATGTAACACATTAATGTTCCCAGCAATCCATCTAAGGGCCTGATTCACAGAGCATTTTCCAATGGGATTGCACCATTATAAAAGGCTTCCGTGAATCAGGCTCTAAGTTTAGAACATTTCCTACCCCCAACAATCCATCTAAAAGTGACACATTTATTGTCCCAACCATCCATCTAAGTGTGACAAATTAATGTTCCTAACAATTCATCTAAGTGTGACACATGTTCCCAACAATCCATCTAAGTGTTGACAAATTAATGTTCCTAACAATCCATCTAAGTGAAACAAATTAATGTTCCTAATAATCCATAAGTGGGGTACATTTCCTACCTCCAAAAATCCATCTAAGTATGACACATTCCTGTTCTCAACAATCCATTTAAGTGTGGTATATGTCTTACCCCTTATAATCCATCTAAGTGTTGACACATTAATGTTCCTAACAATCCATCTAAGTGAAACAAATTAATGTTCCTAATAATCCATAAGTGGGGTACATTTCCTACCTCCAAAAATCCATCTAAGTATGACACATTCCTGTTCTCAACAATCCATTTAAGTGTGGTATATGTCTTACCCCTTATAATCCATCTAAGTGTGACAAATTAATGTTCCCAACAATTCATCTAAGTGTGACACATTAATGTTCCCAACAATCCATCTAAGTGTTGACAACTTAATGTTCCTAACAATCCATATAAGTGAAACAAATTAATGTCCCCAACAATTCATTGAAGTGCAGTACATTTCCTGCCACCAACAATCCATCCAAGTGTGGTACATTTCCCACCCCCAACAATCCATCTCAGGGAGCAGTGCCCATAAGAATACAGATGTTGCACCATGCCTATCACAGGGAGCCCCAGGGAGTATATGGCTAGCCTATACAGTTAGACCAGATGCAGAATATGGCTAATCTAAACAAACAGGCTATGTGCAAATATCAGTAATTTACACAATGAGGCTGCATGCAAGATAAGGTTAACCTGCCCGCGGCCGAGGACACATTGACAACTCTAAGGAAGGCATGGTATCAAACAGTAAGACAGACACAAGTGATCAAAGTTCAAGGGTGTTTATTGAATTTCAACAGGGTTTGTAAAATGCCTATCTAATCCTAAATCTAAAGATGGGAGCAAACTATGATCATCAAATAACAATAGTGCAGTCCTAGAGCGGATAGAGAGAGGTAAGGAGTTCCAGTGCAGGGGGACAAGGAGCTGAAAGGAACGGAAGCGGGAGGGGAGACAGGGGGATGGAGAGACGGTGAGAAGGAAGTGGTCAGCAGAACAAAGGGAGCGGGAGGGAGTGTAGAAAGAGAGGAGAGAGGAGAGATAAGGGGGAGCAAGACCATGGAGAGATTTAAAGACTAGGCAGAGGGAGTAAATTCAATTCCTACAGTGAATTGGAAGCACCTGCAAGAGTGTGGAGAATGCAGCAAAGTCCCTTTCCACCATTACAACCTCAGGGAGCCCAGGAATGATGGCTGATTATACCAAATATGACTGTCCCCTGATGTTAATATATACAGGTATTTTGGGGTACATTTCGTTATCCCTGTGTACACATGTAATGCTAACTAGGGTTGCATTTTTGAAGTCTGCTGTTGTAACCAAATCTGCCCTTATAGCGATCTGTTTGCTACATGAGTCGATTAATGCCTTTACTTGTTTTCCATTTGCCATGGTCTTTTCATACGTAAAGTCGGCAGAAGATTAACATAAACATATACTAAATATCTCTAGATCTTATCGGGTTCTTCCCACTCTTCCCCACTTAGACAACCTATTTCCATGGGTTCTTCCTTCAGATTTTTAGGACCGTTTCTGGCCAGATGGCCAGTTTCTCTACATGAAAAGCAGATAGGAGAAGAGGGTTTAATTCCTTTAGGCTCTTCACCTTTAATTTCCTCTCCAACCCTTCGGTCCATTTTATTAACTCCCATTCTCTCTTTTGGTACCCATTCTTTAGACTTATAGGATCCTCCCCCTCTATCTAGTATTTGGGTTTGGGAGCAGTCAGTTAGCTTGTGATCTTTCCCCTCCTCACTTTGATGTGCCGTGTGGAAGTGTTTGACTGAGTCTGAGTGATTTTGGGCAGTCTCAATAGCCATTATTAGGGTGGGTCAATTTAGTTGTAGTAGTGCCTTTTGTAAAAAGGGTGGTAAAGAATTGGTAAACTGTTCTAGAGTAATAATTTCTACCAATTCTTCCATTGTTTCGTTGTTAATCCAGAGGGTGACTGTATTTTTGATCCTTTCCACTAATTCAAGTTTTTTTTCTCCAGGGGGTTGAGTCTAATGCACCTCAATTTGTGCAGATAGAAGTTACAGGTGTCCCTACCCCTTCAAGAAGCTCCTCTTTTTATGGATATAAAGGTAGCCTCATGGGCAAGTATAAGTAGCTGGTAGGTGGTATGTAGCTCACCTTTCAGTAGAGGCCCTAACAAAAGAAATTTAGATTTTCTTCCCATCCCATCCTAATTGCTCGCCTAATTGCTCATAATTCAAAAAGAAAATCCCCAGGTCTTTGCCCCCTTGATATGGTTGTACTATTCCTTGATGTAGTAGGGGTATTTTCTGTAACTCAACAAATTTCATTAAATTCTCTTGAAGGCTTCGGCCTGAATCTCATGGGTGGCAAGTTGGGCTATGATGAAAACCACCCTGTTCAACTAACCCGCTTCCTCACCTTTCTTATATTGACTGTCTGTATGTAATGCTATGAACGTGCCTACCTCCAGTAATGTATTCTTGTATCAAGTGAGCATACTGTAACAGTGCAACGATGCCCCCGGGCTGATGTGCGCTATATAAATTCAAATAAATAAATAAATAAAAATGGCTGTCAGGTCGGCCATGTCTTCCTGTGGGATATGGGTTCCCTCTGTCATTTCTTTCTGAATCAGAAAAAAAAAACATGTCTTGACTTCTTCTGATAGGGTTTCAAAGTCATCTTATTCATCCAAGTCTGATTCTGACACAGGGGAAGATTTTGATAGGTTGACTGCTAAACCTGATGGACCAGGGGCTGAAGCGGATTTGGTATAAAAAAGAAAGGGTTCAGGAAGAGATGGATCTAAGGTGCCTGGTCTAATGAAGATGTGTGTGGGTCGTACTTTTAAGATTATTCAATCCCACTGTTGGATGTTATAATGGAAAAGTGGACGGGTATTTTATAACAGCAGCGTTTTGAAGAATAAATCTTGTTGATCAGTTGGGACGTGAAACTGGGAAAACAAAACCTCTTTAAGAGTGGTTATGCAATCAGAAAATTAGGAGTTCAACAATTCTATTTTTGCTTTCTTGTGCTACAACGATTATCAGCATGAATTCTCAGTTTCTGTCAATTGAATCATAACCCACTCTGACACCATATGTAAGGAAGGAATGGTATCAAACAGTAAGACAGACACAAGTAATCACAGTTGAAGGGTGTTTATTGAACTTCAACTTGGTTTGAAAAACACCTATTTAATCCTACATATGAAGATGGGAGCAAGCTACGAACATCAAATAATAATAACGCAGCCCTAGTGGTGTTTCGTCAAAATAAAAGAGCTTATACTAATAAACCCATTGCCAATCCTTACTTCTAAATACAAATAGTGTGGGAAACAAAGTTATGCGCAAGAAAAGTGTTCAAGAAATGATATGTCAGGATATTGACGCCTTTCCCAGGTATTCAGCACGAGACAAGGCGGCCCACTAGAGCTTAGCACACTCCCTGGATTCTCTCACACAAAGATGCAGTTCAAAGACTTCAACATCAGGACCTTCTGTGCCAAATTCTCTTTGTCATTCAAAGTCTCTTATTTCAGAGGACCTGATGCAACACAACAACAATTCAAAAGTTCCTTTCTCCTCAGCATTCTCATGTACACATTTTTGGGTGATTTTTGATTCACTACAGGTCCCCCTCTGCCGGGCTCACACACACTTTAACACAAAACCTTCTTGGGTGATTCAGTGTTCACCCCGGGTTCTCCTCTGCCAGGATCAAACCCACTTTAACACAAAGCTTTCAATTGTACTCCCTTTGGCGGGCTCGGACCAACTTTCTCTACTTTTTCAAGCTTTCTTTACTTCAGAAATTGAAGACCTTTGACTGTGCGCGGAATTTTGCTTGACCTGCCGCAGGACCACTTCGATTCACATCTATTCATTCTCTTTCAATTGGTCTTCATCCACCGGGCTCGGACCAAATGTATCTATTGTTATTACTTCTCAGCTGGATACCTTACAGAGACCTTCGATTGAGTACCCACATGGTGCCGGAACCACTCCGTCAAAGGTATTGTAGCTTGCTTTAAAATTGAATCACTCATCAGCCGTTTAACTTCACTAGCGTCTCTTAACACATGCATTTTAACAATGTTCGTTCCAAAACTCGCCATACAATGTTGCTGCTTGCAACCTTGACGTCAACAAAAAACAGTCTTGTATCAGACTCCCCAACTCACCGGCTGTGTTGCTTTCACTGAAGTGGCTTTGCTTTTGGAGCCAAGGATGGTATGTCAGTGGCTTGTGATTCTCCCCACCTTGATTATTGACATGGGAGGGCCCCGGGTATCTCCGACACACAATGAAGGATTCTTCAGCCTGGTTTCCTGGTGTTACGCTTTCTTTTGAGGTTTCGGGAAAGTAATGGTTCCTTGTCAAAAAAACGAAGCCTTTTTTGTCCGTGTGGGGAAGTGTAATAAAGTCAGGTGTTAGTGGTTGTCGATAACTGCCTGACCTCGCCTGGCCATAGTATTGGAACATGTCAGGTACACAGTTCAGATGTTAGTCTGTTTTCCCTTATACTGGGCTGTCAGTGAGATAGTGTCCATGTTGTGAAAGGGGGAATAGAGTTCCTAAATATCCCATCGGGTAGGATGGGGTAAAGATGTTACAGGGAAGGGGATACTGTGTCTCACCATCCGGTGTCCCACTCCCAGAAGACCCCTCACCCAGGTGATCCTCCTGCACTGGTCCACCCCTAGAAACTGGATCCAAAAGCGATGTCCTTGTCCTGGCCACCTGGATGACAGATCCCCAGATACCAGTGGGTGAGACATATTCTAGTTTCTCACCCAGCCTATACAATTGGGCCAGATGTGAGGTAGGCAAACTTACTCTACAGAGCCAATTGCGAGTTGCGAGCATGATATCTGATTAGGCTGGATGCAACAGTGGCCTCCTTCTACTGTTAGGTTAAATGTGAACTGTTGCAACTTGACACAGTTAGGCTGATTGCAACTGTGGCTAGCTCACATTCTTAGGTTACATGCAAACCGTGGCTAATTAACACACTAAGGGCCTCATTACGACCCAGGCGGTAAGGGGTTAACGCCGCCGTAAAAGGTGGCGGCGCTGTTAACCCCTTACCGCCTAATTACGAGGTTCCTTTGCAGGTCCCGACCTTAACAGCTGGTTCTTACCAGCCGTTAAGGATTGGACCCACAAAGGGACCTTGGAGATATTTACGGCACCGCAATTTGCGGTACCATAACTACCGCCTTTCCCATTTCCATTGAGTCCTATGGGGGCAAAAATGGGAATGGGGAAGGGCTAATGGTGAATGGGGAATTACCGCCCCGCCAACCTTGGAATGGGGCGGTAATTCCGCCATTCACCATGGCGCCATCGGTAAAATACCGGTGGCAACCATGGCACTACTAGCGCCATGGTTACCGCCTGGGTCGTAATGACCCCCTAAGTCTAAATGCAAAGTATGGCTACCTTACACAGTCAGACTCAATCCAATATATGGCCGCCCAATGCAGTTGGGCTAAACACAAGGTTTGGTTACTTTACACATTCAAGCAAAATGCAAAAAAATGACTACCTTACACAATTAGGCTAAATGCATGTAGCTATATGATATTATGTAGTAAGGGTGGTGGGGCTTTACTGGAGTACAGACTTCCCAGGTGAACATGGGCAAACACAGAGTGGAGCTGCTTAGTGAGGAGCTGCCCTTTGCCTTGGGGCCCTTCACCGGTGGCTGCCCGGGCAGAGGCTGCCCTGGTCAGATCTATGAAGAGGGGGAACTGGTGGTCACCTGACCACAGCAGAGGCCCAATCCGCTTTGAGGAGGGTGGACAGAGGCAGAGGAGGGAAGTAGGAGATGCACGAATAGGGAAAAGAATAAAAAGATAATAGGTAAATACAGCTTGCATATTACTACAGCATATGTGTACAGCTTTTTGGGAACTAGGCAGAAACATGTATTACTGTGGAATAAATGTACATTTCTAATGGCACTGTGGAAATTGGCCAAATTTTTCCTTACTGCTGTTTTGTGCAAACTGGGGAAATAAATAGAGGAAATATTTAGGCTTCGCAAAAACCAACAAAGAACACTCCGTCCATAGAATGGAGGAATGTATGTGCTATGTTGAGTCTTCATGACTTGAGGATCAGTGGGTAAGGTTTATGAGTTGAAATGAATCTGATAATGGAATGGGTGGGGTCCTCACAGACTGGAGACCTTTCACAAATGCACATACATGAGTAGATGGAACAAATGTACAGAATGGCTCCAGGGGGTAAACTTGGTCTCTTTGTATCTCAACCTTGAAAGTCCCAGGTCTCTCCTCGGAATATCAACAGGATGAATGAGCGTATGCATAGTCGAAAAGTCAAATTACAAATCCGATGAAGGTAAATCTGCTTTTAGCAACTTATGACCTCTCTCTCCTTCTATGGTTAGTAGTCTCTCAGCTTTCTGTAATAGTTGTCTTCCCACACAGTTTTCTTAAACAAGTATTTTTTTTATTGTTCTGGCTCCTTCTTAGTGTTTTATTTGTCACTTGTCTATAGTCCTATCATTGTTACTCCCATAAGTAGTAAGACTGGATATGGGTCCGACTGTGGGGAATTGACGTGCAACGATTACCAAGTGCTTTTGACTGCAAAGCAAACATCCACTTTTAATGTGTCTTTAAATCCAATCTAGTGTTCATACAGGATTTTGCAAAACATACTTAAACATATTCCATCGGTCTTACATGTTCCAATCAAATGCATGCAATGTATATATATGTTACTGGCCGAAGGTGATTTGTTAATATGGTATTTGCCACCCGTGTCCTCAAGCAATCCCCAAGGGAGAAGCCCCTAAACCCCAATAACACATTGGGCCTCATTACGAGGTGGGCGCAAAGGGATAGCGGGCACCGTTAAAGACATCGGTGCCGGTAATCGCTTTGCACCCTATTCCAAGGTCCCTTAGCGGGTCCCTTCCTTAACACCTGGTTTTACCAGGCGTTATGGACGGGGCCCATAAGGGACTTCAAAGCTAATAACGGTACCGCAATTTGCGGTACCGTTATTAGCACCTTCCCATTGAGCCCTATGGGTGCTGAAATGGGAGGGAGAATGGCTTTTTCAATGGGGACATACCGGTCCCGCAAAGGTCGGAATAGACCGGTAAGTCCCCATTGAACGAGGGCGGACTCGGTACCGGTATTGGAGGTAGTCGTGGCGCTAATAGCGCCACGACTACCTCCAACCTCGGAATGAGGCCCATTCTTTCAATGTGATTACCTTTTATGATATGATATGATGTGGCATTTATAACGCGCCTATACACAAGTGTTTTAGGGCGCGACAAGGCAAGAGAGTGGGACCAAAGGGAAGACAGAAGAGCGATCCTACTAGGCCAGGTGTCATTCAGATCGCTCAAGTGCATGGAGAGAGGGACGGGAAAAGTGCAAGGGGGAAGGGAGAGGGGAAAGTGCAGTACATGGGATAAATAGAATAATAAATAAGATAAATAAAAACGGCCACTTGGGCAATTGCAAGGTAAGTGCAGACATGAGTGCTGGTAGGGGGACTGTAAGGATACAGAAAACAGTCCCCAGGTGCAGGGGTTGCCAGGGAGGCAATGCAGGTGGGCAAATGGCGGGGCCTGTGCCCGAGAATCAGAAAGGGTGGCCAGGCAACCTGTGCAGTTTCTGCCAGGAATTCAGCAGGGGGGAGAGGGAGAGAAAGCAGGGGCAAAGAGGAAGGTTTTGAGGTGCTCCCGGAACCAGATATGGTTCTCCTCAAGTTTCAGGGAGGCAGGAAGGCTGTTCCAGAGGGAGGCCCCTGCCGAAGAGAGAGATCTATCACGAACTTGTTGCTTGGAGAAGCGACTGACCCTGAGGGAGTTGGATGTGGATGAGCGAAGGGCTCGAGAAGGAAGATATTTAGGAAGAGAGAGTTGAAGGTATTGTGGCCCCAAGCCCCAAAAGGACTTGTGGACAATGCAGAGGGTTTTGAACTTAATCCTCGCAGCCACTGGGAGCCAGTGAAGAGATTTCAGTCCTGGGGAAATACGATCCCTGGCTTTAAGGCCAAGGACAAGTCTTGCAGTCCTGTTCTGGATAAGTTGAAGAGGGCGGAGAGTAGAGGCAGATAGATTTAAATAGAGGCTGTTACAGTAGTCCATCCTAGAGAGAACCAGGGCCCTGGAGACAGTGAGCTTCTGGGGGAAGGAGAGGAAAGGAAGAATACCTCTGAGGAGGTGCAGTTGGCAGTGTGACTTCTTAGAGACGTCAGAGATCTGAGCAGAGAAGGAGAGTGTGGAGTCAAAGATGACTCCAAGGATTTTAGCCTTGCAGGTGGGAGCAGAAAGAGGGCCAAGTGAGGCCGGCCAGAGAGCGGCAGGGAACGAGGAAGCGGGTGTGCCGATAAGTAGAATCTCAGTCTAACTGGCATTAAGGCAGAGGTCATTAGCGGCACACCTCTCATGGATTGCAGAGAGACAGTCAGAGATGAGGGAAGGAGAGGAGGAGGCTGAGGGTAGTCTGAAAATTAGCTGGGTATCATCCGCACTGAAAGTTGGGGCAAAGAGCGGCTATATGGTGAGCAAGGAGTGTCATGTATTGGTTGAACAGCCAGTGAGAGAGGTTAGACCCCTGGGGTACACCACAGGTAGAGAAAAAGATATAAGAAAGGAAGGACCCAAGTTGGACCTGGGAGGGTCGGTCGGAGAGGAAAGAAGTCAGCCACGCCAGAGCCTGACCAGTGATACCCAGTTTATACTGGAATACTAGTCCAATGCTCTCTAAAAGTTGACGCTTGCCACCAATTGCCAACAAATTCCTTGTAAGAGAATCCCCAGCGCTCCATTTAGATGTTATTACTATGTATTCATGAGCCACCTATGTTAACGGGCCAATCTGCTTATAATCTACCACTACTCAAACAATTGTTGGGGTAGAATCCTACTCTATGTACATTTGCATTTACGTCATATTCACCTTTGACTTTTATTACTGGTACAATGTGCTTTTAAATGCCCAACTGACAGTACATTTCCTCTAAATCCAGTGAGCTTTATGTCCACTATATCCAGTGTTGGCTACAAAACGTGCCCAATGTACTTAAATGGGACAATATCCAATCGTTTTCTCAAAAATCCCCTGGTGGATAATCCCCAAACTTCTCTAAAGGTGACCTAGAATAGCATTCCAATAAATCAATATTTAGTACAGTGTGCTCGAAAAGTTAATATTTACTACTAACTTTCCCAACATTATTGGCAGGAGAACCCCAAAAGCAACCTATAAAGCTCTGCTCAAAGCATATAGAACTTGGAACAATATTGGGGGGTGGCTACAGAGACATCGCTCAAGATGGTCACTTAAGCTTACAGCTCCGTTTTAGAGGAGATCTGCCGGGACACACAGCAACTGGTACAGCAAAACAAGCCATGGGAAACCTTTCCCTCTGCAGAGCAGTGGCAAGCCAAGAAATGCTTGCAGAGCTGTGTCAGTGACCTGCTGCGGAGCAGAAGGAGCGGCGGGCGGCCTGCCAGTCTGTGGTGGCTGTGCAGACAACATAGTAGCAGCCCTGTCAGTGTCCACGAGGGGGCTAAGTGGGTCCTGAAAATCTGTGGGCTGCAAGTGGATGGGTGGTGTGAGGTCAGGCTACTCTGTTCCCCAGCGATGGCTTTCTCAAACATCTCAGGTTAGGATGGGGCTGAGGCATGTCAATGAGCTCAGGGTCAGGTGGTGGCTGCAGGAAACTATCATCTGCCTGAGCTGCCAGAACTGGGAGTCCTTTTTTGTGTGTTACTGACCCCTCCCCATGCTCTCAGCAGGCCTCTGACCCCTCATCACAGCATGGGAGCACAGAGTGAGGAGGGGACAGAGGCCTGCTGCCTTCCCGAAGGGAGCTGGTGAGCCTGGGCTGCCCGGTTGCAAAGGGGGGGTACGCTACCTTGGTGTGAGGAGCTTGGCCAGTGCCTGTGCAGGTGGAATTCCTCTGGGTGGCAAATTAATTGGAGGCTGTACTGGGGTCTCCCATTTTTCGTCCGCTAAAGTAGCCGGGTAACCGCTGGAGCGGAGGGTGCCACAGTGAACAGTAATATCAGCGGAACAGGGAAAACCTCATTATCCAGTATGGCTTGATATATTCTCAAGAGGTATCCCCTTAGAGAAGGGTGTCCGCAAGCAATCAACACTGAGTTTCTCAGCAAAAACCCACGCACAGACTCCTGAAGCAGCAAGGGGCTTGGTGTCCCGTTCTACTGCTGGATCATCCTGTATGGCTCCTACAGGACTTGTGTCAGCACCCTCCCCAGATTGTGCCATTCTCCTGTCCCAAATGAAAGCCGGATTCAACTTTGTCAGCTGTAAGCTGGACAACTTGGTCTTTAAAGTGGATATGATGCAACACAGAATAGATAAGGAGATTGGCCGTATTTCAGAGGCTTGGACCTGTATTGGCACTCAGGAGGAGGAAGGCAGTGAGATACGTAAGCAGGTCAAGGTACTACAAAAGGAGGTAAAGAGTATTCCGGCCAAGAAGGAAGATGTTGAGTAGAGATCATGCAGGAACAACATCTGAATACTTGGAATTCCTGAGGCAACGCAAATGCAAAGTATGGAGTCCTATATCGAGAGCTTCATTAAATAATTGCTGAAAGATCTCCCTCTCTCATCCCAATTCCTAGTGGAGTGGACACACAGCTCACTTGGCACTGTACTCAGTCACCTTCTTAACTACAGAGACAGAGACATTATTCTGTGCTGTACTCATGGATTGGGGCCTCTGAACCATTGGGGAGCACAAATATTGTTTATCCAGACTTTACTATTGCTACCTAAAGAGCACATTAGTGCTTCACTGCAGTAAAACAGAATCAGAGAGAGGGGATTGCAGTATGCTATGCTATTTCCTTCCAAGTTAAGAGTTTTCCATTAGAACAAAACTCTCTTTTTCAACAGCCCTGAAGAAGTACTTGCATTTCTGTATACTCTTCCTACATACCTGAACAACAGCAGCAGGAATAAAGAGGCGGGCTCCTAAGTTCAGTTTACTTAATACACTGGCTACACTTGTGGGAGGAGTCACCTGTTCTCCGAGTAGCTTACATTCCATGAATGCTTTTGGACAGACCCAGTGAAGAAGCCCATTGACATGGTAAGGATTGTAATTTGATTAGTTCATGCAAGTAACCGAGCAATGCATATGTTTTTCTACATATGTTCAGGGTTCTTTTTCCCGGGAGCTTCCTGATGGGAGGCAGTGTCACCATGATGGCCTCACTGGCCCCTCTGAGTGGATGCCTTTCCCATTGGATAGTTACCTATGGGAGACTTTACACTACTAGTTGGGAAATGCCCCTTCCTCTATGACTTGCTTCTTCCTACCCTACCTTGATGGTTGAATGAGGCCTTCTGCTTTCATCACGTTGCCTGAAACCTTTATTCACCACCACCTTCATTAATAAAATGTTCCTACCTCTACTTCCGCAAAGTGAAGGCTGATTAGCACTCCTGTGCTCATTATTGTTGTGCTATGTTTTCTTGCATTGATAATCAACATAAACTATCTCATGGTGCTAGAATGCACATGAAAAATACCATTGAACGTAAATGTTTCATGACAAAAATAACTATGTCTATGTTTGTTTGTAGAACAAGCACTTAAATACTTGTTCAAACCTCAAGCACGACTACTGTTACAGCCTCTTTGAAAACCTCCCCACTACTCCTTCTGCCCCCATGAAAATGTCCTAAATGATACCAATAATGCCAATGGTATATACACCATTTTACTTTCCCAAATCCCCTCCACCACATATTACATCACCAAGCCGACTGGCTTCCATTGTACAAAAGTTCCCTGAATAAGCTTGTTATAGTAGTATTAAAAAATGAACATGACATTAACTTTGCCCCAATAATCTTGGAGAGCTGTCTCGCTCTACATACCAAGATGCCCCTTTACATCACAAATTGAACATTGCACCAACACCTCGATCCCAGTCTTTTTTTTAAAATAAATTCTTTATTATTTCGAAATGGAAAGTAAACTACAGTTACATAACATCCTAAATTTGCTCACCCCTCCAATTCCCCTCAGACTCACACCACCGCAACCAAGGTTACACATTCACCGTTCTGGTCTCGTAGGTATCTCTGTAAGGGGCGATTGTAGTGTCTAGTATCGCATTAAAAAAGGTTTATCAATTCGTAGTTGGGCCACCGCTTAGTTGCGCATTACCTGAGTGACTCGGAGTGGACCCTGAGGAGGGAGTTGCCTGAGTGTTGTCCAATTGATACTGTCTGAATGGGGGCCAATAGTCAAACCGGAGACTGGTAACTAGAAGTGCGGAGGCTTATGAGTGCGGAGGCTTATGTAGTCGCCCTTTGTTCTCAGCGGACCATGCACTCCAACCACCTCATAAACGTTGGGGGGGTTGGACTTCCCCCACAGTCTTGCCACCAGATATCTTGCTATTGCAGAGGCTGTGCCCAATAGTTCTTCTCAATGCGGGATCCTCCATCGATCAGATCTAGGATCCAAAGTTCCGGGGAGTATACCCACGGCAGGGTTAGCATTTCAGACATTGCCCCCTCTATATTTGCCCAGTAAGTTCTAATGTGAGGACAGGTCCAGTGAGCAAGTTCAGTACCACTCTCTTACAGGTGGATGGGCTCCCAGTGAAGAATCAACTGAGGTTGTGAGGAGAATAGTAAACTTGATGAATGTATTTGTAGTGGATCAGTCTGTAGAGATATGTAGCAGGTTTGGATGCAGATGGATTTCCACTCACTTGTCCTCGCTTAGTGGCTTCCCTAGAGAAGTCTCCCAAGTGGTTCTGTAGGCATGTTTCTGTACCCCTCTCTCGCCCACTACTAACTAATATATAGATGGTAGACACTAGTTTGCTAGTGGATAGAGGATTGACGACGTAGCATTGTGCCAGATGGGGGGATGGGGTGAGTGGAAAGACAGTCCATTTGGTCTTAATAATGCCCCGTAGTCATGGAGTAGAGAGACAGCATCATGTTCCCCACTGGATCTTAGCTCTTCCCAGAGCACAAAGCGGCCATCCAGCACTAGGTCCCCCAGAGTTTGCACCCCCAGAGCTTGAAACCGTTCCCTAAAGGACCTTTTGTGCATAAGCAGGATACCTATTATGTTATAAATAGGTAGGTCTGGTAAATAGTGGGGGGGTTTGCAATATTTGATTTCTCCGCTCCCAGGCTTTGCATGTTATCTTTATGGGTTGGATCTCTCCCTTTGGGGTTGTGCCTCTGTTTCCCCAAATCATACCCATCAGAGCCTCGGGGTTAGTGAAGGCCTTTGCCAATAGGTAATGCGGAGAACCAGGGTTGGGGGGGTTCCATCCGTCAATGTATTGTGTCTGGGCAGCTAGGGAATGCAGGTATATGTCCGGGTATTCCAATCCACCTAGCTCATAATGTTGGGTAAGGGTGTCATAGTCTATCCTAGGTTGCTTACCCGCCCAGACCAATCCTGTCATCAATCTCTTAATGCGGGACCAGTAACCTGTGGGCGGCCATATTCGTACATTATTATAGATGCAAAGAAGTTTGGGGAGTATTACCATCTTATCAAGGGCAATGCGTGCCGCCTGGGAAATGGGGAGCAGTATCCAGGCTTCCACTTTTTGTTCCAGGGTCTCCAACGGTGTAATATAGTTGTCTTTGTATAAGTCATCCCTTGTTATTGAAACTATAATGCCCAAGTAGTGTATTCCCTGCGGCCACCAGCGGAACTTATCGCCCATTTCCGCCCATTGTACTACGGTGGTTAAGGGAAGGACCTTAGATTTTTCCCAGTTAATCCTGAGCCCTGATAGTTCACCAAATCTGGCCACTTCTTGTGTAAAAGGAGGAAGATTTTGGTGGGGGTGCTTAACATAGAGAAGGATGTCATCAGTGGAGAGGTGAGTATGTAAGCAGATCGCCAGGTGCGCGTGTAGTTATGATATGATATGATATGGCATTTATAAAGCGCCTATACACAAGTGTTTCAAGGCCTTATCGGATGTGACACACCAGGGACTCCATTGCAAGTGCGAATCGAACCGGGGAGAAGGGACAGCCCTGGCGGGTGCCGCGTGTTGGGAAGATATATGATGAAGTTGTGCCATTAATGTATATTGACGCTCTGGGGGCTGTGTATAGAAGTTTAACAAATTTGATGTAAGTGAAACCGAATCCGGATTGCCGAAGCACCTCAAAGGGAATGGCCACTTGACGGAATCGAACATCTTTTCGACGTCAAGAGCAGCCACCACCATTGGCACCTCTGGGTTAATATTATGCATGAGGATGAATAGACGTCTTAGGTTGTTCTGGGTGGATCGTCCGGGAATGAATCCAGCCTGAACTGGTACCACCAGGGCTGGCATGTGTGGGAGTATGCGCTCTGTTAGTATCTTTGCAAAGATTTTATTATCAGTTTTAATGAGTGACAATAGCCTATATGATGATAAGTGGCGAGGATCCTTCCCGGGTTTTACGAGGACAGTTACATGGGCAGATCTAGTTGTTTCTGGAAGGGTACCATTAGACATTGCACCTTTGTACATAGCCATTAGGTGGGGGGTCGGCATAGGCCATGAAAAAATTCTGCGATTATGCCGTCCAAGCCGGGGGCCTTCCCATTAGGTAGTGATTTTATAGCCTTGCGTATCTCTTCATCTATAATAGGGTCATTAAGAGCGCCCCCTTGATCTTGGTCTAACCAGCCCAAGGCGATTTCGTCCAGGTAGCGTGTTAATGCGTTATGGCCGGGGGTGGGCCCCGAAGTATACAGCCTGTCATAGTACTCTCTAAATTCGTCATGTATCCCTTGTAGGTCCCTAATAAGAGCCCCATGCTGGTCCACAACCTCTGCTATTCTGGTAGTTAGATGTTCCTTCCTTATAGCCCAGGCCAGTGTCTGACTCGGTCTGTCACCCTCCACGTATCTGGCAGCTACTATTGGGTCCCCAATACATTTCTCTCATGGACCTCCTTAGTGTTTGCAGGACTCCACCCTCCATCGAGTTACAGCACCCCCTTACGTAGACTTTGAAAGATTCCCAAATTGTGTGTTGATCAGGGACTGACCTCTCATTGGCCTGGAAGTAGGTTTGGATATCTTGTTCTATCTCCGACCTGAATGCTATGTCTCCAAGGGCAGAGGTTCTGAAATGCCAATGGAGTGGGTTAGGGGGCACGCGGTATTCATGAAATGGACCAGCACCGGTGAATGGTCAGATAAGTTCTGGGGGAGGATAGCTGCTGTAGTGACCGCCCTAACAATGGTTGTCATGACCATTATGAAGTCAATCATGGACGAGCTACCATGTACCCCAGAGAAGAACGTGTACTCCCTATCATTAGGGTGAAAGTTACGCCACACGTCGTGTAAGTCATGGCATTGGGAGATGGAGGACCTTGCTTTAGCTGCTTCTGGGAGTACCAGTTGTAATGTCACTGACCTATCCAGCTCTAGTGTAAGGGCCAGATTAAAGTCACCAGCCCATATCGTCTCATAGCCAGGAAATTTGTGTATATGTTTGGCGGATTGGTGGAAGAACTCAGGGGAGTCAGTGTTGGGTGCATATATGTTTATAATTAGGAGTTTTGTACCAAAGATTTCGCCCGCGAGGAGCAGGTATCTCCCCTCTTCGTCTTGAATCTGTTTGTGTAGTCTGTATTATAAGGTGCTGTGGAAATAGGCAGCAACCCCTCTGGAGTGTGAGGAATAAGAGGATTCATATCTGTGGATGCCCCATCCCGGCAGTCCAGGAAGTGGGATGCCCCGCGTGAAGTGTGTCTCTTGTAGACATAATATGTTCACCCCATGGTTTCTGCTGTAATTAGCAATCAATCGTGACTTTTTCTGGTTGGTCAGCCCCCTTACATTCCAAAACAATAAGGACAGGGTTGCCCTATGTTCCCCGCTCGTTACGGTTGCAGCCATACACATGATAGATATTCGGCAGTCGATGTCGTGGTTTGTGTAATATGGTCATGCATAGCGATACCTGTACTGGCTGGGTATGGTGTAACCTTGTCATTCGAGAGGGTCATCAAAGACCAGTTAGTTGCCTTAACAACCATTAGCCCCCCCCAATCCCTCCCGCGCCAGAAACATGAACCTACCGGCTCCTGCACCCTCGCCCATATCTAACTTCCAACATTAACAAAATCTAACAGTCTGCAGTGACTGCAGGTAGTGAAGCCCTAGGGGCGGCTTATTCGCTCCATGTGGCTATGTCCAGTAGTGCCACTCCTGGCACCCGCCCAAGTCCCCGGAGCCATCGTCGTACCTTGGTCAGGGTCTAAAAGCATATCGTTTCCTTGCAGTGGCCTTTCAGGGGTGATGTAGTGAGTGGGACGGTGATCCCCAGGGTCTGGAATTGTCTCTGCAAAGTGCTCTGCTGACTCCAGTGAGGTGAAGAACACAGCTGACCCGTTATGTTGGACACAGAGCTTGGCCGGGTAAAGCATAACACATTTAACACCTTTTCTGCGCATCATGTTCTTAATGTTTTGGAACGTTTTATGCTGGTCTTGGATGGTCGGGCTGAAATCCGGGAACAGCTGTTTGGTCAGCTTCCCCTTTTCCCTAGCTGTGCGAAAGATGGCATCTCGGTCCCTATAGCAGAATATTCAGGCAATGATCGGGCATTCAGGGGCACCTGGGGGTGTCTTTGCGGTCAACGACCAGTGTGCCCACTGCACCAGGAACATCGGGGAGAGCTGGGGGTTGTCCAGGACATCCCACAACAGTGTTTCTGTAAACTCTTCCATGTTATCGATCAGAGTGGATTCTGGCACAACTAAAATGCGGATGTTGTTCCGCCTGGAGCGTCCCTCAAAGTCCTCGTTTTTGGCAAGCACTTTCTTTACAGTTTGTTGTATTTCGGCCATTTCATGTTGCAGGTTGGCCACCTTATCCTCTCCATCCCCTATCTGCTGTTCGGCCTCTGTCATGCATCCACAGAGGTTTCTATTTGTATAGCCGAGATGATAACCTTGCATGTCAGTGCATTTATCTTCCCTCCTAGGTTGTCTGTGCTGCTTTTTAAGGCCATCAGAGTTTTTGATTCAGGGCTGCCACGACTATCTGGGCCTGAGTTGGACTTTGGCCTGGGGACGGTGGGTGTTGAAGGGGGTCAGTCCAGGCGGATCGATCCATCCTGGCCTGTTGCTTCTGGTTACGCATACCAGTGCTGTTTGCTAGATGATGTGTTTTGGTGTGGGCCCCACCCGTGATTCGTGCACCTCGATGTAGGGGTGGTGTTCCGCGCCATACCAGGGGGTGTGTGATGGTCACCACCTGCTTGAGAACTGCTGTGCATAGTTGCTTGACTGGGGGGTTATGTACTCCTGAAGGTATAGTATGTGGCTTGAGCCTTGTTTATTTCCACCAGCCGGAACCAGCCCGTGGTTTTACAGAGTAGGGGAGCTATTACGCCTGTCGTGGCGCCCACTGCGACCCAAGTGTATCCCCTTCCATCTTTATTAATTAGCTGCTTTGTGCGTTAGTTACCCCCTGGAATGAACGGTGGGCCTGTGGGGCCACCTGAAGGGAGGCTGTGGTCCGCTGCGTGAGTCTGTAAGGCTGGGACTGATTGCTGTGGAAGGTTGTCAGCGGGGGTTATTGACTGGAGTGCCGGGGGTACCCCTCCCGCCTCTGCAAATGCGGGTTGATGAATCCCACCCGTCCACTCCAGACGCAGGAGCTGAGTATCAAGAGTGGCTTCCCACAGTTTGCGGGTCTCCTAGTGATTTGGATCCTCTGCAGCCATACAGTATTGTCAGGATGATGTTTACCCTTGCAGGGGGAAGTAATGCGTGAGAGTAATCAAGCTGGATTAGTGGAGTGGAGGGCCTCTTAAAGACCCAGCCCTGTCTTGGGTTCCCATTGGACTCCGTGGACAGCAGCAACAGCGTTGCGGTTTGCATCTCCTAGTGGGGGTCCTATCTGCAGCCGCCGCTGTACGGGGGAGTTGCAGGAGTGTTTTGGCCAATGTGACTTATCGGATTATTACAGGGCTCTGTGGGGCGGGGCGCATTGCATCGGGTGGTCAGAGGCACTGGGACCTCTGCAGCACATGGCCAGTTTGCCCTGGTGGCCAGTGAGGCACAGTTTTCTCTGCCAGGCCTCCAGGCCTGCTGGTCAAGGGTATCCCTCACAACCCCCCATCCATAACAAGGCCAGTGTCGGGTCGGCCTCCCTCGCAGGTTATTGCAGCCTGGGGCTCACCTCTGGTGCAGACGTTGCTGGGAGCACTGGGTGGTGGCGGTCGTGCCAGCCACCCGTGGGGAGGGCTATCCGTGAGTGCCGCAAGAGTGTTGGGGGTTGTGACCCCCAACAGGGGGGCTCCACCTCTGATCCATGGCTGCGCCGCAGTGCTGTGTGCCACAGCGGGTGATCCGAGGGGCTGGTCCCGAGTACCGCCAAGGAGCCAACCCGCTTCACTGCGGCCGTGAGCATTGGTGTCCGTGGGCTGGTTCAATAGGATTATGCCTTCCGCCGAAGGCCGCCCCCGGTCGGCCAACGAGGTCCACGCTCCGTGTTGCTTTTGTGGTCGGGGTGTGGAAAAGGAGCTGCCCCACAGGCGGCGGGATCGATGAGACGTAGAGTGGTCTCTTGCAGCTCAAGGTAGGGTCGTTCACTAGGGCAGGTTATGGATATGGAGAGCCACGGGCAGGCTCTGCCATACACCACTCAGCATGCAGGTCTCGCCCCTCCCCCACCACTCCCTCCAAAGTCGCGAGGAGAATGGTGGTGGGCAAGGTTCTGTTCTGCACACAGGGCGCACTGCAAGCAATGGTAGTGGTATCGACAGATGCCCCGAAGTTAGCCTTCCATATGCTTAGGCTCCGGGGATGGACAGGGAGCCCCTACCAAGGATATTTTCCAAGGATTATAGTGCCGTCGCCAGAGCTTTGTAGATGCCGACCATCTTGAAAGCCGTGCAACAGGCCACCCCGCCTCCTCCTCGATCACAGTCTTTTAAACCCTCTCAATAACTAGGCCATTTTGCCTCTTGGCAACATACCTAGCAGGGGACGTCTATGCCCCTATCACTGTCAGGACTTCAATACATTCTTATAGAAATATGTACATGTCACAAAGGCAGTGAAAGGGTTAACCCAAGAGCTTTAACTATTTTGAGTCTTGAGCACATTCAAAATAGCTGTCAAATAGAAGGCTTCCAGCCATAATCCTCCATGTGTTGGGACATTGGCACTCACTTTCCTGTTTTGTAGAATGATTAATCAGACAGCCGAACCCATCTTGCAATGTCTCACCAACCTCTCTCCAAAACACTCGCTTTCTCACTGCGGTCTATCAACATTTTAACTCACCTATGAACAGAATGTATGCTAAAAGTTCTCAGTAAATAAGCAAATACACTGAAAGTAATTTTAATGGAAAAGAGAATGTGGAAATGCAGTGGAGAAAAGAGAGTGGGCGAGGGTGCTAGTGAAGAGGGCGGAGGACTGGGGTGTGTACGAGAGGGTTGACGAGACTGTGTACTTTGTGAATGCCATTCATTCTTGTCATGTCAAACTGGCCCAGTAGACCTCGGCTTTCCAAGGTGTGAAATTGACACATCACACCAGTGGCTCACTCTATTCAAGGACTTCGGTAAACAGGATGTGAAAATAAGAGATAAAAACAACAGGACAAGTCCCTGTGGGCAAAGAGCTTCTCCTGGGACTGACGGCTGAGCTGGCAGGCAGTCCAGTGTGAAGACATGATTCATTCTCACCTCTGACTCATCCCGGGCTCACCTAAAGCAAGGTCAACTACACCGAAAAGAGGCAGGGGGGGGTGGGGGGGGAGGGGAGAATGTCGTCTCCTTTCAATCATGTTTTCATGTCTATTGGGTAATGATATACAATGTTACTAAAAACAGATTTTTCGAAAAATGTGCATTACTAAGAACGTAACAGTACCACACAATACATACAGTCATTTCACCTTCAAAGGACAATCATGGAATTAATTATTGCTTCGACAGTATTCATTTGGGGCGTATTTAATTATTTATTCTAATCTTGTAAGGATGAAGTGCACTTGCACCTCACAATGGCTTTCAAGGAAACCCAGAAAATGAATTGCTAATAACCTTTGACACACATGACGGATTTGGCTGAAATTCTGCAAACGTGAAGTGTGCCAAGGGTCCCCTCGGACTGGACTATTTGCGAAAGATCTGTAAAAAATAAAAAATGTTATTAAGAAAGTACAAGCAACACTGTTTTGGCTTCCCACAGAGAAAAAGTCAACACTTTGCTCCAGCGCACAGCCGCAACTTTTGAACGGAATTGGGCCAGGCATGAAACAACTTGAGCATGAGCATTCATGAGCACTAGTACTTGAAATGTCGGCATCACATTGGATGCTGACGTTTTCCTAAATAAATAAATAGATATGTTAAGCTGAGAGGCTCTTACTGGTATTACAATGCGTTCATCTATGAATATGCAAGTTCTATAAGAGATAATTTCCTATTCTTCTGCTGTGTGTCATAGGACTGGTTTGGAGTAAGAACTCCAGCGATTTAGACATGCCTCCCCATTTTACTGTGAACAGATGAATCGGTAAAAGGAATGTGACCAATTGCCGATCTATATGGCCATTCTCTTTCGATGATTGCATCCATTGATGGACAGGGCAGAGAAGACTTAGGGAATAATTGTATGTGTGTGTTGAAAGGCACCAGAGCTTGGGATCCACCTGAATAAGCATGCTTCTCACCCCATGCATGCAGTGAACAGAAGGTGATCTACGCTGTAAGCATGAGCACGGCAGAGATTGGCAGTGGTGGATCAGCCTTCTCCTGCATCACAAAAAAACTCTGGAACTCACTTCCCAAGGAAATACGCACAATAAACAAACACCTGCCCTTCAGCAAATTACTAAAAACCTGGTCGCTTAATTTGCCAACCTAAATAAAAGCACGGTGTAAGAGAAACACCCAACCTGAATAGAAAGAGATCCACCAGCAATTATGGGGTTGGCTTCGGCCTTCTGGATCAACTCAACGAAACGGTGCAGGCCCAGCGAAAGAAAACGTAATATCACTAACCACCACATAAGGAAGTCTGTATAAACCAAACAACCTGTGCAACATCAGCATAAGGATCTCCCCATTCAGACCATTAAACATATTGAAACTCCCTATATTCCTGAAAACACATCACGCAAGTACCAAATCCAACAATCACACATGCCTACCACAACAGTAACTCCAAAATCATACAGAAAGAAGTACACCTCCTCCAATAATTCACTGAATCACAACTTGCTAAAATCCCAACACTATGCAGTAGGCACCCAAAACAACCCACACTACCTAGAAGCAAACCCAACATACAGTGATATATTTTTGGTAACTGAAACTACCAACAGAACAGCACAAGCACTCTGGTGCTCTCCCCCTCATCCCACTAACAAACTCTTGTTTCCCCCTCTTTCTTTTCAGGTCCACCAGAGCTCCTGGATACCATGACAGTTTGCAGCTGTGCGTGGTGTAAATCACATTAACATTACATAACATAACATATCAAGTAGAGCTTCATAGCTGCCATCATTTCTCCATTCATTTTGTTGGAGTGTGTCAGTTTCCTCCTCGAAATCAGGGCACGCTTGTTGAAATGGACTCCGCTTGCGCGTATTAGAATATTTTTATTTGTGGCAGCATGTAAGCACTGCATGGGAAGTTTTGTCCTGAAGGAGCTGCTCTCACGTATTTGCATGACTAGAGGTAATAAAATGCTCAGATGAGGAGGAAACACGCGCGCCCCAGTTTTGCATGGATTTCCGACATGAGCAGATTCATCAGAATGGGTCTGATTGAGCGTCAACAGGGATCCATGTATCTCCGTGAGTTGACCAGCGGCCTCCCTTCGAATACGAAGCACTTCATACATGGCGTGGCCCACTAAGCATCGCGTTTTGCATGGCCTGCAAATAATGCCAGCAGGCTATGGAAAAAATACGTCTCTCATCTCTTTAACGGTGGAACTTTGGTAGAGAATGACTTTGAAAGATCTTCACAAACAGTGTGCTGTTGGTAAGTTACTCAATGACAGTGCTTTATCTTCATCAGGGGTTGACCTGCGTGTTCTATTATGTTATGTTAATAAAACGTATAAAGCACTCGTAGGCCCAAAGGCATCTTGTTGCTAGAAACACACAGAAGGCTAGCTTATAATCTGACCTAGACAAGTAAAGTTTTCAACAGCCGTCTAATTTCCATATGATTCTGGGTACGTATCAAGGCAGGCGACAGCCCATTTCACAGCTTAGCAGAAAATATTGAAAAGGCTCTGCCTCCCACTCCTGCAAGGCGAAACCTAGTAACCACAAGCAAACATGCATCTCCAGAATGAACTGCCTGACTGGAAAGATAAGGGGCAAAATGATCACAAAGATAGTCTGCACCCTGATGCTAATAGGCCGGATGAACAAGGCATAGTGCCCTACACTCCACGCGCGTATGCACCAGGAGCCAGTGAAGAGAGCGTAAGACCGTAGAAATGTGAGTTCCACAAGATGAGTTTGTCGCCACCTGGGCAGCTAGATTCTGCAACACCTGTAATTGATGGATAAACCCAACAGGCTGAGCCAGAAACAAGGCAGTGCATTAATCCAGTCTGCTAAGGACTAATGAGGCCACAACCAGAGGACAATGATGACTAGGTAGAAATGGTAGGGTCTTACGCAATACCCTCAAATAGAAGTGACCAGCCTTGCAGATGGCGCCAACTTGGGTGCTCATATAAAGAGCAGAAGATAAAATTACCCTGAAGGTTCTTGCTGCCGTCACTGGGACAGGACATTCATCAAGTGCAGAGGGTCAAAACAAAGGAATCCACTTGTCAGATTAGGTGGGGAACCCACCACCAGAATCTCCAGCTTGTCCTCATTCAGCTTCAGCCAATTGCTGTTCATTCACCCTCCCACTGCCACCAGGCACTGACAGTAAACACAAGGACACCTCAGCCCTGGCAAGATCGAGTTGAACCAAGATCTGGGTGTCATCAGCAAAAGAGTAGCACCGGAGGCCGAAAGAGCAGACAAGACAGACAAGAGGCTGACTATTGATGTTAAAAAGCAAAGCGGACAGTGTGGAGCCCTGTGGAACACTGCAGGTCAATGGGTGAGAAGGGGAAAGAAAGGGAGGAAGAGAAAGAGATTGACCCCTATCAGCCAGGAAGGAGGCAAGCCAGGAGGGTGCAGAGAGGCCCGCCAAGGCCAGGTGGGACAGCAGGATAGAGTGGTCAACAGTGACAAATGCCATTGAAAGATCTAGCAAAATCAGGGCACCCACTCCTCCTCTGTCCATCAACCTGCCCATGTCGTCCACAACAGACACCAGGACACTCTCTATACCATGCCCCAGCCGTACCTTTGACTGGAAGGGGTCAAGGAACAGAGAGCATTCTAGAAAAGCAGAGAGAAGAGGCGATACCAGGGCTTCCAACAGTTTCATAAAAAAAGGAAGAAGAGAAATAGGTCGATAGTTGAATAAAAGAGAGTCTCAATGTGAAAGATACTAGATGATGGTCACACCAGATCACAGGTTCAACAAATAACTTATCAATTTTGGATGTCAGAAAAAAACAAGTCAAGGGTATTATCTAGCACATGGGTAAGCTCATCCACAACTTGCCCCAAGCCTAAATCAGTCAAAGCCTCAAAGAAAAGAGACAGAGTAGGAACATATACATAATTTAAATTAAGATTAAAATCTCCTAAAACAACCAGGTGACAGTATTTCAATTGTAGCTCAGCCATCAGGTGCAGAAAGGGCATTAAAACCCCAACATATAAACTGGAGGCCGATAAACAATCAGAAAATGCACAGAGCATGTTGCCGACACAGCCAGGCAGACCAGTAAAATGTCCATCTTAATAGCAAGTACCAGCGGAAATATGTAAAAGTTGAAAACTAGATTTAAATATAATTTCAACCCCACCAGCCGGAAAGGACGACATTTGGTCTCAATTAATTATTTTATATTCCCCTTGGAGCAGCTGTACCAACGCTGGGGCAGAACATCTGTAAACCACGTCTCTGTGAGACATAGCAAATCAGGGGACTTTCTATAGATATCAGCTGCATGGGCTGGTAAGGAGCGTGTATTAGATCAAATAACATTAATACATGTACACATCGTACTCTCACAAATAGGATCATTTTCTGAGAGGGCTTGCCAGTTAGCTCGAAATATAGTGCCAGCAGGAGCCACATTTCCCACGTATAAGTTTAGCCTCCAGTGCCCCGCCCAACTCGTCCGCAGCATGGACAAGCACAGACGGGCTTGCCTGCTGCGCCGTCTAGTGTGCAAGCAATTTTAAGCCGTCCAAAGATCACGTGACTGCAGTAGCGGAAAGTGAAGGCAGACTCTTCCTAACCGGATGCGAGCGACCCGTAATGACAAAGATACTAACATGACAGTGAACACACACACATCCAGGGAATGTTTGGGAAAGGGAAAGCCAACAGAAAATCAAATACAATTTATAAGCTAAAATAAGTAATTACTTATTTAAAATGCACGGAGCAGCCAGACATCAGCTTCCTACTTGTGGAATCACAGTTTTCTCTTCACTCGGCTCATTTAAGCCGTGCAAAGATCACGTGACCGCAGTAATAGAAGGTGAAAGCAGACTGGCTAATGGGACGCGAGCGACCAGTAATCATAAATATACTAGCCCCACAGTGAACACACACACATCCAGGGAATGTTTTGGAAAGGAAAAGCCAACAGAATATCAATCACAATTTAAAAGATACAATTAGCAACTACTTATTCAAAATGCATGCAGCCACCAGAAAGCAGCTGCCTGCCTGCGTGCATAGCTATAGTGACATGGTGTTCTCTTCTACCGCTCCCCAGCTCTTGTTATTTTGTCCTTTCTGCACAGAATGCCTGATATTCAGCTTTGAAAAGTCCATGGGAACACAGACGTTCCTTCAAAGGAAGACCTTAGTGTATGGGTTGCTGCATTTTAGTTATCTTGTTATATTGACAGCTTTGACGCGAGGTAGACATTTCCTAAAGAAGTCGCAAAAGGATGGTTTGTGACAGGAAAAGAAACACCAGTTTCTTTATTTGTATCTAATTCTGGACATTTCGCAATGCAGTGTTTTCATGTTTGCACATGTTTTTTCCTCTTGACATGTGAGTGTGGGTATATCAACTTTGAGAAAAGGCTCTCCAATAACATACTGTGAGCATGATATATGAATTAGCTGCAAATTCTCAATCAAGCACCAAGTCAATTGTTCATATTTATCTCCCATGCTAGGTATTATAACGGTGTTCAATTCCATTAAAGATATGGAGTCAAGTACTACATGCGGCAACAAACGCATTTCGCAGCATGGACTACACCTCCAAGCAAATAATGGGATTTCTTTAAGTTTACACTAAATTTGTAATAAATCTGATACTGTAACTTTTCTTCCTATAATCCAATCCAGAGTCCGTAGGCCCTACAACCTCACTGGCTAACCTAGACTCCTTTGATGCAAATAGTCCCAAAAGATACGTTACGTGGAACACATGTTTGACCTTCACCCGTGGTTGGCAGTCCTTCCTGGACTCTGAGGTGGCCAGGCAACAAAAAATTGAACAGTTCCTTCCATAGGCTATAAACGACGATATCAGAATTCTCTTATATTACCTAGTATGCAGTACTTATATTGTATAGCAAGACCCAAAGGCGAATAGTATGCTTCTTCAAAGTCTTCTCTCTACCAGTTTATGCCACTTCCTCTCTTGGATTAAAATGAAATATCCTAAAAAGCGAGCCACCTAAGCACTCACCCTATTTCATTATATCTCCCAATCTAGCCTCTAAACAGAACACGTTGACCATCTTTGTGCCCCTGCAAGAATGAGAACCAAACCCACGCTATGCACCTCGCCAGTGTGGGCGTTTACAAGAATTAAAAGAAGTTGTGCAGTGTTCTGAGGCCTGTGTGATGCTGTCCCGGATGCATATTTCTGAAAGCAGCAAATTATGCATTAAAAGAGGGTGAGAGGGGAAAGCCAGGTAAAATACACATTGAATATCCCTCTTAGTTCACTTGTAAATGGAAGAACAGATGCCTTTGAGGGAGTATACCCTCTGCGAAACATCAAGTGCTCTCTCATCTGAGACAATCTTGCAGGAAATTAAGAACAGAGACCGTCGGTCTGGATGGGAATCCTTACATGCTCTGACTACGATTATTCCCCCAAGCTTTCCAACTGATGCTAAATGGAATTAACAATAGGGAAACGTGTCAGGATTCTGGGGTCCTGAGAAATGTAACACCTTTCAGGAGGAGACATACAAGAGGATTCTTTCGTACTAATTCTCCATGCATCATATCCTGGCTGGCTGAGACAGCAAACATGCCAATGGTATGGAGGGCCTTGCTATAATCCACTAATGGCTACGGAAGTCAGGACCAGTATTAAAGGAGCTGCACTAGGATGCTGGTCCCTCTTCACACACCAACGACACAAATTGCCCAAGGAGCCTCTTCACTCTTGGAGGTGGAGGGCGGCCTATGAAACTCTGATGAGACTAACAGCTGAAGCTAAACGTTCAGGGAAAATTAAAAGTTCCCCAAAATGGCCACAAGATTGCAAGGCCTGTCAAGCACTAACGGGAAATCATCCCCACCAGATCCATCAAAATGTTCTAAATCCAGCATGTTAGTATGGGAAATCAGTAGGAAGTTCCAGAAGAATCATAAACCATACCTAAGTTATCCACCCAGGCATTGTCAGTAAGATGGAATACTTACTCCAATTTCACCTTGGGTAACATCCTCGCTATCATGAAAATGATGGGGGTGTTTGGATGCATCTATGGGCCAGAAGGGTGAAGGAAAGCTATGGCAAAAGGATGAGGAATTCACATAATAAACAAGAGAAGCCGAGCATTAAGCCTGAAAGCAAAAACGTCCATCTGTCCTTCTGAAGAGGTCTCTGCATAAAATAAATGCTCAAACCTCAATTTGATGAGACCTACAAGGTAGGAGGAGATCCAGTCTGCAATCACATTGCAGAGCCCCATAAGATACTTGACCAGGGCTGATATCTCCCTTTGCAGACAGTAGTGCCAGAAATCCTTCACTAGTTCCAGCAGGAATCTGAATCACAAACCTGCAAATGTGGTTGATTTGGTGAACTGAATGTACACTCAATTCATCAGTGGCTCAGTTGCCCCTCACATC
The DNA here is from genome assembly GCF_040938575.1 of Ambystoma mexicanum. Taxonomy (NCBI): domain Eukaryota; kingdom Metazoa; phylum Chordata; class Amphibia; order Caudata; family Ambystomatidae; genus Ambystoma; species Ambystoma mexicanum. The sequence goes on along the minus strand of NC_090929.1, from coordinate 276,673,129 downwards.
TCCACAATGGGCCCACCAGCATGCTCTGCTGATTGCTGATTATGTGACCAGGTCCCTGTCATGCTAAATATCGCTCTACTGTTTGAAGTGTGCATATGATCTAGGCAACATTGGAGCTCAGTCAGAGCCTCCATGTACAGCAGCAGCATCTGTGTGTATGACAAGTGGTTCCATAGGTGCTCAATCTTCAGATGCTGAAGAGTACAGTAATGAGTCGGGAGGATAGCTCAGGGGCAACACATTTGTCTTGGATGCAAAACAATGCAGAGCAACACAGGTTTGGATCCCGGACTCACGCTTAGAGACTATTGTCCGGTATTAACTGTGCTATAAAAGATGAATTTATGCAAAGTGTCTATAAATATGCCTACTTGAAGGAATCTAAGAAAAAAATCTGGCGATTTCCCAGAGATGAACAGCGCCCTTTCTCGGGCCAGATTGCCCTTTCTACGTTTCTCACTTGGGCATGGGTAACAGTAAAGTAGTGGTCAAAATGATCATATAGAAGCCTAGAAATTACAGCTGCCTGGTCGGCCTTAGTTTGAACTAATGCCAGTGGATGAAACAGACGAATCCCCGAAACAAAGATATCGCTACTTCTACGTGCTCTGATAGCAGACAGGCATTCTATAACATGAACAACATCTTGCCCAAACATGCACCCATTGCATGAAATATGTGTGCAGCTGCCCTTGGTTTCATGAGCAACATGAAACATCAATGGGTGGAGGACAATCCAAAAGGGAGAACTGAAAATTCCCAGGATATGACCGTGCAGCGAAACGAAAGGACTCTTCTGTGCAACTTGAAACGTTGGATTTTGAGGTATGCATCCTTGTTATTGATGGGAACCAGCCACACCCCCACCAAAGAAAATGTCCCCCAGCATGTTGATACCTTCCCTCTTGTGATGGTAGTAAATCACCCAGTTGTTGAATTCCCTTAGTGTTATAACCGGGCATCTGACACCCACTAGACTAAATGGAAATACAAAGGAACCTTTGCCTTTGTTGATAGCTGGTTGTATGTGGTTTCTCCATCTACAGCCAAGGTTGTCTGTGTCTCTATGTAGTGAAAATGCATCTTGTTATCGAAAATCTCAGCAAGAGGAAATACTGCAACTAGTTAGGACCCTGGTTTCATTCCAGTGTAAATAAGCAGCCGACCAACTTCTAGCATGACTGTCACTTTCAGAAGCCCACAATGGAAAAACACTGCATATGGATGCTTGAGCTTTATTAAGTGGCCTGTACATGTTAACACAACTTGCTAAGCTCCTTTGGTAAGAAGTCGCTGAAAAGGAGATCCTCAGCTTCCAGAGGCTCTGAGAGGCCAATTCACATAACCTCAAATCAGTCTTCAACAGTACACCTCTGAGAAGTTCTGCAGATATGGTGCAGTTTGCTTTGCCAAGTATTATAATAGCTCTCTGCACCCAGCTGGGTACACTGACCATATCAAGTGATACCCATTATCCAGGACACTCTCAGTAAAGTCAATAATGTTTTCCAGGTAGACCAACAGGACGAAGAGGTTTTGTTTACAGTACTTCAATGGGTGAAACATCCCCTTCTTGGTGTCTTTGTGCCCTTTGGAAACAACTTCAAACTTTAGAAAATGCATAGATCAATTCAATTGATGAGGCACATCTGAAAGCTCATATGTTCTGCTCAAGGGAACTGAGGGTGGTTTATATATCCAGTCATATGTGCACAGTATGTAGCTTCAGTGTGTCTGGAAGTCATGGTTTCCTACTACCACACCCTTCCATCATCCAACACCTGAACTATATAGCTTCATGTATGAACTATATCAAGTATGGCATCAGTTTTTTGGACTGGCAGCCCTTTTTTGACTTTCTTTCTCAAAGAAGGGTGTACTTTTAGCAGATGTCACTCACATGATGTGCCAATTGGCCAGTCTGCCATGTGGTTCTTGGAGTATCAACTTGTGATTCTACAATCATTTCAATGTGTTCATCTAGAAACGTGTCTGTTCCAACCAGCACTTCTTCACATTTTTTGGCAGTGTCCTCCCCACTACCCCTGAAGGTGTCAGTGGGCTATCATAGCTGCTTCCTCCACTGGTCACTCATGCTTCACTGGGGTGTACGGCAACCCTTTCCTTCATGAGTACATTGCACCAACTCTACAAATTACAAATCCATATTTGACATTTGATCACCTCTTTTGCCATACAACATCTAATGCTGCACTGTCACGTCCAGCACAAGGACTGGGAGCCCCCCATCTTGAGCTTGAAAAAAACGTATTGGGCTTCCTTTGCTGCTTTGTTGACTCTTGATGATGCTTGTGTCTGTTGTCTTTTTTTCTGCGAGCTGTTTGTTCTGGCTATTTATGTGGTCCTCCTGTTTTACCTTCAATTCGGTTGCCAATGTCAGAATGATGTATGATGTCATCAAGAATGATGGGTGAGGTTTTGCTGTTACCAAGTGTTTGCGAATGGTTTGCTTTTCACTGTCAATATTTGCAACACACAATTCTGTAGCCTATGCCATTGCACAGCTAAAGCTAATATTCAGGGTTAGAGTGTAAAAGCTGTTGCCTCTGGCCCTGACTCTAGAATGTAAGGGGAGCTAGAATCGCCAGAGAACACCCGATCAGGAGTCATTTAGCAGTGGGAAGTACGGTGTGTTATGTGTAGGGTTGTCTTGCACCCAATAATCCAGGTTATACCCCCAAATTGGCTCTGCACCAGTATGTTACACATTTCCTATAATTTAATGTTTGTGCATGCCACTTTGTGAATCACTTTTTTACTATCACAAAGATACACTATGTTTGCAGTGTGACCTTGCTACTTGGTACATAAGGCCATGTGTGCTAAAGGCTGGCAGGGAGTTTTTGTGTGGGGACTTTTTTAGAATAGGATAACAATGAGTGTCATGTGTCTTCTGTGTTTCAGGGAAGAATCACACACAGGGTCAGTACGATCAGACACGTGGAATATCCCCCCCCCCATCTTGTACTCCCTCCCCCCTAGATACTTTATAATGTTGTGTGTGTATGTTTGTGTGTGTGTGTATGAAAACATAATCATTTGTTTTTTTATATATATAAAGCACTTCAATCCAAAGTGCTTTACACAGGACATATGTACATACATTAGTAGTATTATTACCCAATCGAAAATGGTATAGGTGTGGACTTTGCATTTCAGCATGCTAGACCAGTGGACTGCCGTCCAACCCTGCTGATATGAACACATGTATGATTAAGTAATGGAAGTCTTCAGTATTTGCCAGGTATACTAAGTGCTTGTTTGTGCCTGGTACCAATAACTGTTTACGAAAATACTACATTTTGCATGTTTTGATAAACATTGTTAAAGGATTGAATAGCGGCCTATGATATAAATGGGGGCAACATCTGTGCGATGTCAACTCCTAGAATATAATCTCAAGATGTGGGCGTCAGTGGGTGGGTAGGTGTTGTAGTCTAATTCCAGCTTTGGCATTTGGTCAAAGATCTTACTGTGCTTCAAAGTGAAACTATATATTATACTAAACAACTGAATCATTTGCTGCCCGGGATTGGCCAAATTATGTGTTCCATCGTTCGCCCGTACCCGTCAGTCAGACTGCTGCTATGCCATATATGTCCATGTTATAGAGGGAATACATTTTATTTCAAGTAGCTCTATCATTTTGGGGAAGTGATAGCATTGCCCAAGCCATTCAGTAATCTAAAGGTTCAATAGGTTACTGAGCAGAAAGTCGAGGTCTGTGTTGGCCGGTGATGGTCTGTGCTGGATCCATCGCAACAGGTTCAGGATCCAACGCTCATGCATTTTGATTTGCAGGCCATACACAGCTAGCTAGCCATTTAGTTGAAATCTCTCTGCTTTTGTTGGCCCAAGTCTAAACCTTCCATTCGTGCAAGCATATTTCCTTCCAGGACATTGATATACACTGAATGCATATGTGCAAACGTTTTAGGAAAAAAAGAGTTGGATGAGAGTAGAACTCCGGCTGCGCGGTCCTCACTCATTCTTTGGAAGGACAATTAACCCACCGTTATTGCTTATATTGACGGTCTTGGTACACTTCCTTTTTTAACACCAATCATCATTTAAGGGTTATCAGGGTACACATGTCAGAAAGAAGCCAAATATACCTGGGAACAACAACCTTTGTTATATAAATGAGCTAGTTTAATGTAAATCAGTACATTCGATCATCATTTCTCTTTACATTCTACAACCTTCCATTACATTGGGCCTCATTACAACCTTGCCGGTATCCTGGCGGTAAACCCGCAAGGATACCGGCAAAAGGTGTTACCGTTCCTGGCACTTTGTCCAGCAGCATTGCCGCCGGTTTACGAGTGCCAGAGAGAGGGAGTAAGTCCTCATTCATGGAGTCTCAGAGGACTCCATGAGGGGATTTGTCTTGTTTACAGGCCCCAGCAATGCTGTTGGCAGTAATGAGGGCTTTGTTTGCCTGTAGAGCGCCTGCCTTACCTCCAGCTTTTAGCTGGAGATAAGCCAAGGTGCCCCACTGGCAAACCCGTAGTCGGACGTTCTGGTAAAATGCTGTTATCCATGAATAACAACACTTTTTTACTGGACCGCCCGACTCGGAATGAGCCCCCTTGTGTTTTAAATAATTACTCACAGACCCCTTTTCACTGTAAAACTGATTTCAAGCACCCTAAATCCCAAATAACTCAATGGGGGTCATTCCGAGTTTGGAGGTAAGGGATAAACAAATGTCAGTAAAGGATTACCGGCATCGCTTACCGCTCTGGGCTATTCCGACCAGCCAAACCGCTATTAGCGGCACCGTAAATAATGGTGCCTCTAATAGCGGCATGGGCGCGGGCACGCGGGCCAATCACAAGTGAAGCGGACATGCAAATACCGGCATCATGAAGGCGTTAAAAGTGGATTCCTAAATGCCGTAAATACGGCATCTCTGACCAACCGTAGAATGCCATGTGCAGTGTTCCCAACTGCCACAGGTGCACACCATCAGCACAGGTAGAGGCAATGGAGTCTGGGCCTGACCAAAAGGAGCACACCCATACACCACACCCCTTTCCACAACAAGATCAATCCAATAGTAGCATCAACACTTCAGCTGGAGGACATGCATGCATTGCAACACCAGCAACAACACCAACAGGAGGCACCACAGAGGAGACGAAGCAGGAGAAGGAGGGTGAGACAGGCCCAGCATGCCCCACCAGTGCAGCCAGCGTAACCACGCATGCAGCCCCCAATCCCAAACATCAGAGCCAGTCCCTCCAACCCAACCCCAGAGCACAACCACAACCTGTACCGTCTGGACCGGGACACCATCGACACCATCGTGGACATGATACACGATTGTCAGCCTCATTGAAATACGCACTGCCATCCCCCTTCCACTGAAGGTAGTGTCGGTGCTCCACTTCCTTTCCACAGCCACCTACCAGCACACAGTAGGGTACATGCATGGCATATCACCACCCTTATTCACTTGCATCCTGAAGCAAGTGCTGGATGGCCTCCTCAGGCACACAACGGAATACATATCCCTTCCACGGACTCCCCAGGAGATTCTTGAAACAAAAGTTGGCCTCCATGCCATGGAGGTGGTTTACCACAATCGCAAGCAATACAACTACAAACAGGTGCAGATGGAAGGCAACGCAAGCAATATCATCACACATTGTTGTGCCCGATATCCTGGATCAACCACAGGAATGCTGCATGTCACCATGGGGATAATCAGCGCAGAATGCCTAACATTGCAGAGCCTACTGCCAACGCTCCCCATCAGAAAATCCTACAGAACACAACACATGACTAAATTTACAGAAACACAGCTGTATGCGTACACAATGCATGAGCTACAAGACGGCAGAGCACAACGTGTATCATCTTGAAGATGCAACCCACACCATTATTCCATGGCACAGGACACATTGCGGGCGTAAAAATGGCATGCATACAACCAGGGACATGTGCATGTGACCAACGATAATCTGCCGACAAGTGTGACTAGTACAGCTGTCCATCATCAATCGACTGACATATAGCTTTTCATGCCTCCCATGCAGATGACAGTGGCTATCCCTTGATGCCGTGGCTCATCACCCCTGTCTGAAACACACAGAACAGGTATGAGGAGGACTACAATCAATCCCACACCCTTACCCGTGTGGTCATTGACCAGACCTTTGGCCTATTGAAGGCATGGTTTCGCTGCCTTAGCCTGTCAGGTGGGGCACTCCTCTACAGGCATGAGAAGGTGTCCAAGACCATCATGGCATGTGTTATGCTGCACAACATGTGTATCCGACGCAACGTGCCCCTGCCCCCTGACATTGAACTGCTACCACCTGGTGATGATGAAGGGGAGGAAGAAGAAGTGGCTGCACATCATTGTGGTGCCGATGCACAGGAGAGATGTGCTGTGGGTCAGTCAGTGATTGCACAATATTACTGACACACATGGCTGCAGTGGGTGACATGATATTCTGACAGAGGCCAGTGGGTGTGTGGGTACATGCACACTATGCACTGTATATGAATAAATGACACATGCACAATGATGAATGTCCACTCAGGTCTTGCTTTTGACACAACGGGTGTATTAAATTGAACAATGAAAACGATCAATAACCCTCCACCACCCTCACCCCACTCCCTCTCCCCCCACAACTCCCCCACACACCCTCACCCCCTTCAACTCCCCCACAACTCCCCCACACACCCTAACCACACCCTAATCCCCCTCCCCCTCCCCCCACAACTCCCCCACACATGTCCCATCAAGTCTCTAATGCCTACATCAGACTGCCCAGACTATTAATTCGCACTCCCTGGACCAGGTGGCGGCATGTCTGGCCGGCGCAGGGTGCATGATGACCTGCGGAGTGGGTTCGTCTGGGTCACGCTGCACGATGACGGTGTGGCTGCCTGCTCGAAGTGGCTTGCCAGACACCCGGACTCCAAGGCATCGGCGGCCTAGTACCCGGCGCAGGGCGGAGACCTCATCGCATAGGGGGCTAGTGTTCTCTGCAAATATTTTGCCCATGGAGGCGGTGTTCTCTGATATGGTCCTGCCTGGAGAGGCGACGTTTTCCCGCCACTCCTGCCTAGCCTGTGTGTTGTCCTCAACGAACTGTCCGACAAGGGAAGTCAGCTCCTCTGCACGCTGCGGCCCTGCGGGTGCACCTGTGGAGGTTCCTGGGTGTCCTGCTCAGCCTGCTCAGCCACTATCGGACTGAAGTGCCCTTCAATTTGCTCCCGCCCAGACTGCTCTGGGGTGGTGGTGTGGTCTGTGTCAAGGGATGAGATTTGGGGGGATGCCAGTGGACTGAGCGTGCGGGGCAGTTCTGATGTATCGTCCTCAAAGGGCACCCATACGTCATCCTGTGGCTCCTCCACAGCATGGGGTGCTGTGGCTGCCACCAACCCAGCCACACTTGACTCCTCTGAGTGTGGTGCATCGGCTGATTCCTCAAGCTGGACAATGGGTTTTGGTGCTTCGGCCTCTACAGCCCTTGGCAGCACTGGTGCACTGGCAACCTGGGGTGTCTTGACTGGTGGTGCACAGCGGCCCACTGGGTTGGCCCTTGGAGGTGGAAGGGCGGTTGGCGTCATCCCAGGACCTCTTCCGGTGTGTGGTTTTTGCGGGGGTTGAGTCCTGGCCATCGCTGTCATGGTCAGAGCCTGTGGGGGTCGAAGAGAGGGACAGCTTGAGTGATGTTTTGATAGGCATCTACATACATTTGGACAATTGATCATCCACACAATTGAGGGTAATAGGCATTTGAGTTTGGATGATCACATTGTTTGATACATGGGTGGGTTATGCAGGCATACGTCGGGGTCACTCATGTTGGCCAAGACCTATGCTGTGTGACATGCATATTTGTTGGGGCCTGCATGCTGTGTGACTTATGGCATTTACATCTTTGTGTGGTTTGTGTCAGGTAAGGCATTGCCTTGCTGCAGGCATCTGCATGTGTCTGTGATGCGTCCGGCTACTTTGCTGGGAGTGTGTGCATGTTGGGCCATGGCTTGCCTCTTTGGACTGAAATATTGGTTGACTTTCATCAGACTCTGCATTACAGAGTTTTCTTAGGACACCACCTCCATCGGCCGATGTTGTGGAGCCACACTCCATGTCGCCGACACCTTCTAGCTCCACCATTCCAATCATGCTGGCGCACATGTCCTCCCATGGGGTCAGCTTGATGGGTGAGCTGGCACCTCCTCCCGTTGCCACTGCCTGGCTCCTGTTGACGGACAGTATGTTTCTTACTCTGAGCCTCAAGTTGTCCCAGCGCTTACGGCAGTCTTTTGTGGTGCGTGGGGTGTTTCCAACTGCACTAACTTTCTGTGCCACAAGTGCCCACATCTCTTTTTTCTTCAAGATGGCCTCCCTCTTCATGCTGGTGGCGAACACAATCCCAGCATGTTCGTGCAGTGTCCCGGCTAGCATCCCCAACTCATCCTCTTTGAAGCGCTCCTTGCGCTGGGGGGCAGCTCCCTTCTTAAGGGCCTTGGGCATTGTGGTTTGTTTGAAGAAGGTTTCCTGACAAACAGCAGAGTCCCACAGGTCCTGTGTGCTGAGGATGGCAATGGATTGTGTTTTTAAAGATGGCCGCCGTGCTCCTTCCCGTTCCTGTGTGATGACGCTACTTCCGGTTCTGCTTATTTATGGTGACCGTTATTAGCGGTGACCGATAATAGTGGTCACCGCTATTAACGGTCACCGCTAATGCCGCATTGGTTAATGCCGGTAGTACAATCTGCGCTATGCATGATGCCGCTAAGGGCATTTTTCGTGCCTTTAACATGGCGTTGATGACCTTACCGGCATGGCGCAAAGCTCGTGCCCGTGAAGTCGTAATAGCCTTCTATTAGGGGGCTATTGACTACACTGACACGCTATTTGCGCCATGCCGGTAAGGACCGTTACTTACCTCCAACCTCGGAATGACCCCCAATGTCCTTGTAATGTAGCAGCAGCAACTCTCTGTACCACTCAGCATGACCAGATCATTTAGCAATCTTCCACAGTTTCTTATGTGAAGTCTTGCTTAGTTCATTTCTTCTCTAAGATTGCACCAACACCAACAAGCATTGACAAAGCCAAAAGGTCAGTCTTTGAAAATGCAGAAGGTAAGATTTCTTTTAAAAGCCTCCACAGGATGAAATTGTCCCACCCCCTACGTTTGAAAATGTTGGACCTATTGACTTTTCTTTTGGTGGTAATGTAGGTTTTGCATTTGAAACGCATCCTCTTTGCCTCCACTTCCCAATGTCTTCCAGATTGCTTAGCTTCCAGTTTGCTCAGCAGAATTATGTGTGTCCTACATTCTCTCATCAGCACCTATAATTCTTCCTCCAGAAATCAGCCAGATTTCATTGCCATATCCAGCAAGTCCTTTTGTTTTCATTTGACACTGCTGCTTTCTTTATTAAATGATATTATTTGTGCAGGGATCGGAATTAAGATTGGATCACATAAAAGGTGCATTTTGAGAGCGCACTTTCATCCCCCAGAGGGGCATCTTGGTGCTTAAAATCAGCTCCTGAGCATTGAGCATTAACAAGTGACCAAGAGCTATCACTGGGGTATGAGGAGCTAGAGGACAGCGTTCCGAAAATCTAACTTCCATATAAGATGCAAACATATACTTTTGGCCATTATTTATGATCCCTTATGTTAATGTGTAATGTTGTTTAGATGTGTCCTAACGTTGATTTATAGATTGTGCCAAACGCACAATGTTAAGGTCACTTTGTTCGGCATCAGTTTGCCTGGGGAGCCAAAAGCAGCTCCTGGTAGCTGTTGGTGTCAAGCTAACCAGGATCTTCTAGGCTACAAGCAGGAGCCAAACGGCTCCCAGCACCCCTCAGTTTCTAACCCTTTTTAAGCACACTGGATGTACATGAAAAGGTCAAAAAGAGAGACTTAGGTGGATGGACAGTCGTGTGAGAAGGAACATGGCCAGCATAACTTTGACAATTTTCAAAAATAGTTCAATATATAAATACCAATCCGTTTTCTTCTGAAACAGCTTGTTCAGAACAATACACTGAGAAGAAACAGCACAAGCCGCTTTAACACAAGTATTCTATACTATAGCCTTTTGATTCCTCACCACATCAGCTTTGTATAGGTTTATGGCAACAACAAAATTATTTTGCAAAAGTAATCCGTAAGAAAAAATGTTCACACGTTTACATTGCTTTCTACTGTCTGAACCTGTAACTCGAATAATGGACCCCTCTTTTCAAGCTAATTTAAAGAGTGTGAGATATCATACAGACATGTTATGACATTTTCCAAGAAAGGCACTGGATTAGCAGGTGTTCCGAGCATATTCCGGTATATTTACATGGCTCTCCAAACATTAGCTGTGTTACTCTAAACAAGATCGTTAAATCTGTGCTCTTCCACTGTTCGCCATTTTAGTGCAGAGATATCTCACCCTATTATAATACTGTTTGGTTAACTATGCAGTACATTCATTGAGTTACACACTAAATCTGAATGGTTATTTTACTTATTTTCTGGCCCGTGAAAGGACTCATAGCCTGGGGATTCCAATTCTTTTAATATTTCTATTTCATGAATTTTCTTGCAAGTCTGGGTCTGTCTGAACTTTCTGAACAATTCACCCATGCTCTCTTTTAATAAGCTTCATATAATCTTACCATTCAAAGCTGGCACTCCTGTTTTAGGAGGCTTTGTGTTTCTAATTGATGCTACCTGTCTTCAGCACTGCCATCTGTGCAGGTAATCTAAGCTTTTTCGTAATGGTCATGGGCTGTGGGTGTGCCAGTGCCACACAGCAGTCCAGCCCGTTTATGCCCATGTATGACTATGTATGACAGGCATAAGGTATGGGTATGCTGCTGAATCGACCATCTGTCAAAGTAGTTAATCACCAGACTGTTACAGGTTCTTGTTGATAGAAGAACCCCCTCTAAAAGTGATGCCCTAAATATTGCCCCTGTTTCCGAGACACAAATTTGGCTCTTCAGCTCCAAACGGTTTTAAAATACGGAACAACACCCATGCACCATGAAACAAACACACAACTGAAAAGGAGTGGGGAGTAGCCTGAACCAGAGTGGAATGCACAGGAGAAGAGAGGCGTCTGAATGGGAAAGACGGTTTTATGAGCTAAAGTGTACCAATCCTGAAAGAGGGCCTAAGGTGGAAACGGTGGAGCGAGATATGTCACACTTAATCGGTCCACCGAGGGTGTGGAACACATCACACATAAAGGAATAGGGATAGACGCAGAAACCAAGTTGCCCACAGACTGACAACGAGGCACAGGGAACACACTACCCATGGAGGAACACGTGGGGGCAAAAACTGCTGCACTCTAGAATGATCGACAGGGGCAGGGATATGAAACGCATTTAGTGAGAACAGCGGGGGTAGGAAATGTACTGCCACGGACAAACCTCACTAGAAACTCACCAATCTGTATACACCTCTCAAACTATTTACTAAACACAACCATAACTCTACAGCACCACAAACCGCACCTACTTCACAACACCACAACAACGAAAACAAACCACACATAGGGCCTCATCACGAGTTTGGCGGTGACCCTTAAATCCGGCGGTAGCGCTATTACCGCCGGATTTAAGGGTCCGCCAAATCAGGGCTTCAGCGGATTACTCCCCAGCTCTGAGCTGGGGGGAAATCCGCTGAAAATTCGCACTCATACCGCCAGCGGGAAATCCGCCAGCGGTATGAGCGCAAAATTTCCCCATTGAGCCAAATGGGGAATGGGGCATTCCCGAATGGGCTCAATGGGGAATGGGGAATTCCAAATCCGCCAAACCCGTGATCCGGCGCTAATAGCGCCGGTGGGTTTGGCAGTAGGGCAGATAGCGCCAGCGCTATTAGCACCGGCGTTACCGCCCAACTGGTGATGAGGCCCAGAATCTTGCCCAACACCACATGGCGACCACCGAGCGAAAATTACACCTTTTCTCAGTGACCGGTGTATTTCAACTGAAGCTGCCAACAGCATATTGCTCTTTCTCCCAGTCAATCCTACTAACCACGCCCCCTCCTTGCATTACAGATCTGCCAGAGTGGTAGACACCACGAAGGTGGCAACAGTGCATGGTATAAGACCCTTTAACATAACATAACAAATATTGTCCGAATTTTGTCCTCCCCAGTTGCTGGCCAACTTAGATTTACAATTTATCTCAATTTTAACTTCGGAGCTTAAATGTACAACTACAGAATCAGTGATTCTGTGCCAGAGATGAAGTCCAGGAAATGTGTCCCAAATGATAACTGATCAGGCAATAGTGATCATGCCAAAGTCGACCAAACACTTACATGCTCAAAGTGCTGTGTATATAAGCTCATCAACATATGTATCTATGCCAATCGCGCAAATGCAACTGGCCATAAAAACAACAAAAACAGAATGTCACCTCACACGCTCAGTTGAAGCCCAAGACCCAAGTCATAGCCATGCTCAAAGCACATTTAACACATGAGCACCCAGCGAGATATACATCCAACATGCAAGGACAAAATGCAGCTCAATGAATACATGCTTTATTCCAAAATCACATATATGCCAGCACCTGTGCAGCAGTGCAAGCAAAACATAGACATGCCCAGAAAACAATGCACATCTCAGATTGACACAATGAAAAAGTCAGAAAGTACTGAAAAGCATTGATATAAACTGAGAAAAATTAAGGACATCAAAACATGATGTTGCTTTTGATCCTTCCACCACTGCAATACAGACTCTCTGCACTCCCTCCTTAAAAAGCCTTCTGCCAAGCCTACCTGTTCAGCAAACTATTGCCAGATCTCTAGGCAAACCCCTGGATAAGCTGGCCATCTCCCAGCTTACCCTCCACACTGAATCTGTTGGTTGTTTCCATGACCATCAGTCTGGCTTCAGAGCAGCCAGAGGCACAGAAACTGTTCTCCTGAACATCCGTGAAGATCTTCTCTCTAACCTTGACTCCAGCCTTCCTTCGGTCTTTATTCTTCTTGAACTTTCCTCTGCTTTTGACACGGTCAATCATGCCATCCTAATGAATCAACTCTGTGAGAACCTGGGCATCACGGATCAGGCCCTGGAGTGGTTGACCACCTTTCTCCTGGACCAACCCTCCAAAGTCCAATTTGGGTTCTTTCTCTCCACCTCTGCTCTCTCCACATGTGGTGTTCCCCAAGGCTCTATCCTCCCACCCTGGCTCTTCAATGTCTACTTGGCCCATTTGGCCTACTTAATCTCTACCTTCTCCTTTAACTTAAGTAATACGTGGATGACACGCAGCTCTCTTTCAGGCTCCCCTCAGCCTTCTCTCCTCTCTCGCTCATTCCTGAATGTCTATCTGTGATTTAGGATTGGTACACCTCCAACGATCTCTGTTTTAATGCCAGTAAGACGGAGATCCTTCTCATTGGGGCACCCACTTCCGCTTACCCTCTCTCACTCTAGCCACCCTCTTTGGGCCCTCTTCCTTTGCCTTCCAGTGAGGCAAAAAACCTTGGTGTCTTCTTCGACTCCACTCTCTCCTTCTCTATTCACATTATGGACATTGCCCAGAAGGTCCACTACCAGCTGCACCACCTCAGAGGTATTCTTCCTTTTTTCACTTTCCCCAAGAAGCTCACTGTCTTCAGAGCCCTGGTTCTCTCTAGGATCTGCGTGATTTTTCCATCACGGATAAGTCAGTGACGGAAAAGTTTACATGGGAAATGTACACACCACCAAAGGTTTGTACATTTCCCTTCCGAACAAACACTGCAAATCACTACATACCCACACCCCCACCCACAACATAAACAAACCCTACTTACCTTTTCTTCACGCTTCGTCCCTGCGGCGCCAGTTCCATTCCACTTCTGTGATCAGGAACCGGCACCACAGGGTCCTTTTTTTTTTTTTTCATTATTTTTTATTTGTAATTTTTTTTACGGGCAGCTGCAGGGGTTTCCCCTGCATCCCCCGTTCACTATACCCGCAGCCGCAGTTTATTTTTTCTTCTCGGGTGTGATGCGAGGCTGTCCATACCACACAGTATAGTGAGCAGGGCGTTGCGCATGACACCCCTGCAGCACCCATTTTTATTTTTTTTATTTTACTTACCTACAATGCATGACACCAAAGGTTCGAACTTTTGGTGTTCGGAACATTGGTGGTATTCATTTTCGGACTTTTGTTCATTCTGACCTTTTTTTCTCAATCTGCCTTCCTCTACTCTCTGTCCTCTGCAACTAATCCAGAACAGCACTGCAAAACGTATCCCTGGCCGGAAGCCCAGGGACCCTATCTCTCCAGCCCTTAAATTTCTCCACAGGTCCCGGTGGATGCAAGGATCAAGTTCAAGACCCAATGCATTGTCCACCAGGACTTCTGGGGCATGGGCCTGCACTGCATCCAACTCTCTCTTCCAAAATACCTTCCCTCTCGTGCCCTTTGCTCAGTCACCTCCAACTCTCTGAGGGTCAGACGATTCTCCAGGCAGAGTGTGAGGGGTATATCTCTCTCCTCTGCAGGTGCCGCCCTCCGGAATGGCCTACCTTCCCCTCTCAAACTTCAGTGGGACCACCTAAAGTTCCGGAAATAACTCAAGACCTTCCTTTTCTCCTCTGCTTTCTCTCTCTCCCTCCCCTGATGACCTACCTGTCTGCTGCGTCAGCTGGTTGCTTGGCTACCCTCACTGGGTACCAGGCTTCTCCAAGATCAGTCCCCCTGAACTGCCTCTGGGCTACCGCGCACTTGGGGATGTAACTGTAACCCTACAGTCCCCTGCCTCCTTGCACTTATCCAGAGCTGCACTGCCCTGGTTGCACTTACTCAGGGCTTTCTGCCCTGATAGCGCTCCCCCCTTCCCTTCTCCCTGCACTTCCCCTCTCCCTTCCCCCTGCAGTTTTCTTTGGCGCACTTGCACAATCTGAATGACACAATGCCTAGTAAGATCCTTTGTCTTGTCCTCCCTCTGTCTTCCCTCCCTTGCCTTGTCATGCCTAGAAGCACTTGTGTACAGGTACGTTATAAATGACATATCATATTCCAGGTTGCATTCCCAGTGTGCCAGCCATCTGCGTTTTCAGTTATGAAAGCATTGTAGTAGAAGAATGCAAGCTGAACAAGGTTGCCTGTCCCTAGTACTGCTATTACAGGTCCAGGTGTTAACAAAGTGAAATGTATTTGCAGATCATTGTTGACTGGGATGGTTGTCCAACTGTGCGTGAAGATGTGGATTTTGGTGGAGGAAGGGAGTTCTAGGATGCTTGCATGGCTCTGATAGATATGGGCCCTGCTGATATAGGCATGGTAGGAGACACTGTGCTGCAACCCATGCTCCTTTACTATGGACAGCAGACATCTGTGTTGGATGTGTGTCAGAGTTTAGATTTCACTTGCAACTTTATTACTCTTGGGTCTGGTGCTTGCAATGTTGGGAGCACTGTGAGTTTGTACTTTGTGGATGTTATCATGCGCTTTGATTGGTCGTATCCAAGGGTGGCACCGGCACCTCGCACTATGAAATGCCCATTGTTGGTGGTCACATGCCATTCTCTTCAGTTTTCCCACTGGATTAAATGTTTATCCATCAGCTCCTGGGTCCTACAGCCCGCAAAACTCCTCCCTGTGTTGCATGCTGTGGTTATCACTCAATTCAACAAGTTATTATTGATTCTCGTATAAGGACCTTATCAGAATCTCATAAGGTCTTACATAAATCCTACTTTAAACTTATACAATTTTATGGGAATTCAGTTAGTATTTAGGTATCATATAAGTTCTTAGAACGTTCTTATTGTTATTCCTAAAACCCCATTAGTTTCTCGCAAGTTCTTATAAGCGTTTTTTAACAACCTTTAATGTCACTTTTGTATGGGATGGTAGAATGTTTCATGTTTTGCAATAGCCCAGTGTGGATTTGTGTGTAGTCCTTCAGCAGGCTAAAGTCATCATGTAGACACACCATTGCCATATATAGCGTATGTTAAAGGGCATTTTGATTATTGATGGATTTGTCAAGGTATTCTGGTAGATGTGTTGAAATGACATGGGGCCTCATTACGACCCAGGCGGTAAGGGGTTTACGCCAGCGTAAACATCGCCGACCCTTACCGCCTGAGTACGAGATCCCTTAGCGCCATGGCGGATTTAACACCTGCTTTTAGCAGGTGTTAAAATCCATGGCGCTAAGGGACCTTGATGTTAATTACGCCACCGTAATTTACGGTGGCGTAATTAATGCCTTCCCCACTCCCATTATGCCCTATGGGGCAAAAATGGGAATGGGGAAGGGTAAATGGGGATTGGGGACTTACCGCCCCGCCAAGGTCGGAATGGGGCGGTAAGTCCGCCAACCACCATGGCGGAGTTGGCAACTTAGCGCCATGGTCCATGGTGCCAATAGCGCCATGGACCTCCGCCAAGGTCGTAATGAGGCCCATGGTGTTTTTGATCAGTGTTGTGGGATTTTTTTCCTCAATTGTCGTATGCACAGTTTTGGCAAAGATGATTTTTAGCATCTTTGTTGTCTTTTCCGATGTACACCAGACTCAAACAGAGGTCAGAAATGAAAGATATCCCTCAACACCTCTTTATAAGGGTATCCTACTTGAGAAAACCAAATCATTCCCTTATGACCAAGAATGTGCACAACATAACTTAGTCTGGGTCAAGGCAGTCTTTCACTAGTTGTACTGTATTTAATTAAGAACAAGGATCTGATTTCAAACATAACTTTAACAAGAGTTTGGGAGCCCCTCTGAGACCGAGAATTGTTGAAATAACCTGTTCTATGCAAGTTCCTACACCCAGGAGGGACTACAACCATGTTTTAGCTCACTGGCCCTTCACAGAGAAGAAATATCCAATTGCATATCTGTCTGGTACCACCCACAAGGGCAGGTCAGCACTGACATACTATGCAATTCTCCTCTGAACAGGAGTACCATCAGCAACTCAAAAGGCATGTTTAGGCCTTCATTCTTTCAAATGCTATTGGCATATACAACTTTGTAAAAAAGTTATAAATGATGAAGACGTATATTTCATAAACAATATCACTTCTATACACATCCAGTGTTTCAACCAACCCCTATTTTTATTTTACATCACAGAAAAAATAATAGTCCCATCTTCAGTTAACACATGTGTTGATATCATAAAATAGCAGGAGTAAAGCCCCTGCTGAAAATGTCTTCATTGGAACCGAATATGCCGGCCAATTTTTGACCCATCTCCAAACTAACTTCTACTAAAAAATCTGTGGGAGAAAATTCTGCCCGCTCAGTTATAAGGGTTCACTAAGACAAAGGTTCTTCTTTATACGTCATTGGCAGGCGTTTGCCCCTTTATGGGCACTCAATGTGTCCGCGTCAGTGGGCTGAACAATTCAGCAGGAATTTGCAGACAACTGAGTCTGGGTCATTACGACCCAGGCGGTAAGTATGCCAACTTTACCACCATGGTGCAAACTACGTTTACACCATGGTGGATGGCGGATTTACCGCCCCATTCCAAGGTGAGTGGGGCGGTAAATCCCCATTTCCCATTTTACCCTTCCCCATTCCCATTTTTGCCCCATAGGGCATAATGGGAGTGGGGAAGGCGCTAATTACGCCACCGTAAATTACGGTGGCGTAATTAGCACCAAGGCGGTTTAGCGCCATGGATTTTAACGGCTGCTAAAAGCAGCCGTTAAAATCGGAATCAGGCGTTAAGGGTTAACGACGGCGTTAACCCTTAACGCCTGAGTTGTAAAAAACGTCTTGCAATGAACAGTTTGGACCTTATGTTGCAATGTTTGCTTCATGTTTTGTTCAATTTATTTTCATTTTTCAGTTCATTGTGTCGATATTGTAGATTCCACATGTGCACCTTATATTGCAAAAAGACATTTAATCTGTTGAAAGTCCCAGATTATTTTAGGAATTCTTTCTTATTGCAGTATGATTGTTCAATCACAGTTTAGCTGATAATGTTGGTTATCAGGTTTTTCATCATTTTTTTAACATTGTCAGAAATAATGTTGATATAGAAAAAATGTTGCTACTAAATACACAGCAAGAAATGTAAGCAAAAGCGACCTTCAGCTCCCACAGAAATGAATATGCTAAAATTGAAATTCTGGTGTTATTAATACATTTACACTTCAGTACATGATGAGTAAATCCCCAATGATTACTGCACGTGTTCTCTGGAGTGAGATTAAATGATACATACCTAGTATTGCCTAGGCTATCTTTTATGGCTGGATACCCCATTCCCATTTTAACTTGTAAAAGCCCACTTTCATCCTTCGCCCTCCTCTATTCCAGCAATGGAGTTTCTCCTCCATGCCCCTATTCACTTACTTCCTTTAATACCAATTCGTACATGGAACACATTCCCACCCGTACTCCGACCACCGTACTGCCCCTACATTGCCCCACCAACATAATACATTTTTGCTTACTTCTACCCGGTTCCTTTTAGGGCGAAGTTCCGTCTAAATAGTCCAAATTAAACATTGGGAATACCCAACACAGTAATTCCCTTACTTACAATGCTGGAGGTTCATACTAAGTGCTTAAAATTAAAAACAGAAAACGCCCAATGTAAAACGCAATATATTTAGAAAGAACGCTTGCTGTAACATTCTAACTTTTTAATTCTATTTCAGAATGTTGTTCTTACAGAATGATGTTACAGAACAATGTTATGTGTTGTTTTTAAAAACGTACGATGAATAAAATCTTATTTGAAAGCAATATTATTCAGATGGGTTTTGTGGCTGGCCACTAATAATGTTATTACAATAAAAACAATGAAAAGTAGAAAATGTTCACACTTTTGCAATCCCAAGAATGGATTGTCACTTTTCTTCTTTTTGCTTTCTCTAGCACGTCTATCCAATTGTTACTTCATCTGTAACTTTGCAATGGAGTATTTGGAAAAACATTTTCCAAATGTGTGTCACATTCAACTATTTTCAAGCGTCTGAGAATAATCATTTTCATTTTCTCAGTCTGTTTTGAATATTTAGTTACAAACAAAGTCTCTGAAGGACTTTTTTCTCGATTATTTTGTACTAAGTGCCATTGTTATTTTAATCCTGATTTCAGCTTGGGTGAATGAGGTTAAAGTCTAAGTGCAATCTGGCTTACATTTCCTTACACTGTCCAGCATATTCAAATTCTTTTGACACTATTAATTCCCTCTAAGTATCTAACTATGCTACAGTCCTCTAATATGTCCAGGCAAATGGAAACTGAGCACATTAAGTTAATTATTCCATTTTGTGTATCCTTGTATTGATACTGGTAAGACATATTTGATCTTGTCATTGATTATTTTAAACAGGAAATGAATATCCTGATTAGCAGTACCAGTTGTGAAATGCATTGTTTCATGTAAAGAATTTATATTTTCAAGGAATTATTCAAATTCTCTTCAAAATCAACTGTATATACTAAAAGTGTTAAGTATGTCAAAGAGTCAAAGCTTTACTTCTTTCCCCAGGTCCAACTTCCAAAATACGCTATGTTTTGTAGGAGGGCAATAACATGTTTGCATAGGTATTTGCAGAAGCCATGCTAACTACCATACCAGATATTTGTAGAGACTGTTTATATCAGAATATTAAACACAATGTTATATAAAACAATGAAGAGAAGTTTCATAAAAACATCTTTATTGACCACCATATTGTGCCCTCAGAAATTCATACACACTTCTATAAACATGAGGGATTGGGTTATAGAGAAACGTTGAACATCCATAAGGAATTTCATTATATTAATTATCATCACATATGTTTTCAATAATTTCTAAATGCCTAAAATAAATCACTTGTACACTGTATTCAGTTCTACAGATAAGTGGTGTAACAGATACATTTATATCTTAAAATAATACTCTGAACAAAAAATATGCAAGAACAATCTCAGAGCAGGCAGACAGTAAGCCTGCCCTTTACTTCCAGGCCCACAGCTCCGCTGAAATGATCTGATCACTGGTACGAGCAAAGCAGTGTCACTGTAAAGGTCTCTAATGGTCTGCCTTATCCAAAAATGAGCTTTAAGGTAAAAAGATGTATTTTGATGTGCATGATTCCAAGGTCCAAAGAAGTATGATTTACAAAAGGATATCTGTTTTAGAGTTAAAATACGCTTTTCACCTAATAAACAATTGGCAATAGGAATTCATGTTTACTCCCCAAAAATATGTTATTCCCAACTAAAAAAATAGGTATTAAGGTACTCTTACTTCAGAATCCTATCTGTAGCCATGCCAGTATGGATGCACTTGTTTCTGTGCTTCTTTTTCCTTTTTTACTGTATATTGTGTAAAGATAAATCTTTGCCATGTAGCATCAGTATGCACTAATAAAAGCGCGGCAAAAAAGCCGCCTGCACAAAAAATTGCGGAAAAAATGCTGTGGTTTGACCAGGCAAAGGTGTACCCCATTATGCCATTTAAGGGGAGTCGGGGTTGGGGGGATGTCCCCTGCTCCCTTTAAATGGTATAATGGGTCCCAGGGTTGTAGGGGTTTCCCCCGCATCCATTACATCAATTGCGGCAGCAAAACCACAGCCTTTTTGCAGCGATTTTTTGTGTAAATGGCAATTTTTGCCACAATTTTAACACATGGAACCATAGCATCTTGGTGCTAAAGAGATCAGAGACCCATCCAGAGGCGACAAAGAAACAAAACACATAATTATGAAGGATAGAGCCCGGTTTGTAGGAGCACATGCAACTTTAAAAGGTCTTGAGTAAGCCTCACAGTCAGGGGTAAACTGTGTCACAGTCTCGCTTCTTGGCAATAAAATGTATGACCACCGGAAAGAGTCAGACAGTAAGCAGGAATTCTTACCAATTTAATTGAATCTTGAAGACATTTGCATGCTAAACATGATAATCCATGCATTTGTGGATACATATTTAAATACCCTTTTCAACATTCTTAACTGAATGAACGCAGATAGGGCCACAGTGATATTTGTGAATTCAAATAAAGAGAGGAATATATTGTTATGCCCAGGTTCTTCCCCACATCTACTCTCCTGGGTCATTGAACCAATGTGGGAAGGCCAGAACTGTTTATGCCACTGGGATGTTGAACTGTTTTCCAACAGTATCTCAATTGTACTACTGTTAGGTTTTAAATGTTGTAGACTCAGTCAGGAGTGAATTGACCAAAGACACGATTTAAAGTTAGAAGCGGTATGACCCCTGGCATCATCCACACTGGCGATAATCTGTCGGTCTATGTGTTAAATTGAAAGGCAAGCGAGTGCACCAAATCTGCCAACAGTGCATGAAAACTGAAAAGTAAAGGTGACAGTGTGGAGCCCTGAAGGACACCGCACGTCAGACATTTCATGGTTTTCAAAGGGATCCAATGTAACAGTGTGAGTGTGACCAGCCAGATAGGAATGTAGCCATTTCAGTACCGGGCCACAGAAACTCTGCAGAGATTTTGGATCCAAGAGTTTGCTATGATCATCTGCAACAAAGGGAGAGGAGAGTTGTAGGAGGACCAACGCTGTGGCTCCTTCCTTCTCTGCAAGAGATTGTTCAGCACGCTGATGAGGACACATTGAGTACCCATGCAGGGGCAAAAGCCCACTTGTTACCTATAAAGAAGGTCATATTTCTCAGCAAACCCTTGTAGCTGTGCAGCCACCATGTGGTCCAAAATGTTGCTTATAAAAGTAAGTTTGAAGATGGGCCAAAAAGTGGATTAAATATTTTGGTTGCATGAAGAATTTTTCAGCACTGTCTTTACTTCGGCTGTCTTCTAGGCAGTATGAACATGCGCATGGTTGAAGGACGAATACAGTACAACTGTTAGGTCAGTGAGAATTCCAGAACAAATTGCTCTGAATCCTTTTGCAGGCATTAGGTCATGAGGTGTCCCAGAAGACTTACCTGATGTAATTAATTATTTCAGCTGAGAATCTTTCAGTAGAGATAATTCAGATCACAAGGAAGCCACTATAGTCATTTTTGGAAAGGGAGGCAGGCCAGTTATGGTCAATACACATATTTCCATGGCTGGTTAAAGTGCGGAAATCTTTGAGGAGAAGAAATATGCCAGAGAATTAAGAAGGTCTAGCAAATGTATTCTCACAAACTTGCTCCCTAAGTCTAATTTGAATTTTGAAATCAAAACCATGGAAAAGCAAAAATGCAGCAAAGTCCAATCTCTTTTTCATGATAGAGAAACAGGATTCAGAACACCAGGGAGTACTGAAAGCACCCAGCTCTACATCAGGAAAATAATCCTCAAAATCCTAGAACACAACTGCTCCTCGACCGTGATCCTTTGTATGTCTTTACGGCTGCTCACAACACAGTGTACCACCAAACCCTCACACATTGCTTGGAACAATGCATTGGAATTTCTGCATCAGCATTAGCCTAGATGACCTCCATCCTAAAAGATCAATATGAACAAGTCTCCATGGGCCAGCAATCTTTAAAACCCCACCGGCAATCTTTTGGAATCCCCCAAGGATTGGCCCTATCTCCATGGATTTTCTATATTTTCATTAGACCCTTTGCCATACCTTCTGGAATCCTTCATCATCCTGCTCTAGACAACTCTCAATTCCTTATCCTAATAAGCAACAAAAGTGCAACATGCAACATGTCATATCCAAATCTCATTACCTCATTCACAACAGCATGACCCATAGCTTCTTGAGTCTTAGTGGAAACAAACCAGAGATCCTGATCTTTAGCTCAGAAGAAATCAAAGATCTGCCTTTCATCTGTCCTTCTTCGATGGCGGTGCTTTCGGACTAACAAAAATCACCAGAAATGTGGTAGGGTTTCTGGATTCAGATCTGTCTTTTCTTCTTTAAATTAACATGACAGCAAAAAGAGCCCAATTCCAACTTTTCATGTTCTACAGAATTCTCCTGTTTTTTGAAGTTTCAATATAAGGTTGCAGTCATCCAAGCCCTCTTTCTGTGCAGGCTTGATTAGGGGAACAACCTCTGTGTAGCTGTCTTCAAACACTGAAAGAGACCCTAAAACACGGCCAGAACTGGGCAGTTCAGATGATCTTGAGCATCGAGAGAAACACGCACATCACACCAGGACTGAAAAGCCTTCCCTGGCTCTTGTTAGAACAGAGAATCATATTCAAGCATTTCTTCACAGTCCACCAAGTAATGTGGCATAAATGTCCCTTACATCACATTGAAGAAGTAGGCTGGTATACTGCTTCAATGAATGTGTGATTAACAAAACTGACCTCCGTTGCATCCCCTGATTCACTCTGAAACATGAGGTTGTAATGCGGTTTGGAGTTGCCATCACCTCGTTTTTTAACACCCATTCTGAGCATTCAAGCAACACACACACTCTTCAGGGAAAGCCACAGCCCTATCCTCTTCCAGAAGGCTTACCAAAATAAGCCTTATTCTTCTTCATCTCACAAGCCTTACATGTACTCTGTGCCTAGAGCAGGACTTCTATTCTGTCAATTAGATGGGAAGCCGGACGTAGTTTCAACTCTCTGTTGTGATCGATGCGACCGATAACAGTGGTGGATAACCTGTGGCTGCATTCTGTGCACAGCTGCCCTCACTATAGGCACTTTTTTCATTACTTGAGTAGTAATAGCAGTAGTAGTTACATTTATAAAGCACAAACAGGCAGGGTCGGACTGGGACAGGAAATAGGCCGGACACCCAAAAAAAAAAGTGGCCCACCACTTGCCTCAAAAAAGTGGCTCACCCCTCGCCTCAAAAAAAGTGGCCATCTAACCATCATCCCTGAATCACGTCAATTCACGACTTTACAGAAAATGCTACTTGCACTCATACAAACATACATCCCTGCTTCTGACGCTACACACACATACAATATCATTATTGCAGTATTCAAAGGCACAGCAGCATAATAAGCACACATGAGGGAGTGCAGCACTTAGCTTAGGTTAGTTGTTGTCACCCAGAGTGTCCCTTGTTGTCTCCTGCCATTTCGTTGTGCCACTGCCAGGATGTGACATAGTAGCTGTTCAAATGCTGCAAGAGAGAGAGTGCTACAACTAGTGCACATATCAAACACTGCTACATGAATGGCTCTGCTTTCAAAGTGTTAATACCCCTGTGTCTTCAGGCCAGTATTAAAGACCCAATAGCCTCCCCTGCCCAAATCCATCTACCTCCCCATTTATCAGTCAATGACTTAATACATTGCTCACTGTTTTTTGTTTGTTTTGGCTATTAGGTCAGGTGCCGCTTTAAGCCCAAACTATTGCATTAGAGTACAGATAGGGAGACTGGTAAATGAGGAGGTACACAAAGCTTGTAGGTGTTGTTTGGCTGTTAGAAGCTGGGGGAGGTGGACGAAGGGGCTGGTGTGTGATGGGCAGGAGGAAAGAAGGAGCCTGTGTGTGATGGGAAGAAGGAGCTGGTGTAGGTGTGTGATGGGGAGGAGGAAAGAAGGCGACAGTGTGAGTGATGGGGAGGAGGAAACGAGATTGTGGGTGGAGGAAAGGAGTGCATGATGGGGAGGAGGAAAAAGCTGGTGTGTGATGGGGAGGAGGAAAGAATGGGCTGGTGTGCTCACAACAGTGCAGGTGGACTTGTTTACTGAGGGGGCAGGGTGGAAGCAGAGGAGCGAGGTGGCAGCTTCACAATTAGTACAAAGTTTATTTGTTAGAAAACATAAACTGCTATTTGTGTCCACTAGCATCCCTTTAATTTGCAGAGCATGCACAAGCAACGAATGCTTGTGCAGTGCACCGAAACCAAGATCACCGACCCCGTCCACATTACACAGGCCCCCCTTCAATCCACATCGTGTATCTGCAGCCAGCTAGCTGTCCGCAACAAGATGTGCCCACCCCCCTTAAGAGCAGGGCACACACTTGTCTGCCCGGATTGCTCTGCAGTCTGGCAGCCCCTGCCACTCCTCTCTACAGCACCAGCCCTTCTTCCCTCCACAGCCCACACCTGCCCAAACTCCATATCTCCTCTCCACAGCCACCACCTGTCCCCAGCCACTCCCCCCCACAGCACACAATGTCACTCCACCGTATACATCTCCCCCACAAGCCTTCAACTCTCCGCTGCACCCCCCCAGCTCCCCACAGCCATTGCCTGCACACAGCTTCACCCTACTACCATAGCTGCTAAGGTCAAGGCAAGGCTACCCCAGAGTGGCCACGTGACTGTGTAGCACAGTCCTCACTTTTCAGGCAACAACGCTTTGAGCTGTGGAGCTTGTATTTAGGTCGTGGCTCACAAATCCAAACTTTCCGATTGTATTTTGGCTAAAAGGCTGGGACTTGGGAGTAGTATAAACGACAAACTTTAAGAGGCCTAGACCTATCCAGGTCCATTTGCTTAAGAAGGTACTAAAATACTAAGATAATGCACATAGACTGTCTCCACTGTGGCACCATGTTTGAGGGAAGCCATGGTTATTATGGGGTGCTCCCTACATCCCAGAGATTCGGCTACTCGATTTTAAACAAAATTGATGTTTAAAAGCAGAGAAAACAATCTGTGCAGATGGGCTGCTAAAATATATTAGTGTATTGTATTAGTGCCTGCTGCACAGTGATGCGCACACTGGCCCCAGGGCCAAGAGGAATAGAAACATCTGCCCACCTCCCCGGGGAGGCAGGCACAACAGAGGCGGCTGCTGGCAAGAGGGTGACGGGGGGCATCGGGCCTGGATCATCAGTTCCATGATGGACTCCAGCCGCGCTGCACACTCCACAGAGCCCATCACAGGCCTGCTGCACTGACGATCCTGCTCAGGGGGCCGGCCAGCACTGACAACATAAGAGGGGGAATGCCTGCTGCTGCCCCCCATCAGGAGTGTGTGTGTGTGTGTGTGTGTGTGAGTAGGGAGGGGGCACGGGGTGCAGGGTGCTGCACTAGGAAGCGCCGCGGGGGCATCACCAAAGAGGAAGGTGCGTGAACTACTGCCCCCATCAGGAGGGGGAGGCCTGCTGCTGCCCCCCAATTAGGAGTGTGTGTCGCAAAATACTGGGAGAGGGTGAATCGCTCACCTCCTCCTCAATGATGTTGCAGTGTTCCCCGCCCTGTTTTTGGCTGTCTGCCTGCTCATGGTGAACAGGTCAGCAGCGCAGCTCCTTCCACAGTGTCCACAGTGCTCAAGTTCCGAATCTGGGGTGTCTTCCGGTGCAGTGTTCTCCCCACCACGTGGAGGATGCAGGCTTGGTAACCGCCAGCCTGAATGACGAGCGGAGCAGGCTGTGCTTTCCTCGCACAGGGCGGGGGCATCTGCTTGTCACCAAACACCTTTACCATTTGCCTTGGCCCAGGGCTGTGTTCGGAGAAACCATGCTCCCAGTCCCGAGTCATGTTACAATTCACTGGGAGCGGGCTGGGCTGACGTGGCCCCGCCCCAGCCCGGCGCCGCTCCCAGTGTTTTGTAAAAAAGTTACACTTCTGTGGCGGCTGGCACCATGGTGTCTTGCACGGCTCGCGCCGACTCAGGGCTGCCTGCAGGCTGTACTCTGATCATGCAGAGCTGCAGCCTGCAGATCAATGCAACAAACAAAATGGCCCATAAGTGGGCTTCAGAGACCGGCCCTCCACCTCCATGTGATTTCGGCCCCGATTGGCCGGTGGGCCAATCCGGCGCTGCAAACAGGCAAGTACAATGGCCTACTAACGCAAAAACTAATGGTACAAAGTGTGAAAACAGAACAGAACAACTACAAAACAATACATACAAAATTACGAATCCTGAGGTTTTATCGATCAGGTCAGAGAACCTTCTTCAATTGACCTAGCTCTAAGACGATGCTGGCAGATATCCCAACGAAGAAAATGACAGGATGAGTCAGGGAAGCCCGGTTTAGTGCATCTAAGCAGCAGTATGAGTGTGACCTGCTTTTCGTCAGTGGTGTGTTGCCCACATATCTGTCCTGTGCTACTGACCATTGGGCTCACTCAATGTGTCAAGTCTTCCTGTAACTTAGTATATCTTTGAAACCCACACCTATACAGACAGGCCCTCATGAAAGTGTAAAATCAGAGATCTAATTGACATCTCCCAAGCTATTAGGGGTTTAGTTGAGGCAGAGGAACCATATGTGGAGGATAGCGCAAAAGGCGATGCTGGGGGTAGGAGAGTAATACACCACAGCAACCTTGCGCCCAAGAGGTGGTGGAAAGTCCTGCAACTTTGGTGAGTTTGGCCAAAGTGAGGAAATGATTAATCACAGCTCCTCCTGAATTTTTCAACCAGCCCAGATCTATGTCACTTTCTCTTTCACCAGTGTGTGCCCTGTTCACACTGTTGGGTTCATGCTATAAAATGATGTCCTCACGCATCCAACCTTAGGCCCTGCTTATAGAAACTATGAATAACACCAAGTGATTAATTTGCACTTTTGGGAAATCCGACCTCATGTTCCTTCCTTTACTTGAAGCAGATAAGCCTTGGGAATCCAGTGGATTCTGTCAGACGCTGAAGTGATATGCCAGGGCTCTACGTCTATAAGCATGATCTACTGGAAAGTAAAAGTCAAGCCGGCCTAGTCCTGGGATCTTGTGCCACCGTGCTCTAAAGTAAAAGGGTATATCTTTGGAAACAGAGCCCCCTAAAGCTGCTGTGAGCTGGTGGTCTCTCTTGTGGTCTGGATTTTAGAATGCTTTGTATTAAAGCCAGCAGATGGACAAAGACCGTGGCTGCAACACTGTTTCATATTCTGATCATCTCCTGTCCTTTGCAAGGATCTATGGATGAGGCGTTTTGGGAGAGAGCGGAAGCAATCCATGGTGAAAAGTGGGCTAAGAATACCTATATCGGACCAAAATGACATATGTTTTTCAGGAAACCCCCAATAACCTGCAAAGGCTAAAAATAGGGCAAAGGAAAGTTACAAAATGCCCACCTGTGAAATTTTTCAAAGCCAATGTGTACATTTCAACTGTGACTACACAAATAACCAAAGGCTACTTTGGGTGAAACGGAACTGGGAAGCTGGATTTCCAGGGAAAATGTGGGGACAGCTGCAAGGAGACAGACTGCTTGTCCTCCCTTTGTGTGGTCTATCCTGAAACTATGGGCCTCATTACGGGTCTGGCGATAACCATGCCGTGCTCCCGTTAAAACTCTGCAAGCGGGTGCCGTCCCGTCCAGCAGGTCTGACATTGGTGGGTGGGACGGCACCCGCCCGTAGAGTTGTAGTGTGCCGGTCCGGAAACAATAGTGCTGGCAAGCTTACCGGCACCATTGTTTCCAGACTGGCAGAATTATAATGAGGCCCTATGTCTACTTGTATAATGTCCAGCCTAGGCACAACTGCTTCTTCCAGCCACCTGCGGTGCTTCAGAAACATGCATGAGCTATACAGCCAATCACAACATTTTGATTGTTTTAAACCATTGGGTGACTTGAGGGTCCACATGATTTTTTTATACTTGGCTCTGCTCAAGTTTGGATTTTGATCAAACTTGTATTTTCTTTTAGAATTTCAAACTGTGTGCATTGCTTGTTGTGGTTTTAGTCTGGCTGGGTGTGTGCCCTCTATAGCTTTGCCACCTATACATTTTCCTGGATATGTGAGCTACCGGCACTCACCAAGCAAAGGAGTATACAGGTTGCTTTCGCGTTAGTTTTTCTCTCTTTATACATGTCTCCTTTCAGCTCGAATGGGCATGAGACATGTCTCAAGGCTTCTGTCATGGGAAAATGGGCACTGACTATTACAGTGGATTAGTGATGAATGTATTAGTAAACGCCAAGCAGCAGGACAAAAAACGAATCGGTGAGGATACAAGAATTTGACGCAAGTTAGAATCCCCCCTCCCTCCAAGCACTGCTCTCTTAGACCCAAAGGAACATATGTATTTCAATGGAAGGGGAGGTCAACACAGAGCAAGGAATCATACTGAAACAATGTTACAAGCAGGGAACAAAGCCCCTCTATCCAAGTCTTTAATATCAGCTGCGTTCTTACATGTGAGATGGTGTTATCAGGAATGACAGCATAAAGTGATACATTTAGTTGAGCTGAATATACTCCGCAAAGGTTCACAAAGGTGTGAGGCAGGAGAGCACACTTACACTATGATGACGCCCGTCTACTAAAGTTGCTTTTCTTAAGAAAGAGGGAGCCTAAAACGTGCTTACATATGACAAAACAGTAACACGTCAGAAGGGAGAGCTGCAAAGGCGTGGATGGCTACACAATAGGCAAAGAGACTTAGTCACAAAGACATGCTCAGAAAAGGGAAAAGCCTCACCTCGCAAAAGCATGAAACAGTTGTTTAAATAGGACCGTTTGCAATACATACTCAATATTATAATGCAGCAGTATGCTAGGGCAGTACATACAATTTTCAATTTCAGACTTTCCCCCACACCTGTTAGGCACTGACCAAACCTTTCACTAGCCGTAATCTACTATAACCATTTGCAGCAAACACATTACAAGTAAATGTATTTTTTTTTACATCCTTTCTAATCCTTTGCATACTAAAGTGTCACCAGTGTGCCATGTGTGTTAGAAATCTAAGCATCGAAGAAAACAGTAAAGCAAAATATAAAAACATGGAAGGGGAATAAAACATAATCTTACCTATTGTTAGAATTGGAGAGTATATGGTATAGTGGCCGTACTAGGAGTAGTGGTGGGGTGGTTATAAATTGTGCTCACCTGATTTCCCTTGAGACAACTTTGTATGGAAGAATGGTAAACAAGACAAAAGGACCAGAGGAACATACAAGAAGGGAGATGGGTGCAGAGTCAGCATAGGGAAGAATATTGTGAATGGTTCACAGTTCATTTTATTGTGGAATCAAACCTGAAATGTTAACTTCTTTTTTATAATGCCTTGTCAATAGTTGTTACTTATTAGTCTGTGCTAGTCTTCCTGTTATTTTGAATCTGCAAATATTGCATTATCCTCCATAAAGTACCCCCTATGAGGGAGACATAGCATGGAGTGAAGTATGAACCATGGAAGAGAGAGAACATTTGTTGATTGCTGCAGGGATCTTGGAATGGATGCTACTGTCCATCTCTTTCTCAGCTCCCTCTTCTATTCATTGTGGATAAGGCCAATATACACCTTTCCTCCTTGTTTTTCAAAGCACCTACGTAGTAGTAATAATCTTTGTTTCTCTACAGCACCTCATTCTGGACCGCTCCCACTTCAAAGCACTGTTATATCTGAGCTATCGGACTACTCTCATAGAAATTCCGGCCTACAAATATGAACATACATTACAGATATTTTAGGATATATCTAGCTTTTGCACCACAGTGGTTCCCTTTTCCATGTCTCTTCCTAGGTTAAGAAAAATAATACTTTAATTTCAGTTTGTTGAAAGTGTTTGCAGGGTCCTGGCCACACCAACCCCTCCTGTTTGGTCAATTTGAGTGTGAGCACCTGCTCGCATACTGTGGCATCTTGGCCAGATTAGCCAATGCGTTCTATTTTCTTTGGATAACTCATCCAGAGAGCATTCCTAATTGTGGTAATGGGAGTCATCCTTACTGTATCTTCCATCGGATTGTAGCTGCAACCTGTTCCACTATACTATCAGTGCCACCCAGGGGTCTCACCACCTTTCTGTACATTCACGAGCTTCCCCCTCATTCCAATGGGTGATCACTGCCCCCTTTCTCTGAGCTCCTATTTTCTGCCTTTTCCTATTGGCAAAGGTTTAATTGCTCTGCAACCAGAAAGAACCCTGATGCGGCCTGCTCGTTCCTATGTGTTGAGGGATGGTTGCTAATCCGTAACATGAAGACAGCATGATGTTTTCAACATGTTTAAAGCGGTGGGAAATGTTGGTGGTCATTGCAAACCTCTCGTGATTCTTTGTGTCCAATCTAAATCAGTGTGTGTTTGGTAATGGCACTATTAACATTATGTCATATGTGAACTTTTTGTCACCCTTATGTCGGCATTTTATTTACATTTTTTAAAATTTCAATCCCTCTAAAATAAAGGCCTTAATTTCAAGCAATATCCTAGCTCCCATGTCTCTTTCAGTCATTTTTAATACTGGTCCTGTTTCTGCACCCATCACTCACACAACCCTATGTATCAATGCATCCACATTGGATGCAGCGAACCACCAATATTTTCACCTTCATGCAGTTGATTCCTTTGCATGCAATTTTAAACATTAAGAAGTGGGAAAGGAAAAGTAAAGAGTTAAGTGAGGCAAACTCACATTTACTTTCATTTTCCCCGCCATCTTGTGAAAAAGTAAACAAATTGTCCAAATTAGGCTTTTAAGCCATTTTACTAATGGTTTTGAGAGCAGGGCAAACCCATGGCAGATTCCATAGGAAACCACTGATTTTACGCTGGCATGAAAATGTGCTTAATAAATACACTGACAATACGGATGACGAATATGCAGAAGAGATCTTATCTCTGCCCTTTTCCCCTCCCCATCTTATCCCCTCTTTAAAATGGGACACAGGGTTCATGAAGGCATACAAGCATTAAGGCTTGTGTGTACTTCTCCATTTAATGTGACACCCCGTTTACAATGAGGCCCTCAATGAAACTATGAAATGTGATAATAATGTACCATTGATACCAGTCTTGCAGCTTTAAAGGAAATAAATGGCAGGTCATATCATTACCAAAACAGGGGAGTCAAGCAGGGGTGTGTCACTGCACCATTGGTTTATAACCTTTATGTGCATGACATACCAGTTGCAATTGAGGCTGCCAACAACTGCCCCCCTAAAATTGGAGACTCTCACTGTGCCGTGCTAGCTTATGCAGACGACTTGGTACTGCATGACAATACCATAAGTGGCCTTAGAAGATCTGCCATAGCATTATGGGAGTATGCCAATAATAACGGGCTGATGATTAACCTCGACAAAACCAAGGTTATCAGATACACGCACAAAAGAGTCAGTCGGGTTAAACTCATGGTAGACAACATGAGCATAGCATACACACCATGCTATCGATACCTGGTGATCGAATCCAAGCCTCTTGGTGACTATAATGCATGCAGACAAATGTGTATAACCAAAGCCGTTCAAGTGTCTGCCCTTATGGCTAGTTTCTCCTATAAACAGGGTGGATATACAATGTGGGCCATATGACATTTATACATCCAAGTGTTCTCACCAATAATCACCAATGGCTTAAAGGCACTATGGTCATCGGACTTGGCCTGGCTCCAAGTTATTGAATGAAAATGTTGGCGTCGGACCCTGGGGTTACCGCCTGGAGTCCCAATGGCCCTTATACGGCTTGAACTCGGTCTCCTCTCACTGAAAGGTATTGTTTTAAAAAAGAGAGCTGACTTCTTTCTAAGGACAATTGGCGGCTCCAACAACCCACTATTGATAACTATCCGACAGGAACTTGGCAAAAGCAGTACCACTAGCTCATTGTATGAACCCATGATCAAATTCCTAACAGAGATAGGATGGAACCTTGGAGGAACTACCTACTCGAAAGTAGTGCAAAATGCACTCTACAAGCGGGTAGCCTTATGGGACTGGCTAGAAAATTATGTCCATCTGAGCAAACTCAAGAAATACCGGTTTGTCCACCACAGACATTATGATTTTATGAAGCCTCAGGCATACCTAAATCTTTGTCCCGCAACTCGACTCAGGCGATTTATCATCTTGCTAAGATTGAAACAACTCCCCACTATGACGAACCTGGGATGCAGAGCAAAAATACCGATAGAAGATCGAATCTGCCGGCTCTGCAAACAAGCAGAAACTTTTGAGACTGCGAGACATTTACTAACTAATTGCTATGTCATGGCCAAATCCATCCAGGCAATGTTAGCCAAATATGTACATAATATAGGAACCATTGGTGATCGATCTTTTTGGCAATATTGCATGAACTCTGGAAACATGAGCCTATTAGTGGCTTTGTACAACATATGGACAAGGATTGAATCTAAATTGGGCCCTCTGCTATAATGAGTGATTATAAATAACCAGACCAATTGTGACTGAGGATATTTTGAATTGAGTACAAGTATTACTTGTTATAGGTTATATTCATTGCTTTTCTTTTAATATTTCCTGTGGTTGATACAGGAAGGTACTTAATTTTATATTTAGATCACTGAGTAATTATGTGAAGAAGTATATATTGTGATATTGTGTATTCTTTTTTATTTCATTTTGGACGATTTATTGTATATGTTTGTTTTGATATGTGTAAAGTTGAATTTACTTAAACTAAATCACATTAAATAAATAAATTATCCCTATCCATCATCTTGAAAGAAGGAGGGCGGGAGTCAGTCCACCCTTTGCCTGGCAGACTAATTATAGATCCTAGGAGAGGGTACTAAAGCAGCAGAGGTGGGATACCTGCTGTCACTTCCATGCATGTTACTACACATGCTGCCATGTCTCCTTTGTGAGTAAAGCCAGTCAGTAGACTGACTTCATTCATGTATTTATTTCAATAGTTGTATGGAGCACCACATTCCAACATTCAGTCGCTTTGGCGTGCTGGCAAAAGGGAAAATTCTAGAAGGAGTAGTTTGAACTTCATTAGAATCCAGTGGATGCAGGGTTTGACCCACTGTCCGAAATAACTCAGACACTGGCCTCTTTGATGCAGCTTGTCTGCCAAAGGTCTCTCCAAAATAAGGAAATCATGTGTGTTGATTCTCCATTTTTGCAAATTTTCAATGGTGTAAATATTGACCCTGATAGCTCTAATGCTGCCTTGTTAGTGATGCCTGCTTTCCCTTTACCATACCCATTGTACTGCGACCGGTAATGGCATCGTCCATTTCTACTCCAGTACTATTCTAAGGCACCCAGACATGGAACTGCCCAGTCACATATATGTGCTAATGTACAAGGTCCTCTTGCCGAAGGTCTGCTTCCTTTGAAAATACATAAACACAAATACACAAATACCAAACGCTCACCCTTTGAAATCCCAGCTAATATAACTAAGTGTGTAACTCTAGATAAAAACTCAGACCTACTGTTTGTTTGATCGGATTCTAGTGAATGTCTTGTCTTGACCTCCTTAAAAAATTCCAAACCCTGTTGTTGTGCTCACACCAGTCCACCCCATGATTTGCTCATTGTCCTCAGAAACAGGAATTTTCAGCATTTTACAAACTCCCAAATGATTAAATAAATACATAAATAATGCATTTATTTACAAGCATGTTATAAGCATGAAGCATGCTCAGCACTATTAACCTATTGGGAGCACAACTTGCAATTACAAATGTAATGCTACCCCGACCTACAGAATGTTCCACAGCCTTACTTAGAATGAGTCTAGATTAAGGTGGAGATCAAACTGAGTTTGTTGAGATAGGAATCCATTATCAACCCACCAAACGCAATGCAAAGTACAGGATCTGTGAATTTTACCCACATGAGGAGCTCCGACAAGCTGACCACGAGTTGGCGATTTTGTTGCACGAGGCCCAGCAGGCGTTTTTCACTATCATTCTTAAACATCATAAAGAACACAATTTGGTCACACTAAAGTCTAATGTTTAACATTAAGGTAACAGGACTTCCTGTCTGCCATTTTGGAAGTAGTTACTGACATTATGGTTATAGGTGTTGCTGTTCATAACACTAGGCCCATTTCTGAATGTACTCTCCTCTTTTCCTCCTGCTTCCCTTGTTCCTTCCTCTGCTAATCCCACAGTTGCTGTGATTGGTGCCTTGGACCCTTATGAATATGATGGGCCTCTGAGCATTCACGCCTAATCTCCTCAGCATCTGTCTTCCTCAGCACTTGCCTCTGCACACCCTCCCCACTGGAGATGTGCACTTTCTTCCCAACGTGACTCTTGGCCGCATAGCACTTACCATACCTTGCACTTCATCTGGGGTTCAGCCTTGAGCACGGACAATAAACCACCTACCCCAATGCCCTCTTCCTTCCTGCACTTGCCCATTCTGAATACTCACAAGGCATAGTAGGTTTGGCCGTCCCTTCCCCCTCTGTATTTTTTGTATTTAATTGTACTGCTATCCCATGTTCCCTCCCTGCTGCCCTGTGGGTGCTTTGAAACAGAATGTATTTCCTGTATAAGTGCCTAACAAACAAACAATAAATAAATAAATAAAATACAATTTACTAAAATCAAATCAAAGTCCTGCTTCACTTCAGAGAAAAGCTGTGGTGGAGGGGCAGGATATGCACTAGCTGTGGTCTAAGGAATTAGACCCTCACTGTTTCTTTCGTGAAGATGTTCTCAGAACATCAAGCCTCACACCACATAAGATTTTCTGGTGGTCAGTCATAATTTAGAAAAAATAATGTCGAATGACAAAAATGTTGAAAAAATAATGTCGAAAAAAAAAATGTCGAATGTATTATTTTTTTATTTATATGTACTTTTTGGCTTTGGTAAGTATAAAAAATGGGTAAAATAAAAAAGGGGATTTTGGGGGGGAAACCCCCCCATTAAAAAACAAAAAACGTATTGAAAAATAAATTCAACATTTTTTTTTCGACATGTTTTTTTCTAAAAAATGACTTTCGCCATTATTGTTTTCTAAATTATGACTATAAACCAGATTTTCTACCTTGGTGAAGAAGCAGACATGCATGACAATCACTGAAGGTCATATCTTCGAGTGTGAGAAAAGGTCTCTGGTAGAAATTATGCCAAAACATTAGCACAGGCTGTAGTTCTACTGCCCCCTATTGAGTTTGGACTGCTGAGTATATGGAGGGGTCGCTTCCAAACCCACACAAATATGAGAATCAGGTCCTGAAATCAGCTTCCTCATTAAGCCACTTGCTTCTCTAGAGATAGGAGGCCTTGGCCAGAAGACTCTGCGCTGGAGTCAGCGATATGTTACACTAAGATGATTACAAAAGTATGTTACTGTTTGAGGGGCTACAAGGCCTGAGAACGAGGGGTTGCACTCACTACGTCTCGAGAATCGCACTAACCAATGAAATGCCAGTACATATATAGTGTTTAGGTACTCATATATGTGTTAGCCAAGGGGGATGTAGGAATTGTAACACAACAGATATTTTGTATTATTTATGTTAAACTTGCAGTTTTCGTCCTTAGAAACTGTAATGTAATGTGGATGTGTCGAGATTCTCTCAGTCTTACTGTCTTATGAGAATGACCTACTGGCCATTTTCTGTTTTGCTCTAATTTGCATTAAAACTTAGTTTTCTAGCAACTCGTTTATTTCATAATTGTTTCCTGTGTATCACTAAGGATCTGCATGTTATAGTTATTAGTATAGGACTCACGGCAGGGTGGTGTGCAAAGAGTGACATGGAGGGGGATCAAGGACATGCTCTGGAGGCACTTTCACTGGCAGAGAGTTTTCAGAGCATGTTCCAGCATTCCAATCTATTGGAACGGAGAGGCCAGATAACTAGGATACAAGCGATCCTGGGGTTGTGCCCTGAAAGCTGAGGGGAAAGAGAGTCAGGTGGAGAGCTCAGTGGTAAACAGGGTTGAATAGCAGATAGGCCAATGGAGAATGGGGGTAGAGGAAATCTGGGTTTGGTGGACAGTAGTAAAAAAGCTAGAGGTGTGGTTGAGGGCTGTTTCAGTGCAGCAACATCTCTGTAATCCAGACCATTGGGATGTTGATGAAGGAGTTTAGAATAGTGAAGGAGTTGGGGGATGGGGTTGTAGTTGGCAAGGTTACTGAGGCAGCCCTGGTTTCTAAAAAAGGAGCATGATTGTGGCCACATTAGAACAGTTTGAGAAAATCACAGAGGACAGGGAGAGGTTAACAATATGGTAATCCCAGGGCAATTCTTTTTGTGGTGCAGAGGGATCCACAGGACACAGGAAAGGTTGGCAGATCGGAGCACGGCTGCCAGTTCAGCAGGAGTAGTGAGGGAGAAGTCAGTCAAAATAAAGGAGGTGAAAGTGTGAGATAGAGGAGAAGGAGGAAGGGCGGGGAGGGAAAGGTCGATATTTCGAGTGTCACAGATTTGACAGATGTTAAGACTGAAGCAAAGGCAAAGTCTGAGAGCAGAGTGAGGTGATATGATAGGTGTAAGAGTATGACTCAACAGAGTCAAGGAGAGAGATTGGTATTCAAAGAGAATATTTGAAATTGGCAAGGACAGCCCAGGAATGGGTTTGCACCAGGCAGTAGGTGGGGTTTTTAGTTTTTGGTTGGCAAGGGAACTCCAGGTTTGAGGTTGAGGGTGGGAGTGGGAGTCGGAGTGAAGGAGCGAACAGGATAAAGGTTCTTGAAAGAAATACTGAGTAATTGGTCAACGTTCTACTCGTCTTTCTCAATGGAATCAACAACAGGTGAAGAGAGTGCCTGGGGTAGGACTTCACTGGCATTCTGGCCTCATGGCCATGTGACACTGAAAATGCAAGCAATAGGCTAAGGCATGGTAACAAATGCCTTTTACTGGAAACATGGATGACTATTCCTCTTTCAGGACATTCCAGGGTCTCCTTCCAAATCCTATAGTCACCATCTAACTTCACATTTATTTTATTTCAAGTATTAGAGTGATGAACTGGCATCAGCGGCACCCCTTCTGACCCTGTCTAAATTCTCAATACTCCTCAGGACAACCACGTGTGTTCAAAGGAGGAAGAATACGAATGGCTTACTCAGGGGAATGATATGGGGGCATGCATTGGATAAGACAAACCCCTCAAATGAGCAAAAACATCTTAAACTCATGAAATATAAGATACATTTCCCATGCATTTAGTACATTTTCAGAATTAGTTTTGTCAATAACGGAGTAACTTAAATCATAGAGAAGACAAAAACTGCCCTCACTTTTTAATTGCCACCTGTTATGTCCTGGAGTTCCTTGATGAACACGTTGCCATACAGAGAAAATAATGCTGCCGTCCGAGCGGAATGCAATAGTCAGTTGAATACTAAATGAAATAAAAAGATACCCTATTTACCTAGAAATAGGCAGGAGGTTAAAAAACCCAGAAAGAAGCCCTCATATGATTTATTTATGCAAAGTTACGAAAACCTTTTTAGCTCAGTGGCTGTATCACAATACGTCTTCCCATGGGTCAAAAGTCTGCATCATAGGCCTTCAGTTTGACTGATGTCACTGGCCAGCAACCAACGTGTTTGCCTTTTGCTCCCCTCGCATCTGTATTTACCGCCTTTGCCCTCCTTGGAAACTTCAACCCCCAAAAGCAATATTTAAGTGGGTTCCTGATTGTTGTGACAGAGAGAGATGGTGTTGGTTTCTTTACTGCCAATACAGTGAGATCAATGCATTCTTTATTTGTATGACCATGTTTGACGTTTTGACACTGTTTTTGGATGTTATGTGCATTTCTAGTTACTACTTTCGGTTATCTGTGCACCATTTGCAATGTGACTAAAACTGTCTTTGACATGACAGCCACTTGCCTTAAAACGTGACTTTTAGTTTGCGTATTTTAAGTTTTGTTAAGACACTCATCTGGCGAGTCGCAATGTTAGGAATCGCAGTTAACATATGGCTACTGTGGAGGGACAGAAGGGGAAGAAGCAGGAGACACATTGATTCAAGCTCCTGGGACCGAACCACTCTGCAGACATGGCACAGAGGAGGAGAAGGGTTTGGGGATTTGCGCCTAGAGAGGCGTATAGGGAGCGGTGCTTTGACCCAAGATGGCATAATCACACAGGGGGTCATTACGAGGTGGGCGTTAAGGGATTACCAGCATCGGTAAGGGCACCGGTGCCGGTAATCCCTTACCGCCCTACTACGAGCTCCCTTTGCGGGTCCTTCCTTAATGCCTGGTTTTACCAGGCGTTAAGGACGGGACCCGCAAAGGGATACCGGGGTCAATAACGGTACCGCAATTTGCGGTACCGTTATTGCCGCCTTCCCCCTTCCCATTGAGCCTTATGGGGGCTCAAATGGGAATGGGGAATGGCTCTGGTGAAAGGGGAATTACTGGTCCTGCCGACCTCGGAATGGACCGGTAATTGCTCCATCCACCAGACCGGAGTCGGAACGATTTTGAAGGCAGCCATGGCGCTAATAGCGCCATGACTACCTCCAACCTCGCAATGACCCCCACAGTGCTGCAATGACTGCCATTCATATGATAGCGAGACAGTAGCATGGGAGACCTTGCATCCAGCAGGTAATGATAAATTGATGAGCTCGAGGAGGGGGAATATTTTTTTGTTGTTAATCCATTTCCCAATTCCAGAGATGTGCAAACTCCTGTACAGCCGCCTCTGCTTGTGAGACAGCAGACAGGGTGCCAGACTCAGCACAGAAAGATGATTATGAAAGGTGGTGCAGCTCCTGTACTCCTAGTAGACCCCCATGCTGTGTAAATGGGGAACCTAGAGTGAATGTAGGTAGAAGACTTGCTTGCAGTAAGGGAAAATAATCTGACACTGCAGAGATTGGCCCGAGATTAAGGGGGCAGCGGTAATTTAGAAAGCTATTTGTGAAAATGTTTCACACTATGCCTGTGCGTCGGTGCGAGCACCACAGAAGTCCAACATGCCAACCTTTTGCATGGCCTTCATGTAGTCTACGCTCCATCAACCTGTGAATGGCTTGACTTTGATTTTACAAACGAGAGAAAGAGATATATGGGAACGAGAGTATCGATTTGGGAACAGGAAGGGTTTAGGAGCTGCTGAAAACGACTTCAATAGGTACACTCAGAGTGATGAAAGGGAACCCGAAAAGTTGGTAATAACTGTTTAAACAGAATTTGAAATCATATTGATGGAATGGGCAGAATAGTGTGTGTATTGATTTAAAGTGTATTGCCGCAACAAATCTTTAGGCATTACGACATTAATCATAGAATCTAGAGCTTTCCCCGAAATTAAGTAGAAGAGGAGAGCTAAGCATAAGGTAAGGTAGATGTGAACATTGAGACGCTCACCTGTGATGATTTAAAAGTGTATTGAGCTCCAGGGCCTAATTCATAGAAGTGTTTTATAATGGCAAAGCCCCATTAGAAAACGCTCTGTGAATAGGGGCCCCACTCTTTGCGGGTGCTTGACCCCATGGTTTTGATGGGGTATTTTTATGTTGAAAAATGCAAGTAAAGAAACATCTGCAAAGAAATCAAAAAGAGGAGCATCATTCCTGATGGGAAGCCCCCCCCCCCTGCTGAGTCTATAAGAACCACTGGGGTTTATCTGAGGCCACTCTGCTGGTCTGATTGACACCTGGCCACCAGGTGGATTGTGGTGATCATCGATCACCAGGGAACACCCAGATCTTCTGGAAGCAAAGGACACTCTCACCAAAGGCCAGTTTGTTGTGAGCAGAGGAAATCAGTTCAGTCGGGAGGAAGTATGCAAAACCTGACGTTTTGGCATCCGAGACTGGTGCAACTACAAGTGGCTGTCCGAAAACCTCAATGTCAAAGTTATCTCTGATCATGCATGCATCAAAGAGGTCTTTAATCATTTCTCTGATGTTGTTCAGTGCTATATGTCCTGTAATGTCTTTTATTGCAGACAGTTTCTCTGCGGATCGCCCTCACCCGTGCCTAAATGTTCTTTCTGGTCACCCGTAACTCCATGCCGCACACTCTCTCCAAGTCCACACATCCATCTCTCTGAGCAAGATCAATCTCCCACTGGTCTCCCCTCTTCAAGTGCTTTCCCTGTGTGCCCGGTGTTCGTGCTCCTTTCTCCCTCCTGCATCTGCCCCCCATCTTAATCGCTACCCTACCTGCCGTCCAGCCACAGTCTGCCACAGACTGGTGAGTCTGAACACAGCGTCATGGTAGGTTTGTTAGTGACAAGCTGACCGTGGCAATGAGAGCAGAACCCTTCCGGAACCAAGGCTTGTTTAAGTTTCGTATTGTGTCCAGGCATAGTTTAAGATGAAGTAGGGTCTTTTTGGAATTGACATCATTAAGGGATTAACAAAGACCATGAGCTCTGGCCATCATCAGTTGACTGATGAGATGAGGTCAGCTAGAGAAAAAATGCCTTTTTGAGCTCTCCCTTCTGCTGCAGTGCCTTTTAACGCTGAAAGCATGCTGTAATGTTAATTAACAGATGCTGTCATCATAAATTAGCAACCTTTCAAATGTCAAAGGTCTAAAGTGGGAGCCTAAGCACAAATCAATAATGTAATGTACTTATGGAGTTCACAACTCACATTTGTAACAAATGAGTGTGCACCCCGAGAAAGGCTA
The DNA here is from genome assembly GCF_040938575.1 of Ambystoma mexicanum. Lineage (NCBI taxonomy): Eukaryota > Metazoa > Chordata > Amphibia > Caudata > Ambystomatidae > Ambystoma > Ambystoma mexicanum. The sequence goes on along the minus strand of NC_090929.1, from coordinate 276,632,033 downwards.
TGTAATTGATCAGATAGGTTAAATGAGGTGTCCTTGTTGGAAGCTTAAGGCGCACATTGGTTGTAGCAAAGATATCCTTATTTTCTCAGTAGTTCAATGAAGCAAACTGCATTGAGGGCTGCAGATAAGATTTTAATGTATTATTATTCCATTTTTGTTTTTAAATTGTGAGTAAAATGTTTTGGGGAATTGAAAAAGTACTTCCTATTCACACTTGGGTGTTTTTTATCAGAAAGTAAATTTCATTTTTTAACTCAGAAACAGACATCGTTTGGTGATTCACATTGCTTTGCACCAAATAACTCAAGAAAACGAAAAGATGACTTTTCACCTTGTAGTACTGCCTGTATATTAGAGCTCCATATTGTAATAATATAAGCGCTCCTCTGGTACCACTGATCCAAATCTCTTCATGGTGCTGTGCAGGTGGAAGCAGAAGGAAAGCCACTTCCTATGTGTCCGTTGTTTATTTATTTATTTTTTGGGGGGAGTTCTATTTTGCCCCCTTTTGTGTTGTTCAAGGGATTGGCTTGTTTTTACAAGTAGAACTGGTTGGTACACCACTTAACTGTAGAGCTGCTTGCAGCAGCAGCATACAAGGAAGAAATGGAGTATAACAATTTCCCATTAGTTGGGCTCACCTTTACCTGAACCTCCTCTGGCCATCTCCTGGAGGGGACCCAATATGTTTATCTAGTTAACTCTCAAGATATCCTGAGAACACATGATGGCCATCACAACACTGGTAGTGGCCTTCATGGTAAATTAAGGAATCTCCCCTCTCTTCTTTTGATAACATCTTCTTCTGCTTCAAACACTGGAAACTATACTTTGATCCCAGCAATCACTCTCACTCACCCTTATGTTTTCAGTCCCCTGCACGTTGTGAGTTAAGTGTCGGTTTTTTGTCTCTCTCACGTCCCCTTTTCTGCTCTCTTTGACCCGTTTCCTTTTATCCCCACAGACCACACTTTTGTTGCCGCCCTGGAAGGGGTAAACATTCTCCTCTACACTGACATGTCTGAGCACCTAAAGACCACTCCTGTTGTGATGAGTACAGTTTACAACACAAATAATATAACATTAAATGCACCCCCTTGCACGCTATCATAATTCACTTGTTTACATTTAGTGACATATCAACAGATCAATATTGCAATCGAGCAAAAGCTTCTACAAAGTACAAGTGTCTTGATGCATCCAAACGAAACTTTCAACAATCAACCCCCATAAAATGTGTTCAACCAACATTCCGTTTTTAATATTACATTTGACAAACAGCGGGAGGCCGGGAAGGAAATACACGCAAAGGCCATGCTCAATTAGAAAAGACTACTCACGTCCCGTGTATGACATCTATGTAATCAGAGGTGGAAAGGGAAAAAAAAGTAATGTGTATTTCTACGAAAAGTTTAAAAAACGTATTCAGATGCGCATAGCGTAAGCCTCTTGTGACTGCTCGTTCTATCTATGCACAGCTGTCGGCTGATTCATTCCATAACGTCAATCTCTGGTGTCCAGTTTCTTGTGTGATTTCCATGTTTGGCTTTTCTTCCTCTAGTGTCGCTCTCCTTCTCACAATAGAGTGTGTGCTCCCTCTCCTGATAAAGCAGTCACCATAACACACTGGACATGGTGCTGATGCCGGAGGAGAATCTGCCAGGAAGAACCCAACCACTACCACTTCTGCGGTGGAGACTGTGGTGGAGTCCTTTCCTGATTGATTCTCGCCATTCCCTGCATGATGCAATTCTAGGTAGTACCATTTCGATGATTGTTGTTATATATGGAAACAGGCAGAAGCAAACCCTCGACCTGTTTTCAAGCACCCGTGCCATTTTTGCTCAAGGTTCACCAGAGATGCTGCTAGGGGGAGACGAAGGGTCAGCTATAGCCACAGGTCTATTGTTTGTAGCCCCAGATAGAAGCTCAGGGGCTACAACCAAAAGGCTAGCTAGTCCTGAGTCCCAACAATGCCAAAATTAGTGTAGCCCCAGGAATTTCCAGACTTGGAAAGACACCCCTGAAGGTTCACACATGCAGCAGGATGCATGGCTGGAAATTTGCTCTGCAGGTTTCCCCACTCTATTAAGTCAATCCAAGCTTGCATGAGTAGTTGGATATGGCATTAGTGGAGGCAGATTTTGTTGCCAGGTGGCGGGGTCGGCTAATAGGGCACGAGTGGGAGGCTGGGGGCACAATAGGCACACTAGGCACCAGGGAGGAGCCCAGGGGGATGTGGTCATAGGGGATCTCTCTGGACTTTGCCCACATTGTATCACTTGCTAAGAGCAGGCAGAGCTTGCGGGGATCTAGCATCAGAGCAGCCGCCATGTCTTTTCATTGTGGCTGTCATTCGCAATTTCCACTTTGCATGCTTGCGTTGTGCGGTGGACGTTAAGGTATGTCTAAAATCCTCTTCTGGATATTTCTGTAGTGAAAGAGTTTATAACTTGAATATGATATTACTCCTATGCATATCAAGGGTTCACCTTCTAAGGTAAATGAATATCATGAAAATCTGTGCCCGCCCCAAAAACATGGACATTGTATCTCTTCTGGTTATTTTCAGGAGGTGCTTCTTGCTGCACTCTGATGTGACTCACTCAATAACAATGTGTGTTTCCTTCTGCCTGTTGCATGCCTCTGTGTAAATTACTCCACTGTCATGAAGATGCAGGCTCATGGGCATGCCTCTTGGCATCAGTCTCTGTTGTTTATATTTCAGACATTTCTAAAATGACAAAGTCCACGTTTTTATAGGTTTGCTTTCTACTTATGTTACTTCTGAAAGGATTGCTCCCACTGTTCCCTTATCCTAGGATCTCTCCGATGGGCAGCCATATAATAGTTGGGATAGAAGCGGACAGAGGTCTGGAGGAAGCCGGGTGGCCTAGTTCAAAGCTTTATCACAAAAAACAAAGTCAGATACTTTTCAGAGACAACAGAAGGTGACAATTGCTCTCCAAGGAGAGACACTCAAGAGGGCCAGCCTGTTGAAAAAGGGGTGTTTTTCGTTCTTTCCTGAGTCTTGCAAAGCTCTCTTCATGCAGTCCATCAGAAGGAAGGGAGTTCCATAGCCAGGCGCCTCCTGGATGCGTAGAGCGCTCAACATGGCACTTTCTACTGGAGGCAGAAGGCGACACCTTTTCCACAGTCAAGGATCCTGTGGGATGACTTGTATCATCTCTTTAATTCTCCAGGAGCATCCATCACAAATCTCTCAGTCACTTTACCAACCTTTTATTTCATTTAAGGGTGTAAGTGCACCTAGGTAGATGTAATGCCCCAACATGTCCCTACGCGTCTAATCATCGCCACAGTTCCCTCTTAACTCCCCACACTTGCATCCTTTGTTGTATCCTATAGTATTTGTTCTGGGACTGCCTTTAATGTATTCATCATGACTTGAGAGAGCTTTATGATTTCCTCGGTGACGGCCTCCCCCTCCGTGCTCATATGGTGAATGCAGACACACTCAGCACAGATTTCCCTTTCCCTAACCTTACACGTTTGACGTCCTGCTAAACCATGCCTGATGAGTGCTGCAAAGTAGGCACACTAATTCATCTTTCGTCGATCCTTGTGCTCCCTTTCTCTAGAACAGCATTCTGACTGTGAAGTGCCTTGCCTACCTCAAATTAATCTAGGGATGCCTCCTTGAATGCCTCTACGACCGGTCGTGTCATGCTAGGCTCAAGTGATTAGCTTCCATATGTAAGCTCTGCGTTTTGTTCTAATCAGGAGCCAAAATGTTGATTATTTCTGGTAAAGATGCCATGTTAAGAGGTGTTATCACAACCCCCAGGGAATTAGTAGCGTGCCATAAGGTATCCTTTTTCCTGAATGGAGATTTTTGGTTAAAGGTAGTCTTTAGATGTATACCCATGAATGATAGTCAATATCGGAGTTCCCCAAATGTGATCCAACATCGAGCAGTGTCGTGGCAGTATTAGTCTAGGCAAAGTTTAACAGAATTGATATTTGCACATAAGCAGTACCAGAGCACATTTTTGGATTTCCTCTACTAATGACCAGAAAACCTTGCGGCCACAGGCTAAGATCATAGGAGTCTAGGATCCCTGATATGTGTTTTAGGCTGTCTGGAGCATCTGCTACATGGCCGGAAGTTGGGAATTTCACTCATCTTGATATTTGTCCATTAGCCATGTATCAAGTTCACTTTGCAAAATCAAATCCTGTGGATATCCATCCAATGATAAACGTGCTTTGTTGTGTAATTGTGTAAATATCTGGTGGTATGAAATCCCAACATGAAGCATTGATATCTGACCTTGTCAGGACTACTTATTCCCCCTCACAACATTCCCAGATTGTCACGCATATCGGCCGCTATGTGTCACCTCCTTCCAGACCTTGACGTCCTTGCTGTCTGCAAGACGTAGTTCAAGGCCAGCTATGTCACTGCTTTTGACACTCTTCTCCCTGAAGGCTACAAAATCCTGTCCAATCCCAGGCCCGGTGGTGTAGTGGCTCTGATCTTCCCTGAGTGGGTTCCTGCCTCCATCACCCCCTCTCAAACCTATTCATCCTTTGAACACCTACACTGCAGGCTATATGTCTCGCCTACCTTCTATCTTACGCTCGCTACCATCTACAGGCCCTCAAGACCAACCTCCCTCTCCCTCTCAGAATGGGTGGACCTGTCCTTCTTGCCTCCTCCCCCAAACGTATCTTGCTTGGGGACTTTAGCATCCATCTCGACTCTCCAATATCCTTCCCTCTGGCCCAACCCACTCTGCCACACACCTTGGATGCTCTCATCTCAACAGACATCTCACTCTCAAACCCTCTTACTACCCCTCTCTCCTGGTCTGAACACTCTTTCCTCTCTGCCCACATTGACCTCCCCTGTGCCCTGATGATGCTTCAGCAGCACTGCCAGTCTCCTTATCTGTCATTCGACTGATGAAGCATGTCAGACGCTGCATTTGCCTCTTTCTTCATCCCTCCTCTGTCCCCTTCATTTGACTCTCCTTCTGACTAGCTAACATACATTGCTCTATCTCTAACACCCTGGACATCATAGCCTCTGTCATGAGGATCCGTATGAAGCCTGCCTCCAAATGCAACTCTTGGTATGACTCTGACCGGGCAGCTTTGAAACGCAAGTGCAAAGCTCCAGAGTGGAAGTGACAGGCTTCCAGCTCATCCTCTGACAAACTGGCCTGCCGCCTACTCCAAAGGCAATATTGTCTCGCCATCTGCTCCAAGAAGATGGATCATTTTCAAGCCTGCATCTCCGGAGCCACCAATAACATGGCTGAACTTTTAAAAATCTGCAACGAACTTGCCAATCCTACTGCAGTCTCCTCCTCCCTTCCAGGCCCCCTACACCGCACTGATCACCCACTTATCCTCCAAAACTCAGGACATTCTGTCTCCTCTGTCATCTGCTCCCCTACCCACCCTTCTCTTGCCTCCCTTGGCCCCGCTCTATGCCCCCTACACTCTCCGCCTTCTCTACCATTGCACCAGACGAGATCTCTAGAGTTGTCCACTCTATGAAAGTCTCCTCTAAACAGGTGCTCCCCTGCTCCTCCAGAACCATCAAGGACATCATTGCCTTCTTGCCCCAGCCTTGTCTGACCTCTGCACCCATTCCTTTGCCATTGGCCCGTTCCCACAACCTTGTGCACCCTCGGATAAAAAAAGATGTCTGCTGACCCTTTGTGCCAGGCTAACTATCGTCCTATCTCAATCACCCCTTTTTTGGGCAAACTCATGGAGAAGCTGGTTATCCCCAAACTATCCCTCCAAACCTAAATGGCTGGATGCCGCCATGATGACCAGTCCATTTCAGGGCATCCATAGGCATCTCTCTTGAACACCTGGAAAAACCTGCTCTCTAACCTGGACTCAAACACACCCTCTGTTCTGATCCTTTTCAATCTTTCTTCTGCCTTTGATCAGTTGTTGAAGTATATGAAAAGAAGTAGTGGAACTATGTTCCCTACTGGCCTGGACCCGATCCCCACATATGCTTTTTTTAAAAAAAATTAAAATGTTTTATTGGTTTCATAATGTACAAACAAAGAAAAACAAAAGAGAGCAAAAGTATAGGAACAGTAAAACTTAATTAAAAAAGTAGAGGAGCACCGCTCCGAACTGCTTGCGCCCACTTTGACCACTGCCTTTGAGACAATCAACCACTCCATTCTCATAAAACGTCTCCATGATACCCTAGGCATCAAAGACCAGGCACTAGCGTGGCTGAAGTCCTTCCTTTCAACAGACCCTCCCAAGCGCAAATGGGTCCTTTTCTCTGCTCTACCTCACTGTCCACCTGTGGCATCCCTCAGGGCTCTATCCTATCGCCATGGCTCTTCAACATCTATCTGGCCCCACTGGCCCACTTGATCGCCACCTTCTCCCCTCATGTCCAGTGTTATGCAGACAACACAGCTCTCGTTCAAGTTGCCATCATCTACCTCCTCTGCCTCCTCCTCATACCTGATTGCCTGACTGCTATTCAGGCATGGTGCACTGCCAATTATCTCTGTCTTAATGCCAGTAATACTGAGATCCTTCTCATTGGGATGCCTGCTCCTTGCTTCCCCTCCACTCCCTGGCCAGCCTCCTTGGGTCCCCTCCCTTCACCCACTTGTGGGGCAAACAACTTTGGGATCACCATTGACTCCTCTCTCTCTTTCTCTCCACACATCACAGACCTTGCCAAGAAGTCCAACATTCAGCTCCACCTCCTCAGGGGCATTCTATCTTTCCTCACCTTCTCACTAGAAACTCATCTTCTCCAGAGACTTGGTTCTCTCTATGTTGGACTACTTTCTCAATATGCCTCTTTCCTGAATTCGTCCCCTTCAACTAATCCAGAATAGGATTGCAAGATTTATCCTTGGCCTCAAGCCCAGGGACTGCATCTCTCCAACCCTAAAATCTCTCCACTGGCTCCCGGTGACCGCAAGGATCAAATTCAAGACCCTTTGCATCATTCACAAGGCTATCTGGAACCTCTCTACATCCAGATTTCCCGCACTAAATACCTCCCTCCTCATCAGTCCTCTGTCTCCAACTCTTTGCAGGTCAAACGTTTCTCCAAGCAGAGAGTTGGACGTAGATCCTTTTCCTCGGCTGGTTCCTCCTTCTAGAACAGCCTCCCTGCCCCCCTCAGACCTGTGCCGGGTCTTCTTAAGTTCTGGAAACTTCTCAAGACTTTCCTTTTCTTCTCTTCCTTCCCTCTCCCCCTCCCATGCTCATATTCCCTCTGCCGCTGTGCCTGGGCCCTGGTCCCTTCAGAGGTGTAATAGGGTCAGACCACCTACCAGTCCCCTCAGCATCCCTTGCCAGCACTTGCCCTCAGGCTCCCTCCCTTCGCCAGACTAGCCCTAACCTGGACCACCCTGTCCACCTAACTCTTCCTCCCTTCCCCCTCTTTCCCCTGGCACTTGCCGTTTTGCCCCCCCACCCAGCACTTGCCCACTCCCCTCCCTTCGAGCACCCCACTCATGAACTTCTCCCTCTACCCCCCTGCACTTACCACCTTGCTTGCACTTGCAAGGTAGGATTGTCACAAGGCCAATACATCCTTGTTTGTTTTACTACTTTCTTTCCTGTGCCCCCTCCCACCACCCACCTGCAACTTGTCTTGTGGCACCTGGAAACACGTGTGTATAGACGCCATACAAATGTCCACTAAATAAATAAATAAAGTGCATCACCATTTTGTTGTAATTGACATATAATAGGAAAACTGTCATATCCATCGAGTGAAAAGCACGGTAACTCGGACGAGCCTTCACCCTTAGAAAGTGTACAAATATTAAACTCAGTATTCTGTCCTTATTCACACAATATGGACAAATTGCTTGCTGGCAAGTGTCCAGACACATGCTGTGATAAATCGTTGTTCCAACACAGTGTTTGCCACACCAAACCTTTTATCCCACGTATCTTCTAATGAACCATACAGTTGGTTGTCGCTCTTAATGACAATCAAAAGATTGATACAGAAACAACAGGCAACGTGTTTCTCTGTTCCTCTAACAACACCCGTTGCTCATTGACATTTGTGTACATTGGTGCACAGTGGCACCTGCAGCAAATATTGTGAACACTGTCATCTACAACTGGAAAGAAAAGACCTCTCTCACATGTCGTATACTCCATTAATATGCACACATTAAAATCCACACATACTCACATACTGATCTGATAACACAGTCCGCGTTCAGACACAAAGGAGACTTACATATATACTTATTATTTTATTAGACACAGTGGGCTCACTCTTCCTTCTTCTCTTGACCGATAACCATCAAATCATCAAGCCCCCTACTCCTTCTTGCTAATCTGCAAGGGAACTGAGATGTTACTTAAATTATTCCTTGGCAGGAGCAGCCCGCTTCCTCCGCCTTTGGCCCCTATTTTCCAAGGGTTGTACGCGTTTTTAACAAGGTCACTATCCTCCTATTCACATTAATCATGCATTTTCCCCATGGTCGCTTTATTGGATTTTCTATGTTTTTTTTAAATGGGGGATTCCCCCTAACCTTCCACCTAACCCACCAGCCACTTCCTCACCCTGCCACCCAGCATCCCTCAATCGCCTACCCACAAACACACAAAAGAGAAAAGCGACCTTGTTGAAACATGGAATACGCTTCTAAGAGTTCTGTGGCGAATGCATATTCGTAAGCAGCACGCTGACAGTGCCTCTTGTTTTGCTAGTTGGCGTCACTACGGAAGCATGAACCCGATTCCAGGCATTTAACCCTGGTGCATACACCTGATCAGCTGTGGCAGATCTGATAAGCTGTGGTAGATGACCTACCAACACTTTCATATGGCTAAAAATAGTGCATGTGAGGAAACTGGATATATTTGTCCTAACAGTTAAGCACTCATTTGTTCCCGACCTGCAGTTCTCTGACTTCATTGCCCAAATCATGTCTCTTTTACATTACTTCCACCTGCTCTCCTTCCACAGACACCACATGACTGTGTGCATTAGGGGTACACTACAATGCAAGGGGAATGATTTGTACTGTAGACTCTGCAGCAACTCTGAATCAAGTGAACCACACTGCAGCACTTGGCTTTAGTCTGCCTGGGACTTTTAGAAAAAAGAACCCTGTATTTGGGAAAGGTCTTTGAGAAATCAAAAACATCTGGTGTAGACGAATAGTCATTGAGGGTTATGTGTGGTGAGAATGTGACAGCAACCATTGCATTGATTACATATTTAAAGGACATATGTAGAGGAGTTAAAGTAGAGGGTGAAGGGTGGGAAGCCGTGGGCAGCAATTGATCATATTAAGTGCAGAATTTTAGGATATGAATTGTGGAATTGTTGTGATATACGATATTGTGCTTTTAAAGGTTTTATCATGATGACATATGTTTAATGTATTGTGTTGGAATTGTTGAAAGATTTATATTTAAGCCAACCATCGTAATAAATAATAATGAAGGGTGCATACACTACAGTGTTTCCTTCAATTACCTATCACACACTACCTCATACATCTTTGGGGTGCCAAGCTCTAGAGCTAACATTCAATGTGGCCCCTCTCAGCATGTTCCTTCAATGTAACGCTGCGGGTGAGCTTACTCCTGTCGTCATACGTCTTTGCATTCTCAGCTAGTCTATTCCACTTTTCAGCTGGGCTGTCTGCAAGATTCTTCATGCTATTTCAATGTCCACATTGAGCCTCTCTACCACCCTTCAGACCACAGTCGAAAGGGGATGTCGAATCTTCGCTCAATACCCAACATTGGACACATTACGGTGTTAATGTCACTTGCAAAATGGGATCCATTTTCAGGTCTAATCAGCCTAGGAATACCAAATGGGAAAAGATGTTTCATATCAGTAGTCTGCAGGCAGTAAGTGAACTATTATTCCTGGTGGGAAAGGCATCAGGCCACCTGCTTAACATGTCAACACTATGAACACATACTTGTGCCTGCGTCTGCTTCTTTGCCGTGAACCAACCCAGTCCATTAATCAATCTCATCAGGGGCAAAGGGCAGAGTGTGATGTCAAGGAGAAAATGAAAAATAAAAAATGTGAACTCAAATGTCAAAACCCCTGGTTTTCTTTTTGAAAACCTGGGGTTCTAATAGAAGTAGCACCCAACCCGCTGGCTAGATCGGTTGCTAGCAGTATTTTAAATTGCAGTTAACAAATCCAAACTCTTACACGATTTAACAAAATGAAAGGATAAGTAGAACACAGAAGAGAAGCAGATGGGGGGGATCATTTGCGGTACTCAAGAGAAAGAACACACGTCATGTTGTGACCTGCAGGTAGTGTTTGCGTGCTGGCTTCACGTCTTAACACTGTTGTTGCTGTCTTCTGTACCCGATTCTGTATACACTGCCGAGCATCAGAATACGTGTTCCAATCAGGGACTAATATGCGTTTACCTTCAGTGCGTGGAGGAAAGCTGAAGGGGGGATTTGGGGGGTGGGGGGGCGAGCATCAGCACTGTACCAGTGATCATGTAAGGGGTCATTTTCTAAGACCCGGACTGCAAAAGTGAGGTTTGCACCCCAGGGTGGCTGAGAGGCAGCCAGAAAGGGAACTAGCATTTCCATTGTACATTCCTTCTTTTCCTTCAAATGGCACATGGTTTTACGCCTGCAGGAGATTTTCGTGTGGCGTAAAACGGTCGAATTCCTTAGGAATCTGACTCCATTTAACACCTGCTAGAAGCAGGCAGACACACTAGATACCCAATGGAAGTGCCATCTGCAAGGCATCATTTGCATGCAGAATTGACATTTTTTTCAAAGCAGAGAATACAAATAAGGAGATCTTGCCTGTTTTTTACTCTTTCCTTAGGCACTCCAGTTTGTAAATGTTGAAAGATGCATCCGTGGAACTCAACAGCGAGTAAGTGCTGATGCTGGTGGTGCCTGACCAGCAACGCCCACTTTGTACAAAAAGAGCCACTAGACACATGGGGGCTCATGTTCGAGTTCCCTATAAATTAAGCTTAGAGGACCTGTTACGTTGACGTCATGGAAAGTGAGGAAACCCTGCCTGCCATTTATCCATGGCAGACAATGGATTCCTTGTTAGTGTAAAAAGGTAGGTGGAAGGAATCCATAGGAATACACTGCGTTTATGCCACCATGAAAATATCATGCTGGCGTAAGTGTTGGAGTATTTGTATGGCAAAGAGGAAGGTGGAGATAAAATTGTAAATCAGAATCTGTGCCCCCTCTTCACCACACACACAAATAAATATATAGGGCCTGATTCAGAGAAGCGTTTTATAATGGCACAATCCCATAGGAAAACGCTCTGTGACTCCAGCCCATAGAGTGGATTAAAATGTGTGCATAAAATGTTTACTCATACATTTTCCTCCATGCCATCACAAACATGTGCCCCAAGATGGCAAAATAATATAAACATCACGTTTTTATGTAGCGTTTTATTCTGGATTCGGTCCACATCTAACTGGAGTAATAATGTGCCTTATTGAGCTCAATTGCACTCAGTTTATCAACCACAAGGGAACGAAAGTCCACGTCAGCATGCCAAGATTCAATTTGTGCAGATCGAACATGCAGGTTTTTGGAATAATAATGAACTTGATGAGCTACCTAGCTAACAGGGAAGGACACAAGGACGTAATGGGTGCCGGTGTTTCATTTTTAGAGTAAGTAAAATATTCACAAGTGATTAAGCGCAGTTTGTAAGGTGCTGTTCTCATTTTCAAAGTGCAAGTCATGCTATTTAAAAAAAAATAACTTCTCCAACGCTATTTTTCAATGTTTGGCATCTAGCCCATACACCACGATAACAGATGTCTTGTTCCTGTTACTTTGGAAGGCACGAGCAAAGCTATTGAACCCTGGGATTTACTTTGGTGCGCTGTTTTCTTCTTTTTTATTTGTGTCGACAGGAGATCATTTTAGCGCAAGTCCGTCTCCGTTGGAAAAAAAAAATTGGAAACAAAAGGCAGCCGCCATTAAAATAGAAGAGGGACTATGTTCCTTTTTGGATGATGGTGGCTGTAAGAAACATTTATCAAAATGGCCACCGTCCTCCGAAAAGGGACCTAGTCCCTTTTCTATTTTAATGGTGGATGTGCGGTCAGTGATTAGATCATCGTGCCTGGGAAAGACAGATTTTCATTAGTCAATCTGCCTTTCCCTGATGCAAATATAGCTTTCAATCCCGGTTTGGGGCAGACTTGGGCATTACTGGCCCACCAGTCTCACAAGGCCACAGCTCGGGCTGTGGGCCCTTTAAGCACATATCAGGCCTTATGCCGGGGCATGTCAGCTATTCACACCAGGGTGCGGATAGCTTTCTTTTTTTTTGTCCGAGGGGAGATCAGCTCAGCGCAAGCCCATCTCCCACCGGAGAAAAGAACATGGCCACCGCCATTAAAATGGAAAAGGGACTAGGTTCATTTTCAGATTATGGTAGCTATAAGAAACATGTTACATAATGGCAGCCACCAATCCGAAAATGGTGGTGGTGTGGGCAATCTTTCTTTCCTGGGTGTGAATAGAGCATTGCGCCCGGGAAAGACAGATTTTCATTGGTCAATTTGTCTTTCCTAGGTGCGAATCTGGAATGCACAACTCTTTCACTGAACCGACAAAGCTAGGAGAAATGTGGCCTAAAACAGCAGAAATTCTGAAGGATTACATTTCAGAATGTTTATATAAATGCATCAAACTATACACCACAAGGGCAATGCCAGCTGGTGACATTTTTTAATTGGAGGCAGGTAAATATGTCCCACAAATACCCCAGAGTGACCGAGCGGAGTGAAGGAACCTGAACCAACCAAAGGGGTTAGGGTTTTTAAAATGATGCATTTTACAACACACTATAAGCGAAACATTGTTTAAAAAGCCAGAAAATTTGCAATTGGTTTTGTACGGTGAAAAATCCAGTAGATGCAAGTCACCAACAGTGTACTGAAGCATTGCCCAACGCATATTTTTGAAGCCCTTGCCAGCACTATATCCCAGTAAAAAAATATTTTCCCACTGGCTGTGCCCATACATTTCAATGCTGGCTGAAACAAATGTATGCCAGTATTACCATATAAGAACATGCTTATGTTGGCTTTCCGTATAATGACAGCAATGATACTATAAGAAATCATGCCCAGGCGGGTTATGCCAATATATGCCAATATATGGAAGAATTCCAAAATTCGAAAGTCTTGATGTTTGTGGAGGTGTAGGAGCACTCCCTATGCACATTCAGAGGTTCAATTCCCCAGCCTACATCCCCAAAGGGACATACAAGAATGGAGAAGCAAACCGCCCCAGCCTTTCATGGTCCATTCGACATGCCTGCTGGGGAACAGTAACTGTCAAAGGGACATTATGTTTCCCTTTAACAGTTTAAGCCAGATCAGGCACACTCGATCAGCTACAGAATGCAAATGAGGGAGCACTCAGTGTTTGCACTAGGCTGGCACTGCTCCTCCATAATGGGCGAGGGCACTGGCAGGTCAGTTCCCCCTTGCTGATTATGGACAAGCCAGTACTACTGAAGGGTGATGATCAAACACAGATTAGACGTATAGGGGAAATTCTGAAAACATTTTGTGCCGCTGATTATGACAAGCACTAGCACATCTCATCAAGTACTCCATAAAAAGATGTGCCCTGTTCTAAAAGGACATTTGAATGTGCGCATCCTAGACGTACACATTTAAAGTGCATTCTTTTATCCTTTTGGTGCATTTGCCCAAATCAGGAGATGTTTTGCATATTTTAAAGCACATCCCACATCCAAAAATGGGATCAGCTTTAAAGTCCACAGAAAACAAAGCTATTTCCCTATGTCTGTTAAAAGCAGGGGGATTCGCGTTGCATTGCAGTCATTCCTGGCCATATCTTTAAGTGGAGTATTTGAGGTATGAACAGTTGCTGGTCCACTTGTATTTCTATTCCTCAAACGGAGATAGAAGTGTTTTTCTTTTTTTTTTTAGCATTTTAAAGTGCCAGGCCCGCTAACGGCACATCACCGTGAAATGTGGACACAGCCCTTGTGTGGCTGGCGGGAGCAAATGGGGGCTGGCCGACACATGTTTTGTGCTGCTGTCAAGCCCCCTGTAAATGTGCAGGTCACCCTCGGGGATAAGGTGACCTGTACATTTGTAAAACAAACACAAATAATAAAGTGCATCCTCTTTATTTGTGTTAGTTTATGAGAACATGCCCCAGAATGTTTTACATTCGGCATGATATAAGGGTGCATTCCATAGATTTCTATACATAGAAACCCTCCTAGCTTTTAGCATGGGCAAGGGTGTTTGTTGCGAGTGATTCATAATCGAAGGTGGTGTCCCTCCCTGTATGCTATCATCGCCATGCCATTAATTTGACCCCCTGCGCGCATCTAGATGGGATTGTGAAAGCTGGTGAGGGCCAGACTTAGATGGAACTACGTAGGTCAGCAAGTTCTACACTTAGACAGAACTGTGAATGTTAGCATGTTAAATGTCATATAGCATGATAAATGACATATAACCCACTAACCAATATAAGCTCAAACTCTCTAATACTTACCTCAAAAAACTTACACAACCATCCCTCGCACAACAAGCTGCACGCACTTCACCACAGTGCAACAACACATAAGCCACACCAACAGCACACGCGGACTGACACCGACCCAATACCCGCACCAAAGCTCAGCACCCGGTGTCTACCGAGTTGAAGCTGCCATCAGTACACCACTCCTCTCACTATCCTACTCCCTCTTCACCTTGCTAACCCATCCCACCTTCTCGTTTACAGATCCACCAGAGCACCTGGGGGCCAATTCCGTTGGTGATGGTGCGCTATACAAGTACCTTTAACATAACATAACATAACACATATGTGGTCATAAAGCGCAACTCAGCCAAAGCTTTAAAAAACCTGTCCTGGCTAAAGGTGTCACACCTGACCCTGACGTTGCTTTCTTACTGGACGGCTATGTTTTGCCTATGAACTTGTTGCAGGAAAACGGTGGAACACCTCATCGAGATATGCCATCAGGACGATCCCTGACTGTGAAATGACTGAAGGTGGCAAAAGTCACTTGACGGCCAATAAACGATTTTATAGCAACTAGCTGTATTTGACTTTAAGATCCCTATAAATGCTCGGTTTACTGAGACAGTGGAGCTTTCGTATTCCCTGCTTCCTACAATCAGCTTAGCACAGCTACCCAGAGATCACCCCAGAGCTGCTTAAAAGCAGTGGGAGTTTAGAACAATATTGCCTAGTTAAAACCTACAAGTGCCGAGGTGGCCCTAAAAACTCATGATCTGCATTTGTGATGTGTGAACACGAATGTTTTTGGAGTATAACATTAATCAATTAAAAATAAGAATTCGTGAGATTGTGTTACTTTTGGGACCACTCAGTGGCATTTATTAAGCGAAGGTACTGATCCATGGACAAATGAACATGCCAAACTTCATAGAAGCAGCCAGTAGCTTGAAACCCTTTTAAAATCCCCATTGACTTTTACTGCCAGCAATAACTTCTTCTCTCGGTTTTATAGGTCGAGAAAATGCCGGCACAAAAGGACCTCATGCACCAATTTTTACATGAAAAAAATATTATTTGGCTGCAGATTTATTTACACCAAGTTTTAAAACACAAAGGAAAGCTAACATTTCTTTTTTTTAAAGAAAGTATTATGAAAAAAAAAAAGAATTCTCAATCACATTCTATTCACAGACAAGACGATGTTTACTGAATTTCCCCTGTGAATGTGGCACGGGCTGGCAGAAAAAGGTGTGAACAGCCCTGGTCACTTGTGGTAACCCTAATCATTAATCCATTCAATTGAAACATTTATTTGGGTTTACTTAATTATGGTAAACTGAGTTTATATATGAATAATGTTGCTATTTGGAACTTAAAAGCATCTTCTGTTTGCTGCGTTCGAAATAAATCATGAACATTCAGGCTGATATTCGTGACTTATCAAACAAGAGGGGAAGACACATTTCCAGGCTGATTACCAACTTCAAACCTCACAAATTAAACTCTTGAATCCTTCTAACACTCCCCCAGTGTTAAACCTCCCCTTTAAATATCATTTTAATAATAATAATACTTTAATGTGATACAGATTGAAAATAATTCAAACTTTACACATATTACAAATTACATAGAAAAAAATTTGAACTCTTTAAAGATATACAAACATAAATATATACATCAAAAACTGGTTTCTTTACAAACATCAAAATTACTTCAAAGAGAAAGTGAAATTAAAATACTAAATGCCAAATGCTATGTGGCCAGTTATCCTTGGCTACCTGTTAGCACACACGTTGTGATGGTTATGCAGGAGTTATACATCCCTACCAGAAACATCATGCCTCTATACCCATTAACTGTTTAGGAAAAGAATTACCTCTTCTCAATCAGAGACACTCGAATATTAGTGAGACCTTCCCATTAGGACATTATAGATCAAGGCGCCCATGACTTTTTCGATCTGTAGCCATATATTATACAGCGCAATGTAGAGATGCATGTTAGAAGTATTAGTACAATAGAGCCAAAATTCTCTTTCACATATAGTTTGCGGGTCATGCACAAATTCCCCAAGATATTTAGTAATTGAGGATCCCAGTACAGAGCACTCGGTTAATACATGCTTGGCGGTCTCCAAGCATTCAGGGAGGTTACATAGACGGCATACTTTCTCCGCTGTAGAGATGCTTTTCCTGGATCCTAAATTATACAATGTCGGTAATTGCTCCAGGCGGAATAGAGTAATAAACCGTCTGAGCCTTGTGGAGGGGCAGAGGTACAAATAGGCTTGAGGTTTCATAAAATTGTAGAGTCTATATTTGACAAAGGCACATGACTTTAAACTACTCAAGTGTGAGAAGTTCTCCAGCCAGTCCCAGAGGTCTACCTTTTTCCCAAGCGCTGTTAAAACGTCCTGGGTAACAGCTGCCCCTCTATGTATCCAACCTATATCTCTAAGAAATTTGCTCATATCTTTCTGGAGGGGAGACGTGGTATCCTTTTTACTCACTTCTTGATGTAAGATAGCCAATAACGGGTTAGGAATATCATTTTAAGCATATTGCATGCTGTCATGCTTGCAAACATGTGCTGCTAATGACCAATGGCTCTTTTTCATTTCTGTAAAGCCTCACCTCCTGCAATGTACTCTAGGAGATATGCGACAGTTATTGGTGGCATGGGGCAAATAAAAAAAAAAGAAACGACCGTTTGGATTTCCAGCAGACCAACCAAAAGCATGCTTTCTGTCCCCCAAAATAATGTGACAAAGAACTGTTCAGTGGCTTGGGATGTGCGCGTGAAAAACAAAGCAAAATCCCCAACACGTTCCTTTTGTGGATGCTCTATAACCGTTGGACCGTTTGAAAGATTTGCACAACGTTTTCCAGGTTACTCACAACTGAGCTGATAAACAGTTTCTGAAATGTTTATGCAGACTTTGTAAACGGGTCAAACTTTCGGAAATGATGAAATGGATCAAGATTTCACCTTCACTGTGGCACAGCAACCACCGCTCTGCAATATTGCGTCACGGCCGCCACCATAGTTAAGGTAAATGCTATGAGCCATTGATATTTTGAAACTTGTATTGCTAATAACTTTTGACAAGTTTGACGTACCTATTTGTAATTTTCTAAAGATGTTTTCTGCCGTCGGCCCCCCAACATACAAAGGTTTCATGCAATTTCGTAGTACGGTTTGAATGTTAAAAGGCATTGAACAAAGGTTCTTTTGCACCTTTTGCATTGGTTTTCTCATAGGCCAAACTTGCATTAATTGAGCAGGTGACCAATGAAAACCGCTGACAGATTTGCATCAAATGTGGACACAAAGCTGTGCAGATGTGCTTTTTGGCAGTGTGGTGTAAAGTTGTCCAGTAGGTTTTAAAACAGTGTGCTCCTACCGCTAAAAATCAATACTTTTCTCCCATGGTACATTGCAGCAAGTGAGACTCTTCATAAACAAACATTTATTTTTGTCCGATGCAAGGTGTGCTCGTGAGAATCCTTTAAGAACAGATCACATCCCCTTTGATGTCACTCATTACACCACCAATTACATCACTGTAAATTAGAGCATAAGGATGACATCACGGAGGAGAACACCACATAAATCACAGTAACATTCCCATCACAGTAAAACATGTTTTTGGTCTGTTTCAATAAACATGGCAAACATGTATACATGTATGTACAGCGAATGCTAACAGAAATGTATCCTGTGGACCCATTATGGAAGGTAAGTGACCCCTAGATCAACGCAGTGGCTACTTTGGGGAGCCTGGTGGGGCATGAGGCATGGCCAAATCCATGGTCTGGCAGTGTTGACAGTGTTAATGGTTACAGACCATGGCCCGTGGAACACTGCAGTATATTCTCAGAGCACGAGATGACTCCCTCTGTTCTTCCTCGCGCGAGTCATCCCCGAGCACTGAGGCTATGATCTCAAAGACAGTTCAAGTGTCATATCATGCTGGCCTTCTCAGCCGATGAGAGGGTATTTCTATTTTCTCTCGCTTACAATACATCTCCATTGTTATAATCACGTGTATTAATCAGCTGAAGGTTGGTTTCTCCTCCAACACCCTACTCACGTGGAGCCTCTTACAGAGGTCGTAGGGTTTTCTGGACACAAGGGGCGAGGAGGAATAATAGAAGTGAGTGAGTCTGGAAATCGAGCAAAATACCAGAAATAAGGTGTACCTGTGCAGCTTTTGTGAGGTTGTTAGTAGTGAAGGAGGCTATGTAAGAGGCTCCACATGAGTGGGGTGTTGCAGGAGAAACCAACCTTCAGCTAGCCCAGATTGTGGAACCTCTAGATAAATACCATCATGAGAACAATCAATGGTACAATGCATCTTGCATAGCAGATCAACGCCTAACACCTTAGTAGGTGAGCAAAAGCTTAACAGAAAAGCATGGTGTTCAGTGATGGGACCAATGGAAACAGGACAATTCAGGTGATACCGGCTGCAGGATAGTGGTGCCAGATATGCCAACAGCATTGACAATTTCCTTTGACACATCCACATTTGGAAATCCAGCAACTCGCAGCATAAACCGCCTGGCACCAGTGTCAAGTAGTCCAGTGAAAGCAAAGCGACCGCATGGCAGGGTCCCTCTGGCAAAGTCATTGTGGACCATAGAATATCTGAATGAATGTCCTGGTATCCCCCATCAGAAGGAGGAGGTGGAAGGCCTGGTGGTGTGGGTGTAGGGTAGCAAACAGAACTGCCTGGAGGAATTAAACAATTGTGAGCAGTAGTGGGACCATGTTACCGTGGTCTGGAGCGTTTGGTAGGACATTTTTGGATGAGATGACCCGGCTGCTTACAATATCTGCAGAAAGGTTGCCCTGGCAGGGGTTGCTGGGCAGGAAACCAAGGGTGTGGAAAAATCTGCCATGGCTGGTGGCCCTGGTTGCATAGGATTCTCTTGCGCATAGTGCTAGTGTGAGGTACCCGGGCGTCCCCAGCCACCTGAGTCAGACTTTTGTTGAGCATGCTGTATTTGCAAAGCCATGAGGCAGGTAGCCCCATTTTGCTCCAGGTGTTTTTTTTCAGTTTGTCATAGAAATCTTGAGCTGCTTGTTGTGCTTTAATTTCTGGATTGGTTGCTGAATCAATATGAGAGAGAGAAGCCTACGCGTGCGAGTAGGGTGCAAGGCATAAAGGTGGGTGATACGGATAAGAATCGGGAAACCCTTCAGAGTCAAAATACTTTGACCCTATTGTAATCACTAAAGTGGGTCAAAACATGTGGTAACCAGCTGTTGGGTGTCCTGACCCACGTTTGAGCTATCATGCTGCAACATTTGGTGCTGTGGGCTTAGAAAATCCAAGATTGCCAAAAAGCCCACATGTGCGCCAGAATCCAGGAGAACCAAGCAGTTTGTGCGTACACCAAAATGGCTGCCTAACTTGCCACCCACCAGTGCGAGCATGATGGGCCAGGGTGCCTTGAGTGGAATGGGTGCCAAAGGTAAAACAGCTGCGCCTGTTAGCTCATAAACGCTTTAAAATTACCTTTGGTTTCTCTGAATGCCAGCTCAAAATGCCTATTTTCAAACATTGCAACATATCCAAAAATCTCACTGAACACCAGCGGACATCTGGCAGAATGAAGTATGTGTGCATACAAAATCTGGGAAGATGAAGAGCCCAAAACAATGTTCATAACAAAACTGGCTGAGCCATGCATGTCAGCAGCCTAACTGAAACTGGATTAAAACCACCAAAATCGAAATGTTTAACTTAACTGAGTGACCTACTTTTGAGTGTCACATAGTTTGTAACTGTTAAAATGTCATAGTTTTGAACTTAGAATCAGCATTTTAGCTGCATATGTAAAAATTGTATTGACTTAAACTGGGGAACAAAAAGTGACATTTTAGCTGAAACCTGGCTTAATGAAACTGAATTCTGCCTGACATCTACCCCCACAGGAGTTAAAACCTGCTCAGCCACTCTTCCCCTTGCCAAAAGGAGTTGTCACCTCTCTGATTAGATTAGGGAAGGAGCAGCTGGGGACTACAGGGAGGTGAACAAAGGCCTGTCCTGGACTCAGGCAAATGTTATATTGGGGGCGTCGTAAAAGTGGCTTCCTCTTGGGAGAAGTGGGAGGAGAAGTGCCTCTGGGAGCCACCCGAGCTAGAGGCGGGGACAGGCAGAAGCTTCCTCCATGTGCTTTGGAACCTAAACCACACCCCTTTTTGACCAGGGCATAATTTCAAAAAGATAGATAACTCATAGTGCGGACTTGTCAGAATTATATAAGTAATATCATTATTTTTGTGATTTTTCTGTGAACATTTTGAGATGCGTTAGGACCCTGTGGTGTATTCTGGGGGGTTGCTAGTGGAAAATAGGGTCTCACTCCAAATGTCTGCATGTTAAAAATCTGAAACTTCATCAATTAATGTCCATACTCCTTGCGCACATGTGTGTAAATTTGGGTAAATGTCCGATATTGCAAAACCAGTTAAAAAGCGCAAAATGTTGTCATTTTTGAATGCAAGCCCCCAG
Source organism: Ambystoma mexicanum (assembly GCF_040938575.1). NCBI lineage: Eukaryota > Metazoa > Chordata > Amphibia > Caudata > Ambystomatidae > Ambystoma > Ambystoma mexicanum. Next base: position 276,610,999 of record NC_090929.1, on the reverse strand, counting down.
GAAGAGCTGAGTTTGAACAGAGTATACCTCATGTGATATGTGATGGGTGCATGTAATTTTAAACAACTGTGTATCTGTGCAATATGTATTTGGGTCAAATATAGATTTATGTGCAATTTGACAGGGGAGTGTCCTTTCTGCAGGCCATAAAACAGCATCACCATGACTCACATTTCCTTTCCCCTATCAAGGAAGAGAGAAAAGCTTGACCAATGATCAGTTGAGAGAGGGGCTGGCTTAGTGATGCTGCGCACATACCCATTTTCAAAAGACATAAAAAGAGCCACTGGAAGCTAGAGAGGACATTCAAATCCAGTTGCTGCGGAGCGTTTTGCCGGACCACACAACATCCAGAAGCTACCAGTTCCAAACTGACTCCAGCTACATACTCCAGAACCTAGAACTTATACTTTAGAACCTAAATCAGAGGCCTAAAACCACAAGCTGAGTTCTCTGCAGCAGGCCTCAAATCATTGCAAGCTACTCACAGCCGGGCGAGCTGCTTGAATCTCTTGCCAAGAACTTTTGCTAGGACCAGTGCAGAGATCCAGGAGCCGTGCAGAGACCGCTGTACCCGGACAGACCAGACCAAAGCCAGACCAGACCAGACCGTGCAGAACCGCAGACCCAGAGACCAGATCGCTGTGAAGTGCCGCTAGCCTGATTGATCAGATCCGGGACGAGGTCCAGTCCTTCCAAAATATATTGTGAGTCCTTAGGTCAGATTGTGACAGAAATAAGCTCTTAGTTTAAAATAATCTAATCCAAACTATTTTAATCTAACCAGAACTGCCTCCTAGAAGTTGTCACTTGTCATTTTGTAAAGCTGCACCACTGTCACTTGTCAATTCTGCAGCTGCAAAGCTGTCACCTGTCATTTTGAGTTTACTTTAAATCCGAAAAACGACCTTTACAAAATCGTTCATATTTCTGGAACCGTTTGGGCTACGAACTTGGTTTAACTTTCCTGAATTTTACCGCGATTTGCGATTTGGTTAAAAATCCAGCCACGTGTAACCATCAGCAGTCATTTCTTTCCTTGCTAAAAATTTGTTTGCCTCTTAATCACCATCTCTGAATCATTGCTAAAGTGAGCCTGAACTCATCTCAAGTATCTCTCACTCACCCTGAACCTCCTAAAGGGAATTAAAAGCATTTTCAGCATATTTCTCACGTCATTGCCACCACATTCAAAGCACTTGGGCCTGTGTTTTAAAACTCATACCTGTTTTCTCTAAGTTTGCTGGGGGGGAACTGAATTTTGTATTGTATTTGATTGCATTCCTGAGAACTGTGTGCTCCTCTTTCCATCTACTTCCATGTCTTACATTGCATAGGGGAGGGGGGTGAATTGCCAGAGAAAAAGTGATTATATTATCTTTTGCTAAAATCATCTCAAGTATTTCTGTACTGACTTTTATTCCTCATTGCTTTTCCCTTGAAATCATAAAAGTATTTTTGCTACTTGATCCATCCTATACTAACTCCTCATTGATTATAAAGAAGTGTGCTAGTGTCAGATTACCCATTGTTGATTAACATTATATTTATAAGGGCGATATCGATTATTCATTTATTATAAAAGCGTGGTATCTATATTTTGTCTTATTTCTCAAATAAACATTTAAACTTGCAAAACAGAACTACTTCTTGGCTCAGTGGGGTCAGGGGGATTCTAAGAGAGGGGTGTTATATAGGGGTAGTCATCCAGAACTCATGAACTGGACATAAAGATATATCAATAAGGGTTTCCATTCAGTATCCCAGACTAGGCATTGACTTAGCTGTAGTGTTGAATTGAATCTTCTTACAAAGTGGGGGCTCGTCGGGGATATTCTGGGTTAGATTTACCATTTGTGCAGATTAATACAGTGTGCCAGCTGACCAGATACACATATCCGGTCGGATCACCACGCTGTGTTACGCTGTAAAGCACTCCTCAAAGGAACTCTCTAAGGAAACGGTCTGTTTTGCAAAAATAAAATACAAACTTCTGTAAGTCAGGAAGGAACTCAAATTCCAGAATGACGACACTGGTAGACATCAAAATAGCCAGAGAGCACTTCTTACATAAGCTATTTGTGAGAGGTGAGTGGACTCATCAGGACCAAACGGTCTGGGTGCAGGCAATCGCGCAACAGGTCACTGAAACAGGGTCAGATAGATGGGGAGATCAGGGTCCCCTACATGTGGCCCTGAGTGAACTATATATGGCCCCTAAAGCCAAAGATGAACATAATAAGATTGCCAGGATAGCAGCATATTTGTATCTATATATGGGAGCCATGCAGGACAAATGTGCTGAAGGCCAAGATCTGGCAAATAGGCAACAGCTGGAGTTAGAAAAGGCCCAATCTGACCTGGTCTCTTCTGAGCAGAAGCTGCAGAGGAGCCAGGAGTCAGAAAATGATAGTAGGCAGTATATCATTAAAATAAAAGAGGACATGGATAGACTGCAACAGGAGAAGGCTGACCAGGATACCAGATTTCTGGCCTTGCAGAAGGAGTACCAAGAAGGTTTGGACTCCCTTCTGCAGAGCCAGAAAAAGCTGGAGCAACAACTGGACTTCAACAGGGCATGCACAGAACAGGTAGCCACCCTGCAAATTCGATTAGACAGAGTGAAAGAGGAAAACAATAAATTGATTCTGAAAGACCTGGATACCCAGGCAGAGTTTGATCAGGAGCACCAGAAAGCTGATGCCTTCCAAAGGCAAAGGGACGACCTGGCGGCACAGATGCAGGCTCTTAGTCAGGAAAGGGACACCTTAGGCCAGGAAGTCTGCCACTTAAAAAGGAAAATGGAAGAAAATCACCTGGCCCTCCAAGGACTGGGTGACCTCCAAAAAGAACACCAGAACTTGTTAGAGCACACCAGGAGGGTGGAGGATGCTCTGGCAAGAAAGGAGCAGGCCAATAGGGACACAGCTCAGGAGGTAACCCTCCTGCAGCAGAGACTGGCCCAGTACTCCAGGACCAATCAGGAGGCACAGAGAGAAAATGAGGCACTCTGTCAGCACAATGATAGGCTCCAGCAACAGGTAGCGATACAGGAGAGACTGATAGAGTCGAGTAAGGCCTTAACTGAGGAACTGAAAGCGCAGGCTCTTGCATTGCAACAGGAAGCAGGGGCGGATAGAGATGAGGTTCGCTGGGAAAGAGAAACTCCTGAGCATAACCTCAGGAGCCCTAGTACCAGAGGCCTTCATCTCTCCCAGTCCCTGGACTCTGCCACCCCCATGTCCCCTCGCGCACATGAGCCCAGGGCCACGGGGATGGCAGATTACTATCCAGCTAGAAGTATGGGGCTCATAGGCCAGTACCTCCCAGGAATGGATGGGTGGGCATCCGGGTATGGGCACCCAAGCACGATGCAATTAAGTGGGGAACCCCAGGAGAGTAGGCCCATTAAGGGCATCCTGAAAACTTCTGCACAGTTAGGTCAGTGGGGGGGTACCCATCAAATCCTGGCAGCAAGGAGGAATCTGAAGACTCCTCTGAACGGCGCAGGACACAGGAGACCAGGTCCCCACATTCTGCCAGCCATTCCCAGGCTCGCAGAATCCGGGAAAACCTGGAAGATCAGACAGGAACCTCTGGGAGCAGTGCCTCTGAGTCAGAGGATTAATGGACCAGGGTTACCCGAACCAAAAAGGCCAATAAGGCAAAAAGGGCCTTGCTTAAGGACCCATTGAAGCAAATAAAGGCAATAAGGAGTGTCATCACGCCTTATCATAAGAACGCCAAGTATTCCATTTGGGAACACTTGGAGCTCTATGAGCAAATGTTGGAGACTTTCCATTTGAAGGACAGCAGTGGCTGCATCCAGTACGTCAAATGGACATTCTCCCCAGAATACTCCAGTTTCTTTGCGGGGCTAGTGGACCAAAATCATTTAAGATGGTCCACCTATAAGGCGGCCATCTTGAAACATTTTTCTGTTCACAGAAATCCTCAAGAGGCTCACAAGGCAGCCTACAATTTGCAATGTGGGGAGGATCAGGCCCCACAAGAGTTTGTGCAAGAATTAAAACGTGCTTTTGCGCAGACCACCAGAAGGGTGCGCACGGATAGCAGAGAGTTTATCAATACATTTTTCCATGCCTTACCCAAATACATAATGACCCAGCTCGTGAGAGATTTTCATGAGAAAAGATCTTTAGACTGGGTCATTGAACAGGCTACCCGGATCTATGAGGTGCAGAAGCCTATGGAAAATAAAAATAACGCGCCAAAAAACCCCAAAACCAACAGCACCCCGGCTGCTGCCAAGGTGGCAGAGGTAAAGGTTGCCCCCGTTTTAGATTTGGAGATGGGGGGGCCTAAAAACCTTCCTGCACCAAATAATTCACAGCCCAGAAGGCCCTTAGGCCAGTCACAGACAGGGAGTCGAGGAGGTAGTCCCACAAATGGGGTCCCCCGCTCCCCTGACTATGTAAGTCCCCGCTACAAGGGAAACCGACCAATCCTGGGTTATGTGTGGACTCCTCCAGCCCAAGGGGAGGGGATCCAGCCAAGCACCTAACCCAGGGAACTTCCCTCCCAACTTCCCACAGGAGGGCAGAAATTCTCCAAATCCTGGGCAGAACTTTTTCCCCAGGTATCCACCCAATTTCCAGCCCCAAAATCATCCATACTTCTTTCCCCAATTCCCTGAGTCCAGACAACCTAATCCGGGAGAGGGGAGGCCAAGGGTGGAGGGGTACCAAAATCTTCCCAACCAGGGGTACTACCAGAGAAGGGATAGCTACCCTTCCCGGGATCAGCCCAGGGGAGAAAATAGAGCCCCCTATCAGCCTGAGCTGGTTTCACAACTTGAGCGCCAGGTCCAAAATATGGCACGAGATCTGGGTCACATACTGAGGGCTCAACAGAACCCTCAGATGAGCATGCCACCGCAGAATGCCCCAAATTCTGGACCTGGTGCTCCAGAACAATGACGGGGGCAGCACCCCGATAACACACCCGTTCCCAGGGAGGAGGCACAAGGGGAAGGGGGGTGTAAAGCCTTGGAGGAAGCTTCCTTCCCAACTTGTAAACAGCCCCTGGAAAACCAGGAACCGGAAACAAAATCTCCTACCCCTGAAAGCCTGCCTCCCAAGGAGCAGAGGGGGGGTAGGAGAAACAAAGGACCCAAACAGAACCACTTTGTGGAGGAGGTACAGGTCTTCCATTTTGAGGGAGAGGGATCCTCAGAGGATCCTGGGGAAAGGATCTTCTCCTTTAGAGATGGGGGAACTCCTCCCAAGGAAAAATGGGTCCCAAGGGATGCCAATTCAGACTGGGGAGATATGGAGACTGAGCTACCGCCGCCCATCATCTCATCCCAGAACCCACAATACCGAAATCCCCTGGTTCAAACCCATCCTGATGACTGCCTCCAAAAAGGGCAGGGCGGCCCAGAACCGGAACCAGGGGAACCCACAATGGCTCTGATCTCCAGTTGCCAACTTTTTCTTTCAGATTCCCAAGGCTCTCCACAGAATTCTGCCCAAATCTCTTCGCTAGCAATGTCCAAACCAGAAAATTAGCCCACCAGTTGTCCAAAAATGTGCATTATCTGTGCCCCCTTGAGGAGAAGGAGGGAAGATACTATGCCCCGGTACAGGTACAGGGGCAGGGTACAATTTTGGCACTGGTGGACACTGGATCCCAAGCTACCCTTCTGTCCAAAAGGGCCTTTGAGGAACTAAATGCAGGAAGGGGGGAGAATTACCGAATTCCTCTCACCTCTCTTCCTGGACAACTGCAGAACTTTGACGGGAAGGAAATTCCCGTTGAGGGGACTGCAGACTTGGACATTAAAATTGGGCGACACAAGGTGAAACACCCGGTCATAGTAGTGACTCCAGAGGGCACCCCTTGTTTACTAGGGAATGACCTCCTGAGAAGGTTGTCACCCTAATAGATTGTGTAAACAAGGTCCTCTGGACCCAGACTAGCCGACCAATAAAATTAAAACAGAGTGTCAACCATGTTAGTTTAAATGGCACCTGCCACATGGTTGAACAAAAATCTGACCAAGTAGAATTTCACTTCCAGAACAACCAAACTCCAGACGTGACAGTAATAGCAGTAGGACAACAGACTGGTGAGGGGGGGGTCCTCTCTATTTCTGAAAATCAACCTTCCTTCCAGTTTAAGGTGGTATTCCACACTGGAAGGAAACACCCTGAAATTCTTTACTAATCCACAATCAGAAACTCCCACTCCTATAGTCCAGAAAGATGTGAAATCAGCTCAGAGCCTGGCTGATATTCAGCAAATTGGAGAGCAGTTGTTCATCCCTGTCCAGATAAATGATGGGAAGGACTCTGTTCTCGCTCGAGTGTGTGTGAACAACGGTAAGAGCTTCATCAGCGAAGCCATGTTCCGCCAACTCCCAAAAGATCCAGCCATTCCCACATTCAAACTGATAGACAAATGGGAAATGGACCTGGAAGCACCTAATTCCAAACATCTCCTGCCAAGCAGGTGTATGCTCAAAATCTCCATTGGCAACAAGAGCATAGTCCATAATTGTTGGGTCGTGCGAGACGTCACTGCCGCCTTTTACTTAGGCAGTGACATTCTCAATCGCTTTGCCATTAGTTTGGACCTAATAAACTTCAAAGCTTGGTCCCGATTAGTGGATAATCCCATGGGCTTTGATGATCCAGAAAAAGCATTTAGGTCAGCTCAATTGCTACCTTATGCAGTTGAAATTCAGCTCAAAGAGGAGGTCACCATCCCAGAAAGGACCCGACAATTCTCCCTGGAAGTGAAAGTTAAACGAGGACAAAAATTGCAAAACCCTGATGCTTATATTCATCTAAATGCTTCTCTCCAACAGCAAGGGTTGGGGGTAAACCCAACGCCATTAGTCAACATAGAACACGACACCATTCCAATAGAGGTGGATAACAGCGACTTAGAGAGTATTACTCTAGCCGCAGGCACCACTATTGGAATGGCGGTTGATGACCGACATTTCTCCATTGATTTAGGAAATGAACTGTTAGGACCAATCCCCAAGGACTATTTTGACAGTGACAGTGATGACAATACAACACCAGACAGGATTTTTACCCGGCATGGGTGGAACTTCCTGGTGTACACTCCCTGCCCCTATGGTAAGGAAGATGTGACTTGTGACTTCAGGAGGGATGAGGTGATTTTCCAGGTCCATGAGGGTTGCCTTTCCCACCTGAAGCCTCCAGTCCAAATCAGCACTCTGACCAGGGACTTCTCCACCCAGCTGGAGGAGGCCGCTGAGATAGCCAAACCAGAAGTCTTTCCAGGCTTCAGGCAGATGGTGGAAGAGAGAGTCAACCTAGCTGATGCCTGTGTGACTCTGGAACAGAAGCAAAAGTTGAAACAAGTTTTCTTGGATTTCCAAGATCTCTTTGCGGTAGACTCATATGACTGTGGTCGCACCGACATCCACACAACCACAATCCCCACGGACTAGGGCATGACTCCAGTGTTTGTGAAGCAATATTGCTTGCCTCTCGCATCAATGGAGTCCCTTACTGAAATAATTAAGAACCTGGAGTCCCGGGGAATAATCCGTCCAGTTCACAGCACCTTCAATAACCCGGTGCTGGGAATATTGAAGCCAAACGGCCAGTGGAGACTCTGCGCTGACCTCAGGGAGCTCAACAAACGGGTCCATACTTCCCGATGGCCTCTGCCCTACATTGACCAAGGGCTACCCAGATCCAGGGGTCACAGGTATTCACTGCAATAGACCTGACCAATGGATACTGGACTGTGCCTGTCAGTAGGGAGGACCAATACAAGATGGCTTTTACCTATGGGGGCCAGCAGTACACATGGACCTGGACTCCCTTCGGATACCTCAACTCTGGCAATGAATTCAACATTTTCCTACATAAGGCCATGCCCGACCTGGGTGCGAGGGGTAACCTGCCTTATGTAGATGATGTCCTCATCAAAAGTTCATCTGTGGAGGAACACATAGCAGGGATCCGTTATGTTCTGACACAGTTGAGGGCCGCCGGAGCAAAACTTTCCTTTCAGAAAGCACAGTGGTGTAGAACCCGTGTTAATTTCTTGGGGCATGAGATTACTCCTCAGGGTCTCTGTCCCCAAGAAAAGAAAGTGGAAGCACTCCAGAAACTGAAAGACCCCACAACTCTGCGGGAACTAAGGAGCCTCCTTGGACTGACTAATTACAGCAGAAAGTTCATTGAGGGCTACGCAGAGATCACCAGACCCCTGATTCATCTCCTGAAGGGGGGGTCAAGTGGGAATGGGGTCCAGAGCAAGCCGAGGCAGTAAGACAACTCAAAAGAAGCCTCTCACAAGCGCCCTGCCTAGCTTACCCTGTCAGAAACAAGGAGTTCTTCCTGGAGACAGGGTTCTCTAATACGTGCTTGACGGCAGTATTATACCAAAAGCATGACAAGGTCAATAAAGTAATCTCCTATGTGAGCAAAACTTTATCCTCTGTGGAGGAAAAATTCAACGATTGTGAGAAGGCACTCCTGGCAACGGTGTGGGCATTGAAGAATTACCGCCCGTTTATCCAGGGGGAACACATCATAGTGGAGACTCCACACCAGCCTCTGCAATATCTCCAAAGTGACAGAATCTGGGCCGGAAATGTGAGTAATTCCCAAATGACTTCCTGGATTCTGTCAATGCAAGGCTTTCCTGTGGAGGTCAGATATGGCCAAAACAAGAAGAGTCCCCTCGAGCAAGGTCTGGCTGACTTGCATGATTGTGCCAGAGAAAACTGTCTTGAGGACGAAAGTCTAAAAATCAAGGACAACATGGAGGCGTACCTTAATTCCCCACACAAAGTCTTTGAAGAAGACAAGTGTGAGGGAATGCCCACTGTCTATGTGGATGGATGCTCTTACCATGTTGACAACGACGGGGAGAAAGAACTGGTGGCTGGCGTAGGGAATGCATGGGTGAAGGAGTTCCCAGAACCCTCCACTGGATACAAAATTGGTCCCCGAAGTAGTCAGGTGGCAGAATTGATGGCTGTGCATCAGGCCATCCTTACTGCTGTCCAGCATCAACTCCACGAACTGGTCATAATCACAGATTCGGATTATGTACGGAACAGGTTCGTGGAGCACCTGGTTAATTGGAAAACCAGAGGTATGTTATGTGCTAATAACAAACCCTTGAAACATGGGAAGTTAATCCAAAACATTGATGATCTGGTCACATCGAATGGGATGACCATCTACTGGAAAAAGATCAAGGGTCATTCCAAAGTAGAGGGACCAGACAAAACTGGAAATGACTTAGCTGATCAGCTGGCCAAAACCGGGGCCATCCAAGGGGATCTAATCGAAATAGAGTCCCTGTTGGGGGAAATCCAGGTCACTGCTATCACTAGGTCCCAGACAAATGCTCACAATGATCTTTCAACTGCCCAATGGAGCAATGAGACCCCTGATGCTGATTTGATTACAGCTCAGAAGGGGGATCCAATTATTGGTAAGTTTTACCAACACCTTGAGGACCCTGAGAACTTTCCCCTGACGGATAACGATTACATTGGGAAAGAGGACCTAAGAGTGTTGATGAAATGTCCAAAAATGTTCCGAATCCAAGACGGTTTGTTGGTAAGGAAATCCCAAGCTGGCCATGATCAGTGGGTGGTTCCTACCTCATTCCGAAGCCTGATGTTAAGTCACGCCCATGATGCGGCCACTGCCGGTCATAGGGGGTTTCACACAACACTGGAAATCTTAAGAGAGGTTGCATACTGGCCACACATGGGGCAGGACCTCGACCAATACTTGAAGGGGTGTCTTGTGTGTGCACAATTTCAGCCATCATCCCTCACGCACCGTGCGCCTCTCCAAAAGAGGGGGATGACACTGCCATGGTCAGATTTGCAAATCGACTTTGTAGGCCCTGTGATTCGCTCGTCTAGAGGAAACAAGTACATGTTGACTGTTACATGCTTGTTTACCAAGTGGGTGGAATGTCTCCCAGCCCCAAACTGCAAGGCAGAAACAGCAGCTGCCCTGATGATTAACCACATCTTTTCCCGTTTTGGTCTACCTCAAAGGATTGAGTCAGACAGGGGTAGCCACTTCACCAGTGAAGTAATGACAAAGATGTGGGAGATACTGGGGGTTAAAAGGAAGCTACACATTGCTTACAGGCCAGCTTCTTCTGGAGCAGTGGAGAGATACAACCGAACCATTGTGAGTATATTAAAGAAGTTTGTGGCAGATTCTGGGCCAAGTTGGGATATCCGATTACCTCTGGTCCTAATGGCCATCAGATCTACCCCTTCATCTGCAACCAAAATGTCACCATTTGAGTTGATGACTGGACGCAAGATGGTGCTTCCCCAGCATTTGCTCTACAGAACCCAAGAGCAAACGTTGATAAATGCCTCCACAACTCATGAGTATGTGGAGAATTTAAGGAAACACCTTCAACATGCTTTTGCCTATGCTCAGCAGAATCTAGAAAGATCAGCCGAGAGTATGAAGACCCACTATGACCTGAAAACTTCCAGGAAGGAATATCAGGTGGGGGACCGGGTCTAGTTATACAACCTCCAAAGAAACCAGGCAAGACAACGCAAATTTTTGCCTACATGGAAGGGACCCTTTGAGATTATAGACAAGATGTCCCCTGTGGCCTACAAGATCCGCATCCCCAAAGGCGGTTTGGCAGAGGGGGAAGACAAGTGGGTCCACATAAACCAGTTGAAGTGTTGCCATCCCAGGCACACTTTGCAGCAACTGGAGGAGTCCTCTGCAATCCCAGAGAGTACCGCTCCAGAGTAATTAAATTCCAACCCTAAAATATCCTACATATAGCCTATCAAATTCTGTGTTTCTCAAGTTTATGTGTTCCTGTCGCTTAATTTAAAAAAATGTGCATGTTCATATCTGTTGAGTTCTAAAATATATATGCCACCCCACTACATCAATGGTGGGGGAGAAATGTCCATGAATAGGTATTGCCGCTTTTCCTTTGTCGTCCTAGGAGAAAGAAAACCTGGAGACTGGCCAAGGAGGACGATCTGGAGACCGGGAGCAGAGACCCAAGGGGCCCAGGATACCGCCCAATATTCCCATCATGACCGGCGAGGAGAACCGATCGATCAGTACCGGATGGAGGAAAAGATGCTGAACTGTGCCATTTGCAGAATTGGAAGAAGATTATGCGGACATACCAGTGCATGGGTCAAAACCTTCTGTGCACCCGACTCCCCATCGACTCAAATTCAAAGTGCAGTCGCGTGGGGGGACCTTGTTGGGTGTCCTGACCCACGTTTGAGCTATCATGCTGCAACATTTGGTGCTGCGGGCTTAGAAAATCCAAGATGGCCAAAAAGCCCACATGTGCGCCAGAATCCAGGAGAACCACGCAGTTTGTGCGTACACCAAAATGGCTGCCTAACTTGCCACCCACCAGTGCGAGCATGATGGCCCAGGGTGCCTTGAGTGGAATGGGTGCCAAAGGTAAAACAGCAGTGCCTGTTAGCTCAAAAACGCTTTAAAATTACCTTTGGTTTCTCTGAATGCCAGCTCAAAATGCCTATTTTCAAACATTGCAACACATCCAAAAATCTCACTGAACACCAGCGGACATCTGGCAGAATGAAGTATGTGTGCATACAAAATCTGGGAAGATGAAGAGCCCAAAACAATGTTCCTAACAAAACTGGCTGAGCTATGCATGTCAGCAGCCTAACTGAAACTGGATTAAAACCACCAAAATTGAAATATTTAAATTATCTGAGTGACCTACTTTTGAGTGTCACATAGTTTGTAACTGTTAAAATGTCATAGTTTTGAACTTAGAATCAGCATTTTAGCTGCATATGTAAAAATTGTACTGACTTAAACTGGGGAACAAAAAGTGACATTTTAGCTGAAACCTGGCTTAATGAAACTGAATTCTGCCTGACATCTACTCCCACAGGAGTTAAAACCTGCTCAGCCACTCTTCCCCTTGCCAAAAGGAGTTGTCACCTCTCTGATTAGATTAGGGGTGGAGCAGCTGGGGACTACAGGGAGGTGAACAAAGGCCTGTCCTGGACTCAGGCAAATGTTATATTGGGGGCGTCGTAAAAGTGGCTTCCTCTTGGGAGAAGTTGGAGGAGAAGTGCCTCTGGGAGCCACCCGAGCTGGAGGCGGGGACAGGCAGAAGCTTCCCCCATGTGCTTTGGAACCTAAACCACACCCCTTTTTGACCAGGGCATAATTTTAAAAAGATAGATAACTCATAGTGCGGACTTGTCAGAATTATATAAGTAATATCATTATTTTTGTGATTTTTCTGTGAACATTTTGAGATGCGTTAGGACCCTGTGGTGTATTCTGGGGGGTTGCTAGCGGAAAATAGGGTCTCACTCCAAATGTCTGCATGTTAAAAATCTGACACTTCATCAATTAATGTCCATACTCCTTGCGCACATGTGTGTACATTTGGGTAAATGTCCGATATTGCAAAACCAGGTAAAAAGCGCAAAATGTTGTCATTTTTGAATGCAAGCCCCCAGGAAGAGCAGAGTTTGAACAGAGTATACCTCATGTGATATGTGATGGGTGCATGTAATTTTAAACAACTGTGTATCTGTGCAATATGTATTTGGGTCAAATATAGATTTATGTGCAATTTTACAGGGGAGTGTCCTTTCTGCAGGCCATAAAACAGCATCACCATGACTCACATTTCCTTTCCCCTATCAAGGAAGAGAGAAAAGCTTGACCAATGATCAGTTGAGAGAGGGGCTGGCTTAGTGATGCTGCGCACACACCCATTTTCAAAAGACATAAAAAGAGCCACTGGAAGCTAGAGAGGACATTCAAATCCAGTTGCTGCGGAGCGTTTTGCCGGACCACACAACATCCAGAAGATACCAGTTCCAGACTGAATCCAGCTACATACTCCAGAACCTAGAACTTATACTTTAGAACCTAAATCAGAGGCCTAAAACCACAAGCTGAGTTCTCTGCAGCAGGCCTCAAATCATTGCAAGCTACTCACAGCCGGGCGAGCTGCTTGAATCTCTTGCCAAGAACTTTTGCTAGGACCAGTGCAGAGATCCAGGAGCCGTGCAGAGACCGCTGTATCCGGACAGACCAGACCAGTGCCAGACCAGACCGTGCAGAACCGCAGACCCAGAGACCAGATCGCTGTGAAGTGCCGCTAGCCTGATTGATCAGATCCGTGACGAGGTCCAGTCCTTCCAAAATATATTGTGAGTCCTTAGGTCAGATTGTGACAGAAATAAGCTCTTAGTTTAAAATAATCTAATCCAAACTATTTTAATCTAACCAGAACTGCCTCCTAGAAGTTGTCACTTGTCATTTTGTAAAGCTGCACCACTGTCACTTGTCAATTCTGCAGCTGCAAAGCTGTCACCTGTCATTTTGAGTTTACTTTAAATCCGAAAAACGACCTTTACAAAATCGTTCATATCTCTGGAACCGTTTGGGCTACGAACTTGGTTTAACTTTCCTCTGAAAGCTTGGAATCTAAGCTTTCCACCAGTCATAGAACCGACTCCTTATACTTTTTCCGCAATCACGATTCACGCACTCGCGAATTTTACCGCGATTTACGATTTGGTTAAAAATCCAGCCACGTGTAACCATCAGCAGTCATTTCTTTCCTTGCTAAAAATTCGTTTGCCTCTTAATCACCATCTCTGAATCATTGCTAAAGTGAGTCTGAACTCATCCCTAGTATCTCTCACTCACCCTGAACCTCCTAAAGGGAATTAAAAGCATTTTCAGCATATTTCTCACTTCATTGCCACCACATTCAAAGCACTTGGGCCTGTGTTTTAAAACTCATACCTGTTTTCTCTAAGTTTGCTGGGGGGGAACTGAATTTCGTATTGTATTTGATTGCATTCCTGAGAACTGTGTGCTCCTCTTTCCATCTACTTCCATGTCTTACATTGCATAGGGGAGGGGGGTGAATTGCCAGAGAAAAAGTGATTATATTATCTTTTGCTAAAATCATCTCAAGTATTTCTGTACTGACTTTATTTCCTCATTGCTTTTCCCTTGAAATCATAAAAGTATTTTTTCTACTTGATCCATCCTATACTAACTCCTCATTAATTATAAAGAAGTGTGCTAGTGTCAGATTACCCATTGTTGATTAACATTATATTTATAAGGGCGATATCGATTATTAATTTATTATAAAAGCGTGGTATCTATATTTTGTCTTATTTCTCAAATAAACCTTTTAAACTTGCAAAACAGAACTACTTCTTGGCTCAGTGGGGTCAGGGGGATTCTAAGAGAGGGGTGTTATATAGGGGTAGTCATCCAGAACTCATGAACTGGACATAAAGATATATCAATAAGGGTTTCCATTCAGTATCCCAGACTAGGCATTGACTTAGCTGTAGTGTTGAATTGAATCTTCTTACACAGCAATGACAAAAGCTGGATTTTGAACTGTGTGGCGGTTATGATATACCTGGAGGTATGGAAACAGTTGAAGAAAATCCCACTTATGATGAGTTAGGGGATGTATGGTACAAGGATGTTTCGCAGCAAGAGGATAATGAGAGTGGTGGGGATTCTGATGGTGAGCTTAACACCAGTGAGCAGTGAATATTCAATGACACAATGGTCAACAGGTCTCAATCTAAATGTAGTGAAAGGTGTGAGAACAGTGTGATGGGGCAGGATGATGGTAATGGTACCACGTGCCGCATGAGGAAAAGACCAGCTAAATTTGATGATTACGAACTGTATAAGTAATTAGTATCCATTTGTATTCAACACATCAGCTTTCTTCTGATGAAATGTTGTTTTCATTTTTCATATGTCTAGGTACCACATCCGCATGTGGAAAGTCCAGCTTAATTTTATGGCCACGAACTGCATCAGTATTACCCACAAACACGTGTTATGTACATTGCATGTATTAGTCTGATTTTCTTTCATCATATGTTGCGTCAATGTTCCACATTATTCTTTGTTTTATGATCTGCTATCCTTAAGGAGGAACATATGTAGTAAATTCTCGGTGCGCGAGAGGACTCCAGCTACACTTCCTCGCGTGAGCCATCCCTGCGCACCTATGCTATGACATCAATGAAAGTTCAACTGTCATATTGTGCTGGCTTTCTCAGCTGACGAGAGGGTCTTTCTATTTTCTCTTGCTTATAATAAATCTCCATTGTTATATCCACATGTCTTACCTAATTACTTCACAAATGCACCTATATAGGGGTAAAGTGACCACTTTGGGTGTCCGGTGGGGCCAAGATCATGGGTGCAGGCCATGCCCTGGGCAGTGTGGCAGTGGTGTTGGCTACAGGGCTGGCCCAGTGACTACTCTGGGTGGCTTGGCAGGGTCATGCCCCAGCAGTGTGGTAATGCACCATGACTGTCTTCGTGGTGCTCTTGCTTCAATAGATGTTATTGATGCCATAAGTGAAGTCACCTATAATGCCATCAGTGTGCTCATGGGTTGCACAGTGGGGGTCTCAGAATTAAGGTAATGTAGCTTCCAAAACTTGTCAGCTGAATTTCAAGCGTTTTGTTGCATTAAAACATTACTTCAACTAAATATTTCTTTAGCTATAATTATACATATATATTCAAGGTAACAACTTTAATTGCAGGGACGTTAATGTGAGAACTTAATGCAACAAAACCCTTGAAATTCAGATAACGCCACCTTAACTTTGTGCCACCTGCTGCACAGCCTATACCACAATGATGATATCACAGATGATCACTAATTACATAACAAAGGTAACCAGCACTTACGATGGCCTTCAGCCATGGTCAGTGGCCATGGCCAAATATATTTTAACATATTAATGGGCCTGTAATCATGGTCTTTGTCCTTCAGCCGTGCTCACTGTATATTTTAAAACACTAACAGGCCACCAACCATATCCTTTGGCCTTTCTCCAGTGGCTACGGCCTTTAGCCATGTCCACTATATATTATATACTCTAACCAGCCATTAGCCATGGCCTTCAACACAATACTGACCAGTGACTGAGCAAAGGAGAAAGGTATAGAAACAAAAATGGTAAAAAAGGAATAGAACAATGTTGATACTGCTCTTTAAACGTTCCTGGAGACTCACAAGCAAGTTCACCCACCAAAAGACAAAAAGCAATGAGAAAAAAAGGAGGTGTCTTTGGGTGTGATGAATAGCTGTGGATACACCAACAAGCCAATAAGAGCACGGCTTTCATACGCATAGCTATGCCCAGGTGCATGACGTAGTTGTGCCTAAACCATTGACCAATCAGCTTCCGTGGCCTGCTTACGTACCTACGCATACATGTAGCCGCACCAACAAGAAATCCCAATAACGACGGCACAGTTCGTTAATGGGGCTAAACACATTTGCGCATTCTGTGCTGAACAATCCAATTATGCTCACTCGACAGCCGGATCAATGAGAGGATTCAATCAGGCAGCACAGTTCATTAACATGGCTACGAGCATTCATGATTTCCACTCTATCCAATCGGATTGCGTGCACTTTATAGCCTCGTCAATGTAAGTGCCAAATCAGGTGGCATGATTCCCTAACGTGGCTATGCGCATTTGTGGGCAAACTATCGACCAATCAGCTTCAGCGGCCTACATATGCGCCTACGCATACTTGTAGCTGCGTCGACAAGAATGACAATCAGGCGGCAAGGTTCATTAACGCAGCTATGCGCATTCATGCCTTCCACGCTGACTATTCAGACTGCGTACATTCTATAGCCACGTCAATGAGAGGGTCCAATCAGGGGGTGCAGTTCCATAATGCAGCATAGTGAATTTGCGCCATTGCCATCAACCAATCTGATTTTTCACTCCGCTTATGCGCTTACACATGACCCGTATCTGTGTCAATGAGAGGGCCCAATCAGGTGGCGCGGTTCCCTAAAGGGGTTACGTGCATTTGCGCCTAGACCATGGACTAATCACATTTCATGTTCCACTTACGTGCCTGCATATAACCCATAACCACGTCAATGAGAGGGCTCAATCAGGGGGTGTGGTTCCTTAACACAGTTATGCGCATTCACGCCTATGCCATCGAGCAATCACATTTTATGCTCTGCGTATGTGCCTACACATGACCTGTAACCGCATCTAAAGCATCAACCAATTATGTGTTGGATTCCGTAGGCATCACAATGACTATAACCCGCATGGGTGGAGTTGACCAAACAGAACGCGTGCTGCAGTAACGCAGTGACACATGAATCACAGCCATGCGTATTAACCGCGCCACCTGATTGGTCGATGGGCGTAGTTGGGGTTGGTCACCCTGAGTTACCTGGGGGCAACCAGATGTGGACTCCCTGCTCACTGTGCTCAGTGAGGCGCAGCTTCACTTCACTGATGAGGCCCAGCAAGGATGAAACACGTGTATGGGGTTGCTGTTGGCACTCTTGTTCAGAGAGGAATTGCCATAGCATTTCAGTGCTGGACTGCCCATGTGGGCAGGAAAAAGACCGATATTCAAATGGGTATTTACCATCTGTGAAAGGTACAGTGAGCAAAAAGCGTGTGCTGCAAACTCTCATCTCAGAACAGGTTACCATGCCATGTTCTTTCTGGAGAGGAGCGCCTGCTACATTTTTTTGAAATATTTGTAAGGAACTTGGGGTTGGTCACCCTGAGTTACCTGGGGGCAACCAGACGTGGACTCCCCGCTCACTGTGCTCAGAGAGGCGCAGCTTCACCTCACTGATGAGGTCCAACAAGGCTGAAACACGTGTATGGGGTTGCTGTTGGCACTCTTGTTCAGAGAGGAATTGCCATAGCATTTCAGTGCTGGACTGCCCATGTGGGCCGGACAAAGACTGATATGCAAATGGGTATTTCCCATGTGTGAAAGGTACAGTGAGCAAAAAGCGTGTGCTGCAAACTCTCATCTCAGAACAGGTTATCATGTCATGTTCCTTCTGGAGAGGAGCGCCTGCTACCTTTTTTTGAAGTAGTCATGAATGTAGCCCACACCCAAAGACAACTCCTTTACTTTTCCTCATTGCTTTTTCTTCTGAGAACTGAGCTGCTTGTCTGTGAATTTTAAGGTTTTGAGCAAACTCCTAATTTCTCCCCTCCTTCTCTGCCCTCTTTTATCCATTTACCTCTTTCCTACATCCTGTCATTTGTCCTGTCTGCCAATTCATTATTTTAGTTAGTTATTTTCTTGTTTTTTAATTAGATTTTTTGTGGCATAGTCCTTTTTGTCATGTCTTTTTTCATGTTATTAAATTTTTCTCCAATGTCAGACATTGCACAATGTCTGACCACAGCAGCAGCAGCAGTGATGAGGTCATTTGGGTGTCAAATCCATCGCCCCCCCGCCAAAAATTAACCGGGATGAAAAACTGCAGACAGCTGGAGATCATTTATGGTTGAGCAACACCACTCCCTAAAAGAGACAGAACAGGTACAGTGCATGATCTGTAAGAAATAGCTACACTGTGGACCATCTAATGTACCGTCACAGAGGTTGGTAAAATCCGTCCTCATTCAACACTTAGTCCGAGTCCACTTGGACAATGTTGATGAGGACTACCGAAAGGCCCATGAGAAATACAAAATACAGACACATGGCCCGAACTCTGTGCCTCTTCAAACAGCTGCCGTGCCATCACCTTCTACAGCAGCAATCACCACAGCAAACTCTGCACCATCCACCTCCATACTGTACCTTACCAAGACCTCTGCTGGTCCCCAACCTCCCCCACTGCTGCCCACACCGGACCTGAATGACTGCAAAGTTTTGTGCAGATGATGCCACAATTGTGTCATGGTGGGAGATGCCACCCTATATGGCCGGGCACAGGCCATTTCAGAAGACCAGGGCCACTGCCACTAGGACTATATACTTTTTGTAAAAAAAATTAAAACCAAAGAAAACTCAGAAACCAAAATATTCCCCCAAATCTCTTTTTTACCCTTTGTTACATGTGTGAATCCTAATGTTCTTACCTTACCAGTTCCACCCTCCTCCACCCCTCCTCCAAAAAGGCACTTTTTGGGGCCACCCTCTAAGTTATAAAAATAGACAAAATAAAACACAAACTGCACTAAAAGATCACAATGTCTTACTTGATCTATTTTAAGCATTTGCTGTTGCTGAAATTGATTTTTCAGAATGTTTTCTTTGTAGCTGTGGGTATAACGTGCATTCATTTTTATGTATAGCAGCAGCTACCAAAGTACCCGGTGTGGCCTTAGTATAGCTGCAATTAGGTGTGTCAGGTAGCAAATGGCCATCTCATAGTCACGGATATGACCTCCAGTCGTTGCTGAGATTAATCATGCCTCAAAGATCGCCATCGTGTTGGATGCTGTGGTAGCCGCGGTTATGAATGAATGCTTAAAAATAAAAAAGTATTATTTACATATGAATATATGTGTGTATTCAGCAGTCCTTGTTAACGTATATTTTGAGAACTATAGAGTGTAGGAGATAATCAGAGTAGGGTGTGGAAGCATGAATAATTCAGTGGCGATTGAGAGAGATATGGACACTTAATAGATATGATAATAAAGGTATAACTTGCGCTCTTCTGTCTGTAAAAAAGAAAACCAACTACCGGCCCATCACCACGGTCCCATTTCTACTAAAAATATTGGATAAAGCTGCATACATCCAAATTCAAAAACACCTGGAACTGCACAAACTTTTAGGCAATAGACAACCTGGTTTCCGTCCACTACACGGAACAGAGACAGTCTTAATTGACCTAAAGTCCCAAATAGACGAGCAGAGAGACAAAGGAAGGACAGTACTCCTGCTCCTACTTGATCGTTCTGCCGCATTTGATTTGGTCGATCACAAGGTCTTATGCCGACACCTTGACTCTGCAGTCCACTTCTCCACGGGTGCCATCAAATGGATTGAGTCCTTCCTGAGTGAGAGAACCGTGAGAGTCTTCTCCCCCTCAGCAGCTGCCGACCCAATACCCATCCTATGCGGTGTTCCCCAAGGGTCTTGCGTCTCGCCTACCCTCTACAATATCTTCACTAAGCCACTGTTCGACGATCTGGACCAGCTGGGTATCACCTGCACTAACTATGCAGATGATACTCAGATTCTCCTCCCACTTTCTGGGGATTACAGTACGGACATGGGTTTAGTGAACAAAGTTTACCTTATCAAGCATGGATGGCCACTCATGGCCTGTGTTTGAACGATGATAAAACTGAACTTATAATTCTGGGTTCGCAGGCTAACATTAAAAAACTAGGCCAAGAATTCTCCTCATTTAATATTGACGGGAACACCATCAAAGTCTCCAAGGAAGTAAAAACCCTTGGATTCTACCTGGACTGTACACTGTCCTTCGATAAACAGGTCAAATCCCTCACCTCTGCCACGGCTTACACCTGCAAGCTACTTAGAGCTGGTAAGCCGTTCCTCTCTGACAATAGTTGCCTGATCCTGGCTAGAGCTCTAATACTCTCTAGAATTGGCTATTGTAATGCCCTATACAGTTGTGCCAATAAATCTACCATCCAAAAGCTCCAAACACTACAGAATAATGCGCTAAGAGCAGCCCTAGGAATAAACAAGAAAACTCACATCTCTTCCCTGAGACGCCAACATAAATGGTTATCCACATCCAACAAAATACAACTAAAAACGCTTTCCTTGACCTACAAAGCCCTTAATAACGCAGACCCCAGTTACCTTATAGATAAACTCCAGAGAAGAACCTCTCGCAGACCTACCAGAACTGGGAATGCTAACTGTCTGACTACACTCAAATATAAGCTCACCACTATTGGGGGCAATAGCTTTACTGTAAAGGCAGCTAAATTCTGGAACTCACTGCCTCAGGAGCTGAGAGCGGACCAACCCTACCTACATTTCGGGAAAAACGTAATAAAACACATCATTGCTACTGACCCTTAGTCTCCCATTACCTACTGGGGACCTGTCCAGTTCCAAAGAGACTTGGTCATCCTGTATAATAGTGTACTACTGCGCTAACTCTGAAGACCTTGCGATCTACTTGGAAGCCTAAGTGCTTTACGAAGGGCCCCACATTTGCACGCATATCTTTTTGTACAGTGCCTATTGTTTATTTATGTAACTACATTGGCTACTCTTTGTCTTCGCCCTATTTTGTACATTGTATATATCCTGTAATCATGCAAAACTGTATATTTTGTAACCTTGCAAATACTGTATCCTGTGTATATTCATAACTTTTGTAAGCTTTGCATTTCCATATTGTTGCGCCCTTTTACTCATGACTCTGGTGCGCCTAACAAATGAATAAACAAACAAAAAACAAACAAAACATGATTAGTCAGAGAACATACTCTATGACATATAATTAGTTACAGTTGTACACATATGTTTAATTCTTTTGACACTCATATGTAGTGCATCATATGCACTATGTTCGATACAACATTTGTGCGTACTACACTGTTGTTGTCTTCACATATAATAATCATTAGGTCTTAGGAACAAATCCAAGGTGGATTGAAAAAAAACCCATACACTGTATAACACATCGATAAGGTAAATGGGTGGGAGTATTGTGGGTGAGAATACACTGATTGGGTACGAGTACACAGGGTGCAGTAGGGTGGGTGACAGTACAGATGCAGGAAGTACAGTGGTTGGGGGAACTGAAACTAGTGTAGGGTGGGTGAGTTTAGAAAGGAGGGGGTAGGATGAGTTGGATATAAAGAGTGATTGTATGGTGCATAGTGGTACAGAGGGTGAGGGTATAATGCCTCGGCATGTATAGAGGGGGTTGGTGGAGGAACACAGCATCCACACCACCGCAAAAACATATGCAGCATGAAGAATCCTGCAGACAGCGGGAGTTACTTTATGGTGGAGCAGCACCACTCCCTAAAACAGACAGAAGGTGCAGGGCAGGATCTGCAAAACAGACTTATGCTGTGGACCATCTAACGTCCCATCACAAAGCTTGAGGAAATCTGTCCGCCGACAACACTTGGTCCAAGTCCAGTGGGACGATGTTGATGAGAACTACTACAAGGCCCATGAGAAACACAAAATACAGGCACATGGACCGAACTCTGTACCTCTTCAAACAGCTGCCGTGCCATCACCTTCTACAGCAGATATCACCACAGCAAACTCTGCACCATCCACCTCTATCACCGTACCTTCTACGCCCTCCACTGGGACCCAACCTCTCCTACTGCAGCCCAAACCGGATCTGAAGCAGTGTAATGTTTTGTGCTGCAAATGTCACAATTCCATCACGGTGGGAGATCACATTTTCTTCCAGAAAAAATGTAGGTCAAGTTCAAGCAAATAAACCCTTAACCTCAGAGGAAATAGTCAAATGATTATTTTAGTTAATTATTTTCTTTTTGAAAAATATTTTTATTTTCAGAGGCATAGGGCTATTTCTCGTGTCTTTTTTGATTTCTTTGCATTTTCCTCCCAGGACAAAACTGCACTCAGCTGGAAGTATTCCCTGATGGAGGAGCAGTGAAAGCTTTGGACAAGGAGAAGCAAATAAACCTTTAACCTCAGTTACCTGTGTAGAAAAGGAAACAATCTGAATATGAATGCTGTTCTTTTCAATATGTATTTCTTTAGCAGCATTTTAGTGGAAATTAAATAAAATGCGTATGTGATTTAGGAGCCCCATTTGTACCTTATTTACAAGTAAAGTCAAAGCAATTGCAAAAGATTTCTACAATACTGGTAACTGCAACTTGGTGACAGCAGATGTACTATGTTGGCACTACATGTAATATGATGGCAGTCCCTGTAAAATACTTTAGCTGTTTATATAGAGAAAAGTTCTACATTTTATGGATAGCTATTTTTAATAGCCTCAGAATAAAACACTGCCAATGCATAGGTGTATGAACAACGATTGCTATATTTAATAGTATCTAAGTAAAGCACGGATAATGCATAGGTGTATGAGCAGCGCAAACATTTTTCTAATTCTACAAAGTTAAGTGGAATGATCTTTCTTAACAATTTTATGGTACAATTAGCTGCCACTGGATGCAAAATAACTGACACACACAACACTGCAGATAAACCTTTCAATATGTAAATATTTACTGACACTTACTTTCACATCAGCCACACACTCAGCATGGGCACAGTGTGGGTTATGCAATCAGAAAGAGAAAAGTGTACAAAATGGTGTCTTTTATACTTCCCAAAATCAATAGCACAAAAAGAGGACTGTGCACAAAAAGAGCACTGTAGTAAGCAAAGTACTAAAATGGCCGACACATTTTCACTGCAGCCTCTCACAGACAAGTATACAATAACAACAGTAGCACTAACCAATTTCAAACACCGAATGAAATCCAATTTCTTTTGTCAAACATCTTTTTGTAGCTGCGACTATTCAACCTGCGGCTATAAACAGCCTTGTGTAGCCCTGGATACATGTACATTTTTTACCAAATCAAAAACAGACATTGTCAACCTTCAAAAGATCAAATGACACAAAGCTAGAGGTGAGGACATGGTATCAGAAACACATGTAAAATGGTATGGTCTAACATGCACAGAATATTGTAATTATTACACAGAAATATCTGGCTTAATACCCCAACTTTTCACATAGCTGCATGTACAACCGCAACCAATAAACTGACGTGATATGTTAATGCACCTATGTACACCTGGCTGCATGTTATATACCCGCGGTTATACCAACACCCAGTAGAGTTGTTTGTTTTATAGTCTTGGCTTTCATGAAATTTGACACATTTCTTTTTCCTGCACTCCCTAACCCCAACCAAGTGCCCCCAACATCTATGCCACCACCCCCACACTCCTGATGTCCCCCTCACCTCTCCAGCCCTATTCCATTCCCCCTATAACACTCACCATTCCTGTGATGCAGTTCCGATCAAAATGTTGGGTAGCCACGCTTATGCAATCCATTATAGATTATAGTTGGGTAGTATAATGTGGAAGAGGAATGTATAATGGGAGGTATGGAGTAAAACATTAGTAGAGGAAGAGGTTGTAGACATATAGACATGTTAGTGTAGTGCTATGAGGGCGGGGTGCAGGATAATAGTAAATAATGTGATTTAAGTAATGGTGTGAGTAAAGGCGAAATATGGGAATGAATGGATTGTTGTTAGTGAAGGCACATGAGGGAGAGTATTTTAAGTATAAAGATATAGGTTAATGCTGGCTCTTGGTATGAGGAACAGAGGTGTTGTAGTAATAATATAGATTACAATTGCTCAGTAAGATGTGGAAGAGGATTGTACCGATAATAGCTGTCAGTGCTCCAGATATGATTTTTAAGTGGGAGTATTTTACTCCCCATTTTTAAAGTTGGGAGTAAAAATGTAAGTCCAATTCCCTATCAGAGTATTTTATAAGTAATAATAGCAGTTTCTTCCTGTGGTTCTACATGCACTACTTGTCCAAACATATCCATGTAGCTGTGTGGGTGAAAGCAGGGGCACAATGTCCTATGTGTCTGTTTCCTATTATTTGTTGGGAGTATTTTTACACCCTATTTTAATTTTTTAGGAAGTATTTGCCTATTTTTAGGGAGTAAAAGTGGCTGATACACCCTTTATCTATTGGTCTGATGGAAGGTATGGAGTAAAATGTTTGTAGAGGAAGATGTTGTAGAAGTCTGGTGTAGTGGTAGGAGGTAGGGGGATGTGGAGATAATGGAAATACTGTGATTTGAGTAATGGTATGAGGAACGGGAAATATAGCAATGCATGGATTGCTGTTAGTGAAGATGCATAAAAGAGAGTGGTGTAGGAATGAAGATGTAGAATAATGTTGGGTCCTGGGATGAGAAAGAAGTGTATTGTGGAAGTACCATAAGGCGGAGAGATTTATATGTGATAGATGTGGTAGAGGGAGAAGTTGTAGAACTGTGGGGTGTTGGGTACATGATGGATTGCAGGTGGTATGTGGAAAAAATATGTGTAGTTGATGGGGATTGTGTGATAAAATATTTGTAGTGGTATGGGTTGGAGAGTGGTGGTGTTATTGAATACAAATGAATGTTGTGCTGTAATGGAAAAGAGTGTGATTGCTGGGATGGAATGAGGAAGTGTGTGATAGAAAAGAGTATGACATGAATGGATAGTTTAGGATAATACACAGTATAGTTATGCTATTATAATTGTTGCGACACACATGGCACATTAATATACTTGCTTTGTAGAAATTGAAGCGTTTTCTTTCTTTTATAGGTTTCCTTGGTAATCTTTTTTCTCTTACAGGTTTCTTCTGTAATCTTTTTTCTGTAAATGTAAAAGCAAGGCAGTTGGCAAGTTTGATAATTGTCTACTCGTATAATTAGTAGGACATGGCATTTATCATGGAAGCATAAATCATTATAAAATTACTAATAAAATAGTGCAATGATTCCTATAGTGAAGTATGTTAAAGGTAAGGTTGTAGAATATAGCGGCATAGTAAGGTGTGGTATAGTTTTGACAGAAGGAAGGTTATTTTTAGTTTTCTAAAGACACTTGTAAGTCAAAAATATTGCAATAGAGTACAGATAAGAATAAATGGCATATCAGGAGGGAAACACATTTTGTAGTTGTTGCTTGGTAATGTGAAAAACTCAAGGATGTCCCACTACCTACTCCCCGGGGATCTTTTATGCAGGTGGCGAGGGTACGGCCATCGCTTTTGGATCCCAACCCTGGGGGTGGACAAGCGAGGGAGGATCATCTGGGTAGAGGGTCCTTAATGATTATGGAAAGGGCACCCAAGGGAGAGACATGGCATCCTCCCCTATGTGACATTGACCTTCCCAACATCCCTTCAGCCTTTATGGGCTAATGTCAGTCCCAGTCCATTATCCCCTATGACTTTCATTTCGGTACTGAGAAGAAGAAGAGGCAACTATGAACAATGCAGATTCCCTGTTGTAAGTACCACTCTGGTACTGTGACAAAGAAAAGAGGTCAGGGTTGTCATATTAATAGGCCTGAACAAGGTCAGGCAATTAGAGATACTTTCTTTTACCTGCAACCCATTGTGAATAAACAAGAGTATAAAAGCCAAAAGTCAAGGAGAGGGAGTTACAAGCTGGAGCCGTGTCAAGAGGGAAGAAGCTGAGACTCTGAGATACTGCTGAGAGTCCCGGGAGTCCTGCCAAGTGGAACAAATAGGACTAGGAGCCCTGTGTGAGGGAAATCAGAGAGCAGGCATTGCACAGAAGTGGAGGCGGAGCCAGCGACCAACGTCCCCGAAAGTAAGGGGCTACTTTTCCCGAGCAGAAGGAAACCCGCCGAGTGGATCACAGTAACCCTGTGAGGCTCTGGTTTGGCTTTATGGACACTGGGTGCTCCAAAGGGCTGTTAAACCCATATAAGGTGCAACCTAAACTTACTGAATACCAAACTTTGTGAAGAGGGAAGGTGAGCCTGTATGAACTGAAACTTAAACGTAGTGAATATCGAACTGTGTGATGCGGGCATTAGTGAATAACGAACATTTGTGAAAGTGCTATTGTTGAATAACAAATCATGTAGAAGGGACTAGAGAGGCTGTATTAAGTGAAACCTACCATTTTTGAGAAACAAACATTGTGAAGGGGACTGTTGAGCCTGTATGAAGTGAAATACATTTATTGTGATTAACAAACATTTTGAGAAAGGGGTCATTGGGGCTCATTATGGGCCCAACGGTAACCGTGCCAGTGATACCGGCGGGTTGCCAACGGACCTGCAAATATTTACTGGCACCTGACTTCCCGATGCCATCAGAGGATTACAACCCCGGCGGCCCGGAAAGTCAGGCGCTGGTAAATTGTAAGTTCCAATTTCCATAGAGTCTTAATGGACTCTATGGGAGTGGGGACCACAGAAGCACAGGCACCATTGCTAATGGTGCCAGTGCTTCCGTGATGGTCTGCCTATGGTGGCTGCTGTGCCTGGCAGGGTCAGACCTGTCGGGTACAGCGGCTCTGGCAGGCAGACCTGTAGTGTGCTGGTGAGCTTAACAAAACTATTGTTTTCAGACTGGCGTGCTTGTAATGAGCCCCATTGAGTCTGTCTCAAGTGAAACTAAGCTAATAGCAAGCTGCACGTATATGGAGTGTTGAATAAGGCTATTGAACAATGGTATTGGGGAAAACGTATGTCTGTTTGACCTGTGATGGGTGAACCGTGTGGTCTGTTAACTGCGCCTAGACCAAAAGCCACTAAAAATTGGATAGCTGCAAAGAGGAGTGAATCCTTAGAGAAGATAACAGGAGAAAAGTTCAAGTGGACCAGATCTTTTTTGTTGTGAAACAGAAGCAAGAAGCTGATAGAGGAACATTGGTCTTGGGGAAGGGAATCCCTGGATTACAGTGTTCTTTGAATTGTATTGCCTTCATCTTGGGGAAGGGAATCCCAAGACTACAATGAACTTTACTTGCCTTAATCTTGGGGAAGGAAGCCCCAGGATTACAGTGTTGTTTGAATTATATTGCCTTTTTCTTGGAGAAGGGAATCCCAAGAGTATATGGAACTTGGGGAAAGGAGCTGTAGAAGAAGCTCCAGTGACCGATACTTTAACGTTTTGAACACTTGCTTGATTGTGATATTTTGTACACATTGTTGACTTATAGAAGGGAGGACAGCATAGGCCTTGCTACAGACAGATTCTTGTTTTGGGCTTTCTTTAGTTTCGTTTAGGCAGGGAATTCCCGCCATAGCAGAGGGTTAGTTAGGCCTTACACAATCCTGATCAGTAAAATCAAGGATTTTGAATTATACCTCTTGTGTCTGTGTCATCTCTTGATACCATGGCTGTCTCACACCACCCATTGACTGCTCATGGCCATGCTAATCCCTATAGCCATTCCCATGTAGTTCCTGCCCCTACCTACCCAAAACACCTCCTCATGAGAATGCTTTAAGCTACATTTAATCAAGTCTTGCCATCAATGTTTCCTCTCCAGTAGCTGCCAGTCTTTTTATTAAAGCAGTTTTCTGAGAGCTTATGAATTAATTGTTGCTCTAAACCAGTTCTGCCTTTAGCCACTCAATTTATAAGAACTATGTGTGTACTTTACTGAAGTCCTGTGAAAAACAAGGATTGGCAAAGAACAGTTTTGGCTTATTTATAGGTATTTGGCATTTGCTAGTCACTACTATTAGACGGCCACGTACTTGCACCATTTTGCACCTGCTACCATTAATTGCTAGTTAATAGCACTATGGCAGTGTCTGGCAAGTGCATTTTCCATGCCTAGACAAAAGCCAAAACTGTGGCATTTCCAATACTTGTTTAAAAGAAGGTGTCAATGGGCCTCATTACGACCCAGGCGGTAAGTTACCGCCTGGGTCGTACCTTTACCACCATGGCGTAAACTACGTTTACGCCATGGTGGTTGGCGGACTTACCGCCCCATTCCGAGGTTGGCGGGGCGGTAAGTCCCCAATCCCCATTTACCCTTCCCCATTCCCATTTTTGCCTCATAGGGCATAATGGGAGTGGGGAAGGCGTTAATTACGCCACCGTAAATTACGGTGGCGTAATTAACAACAAGGTCCCTTAGCGCCATGGATTTTAAGGTGTTAAATCCTCCATGGCGCTAAGGGACCTCGGAATCAGGCGGTAAGGGTCGGCGCTGTTTACGCTGCCGTAAACCCCTTACTGCCTGGGTCGTAATGAGGCCCAATATGTGTTGTACTGTAGTTTGATAATGGAGGTACATTCCATTTTCGAATTGAATGCTTGCTAAGAAAAAATAGGTCTGGATAAGAATCTACAGATTACAATGGGTGATGTTCACAACTATGGAATTGTTCAGTGCTATATGGAATAGTGGAGTAGTAGTACATGTGAGTCACTATGTATGGATAAATCATTTTTAAAGCACTAGTTAGGTATTTGGATATGTGCTGCAGTGAAGTATGTTTTGCATCACAGAACATCAGTTGTTCTTCAAGTTATATTATAAGAAAAGGCACTCTTAAAGTTGAAAGATACATCTAAACTTCTGAGCTAAGGTGACAGGGTTAGATGTAGAGCTTTTGGATGTGATTGGTGGATGGATGTGTGACTGTTTTAATGTAACCAGTCAGGGAGTGTTATAGAAATAAAAATAAAAAAGGAAGAAGCTTGTCCTTTGCCCTAATGTCTGTGGACACCCACGATTGTACACCGACGGATCTCACGTGCCTTAGAGGCTATTTAATCGTGTCACACGTGCAAAGAAGACTGCAGAGACCATGGACCCCATGGGTGTCCCTGGATGTTGGGAGGCTCAACTAATCAGGACTTCTCTTCCCCTACAATCTGGCCACTGTCAATGGCTACAATAGTATGTTTAATTTGGGTGAATGTCTGCATCAATGTGGCTACTGGTCATGTGTATAACAGTATGATTAGTTGACATGGTAACAAGAGGACGTATGTGTTTCTTTGTAAACAAAAAGAATAGTTAATTGCAGGACGTAATGGAAGCTATACATAGCGAACATTTTACACATTCATTTACTTCTCTTTGACTCTCATAATTAGTGCATTGTAGGTACTATGTTTTCTGCAACATTTGTGTGATACACTGCTATTGTATTGACATATTGTAATCATTGGTTTATGGGGGAAAATGTCAAAGTGGATAAAAACACATTTTGTACATTTACTATGGTTAGGAATGTAAATATTGGATCAAAATTATTATGTGTTGATTGCAATGTTTTTAATAAATTGATTCCATACTCTTAGTTATATTGTTTGAAATGCTTGTTATATTTTCAGTATTATAAGAAGTAGTTCTTGTATTCTCCATGATTGAGTTTGTTTGGTAATCTTCTTTTTTCCTGTAAATGTAAAAGAGAGATTTTTGGAAACTTGTGCTGTAAGTAGTAGGACAGGGCATTCACTATGCAAGCAGAATTACTTTTAAAACTAGTCATGAACTTTTGGGATAGGTATTACAGTGAAGTGTGTTTTGCAGCAGAAAACAATAGGTATTGTTAAAGTTTGATTATAAAATATGTGGCATAGATTAATAGTTTTTTTTTAAACATGAAAACATACCTTTGCTATATTTGTTAAGTGTGGTAGAGTAGGCTATGAATCACAGGAGAAGTGCACTGTTCGAGTTGAAAGACACATGTGAACTGTTGAAGAAAGATGGGAGGGTTAGAAGTAAGGTTTTTGGATGTGATTGGTGGATGGGTGTGTGACTGTGGGAATGTAACCAATCAGGCAATGTTACAAAGAGGTAAAACGGAATGAAGAACTTGCCATGTGCCTCGACATCTGCTGACATAAGTAACTGATCACGGAAAGATCACATATGCCATCCGGGCTCTTTTACCATGCCACGCAGAGAAAGAGGACTGCAGAGACTGTGGACACCGCAGGTGTCTGCGGACAGCGGGAGGCTGGACCAATCAGGCTTCGTGGAGGAGGATTTAACTGCAGAGGAGGAAAGGGTAGAACGTGCTTAATTTCTTGTTTGAATTGCTGAAAACATGGAGCTCGCCAAGAAGACCATTTAGATTATAGGGGAATTGTGGATTTGTTGGCTGCAGATATATGCAGAGCAGCGTGGCATCTCACATATTCTTGGCTCAGAAAAACTGAAGGTGTTATGGTATGGAGTCTGTGACATGAAATGGAATCAACTATTACCTATTACCCATGTGTGAAGATATGGTGCATTTGAAATATCCAGAAATGATTGTAGTACATTGTGGAGGTAGTATTTTAGAGTATATAACTGGTGTATCTTTGCAACTTGCCATGAAAGATACTTTCAAAAGTCTGATGAAAAGTTATCCAAAATGTTTATTTTTTCATTAATTACACAGAATGTGGTAAAGATCCAAACTAGGCAAAATATGAATAAAGCTAAATTTCTTCGGGATTTTTTAATGTCATCTTTTGGAAATGATAATACGACATGATGGAGTAAAATCTTTTTAGAAAAAATGGAGTACATCTTCCAAATGTTGTAAATTAGCATTTGCTTTCCAATATTTGGAATGCAGTGAAAACGTTTTTGAGAAAGAAATGAAATTGGAAGAAGAGAAATATGTAATTAAAAAGTGTATGGGTACACCTTGCATGTTAAGGTCACACTTTAAGAAGAACAAAAAGGCTATTTTAAGATCTAACATAAAAGACTACCAAAAAAGGAGTCAAGTTGATACAGCTTCCCTTTCACATTTTTGACCACACAGTCCACGGACAATAAACAGAAAGAGAGCTCATGTTCTTAGGTGTTGTAATGTGAATGGAAGGTGTAAAAGCCTTGAATGAGGCTTTAATGCCTTCCATTACCGCCATGCTGCATTTTCAATTGTTTTGTATGGCAGAGAAGAAAAGTGGAACAGAATAAAATTTCTGTCAACTTTTTTCCACTTTGCTATACAAATGCTCCAAATGCTCCAGTATTTGCACCGGCATGGGTTTTCTTGCTGACCGAAATGCTGGAGATTCTTATGGAGTCTGCCTGCTGTTTGCATCAACATAAAGCAGCCATACTCCACAAGGATCTAGTGTACATGTTTGCTTTTATTCTAATTTTAGACATTTCAAAGTAGTTCCCCATTGAACCTACAATTTATTGGGTTTTGACATTTTATTTTGTGTAGAAGGAGGCAGGGAGCGAAGAAAGGAGAATGCGGATTAGGGATGGAGGGGCACCAACCAACCACTATAAAGAAGGGACAGCTGGAGAATGGAGGATGTTGGGCATTGTTATGTTACTAGGGGAGGGAGCACTCCTTTTCATGTGCCTTCGCCTCAGCTTCGATGGCACTACGGGATTGCTCCGCCCTGCAGATGAGTGCATCGCACTGCCTCTCTCAGGGCGTTTAGGTGGAAAATCCGAGTGTGGCAAAACATGGAAGTGGCACTGAAGGAGTACTTACCTTCTGGCCATGATTGAGTATGACCGCATGCTCAGTGCAGCATATACAGGCAGCATGTGCCTCCAGCACTCCGCCAACAGTGGTAAAAACATCCAGGATTCTCACCAACCACTAAATGTAGAAGATACCTCTTCTACTGCATCCACCTTCTCCTCTTCCTCCTGCAGATCATCTGCTCCAGTATCTCTGTTCCCTTCTCTAGGTCCTCCAGGTGGTGGTGCTGGCCGCTGAGTGGGAGGGATGACCATGACTGATGGCATTTGTTGGCAGCAAGTGTTGATTTTCTGCAGCTCTCAAGTGCCACCATCCTCTATTCTGACAGATTCTGAATGAGTACAAGAAATGAGTGGGTTCCCTTGGAGGAACTGCCTGTGGTCTTCCACAATGTCTGTGAACTTCAGCCCAAAACCGGGGGGTAAAAGTTGTACAAAGTTCAGATAACAACAAATAATGTTGGTAGCAGTTGTGGAAGAGTAAAGTTTCAACTTGAGAGTTGGTAGGGTGGGCGCAAAAAGTATTTCAAAATGTCTGTGAAGCATGGAACTCTTCTGTGGTCACGTCATCATGCTGCACATTCGCAGTCACCTCATGACATTTTTGGCTTTTCGCAACCATGTCACAGCATTTGCAAACATTAGCGCACCAATGTGACATCACCCGGGAGCACTACGACGACCGTCGCCATGTCACGATGCTCACAAACTAATTAAAAGTGTGTCCTGCTGTTGTGGACCCGAACGTTGCTCGTGAACGCCCGCACAGCCGAGTGACATCATTCAGGTGTGCTGCTGCCTCCATAACCGTGCTCCGACATTCACAATACTAATAATTAAAAGTGCATCATTGTCACTGTGGACATGGCGGTCTGTTCGCAAACGTCAGCACACCATGTGACATTGCTACAATAAGATGTTGCGGACACAAATGTGATATGGTCTTCAATCATTTTTTTTTTCCTTGACACTTATTTCATTATAATACATTATGATAGGGAGGGAGAATAACTGTGTGAAACTAAAATAGGGACATTTTGGAGTGGTATATGTACTTGATTAGGAGAATAAGGGATAAAGATCTAGTCAAAACATTGATCTGTAATGTCCTCTTGAAATGATTGGGGTGATTGATGGGGAAAGGATCACATGTACAAATAGGGCAATGATAATCAATATTTGAATTGCATGATGTGTTTTGACATATGTACACAGTTCTGCAATTTGATTCATATCTACACACAATTTGTTCATCTGATTTTCAATAGTCTCCAACCTATTTTAAAAGTTTTGTTCTTTTTTTTCTCATGGTTGCTGTGTTCTTCGTATTGTTGTTCGAGATTGTGAAATATGAGAAAAATGTATTGAGTGTTATAGATTATTTATATGTAAGAGAATAGTTTTTTTTAATAATGCGCTTAAGACCAAAGAGGTTTCTCAGCATGGATCCGGTATTCGAACCTGCGTTGCTCTGTGTCGTCTTGCTTTCAAGATGAGCGCTTTGCCACTCAGCTATACTACCAGTGTAAAACGTGTAAAATTATTTACCATTAGTAGGTTCTTCTTCAGTTATATCTTGTTTGGGAAGTATAACCAGCCATTCCAGAGTGCTTGCCATTTCTATTACAATATACAATGTTTATATTTAGTTATATCACATTTTCACACACTTAGTACAATTAGTTACTCCCTCATTATAAATTAAATGAAAAGCTACTGTTTACTTACTGAAGCTTTGAAATTGTTTTCCCCACTGCAAAAAATGTTGGGCTTCTGTGCCTGCCAGGTGTTGAAGTACATTGTGTATACAGGGTGCACAGTTTTCTTCAGTATAGGGTACAATCCATAATGTTGAGTTATCATTTTAAAAACAGGTTTTATATTTTCAAACTCATAGGGGATGTAACACATGTTTGTATTCATTGTATGCGTTGCTGCACTGCATATACCTTTTCTACAGAAATAAATAATATATATAGGGCCTCATTATGAGTTTGGTGGTGTGGCCAAAAATGGTGGTAATGCAGTGGAGTTACCACTGCATTACCACAGCATTACCCCACCACTGAACTATGGGTTTGGAGGTAAGGTGGAGGAAAAACCTGCAGCAAAATGCCAGGAATGAGACACAGACACAGAGGAGACATATTTTTAGTTATACACTTTTATTAAAATAAGTGGGATTGGAAAATGCCTCTCGTTCCCTCACTATCCCTATTCTAGGGGGGATTTTTCCTACTGCAAAACAACACCTCAGAGTTTGTCCAGTGTCAAGATGTCCAAACAAAAGTTAGGTACGGTGTCCGTAATCCTGGCCCTCATACTCTAAATACATTCTAACAGTGCAAAGGGGGTTATTTCTTGACTTTTCCAAGTACCAAAATGTTCAAGTTCAACACAAGAGTTCAAATCCAACAAAAAGGCTCTTCTCATGAACAATGGGTTCTTGACTTTTCCAAGTACTCAAATGTTCAAGTTCAACACAAAAAGTTCCAATACAACAGACAGGCATTTTCTAATGAACAATGCTCTTTTCCTCAGGGATTAGTTTCCTCTCCAGGCCCCTTGTATATACTTTCAATGGTACAACACTTGTGGGGAATTGGCTCTCTCCCCCAAACTTTCTCTTCCGTTAATACTTTACTGTTCTGTTAGGGGTATGTCTTCTCATAAGGGCTTCCCTCTTCTCTTTATAGTTTGCCATAGTTCATTAAACCAAGGACCTTTCCTTGTATGTCTTTACAATATTTTTATTATTTATCTGGAACTGAGCATACTTCTGTCGGGTCACGTGACCCACTTATTTCACATTCACCTGGTGTATCTTCCTACCAGGACTTCATTACTTAAACATTAACCTTCACCAACATAAATACTCTCATGCCAGGACCTTTAGTTTACAAACACCTTTTTGTATAAATACTTAACTTCACCTGGTATACCCTCTTGCCAGGACTTTATTGTATGAACAGTTTGTTGCACAAATCCTTAACTTCATCTGGCCTTCTTTCTTGCCCTGGACTCTGTTAATTTACAGATATTCAACTTCACCTGGTATACAAGACGTTTTCTTATGGACCACTTTTCTACCACAACCTTCAGTCAGTATAGATGCTTTCCATATCTTTGCCATATGGAATATTCTTTCCTACCCCAATTGGAGTTTAATAATCCATTAACAACTTGCATACTAGATCCTCTGCCTTCATTGATGATTTTGTTGCTTTCTGCTCGTACCGTTCTTAAGAAGCGTTTTCTTTTATTTAACCACTCAGTAACCCCTACATCTCGTCTAGGTTCACCAGCTATTTCTGTCATTGCTACACAGCAACCTTCGTTAGCTGACAACCCAGTAAACATACTTTCTTACCAGAGCTTGCCGGCTGTCTGCTCCGCCTCTTCGTTCCTCTCCGCCTTGCTGTACTGGTCTCGCGTGTGCCTCATCCAGCGCTGCAGCTTTGTGGTGTCGGCTTTCACTCTCTAAGCAGCATTCTGCCGGCATCTTCACTTCTCTGTTCCTTCACTGGGTCTGCCTCTACGACCTCTGCCATGGTGCTCCTTGCATCAGCGCGATGTTCAGCCAGTTTATGGTTCACGAGGTGATTCAGCATCTTCAGCTTTCCTCTCTCCTTCCTGCTGTCAGCTGCGACCAGCCTGTATTTAAACTCCTCATTCTGCTTACTTATTTCCCAACAACTAGACGATGGCATTCGCTGGCCGGCTTGTAATCATCATTACTTGGTCACTCTTCTTCCTGTCAGTTGTTTTGTAATTGGTTTCTGAATGACTAGGGGGAAGGGGATACAGAGCTTCCCGGGGAGGGATCTTCACTAATCCCAACCTATTTCTTGTCCCAACCAGCAGTATGTTTTCACTAATGGAAGTTTGGGATTTAAACACCCTACCTTTATACAGAAGTAGGGGATAAGTGTTACAGTATGGCATGAGGGACTGAGGAGACATCCATGAAAGGGAAAGGAGGGCATGTGTTTTGATTGAATCTTCCCGAGAGTTTCCTCCATCCAGGTGGTCCTTCCTCATATAGCCACCCCCAGGGTCTGTATCAGGTAGCAGCTGCCATCCTTTGGCCACATATGGGGAGGCTAAGCCAGGGAAAGTAGTGACGAAATCTGTGGATTCATCACAATTCCCCTTGTGTCCCTCTGTGATTTTGTGTAATATTGATGCTACCTGTCCCCATGTAAGTCTCAGACTGATGATAGTGTCTACAGACATAATAGCTAATATATGGGAGGGAAGAAAGATTTTTAATGCTTAGATTGTCAAAAGAACATATCAAGTTAATGGTAAATTCGATTGCACTGTTAAAAACCTATGAAATTGAGTGAAAAACTATTGTTAAAGGGATGTTATGGTTAAGCTGCACTAATAATAAAACGTGTGAAATTCAGTGAAAAAATGTTGTTAAATGGATGTTCTGGTTGCAAGGTAAAATCGAAAAACCAAAGAAATTCACCAGTTATTTTAAGCTATGCAACCATAACTTGCACCACCGCCATTCACTGCTCACACTAACACCCAAGACATCAAAGATGACATCACAATTGCCAATGATACTTAAGCTTGTGCAAATATGCAACATACTGTACCCTCAAAGGAGATACAAAAAATACTTTTAGTCTTGAAGTCCAGTGATGAATAAATTGAGAGGGGAGTTCTCCCATCCCTTGCATAGGCAAAATGCTACTGTGGATTGGTTCACACCAAGTCTGTCTTTAATAGTCCAATCCTGGATGCTTTATCAAGTGGCCTTTGCCTGCTGATGTCATACACATGGTGTCTTGCCTGCAGGAATTGGAGAAGGGCAAGAGGTTCATGGGGTCTCCAGCAAAATCCTCCACTTTGGAAGCTCTCTCTGGACTAAACCTCTCCTCTGGGCCACGCTAACTCCACCACTTCCCTCTGTTTGGCAACCTCTAAATGACTCAGTAATCAGCACACGGATGTGAGAGGGCCATTGTCATAGCAGGACTATCTTTGAAGCACCGGTTCCCAGGGGCCTCCCAGGGAGAGCTCCTGTCTCATGGAGGAAGGAATCACCTCTCCACAATGAAATCAATAGGAGCTTCCTGGGAAGAGACCAAAGTGGTTGTTGTGGATGCCCTCAGGCAAGAGGGCTAACACACACCTATTCCTATCACTAATGAATAACCTCACCAAGAACACAACGATTTCACATCCAAATGTTCTTGGATTTATATTTGTGTGACCCCCAATAGCCACGATGGCAAAGCAGACATATACCTATATTTACATAGTAATCCACTCCCCCTGCCCCCCGTTCGCAACCTGACTCTCGGCACACAATTTGGACATTTTTAATCAAGGCTGCTTGGAGTTAACAAGCCGCCTCTCCATGTTGGAAATCTGGGCTCCAGTAGCTGGGATCAGAAATGTACATGTGACCTTTGAACCTACACTGCTGCAACTGAAAGTCAGCTGCTCGCGGATGTCAGTAGAAGCCACAGCTAGGTACATTGCACACTATGCTTTTTGGCATGGAATAGCTGCTCAAACTCATGGGCAGTCCCAGTCTCACCAGAACACCACACTCCTCTTACCCTAACCGCACTTGCCTCGGATCTCATCCACCCTACTTGTTTTACCAGTGCTCTGTGTCATTTGGCTGAGCCAGCTTAACTAGCATGATTTTCAGTCACCTGGGAACTGCTTTTACTATTTCTCTGTTGGACAGCTTTGTTTGCCCTGGAGAAAGCCCATTAGCACCTCAAAGTTTTGACAGGGTGTTAATAGCATAACCCTAAGCCCTTGGTAAAATACTCGGCTGCGACTATGGTCTCGTTGGACATTACTGCTTGATGAGTTAACCCATACACTCCCCTCACTAACATTAATGAGTAACATTGCTGGGCTGGTACTGCTGATTTTCCATATTACTCCACTATGACTCCAAGTCTGACATTTCAATGTCTCTGTGGTACTCTATGCACGTGGCTCGTGCCCACTGCTGCTGCTAACGCTCATTACTTTGACACTTGCTTTTAGCTGGGTTTCAGAAGACTTTCTGACATATTCTGTTCCCCAGCCTGCCCATTCCACAAAGCTGGCCAAGCCACGGGTGACATTGAAATGCGCTGAAACCTTAGGGTTTTCCACAGAGGAAGCAACCGCAATCCTTGAACTCATCAGTGAAACATCAATAGGTGCACATGGGACCACACCAAAGGACCCAGCAAAGCGGATCAAACAATTAGAGTATTTGGTATGAAAGGAAATTAATAGAAAGCTACATGCAATTACTTAGGGACGTTATTTGAAGAACCAACGAATCCCAAGGGAGCTTCGAATACAATTGCGCCCAACCCTTTGTAAAGAGAGTAAGTAGTTTGTTCGTAATTGGGAGGCTATTTTAAACAAATGCTCCCTAGACCTGATCCTACTTACCATCGAGGAACTTTCTAAAAATTTGGTTAGTCTGAGTACAGAAATCCAGGAGATTGAAAGGGAACTAGTGGATTCATTGGGTAAAGAAGAATACGACTCTATTCTTTTGGATATAAATATGAAACTGGAAGGATATAAAACTGAACTGGAACAAAAGAAAGTCAAGAAATTTTACGCGTGACACATATGATTATATCACCGACGAAGTGTACACGTGGATGGAGAAATATGACGCGGTAGCACCAAAAAAGCTCTATGAATACCCATCCGACAAACATCCATCCGAAAACACTTCTAGTTCAGATTTAGAGGCACCAAGAGATTCAGAGACACCCACGGAACAAACTACTGATAACTTTAACCACACAGCGAGCCCTCCAGCACAAGAATCCTCCACCTCGGTTTATTTAGGTGCACGCCCGAAAGAACCCGCAGGGGGAGGAGGAAACCCAAGATCCAAGCCACAAACATGTCTACAATTAAAGAAAACTTAGTTATCAACATCTCAGACAGAATACTCAGCAAGCAGGAAGAAGATACACTACAAAATGGATTGAGCTTCGTCCCTACCTATGGCACAACGTTGTTTAATAGTAAGATCGAACTATACAAATTTGTAAGGAAGCTCAAATTGAAAGTGTTCTTTGAAGAATTGGAAACTTATGAGAAACCTACCAGCATGCCTGACTTCCAAGAATTTAGGGCCAAGAACGGATTTGTACCACCTATCAATGTACCCTCTATCGACATTTTCCAGAAACTTGTCACTAGAGATCTCGAACGGATCAGTTACAGAAGCCCGCCACATAAGAACCTTAAACCCCATGAAATGAGGCTTATTAGAGATCTATACAGTGACACAAAAATAACAATTTGCCCCGCAGATAAAGGAGGTGCCCTTGTCATCCTTAATACTACGGATTATGACTCAGAATGTTGGAGACAACTACAAGATCGAACAACATATGCCATATTAGATCAGGATCCAACCATCTTCATTAAACACAACCTAACAATCCTGCTTGATAAGGCATTAGAATTGGACTAGATTAATGAACACACACGTAAGTTCCTGCTCAATGATCATCCCAGGATCCCAAACTTCTACACTCTTCCAAAGATTCACAAGGATCCCACCAAACCCCCTGGAAGACCGATATATAGATGACATTTTTGGCATTTGGATAGGCACAGAGACAGCATTCAATTACTTTTTTGAGTACCTGAATAACATTGATCAACGAGTTCAATATACCAGGGAGACATCACGTGACAAGATAACTTTTCTCGATGTACAGATAACAAAGAAGGACAGTGGATACAGCACTAACCTTTTCCGGAAGGCAACTGATCGAAACAACCTGCTACACCGGTTTAGCTTTCATCAGCCAAGCTTACTGAAGAACCTTCCATTTAGCCAACTCCTTCTAGTCAAGAAGATCGTTAGTGATCCTGAGGACTGGTTCTCACAACAATTAGTAATGAAGGAGAAATTCCTTAAACGAGGGTACCACCAAGAGGAACTGGATTTTGCAATTGAAAGGGTCAATACTCTAGACCGTGAAGCTGTACTATCTGCTCCGAAGAAACCAGCAAGAGAGCTTAAAACACCAGTGTATGTATCAAAATTCTCTATTCAGAGCAATAAAATGAAAAAAAACATCAAGAAACATTGGGGCATTTTCAAAAACGACACGAGAGTACAGAATCTATTCAATGAACCACCGGTTTTTGCCTACCAGAGAAGCAGAAATCTCAGGGATGAACTGGTACATACAAGACCACCCTTGAAGACATTGATCACACAACATACCGGCACATTTCCCTGTCTACACTGCATTAATTGCAACTCTGTTATTAAAGGTAATGTCATTTTCCATCCACGAACAGGTAAGAAGATTCCCCTTAAGACATTTGGGACATGTGACCGTGTTAACACCATATATGGCATCAAATGCCCATGTGGGAAATACTACGTGGGTCAGTCAACCAGAGGTGCCAAGATACGGTGGAATGAACACTGGTCCTGCATCCGCAATTCCAACCCAAATTCAGCTGTGGCCTCGAACAACCATAACCTTTCACAAATTAAGTTTCTGATCCTAGAAGTTCTGACCAAGAACAACCCCCATGAGGATTTAGGCCTGCGCCTTAATCGCAGGGAGACATTTTGAGTTGACAAACTCTGCAGTCTGGTTCCGAGTGGCTTGAATGAAGAAATCAACTACCACTGTTATGTTTAAGATACAATTATATTTAAGACCATGCTCTTCAACATATGACACTCTATGTCCTGGCGCACTTCATGTGCTACTATTGTGCTCCTGATTTTTTATTTGACCATATGTTTCCAGAATTCATACAAATTCTCTTTTGTGCCGCCCAGCAGCAGCCTTGCCGCAAGTCCCGGACGTTGTCTGGGACCCAAGGTGCCGCCCATGGGTGACACCTTCCCCAACGAGGCTGCACCTCGATACTCCAGTGATCTAAGAGTAACCCCAGCACATGTGGTTGATTTTAGTGTCTGTTTAAGTATAACAGCTTATATTTTCCATTTCTTTAATTTATTTTACATCTGATTTGTTTAAATCTGCCCATTTCATGTGCATTTTATGTTTAACAATTAGGTGGTTCATATGTTCATCATCATGTAATTTAGTAACATCACTTTCTGTTGCCTTGACTCGCGTCAGTACCATTGAGTATTTCTTCTATTTCCATTATTTTCATTTTCCTAATTTACCAATATAATGCTATCACAATTGAAGGCATTGATAGGTCATGCCCCATAAATATTTTTTGTTTCAATCTTCACGGGCCATTGCCTGCTATGCAACTCTCCCAGATGCGAAGCGGTCACGTGTGCTACAAAAGAGCTGTTGTCCTGGCAACGGCCTAACACGGCAGTATGAGTTACTGCAGTGAAGCTGCACACAGGAGGATTCGCACACTCCGTGTGCTACAAGGTATGAAATTCAACCTCAATACACCGCTCTTACCTTTCTGCATACAAGTTTATGCCTTTAATGACACAGCATCTAATTTGATCCCTTTTGATTACCAGATTCGATTTGCTACGAACACAATTGGGTTTTCACTTTACCCGCGTTATCCACGACATTTTCTGTTGGCCCAATTCAATGTGGGCATGAACGCTTAACGCTCTGTTCTACACCATTTGCCACACCAATAAGGTAAAACTAAGCTCCATTTCCTAACTGGCGTAATTGTCCTTTTTATATACATTTCAAATCATTTATTGTGTCTTTTTATTTTGTCCTTTTTCATTTACCAACTTTGAAACTACTGCTGATTGTTATGTTACATCTTTATTTTTTACAACAATGTGTGTTCTGTTTATCATGATGTCAATATACTACGTGCATACCTGTATAATTGCTTAAATTACTAGACTTGCCCTGAAGAAGGAAATGTTTTCCGAAATGCATTGGCATATTTAGTCTGAATTATGTATGGATTGTGGCAACTGCTCCCTCCCTAAGAATCCATTAGTGATAGCTTCGTTTTGAATTTCTTTGGATAAACTATTATTTTGAAACAAACCACTGAACAGACTCATCTATTTTTGAATAAGCATTATATATTTTGGATACCTGATCATATTGCTTTGAAATTTGAATAATTACGTGCCCATGTTGGGCCTAAATGAGAGCGGCTGTGTGACCTAGTATTGTTACTTGGTCTCTAGTTTTTGTTGCAAGCCACTGGTGACCGCTGTTTCCTACCCTCCTATTAGACTAGAAGATTGGCAGTTGCAACCGTTACATATACTGCTGACTTGTTAGGTGT
Organism: Ambystoma mexicanum; assembly: GCF_040938575.1. NCBI lineage: Eukaryota > Metazoa > Chordata > Amphibia > Caudata > Ambystomatidae > Ambystoma > Ambystoma mexicanum. The sequence goes on along the minus strand of NC_090929.1, from coordinate 276,568,971 downwards.
CACTTGGCTTTCTTTGGTAGACCTTGCCTCAACCCCATGGTCTTTGCTGTGGTGTTTCTACGTGGTGGTTTCAAATGTTTGTGCATGTGTTTTGTTTTTCTGACAGGATAAAAAATAGTTGTGTATCATTTTGTTCTCAATACTGACTGCTTTTTTATTGCAGCCTATGATTGTGTGTGTGTTTTACTACATGCACATTTTCCACATATTTCAAAAGCTGGCTAATGGAGATCAGGAAGTTTAACAGAGAGTGATACTTACCGGCTAGCATTAAATCACTCCCATTTGGGCGCTTAGCAAACATATGATTTTAAATGATTTATAAATCACAAAAAATCAGAAAAATAAATATGTGCTTTATTGTCTGGGTTCATAGAAGTACTGAGACGTATTAACTGAGCTAAGAAACGTCACTCCTGTTTCATTTTTTATTTTTTATTTATTTTGGGATGCCTGCAGCAGAGACTTAAGAAAAAATAGGAACCGTTTTAGCAATAAGCAGGAAGTCAGGAAGCCAAGCTGGTGTATGCTGCGCTTCGCTCCCTTAGTCTTGGCCGGCTCTGGACTCCTTAGTGAGGAATGGTTATTTTTTGTGCAGTTTGCATTCGTCAGGGTTTATAAGCCAAGTCTACTTAAGGTAGCACTTTGGCGCAGGCCTTCGGAAATAATTCCAGTAATTTGCCGTCCTTTTACAATAAGGAGCACCCTTAATTGGCAATCTGTTGCCCCCCACATCCTGCCTGCCCAGTCTTAGCAACTGATGCACCCTGTACAGCAGTAAGGTCGAGTGTGTTCTATTGTAAAAATAAGGGCACTGGTCCTGGATGTCATGAGTGGATGCCAGGAATTGTGATGTCGATCTGAGCCATTAATGGACTTCTGTCAACATGATCTTAACTGCTCGTACATTTCTGGCAACACACGCCATTACTTTTCCTAACATTCTTCTGTGTATTCCACACGTTTACACTTCACAGGCTCTGCACTGCTGGTTTTGTGATGTTTGATTGGTTGGCTGTATTCATTAACGTTAGGAAGAGACAGGGGTTATCTACAACGACCACATTAAGTGCCAAAGGAAGCATGTTGGTGTAATTCAATCATATTATTAAATACAAATGTCCTAAATCCCTAATTTGATCATAATATTATTCCAAACAGACCAAAGGAGAAAACAATCAAGATGGAATCCACTACAAATGGGCTTCAAACGGCAGCCTAGAGTCAGAATCCTACCTTGTGAAAGCCATTTCCCCAGGCAGATAACTTCCAACGCCAAGCATCCCATTGAACAGTAATCTGCAGGCAGTGCCTGCAATGGGTAATGTGCCTCCAGTCTACCTCCCTGATCTCGAGCATCCAAAAAAGATTGCCCCATCCAATCATGCGTGCAAGACAATTCAGGGGAAACCGCTTTGGCTTCCAGAGCCTCAGTAAGGGCATGTAGGTGAACAGCCCAGGCAGCTGCAAGCTGTCAGACCATTAACGAGCAATACTTTCAATCATGACCTTAGCTTTTGTAACCATAGCCTGTTTCTCTGTACTGTGCAACATTTTTAAGCTAATTTCTACAGGTACTTCCATGTGAAGTAAGGCAGGGTCTGTTAATTTCCCCAAATACGAGCAAGAGGAACTCGTTCTGGGGAAAGTCCCCATACCCAAAAATGGAAGAGTCCAAAAATGTGACAAAACTCACTGTTTAATAAAAGCTTCCAAAACAGGCATCAAGGCATGGACATCTCATGATTTCCAATACTCTCTCTCGATGGTTACAGGCTTGTCATGGAGTTTTAATGCAAAGTGACATCACAAACAAATGATACATTGAAAACAACCTAAGGTGGCATGGGATTGGTTAGTACGGTAGGCTACATATCAAATGCATATAGGATTATAACTCACATTGGCTAAACAGTGTCTGGTTGCTCCTCTCGTGACCACCTCCTAAGTGTTGTAACTACAGGTATGTCACATTCGTGCATTACCATTAGGTCTTGCAACAAAGTGTGAGCTAGCGTGGAAGGTGGATAGGGATTTGTCAGTGAGGGTCTTCTCAGCCTTGCCGCTTTGGAAAATTACCAGTCCATAAACAACAATTCAAGTTGGTGGGAACAGCCTCAAAGGTGCTTTTTGTACCAAAGGTCACAATCTCCGATCCTCTAGGCCTTGAGACAGAACATTTAGCTTTCCACCTGGTATTACTTTTGTATAGTCTGTCTTCAGTTGGATGGGAACAGTGGTCTCTCTCTGGCTCGAATGAATAGGCTTTGTCCCCCATTCTCAGATCACTTGTTTAAGGACCACAAACATAATTTTCCTGCTCACATGTATGAGGATTTCAGCTTTTACACATGCAGGTGTCCTATCTCGTCTGCAAATGTTACACTTTCTCTCCCTCAATGTCCTTGGCAAGAGTATGCACAATGTCTGCACGGACAGTCTGGGCCTCTGTCTGTGTTCTCAAGCCTTCTCAGTGCTTTCCATTTATTTTAATATGGCTGTGTCTTCCATCTTGATTTTCCTGGCCACTCCTGTTAGTTGCGTTCACCGTCAGCGACCAGTTTATATCTATTCTTGTGTGGCTTGCATTTAATGAATTTGTGAGAGTAAATCTGTCCTCTATCTAAGTGGGTCATAAGCATGTTCTTCGTGTCTAGGAGTAGTTAAATCTAGGTGTCTAAGTAGCTTCATGCAGGAATGCATATGTGCTTCATGTCTAACGCATCTTTGTCATGGTCTCGGTTGTGACGTCATCAGCCCTTGCATGGTCAGAGGCACTTCAGCGATGTCATCAGGATAGGGTCTAAATGGGTGTCTGAGTGAATAGCGTTTCTCACATCTGCGGTACATTGGCGATGGGGAGGAGGGGGCCAGGAACAATGTACACCTTTCATTTCTGTGATGTCGAGACAAGGGCGGGCAGGTGCAACGAGAGCCACATTCATATATCCCTCTTCACATGTATGTCTGATTACCACAGATTTAATATAATCCACCTTCAATGCAGAATAAAAGTTGACAAACTACCTAAAGAGAGGCTGGGTGTATCTCTGTGGGCAGGGTAAATGGAATAGGGGTACAGTCCTCTTCCCAGAGGCTTACTCCTGGGTTCTATACCATGCCCCATCACTACTTCTGTAACACCAGAAAACGTACATGAAGAAATGCAAATGTTAGAGGATTAATACAAATCACAGGAGAGATTCCCATTTCTCTCTGTGGATAAATCATTGTTCTACAGTGTTTCAGAATGAGATGAAAGGAGGAGACTCTGATCCGATGAAATATCTTCATAGGAAGGTGACAATGATCCCAAGGATTTTCAGCTCAGAGAAGTGGCACTCATCCACTAAGTTATCGGACTAGTAAGGAAAACTCTGATCCTAAACCTTTTTCAGAATGTGCGGTGACTTCTAAACCTCAGTCTTTCCCTAAAATGGAGAAGATTCTGATCTTCAGCCTTTTCAGAATATTGAGGAAACTATGATCCTCACCCTTTTCAGAATAGGGTGCACACTCTGATCCATAGCCTTTTCGGAATAGAGGAAAACTCTGATGCTCATTCTTTTCTGAAAAAGATGGTCATATGATGTTTAATATTTTCAGAATGGAGAGGACACTCTGATCCTGAGCCTTATCAGCACTGGAGGAGACTGTGAACCCTCCCTTAAACATATGGAGGCTGGACTCGGATCTCCAGTCATATGAGAAGGGGGAGGGCTCTTTCTCAGAATTACTCACACAGGGAGGAGCTTTAACCCCCCGCATTATCAATTCACAAAGGAGACTTATTCCCCGGGTGATCAATAGAGGGAAAATATTCAGATCCTGAGGATTCTTGTCTACTCATCGCTGATGAACTCCATATTGGTCCATTACCATTAATGTTTGCTCTCTCCCGATATTTCATATGTTGGGGTCTCTGCACTTGCTGAAAGCCTATCTTTATTGTTAACTCTGGCCTAGTAGTCTTCTCTCCCCTACACAACATTGCAAAGTCTAAGGGGACAGAAAAGCAGAAAAGTAGAAAAGAGAAATGTTGGGGAAAAAAGACAATTCTTTCATTTGCAAGGTCTTGCTATTCTGCAAATTAGTGTAAATGCCAAACGCAGCCATATAAAACCAATTGAGTTATACTTGGCTGCAGTGCTGGAAATGTATAAGCATAGAAATAGTGGTGACTACTTGGAATGGAGGCCATGTTAGAAAACCTTAAATGTATATGTAAAGGTCATAGCAAGCTTCTTGTAAGGTATTTATGGGAGATTTCAAGAGAACATATTTTCTATGTTGGAAAGTGTTTTAAATTTAATAGAAAGGGATCTTTGTGATGGACAAGAGCGGTAGTTAAAAGATACTGACCTTTTAGGGTATCCAGTTATATTAACAAATTGAAAATTACAAAATAAATTTAAAAAAAACTTAAATACCAATAAATACCGATTTTTTAGTGAAAATATGTATTGGGGGTGGGTAAAGGATTAAAATGGGTGGGCAGTCATAGGGTGGGGTTAATACCCGAGGGAAAGCAGGAACTTGTGGGGGTGCTCCCCCCATTTAAAAGGTATTTATGGGAGATTTCAAGAGAACATATTTTCTATGTTGGAAAGTGTTTTAAATTTAATAGAAAGGGATCTTTGTGATGGACAAGAGCGGTAGTTAAAAGATACTGACCTTTTAGGGTATCCAGTTATATTAACAAATTGAAAATAACAAAATAAATTAAAAAAAAACTTAAATACCAATAAATACCGATTTTTTTGTGAAAATATGTATTGGGGGTGGGTAAAGGATTAAAATGGGTGGGCAGTCATAGGGTGGGGTTAATACCCGAGGGAAAGCAGGAACTTGTGGGGGTGCTCCCCCCATTTAAAAATGTGTATTTTTTCGGTACTAAGGTATCATTATATTTATTTTCGTTATTTCATTTTTTGTTAAAATCACAGTGATCCACATTTTAGGAGTAAAATAATATACATTTATGAAGCAAAGGTAGACTTTTCCAATACTGCATCTTGAATTACAATTTTTTTGCCTAGCCAAAAATGTGTCCGTTTTTATCATGTAAATAAAACTCGCTAACCTTGTGTATTCTTTCTAGACTCACCTCTGTGCCACTACTTAGTTCTTCTACTTAGTCCCCACTCTGATCACTTTTATAAATACAAATCCTTTGATATTCTCTTTTAGCATATGTTCTCTTTCCATTATTATACACTTCTTTTTTTTTTTTATTTATAGGTGATGTTACATTTTGTAACTCCGGTTACTACCTGGCACCACAAGTGGGTGGGTGTTGCTGACCTCGACACCCTTGGAACATTCAAGTCAGTCAATCCTCAAGGGAGAGGTAGGGAGGAAGAACAGGGATAGAATGGTGCATGCAAGAACCCAGGAAACATATCAATGACAGGGTAACAAAGGCTATCTGTATTACATTAGCTAATGCACTTATCACCCTCAAAACTCTCTCGCTCATGTCCAAATGTCTCAACAATATAGCTCCTCCCTATCTAGCAAACAGAATCAACAAGAGAATCTCAAACCGCCCCACAAGAATGACTAACGCTTATACCTTGATGGTGTCTATATATAAAAAGAGTACAGCTGGCGGCGCTAGCTTTCCAGTCATAGCTGCCCAAACCTGGAACAAACTCCTCTTAGAACTTAGAAAGGACCAATCTTACCTAAGTTTCAGGCGCAAGGTTCTTTCATGGATACGATCTAATGACATCTAATGTGATCACCCTCTTTTACTAGAACCACTCGTCCTGAGTGACACCTCCCGACTATGCCCATTGTTAACCTGTCCCCCCATAAGGACCTCTGACTACCACTGCTAGTATCTAGGAACTTCACTGGATCCTACCGGGACTACAAAACTGTGGTTGATTGTTACTTAGCTCTTTATGCTTCCGACACCTGGCATTAACAGTATAAGTATATTCAGACTGTAACGCTGTTGAACTGTCCTAATGCCTATTTTTTATGCGTCCGACACCTGGCATTAACTGTATAAGTATATTCAGACTGTAATGTTGTTGAACTGTCCTACTGCCTATTTTGTGTGTGTCACTGTAACTAAGTTCTCAAGTATCCTTGTAATGTTTGCGCCCGGCTACCTGCGGGTTTGGTTTTGCGCTATATTAAATAAAAAAACAAACAAAACAAACAGGGACCTAAAGAGGTATTTGGGCATAAGATCCCACATCCAAAGCAGATCAACACAGTCAACAATTACAAGTATGTGCTGTGCACCTCATGCCAACATAAGGTGCACAGCAGCCAAGAATAGGCATCATGACACAATGTGGGGTAGTGCAAGAAACCTACCACAGGACACAGTCCTAAGCCCGACCCCCAGTCTAAGGTATAATAGACGTGAGAATTACACAGACGAAAGCTAGGAGAGGGGCAAGAGAAGCAGGCATCCCAACCTAAGGGTCTAAGACTAGAGCATGGGTGCACAACATACGGCCCGTGGGCCAGTTGCGGCCCGCCAAGCTCTTTTGTCCGGCCCACGAGGCACAAAGAGTATCTTAATGGAGGACAGTCCGCAAGCAGCATCGGCCGCCCTCCATTAGGAAAGTCTTTGTTGTCTTCCGGGCCAGATAAAACACTGGCCCTCATTGGCTCAGCACACACGCACCACGTCGCTCCTGCAAGCCACGTAGTGCGTGTGTGCTGCACCAATGGTGGGCCAGCACTACGGCTGGCGTGGTCCATAAGGCTTGATGCCGGAAGGCATGTCAGCCTTGGACCACGCCAGCCGTAGTACGATTCCAGCGACTTCCAGCTTACCTGCCTTCCAGCACGTCTCCGGTAAATGGTCTGTTTGTGTTTGTGTGTCAGGTCTGTTTTGCTGTATGTTTGTGTGTGTATGTTGAGATGCGGGGGTGGGGGGGTGTTGGATGTGTATGAATGTTTGGATTTTAATGTTTTTTGTGTGTATGTTGAGATGCGGGGGTGGGGGGAGTGTCGGATGTGTATGAATGTTTGGATTTTAATGTTTTTTGTGTGTATGTTGAGATGCAGGGGTGGGGGGGCGTCGGATGTGTATGAATGTTTGTATTTGAATGTTTTTTGTGTGTATGTTGAGATGCGGGGTGGGGGGGAGTGTCGGATGTGTATGAATGTTTGGATTTTAATGTTTTTTGTGTGTATGTTGAGATGCGGGGGTGGGGGGGAGTGTCAGATGTGTATGAATGTTTGGATTTTAATGTTTTTTGTGTGTATGTTGAGATGCGGGGGTTGGGGGGAGTGTCGGATGTGTATGAATGTTTGGATTTTAATGTTTTTTGTGTGTATGTTGAGATGCGGGGGTGGGGGGGTGTCGGATGTGTTTGAATGTTTGGATTTTAATGTTTTTTGTGTGTATGTTGAGATGCGGAGGTGTGGGGGAGTGTCGGATGTGTATGAATGTTTGGATTTTCATGTTTATTGTGTGTATGTTGAGATGCGGGGTGGGGGGTGTCGGATGTGTATGAATGTTTGGATTTGAATGTTTTTTGTGTGCATGTTGAGATGCGGGGGTGGGGGCGGTGTCGGATGTGTATGAATGTTTGGATTTTAATGTTTTTTGTGTGTATGTTGAGATGCAGGGGTGGGGGGTGTCGGATGTGTATGAATGTTTGGATTTTAATGTTTTTGTGTGTATGTTGAGATGCGGGGTGCGGGTGGTGTCGGATGTGTATGAATGTTTGGATTTTAATGTTTTTTGTGTGTATGTTAAGATGCGGGAGTGGGGGCGGTGTCGGATTTGTATGAATGTTTGGATTCAAATGTTTTTTTGTGTGTATGTTGAGATGCGGGGATAGGGGCGTGTGGGGGGGTGTCGGATGTGTATGAATGTTTGTATTTTAATGTTTTTTGTGTGTATGTTGAGATGCGGGGGTGGGGGGGTGTCGGGTGTGCATGAATGTTTGTTTTGGAGTGTAAGTGCAGTGTATGTTGAGATGCAGGGTCTGTATGTGTGCATGCTTGCTAGTTTGTAGGCTGATTTGGGGGTGGGGGGTGCTGGTCTGTATGGGTGCATGTTTGAGAGTGTGCTGATTTGGGGGGTGGGGGTTTGGGTCTGTATGGGTGCTTGTTTGAGAGTGTGCTGATTTGGGGGGTGGAGGTTCGGGTCTGTATGGGTGCATGTTTGAGAGTGTGCTGATTTGGGGGGTGGGGGTTCAGGTCTGTATTGGTGCTTGTTTGAGAGTGTGCTGAGTTGGGAGGTGGGGGGTTTGGGTCTGTATGGGTGCTTGTTTGAGAGTGTGCTGATTTGGGGGTTGGGGGTTCGGGTCTGTATGGGTGCATGTTTGTGTGTGTGCTGAGTTGGGGGGTTGGGGGTTCGGGTCTGTATGGGTGCATGTTTGTGTGTGCTGAGTTGGGGGGTGGGGGTTTCGGGTCTGTATGGGTGCATGTTTGTGTGTGTGCTGAGTTGGGGGTGGGGGGTTTGGCTCTGTATGGGTGCTTGTTTGACAGTGCTGATTTGGGGGTTGGGGGGGTTCGGGTCTGTATGGGTGCATGTTTGTGTGTGTTGAGTTGGGGGATGGGGGTTCGGGTCTGAGTGGGTGCTTGTTTGAGAGTTTGCTGATTTGGGGGGTGGGGGGTTCGGGTCTGTATGGGTTCATGTTTGTGTGTGTGCTGAGTTGGGGGTGGGGGCTTTGGAGTTGGGGGGGTGGGGGGCTCGGGTCTTTATGGGTGCTGGTTTGTGTGTGCTGATTTGGGGGGTGGGGGTTCGGAGTTGGGGGGTGGGGGGTTCGGGTGTGTATGGGTGCATGTTTGTATGCTGAGTTGGGGGGTGGGGGGTTCGGTTCTGTATGGGCGCATGTTTGAGAGTGTGCTGATTTGGGGGTGGGGGTTTGGAGTTGGGGGGTGGGGGGTTCGGGTCTGTATGGGCTTGGAGTTGGGGGGTGGAGGGTGCCAGGATGAATAACATCAGAGACAACGGGCAGCCTTGCCTGGTGCCCCGTAGGATCACCCAGGCAGGTGACATGTGTTTCCCAGTGCGAACCCTGGCCACTGGCCTGATGTATAGCAACTGCACCCAGTGTATAAATCCCGGGCCAAACCCAAATCGGCATCACCACGTAGATCTGTAATAACTTGTTTTGTTCCTCTCTCTCCTTTCTCCTCTCATCTCCCTCACCTTGTGTAATTCTCCGGCTCTACCAGAAATGTTGTCAGGCCTAGGACAGTAGTCGCCTGTCTGTTCCCATTTCCTTCCTATCTGTGTCGCTAGGCCGAGTACGATAGTTAATTTCGCATTCTTGTTGTTCATGGCCTGTAAGAATGTTTTGTATTTTCACTTGTTCCCTCCCTTGTCGAGAAGCGCCTTGAAACACATTGTGTATAGGCGCTATATAAATAAAGTATCATAGCATATCATTAGAGATAACTATCATAGCATATCATTAGAGATGTTGGGCCAGAGTGTCAAGGGTCAGCAGTGGGTGTGGTTTATTTGTACATTCCTATAGCTTTCAAAACCTGCTGCAGCCTTTTCTAGTATGGTCCTGGATGATGTCTGCTCCTGTAATTTTGCAACTAAACCTCGATCAAGAGTTTGAGACCCATTGAGTGTGGGTAATTGTTACCTTTCTACAAGCTCATCAAGCATTGTTCAGGGGGATAGATGCACAATGCAATGGATTAGAGAAGGTAACTGCTCTTTGAGGGCAAGCTTAACTGCAAAAGGACACTTGCTGCACACTGCGAATCATACATTCAAGTGGACAGTTTGAGTTATTTGATCCAGATTTTGTGGAAGGAAATGGCTTGCAATATTCAAACTGGTAGTACTCCCAGAATAACCTATTTCCCTGGCGCAATATGGTAGAGCTCCTGTCAGTTTTGCCCTGGCCAGGAAGAAACTGAGATCAGTTTCTTTGTATGTTCACTAAAGTAATTGGTCATCCTGTGATAATTCCTTTCAAAAGCTCATAATTTGGCAACAGCTTGTGCTTTGAAATGTTATTTTTTTTTTAAAGAATGTCCTCAATTTCCACCTTAATCTCAAACATAGCTGGTTGATATGCTATGCAGCCCGCTATTCCTGAAAGTATCCATCAATAAGTGCATGAAAAGGTATGCTGGCAAGGCTATGTTCTTTATCTGATCTTGTTCTTTTGACACTTCTAGGATTCTCAAAAAAGTATATAATTTGTATATACTCTAGACTAGGACCGTCGTAGTGGGAGCATAACAGTGAAGTTCGTATCGTTATCCAAAGATGTCCCTGCCAATGTTCAGTGCAGTAAAAAAAAGAAAGATTGACCAGGAGCACCGTCAATTTAAGGATGAGTGGACTGAGAATTCTTTTCATCGAGTCCAAACCTAATGTGTACTCGTGTCTCATTTGTCTCGAACGAATAGCAGTCCCCAAGGAATATAATATCTGCCGCCATTGTGAAACAAAGCATTCACAATATAAGGATTTGCAGGGGGAAGTGAGAATTAATAAAGCTGAGGAGCTAAAAACACAGCTGACTGAGCAACAGGGTGTTTTTGCCCAGAAAAAAAAGTATCTGAATGTGCCACCTTTGCGAGTTATAAGGTTGCACAGCTTATTGCAAGGTCAGCACGTCCTTTCACAGATGGTGATTTCGTTAAAGACTGCATGATGGAGATTTGCGAGGCAGTGTGTAAAGAAAAAAAAGATGCTTCTACAAATGTTCCCCTTTCACGTATGAGTATCCAGCGGCGTATTGTAGATATGGCTGACAATTGTTACAGCCAACTGAAAATGCGGTGTAAGGATGTCAAGTTCTTTTCAGCTGCCCTTGATGAGAGCACAGATGCAAGTGACACAGCCCAACTCTTAATTTTCATTCGGGGGGTCGATAATCAATGCAAAGTATTTCAGGATCTGGCTTCCCTGGTATCTTTGCATGGCAGGACTACTGGTGCTGACATTTTTAATGCCTTTCAAAAAGTCATCGATGATTTAAATTTGCCATGGGATGCTTTGGTAGGCGTGACGACTGTGGGGGGCCAGCCATGGTTGGGGAGCAAAATGGGTTTATTGGCTGCTTGAAAAGGCACTTGGGTGAGAAGGCTGTCCATTAAAAAAATTATCACTGCATCATCCACCAGGAGGCATTATGTGCAAAACATTTGAAATTCACTGAAGTGATGGACTTTGTTGTGAAAACGGTTAATTTTGTCAGTGCACGCTCTTTAAATCACCGATTGTTTCAGGCGTTTTTCTAGAAGAGGTAAAGGTGTGATGTCCTATATCACACCAATGTCCGATGGCTTAGTCTTGGCAATGTGCTGAAGAGATTCTTTGCTTTACGGCACGAAATAAAATCTTTCCTTGATGAAAAGGGAATGGACACTTCTGTCATGCAAGATATTGACTGGGTAGCTGATTTTGCTTTTCTGACTGACCTGACAGGCCATTTCAATGATTTAAATTTAAAGTTGCAAGGAAGCCAACATCTTATATCGGATCTGTTTGAGGCAGTTTGTGCCTTTGAAATAAAGTTAAGGCTTCCGACAGCCCAACTGGAGAAAGGGATGCTGGTACACTTCCCCGCATGAGCAGAGGTTTTCCCCCCATGACAAGTATGTAGGATGGTATCGGCATGTGAAGGTCCTGAAGGAACTGCAAAATGTTTTTGAGAAACGTTTCTCACAATTCAAATCCCAGTGAGCATCTTTTAAACTTTTTGCAGACCCTTTCTCAGCTGATGTTGACAGCGTGCAACCTGAACTTCAACTGGAACTGATTGAACTTCAGTGTTGTAGTGCCATCAAAAATAAGCACAGAGAGATGCCTTTATTAGTCTTCTATCAGTCTCTGGACACTGCTCAATTCCCCAATCTGTCACGGGAAGCATTAAAGATGGTTTCTATGTTTGGCAGTACTTACATTTGTGAGCAAGTTTTTTCACAAATGAACCTACATAAATCCAGCCTAAGGACAAGACTGACTGACCAATATCTCCATGCTATCCTGAGAGTAGGAACAACCTCACTGGAGCCCGAGATCCAGAAACTGACAGCTGAGAAACGCTGCAATGTTTCTCACTGATCAACTATGTCTGGTTCACTGTTTCATCCTGTATGATTTGGGGAAATGTATAGTAAAAAAGTAAGTTTTAAATACAAATAAAATGGTACACCTCCAAAGGGTGTTTTTTCCAACTGTCATAGTGTTTGGTTGGGGGTGGGGGGTGCCATGGGGCATAGTGTTTGGTTGAGGGGTGGGGGGCATAGGGCATAGTGTTTGGTTGGGGGTGGGGGCCTGGGGCATAGTGTTTGATTGGGTGTTGGGGGTGGGGGCCAGGGGGCATAGTGTCTGGTTGGGTGTTGAGGGGGCCATGGGGCATAGTGTTTGGTTGAGGGGTGAGCGGGCCATGGGGCATAGTGTTTGATTGGGGTTGAGGGTGCCATGGGGCATAGTGTTTGGTTGAGGGGTGGGGGCCATGGGGCATAGTGTTTGGTTGGGGGTTGAGGGAGCCATGGGGCATAGTGTTTGGTTGGGGGTGAGGGGGCCATGGGGCATAGTGTTTGGTTGAAGGGTGGGGGCCATGGGGCATAGTGTTTGGTTGGGGGTCGAGGGAGTCATGGGGCATAGTGTTTGGTTGGGGGTGAGGGGGCCATGGGGCATAGTGTTTGGTTGGGGGTGGGAGCCATGGGGCATAGTGTTGCACTCCAAGAGTAAACCCAATAATAAAGCTAAAACAGGCACAGTTAGGAGATGTACATCCTTTGCTTTTTGAGGAAACCTGACTCAACGAAGGCCATACTCCTCTTGGGCAACCCAAACTGCAAACTATAGCAGTCCAAAATAACGGAATGTCCAATCTAGGGTCAATAAAATATATATAAGTTAATTAAACAGACGAGATACAATAACTAAATAGAAATAAATTATAACAATGGAAAATGTGTAGTACAAAATGTAAGTTTGAAATGCAAATAAAAATCGTTACCCCTCAAAAACATATTCTTTTTCCATGTGTTTAATGCAAATTGGGGGTTTAAAAAGCCGCCTGCCACGCCCCGCCTACCGCCCCTCCCACATTTACTTTTCGGCCCACTATAGTCCTCATCATGAAAGATACTTTCGGCCCTTTGTCAAAATCAGTTGTGCACCCCTGGACTAGAGTCTTAATTCCTTTTCTGAAGCAATGGTGTTTCTTTCATCTCTCTTTTAAGACCAAAGAGAGACCCGTAGACAGGCGCCAGCAGTACCAACGGTACTGCCACCAGATAGTTTCCTCTTAGACTGGCAGGAAACAAGGGACCTGGGTGAGGTGGATCGTAAAGGCCTAGTCTCAGGCTCACCGCCCCAGTAGGCATGATGGCAAATACAGAAAGATTTAAAAGAAATCCCAGTTCCAACTGATAGTGAGTTAAAAGATTTCAGGGCAGGAGTGATTGGGTCACTGGGTCTGTGGCCAATCATGAGTCTGGCCACCTTCAATTTAATGACCTGCATGTGGTTGTTCATGGAATTGGGGAAGTAAAGGCCATTGCAGTAGTCTGGCCTTGATATGACCAGAGCTGACGTCACTGCCAATGTGTAAAGACAGGTAATAAAAGTGCGGGGGGTGGCGGGTGGGAGAGCCGGCCATCAGGTGGCATAGAACGCAGGCTTTCACTGAGGTAGTGTCAACCTGCATTCCGAGCCACCTGATTGGCTGACTGCCCTTCCCAGGGCGCTAATGAGACTTATGAGAAGCAGGAGGTTATAAGTTTAAGAGGCACTGAGGGCAATTTGCGTGTCGGGCACATAAGGCTGAAAGGTGCAAGAGAGTGGTCAGATGGGATTCACCAGCAGTGAAAGGTAAGTGTTTAAGAGCCAGGTGATAGTATGGAGGTTTTGGATGACCGTGTGGTATAGTAGAGCGGTAAGTAATGGACATTACCGGCATGGCGCAACTAACGTGTCCGTGCTGGTCTTGAACCGTTAAAAGCGGTAAATTACGACCTCTCGGGCATGAGCATTGCGCCATGCCGGTAATGTAATCTGCGCCATGCCGGTAACGTCCCAAAAACGTCAGCTACCGGCATCGTATGCCGTGCAAACTGCACCACCGCCACCCTACCCACCGATATTAGCGAGCACCGGAACGGGAAAGAGCACAGCGGCCATCTTTAAAAACACAATCCATTGCAATCCTCCACAACAAGTGCACATCTGACCCCGAGACCTGGCACAAAACTTCAATGCCGAAAGTTGTAAAAAAATCTTGCGATCGGCAGCGGCAGGAGCGCTTCAGTAGGGAAGAGCTTACAATGTTGGCGGAAACACTCCAGGAAAACGCGGACATCGTATTCTCCACCGAAATGACCAGACCGGCAATAGGACGGAAAAAGGCCATATGGGAACTAGTTGCACAACGGGTCAGTGCCATAGGAACAACACCCCGCACCACCAAACAGTGCCGTAAAAGGTGGGACGACCTCCGGCTCCGTGTAAGGAGCATACTGTTGGCCAACCGCAACATGGGCATGGCAACTGGCGGAGGAGCACACTCTCCAATTAAAATGGAGCCGTGGGAGGAGATATGTGCCACAACGATCGGCATCGAGAGCATCAAGGGGGTCGGTGGAATGGAGAGAGGAGCCCCGACATCAGGTGACACAGGTAGGTGCCTCAAATTAAGCCATGCTAAACTCCCTGAAGTCCACTTACATGGGAATCACAATGTTGCCCAATAGGGTTAACGCAACACATCAGCAGAAGACTGCCAACAGGCATCATTGACCTACACCCTGTACACATGCAGTATGCACACTCCACAGTAGGCACCCACATTCCTGCATGCTCAACCCACCCAAAAGGGAGACAACCTGTATGTCACAGCCTCCAAAGTGCACCACATATTCATCAAATTCATGGCAGTCACCACAATGCCTGCTCAATGTCCGCTGACCCATCAATAACACTTTCCCTCCTTTGCTCCAACACAGGTTCCCATTCGGACCCCGGCGAGGACGAGACTGGCACCACACCTGCCAAGAAGGCCAGGCCAGAGGCAACACCACACCAACCCTCCACCTCTGCTGGACCCAAAAAAAACCCCACAGCAGCCAAAATTGACTGCCACAACACAGCACAGGGCAGCGATGATCCCCAAGGCAAGCAGCATGGTACCACCAGCAAAAGACATGCAACAACTGGTGGCCACTGAAGGGAATGTGTCTGCAGGAAGCAGTACAATTGGGGAGACTGCTGCCATTGCAGCCTGCTCTGATAGTGATGTGGGGAATGATGAGGATGATACAGAATGTCCCCCCACTGCCCACCTTCATTCCCCCCCACCTGTCCCTATGTAGCCTGCACGCTGATAACACATGGGCTATCTCCTGATAACTCCTGGCCAGCCACTCCCTACCCAGTGGGAGGTGTGGAGGAGGGGAGTAGCCCAATGACCCCGCCAATTGCATCATCCAATGCTCCAAAATACCAACAGTCGCTGGACCAAATATTGACAAGGCAACACCAACTGTCCTCTCTCCTCACGCAGCATGTGGCCGATTGTGGAGGTGCCAGTGCTGAAATGCAACGATGTGCCAAGACTGTGAAGGCAGCCATCCAATCCTCCATTAAGGACATCTGTGCTGAATGCGGTGCGGCACGTGCTCACTGAGCTCGTACAGACAATGAGGGACATGCGTCCTAGCGAGCAGCCGAGTACCTCCTCCGCTGCCAGTTCTGCCCCAAGTAGCCCCGTCTGCAGGTCGGCCAGGAACCTGCAGAGTACAGGCAGGGGTGCCCCGGGAGCCGGCAGAGGGGGCTGCCAGTAGAGGCCACCCAGTGGATCAATTCCACATTAGGCACTTCGACACAGGGATCCACGCACTTTTGCTGGGAGTTGAGGGGGGAGGGGGGAGAGGGGAGTGGGTGTGTTGGGGAGTTGAGGGGGGAGGCGGGAGTGGGTGTGTTGGGGAGTTGAGGGGGTAGGGGGGAGTGGATGTGTTGGGGAGTTGAGGGGGGAGGCGGGAGTGGGTGTGTTGGGGAGTTGAGGGGGGAGGGGGGAGTGGGTGTGTTAATTGAATTCACATTTATAATACAATTTTTTCTTGATCACAAGTCACATGTGTGGACATTGCTTATTGCGTATGTGTGATTTATTGGTGAACAGTCCACAGTGTCCATATCCCAGACACACACAGTGCCCCAATTGCCATCTCCATGTGTCACCTCCCATCCGTGTGTGCTAGAAACATTGGTTGATCAGAGTCCGACGCATTTCACGCCCCTCCTGTGCATCGCTGCCTCCCTGAGGTGCTGCCCCATCCCCACCCTCCTCATCCTCATCGTCAGGTGGTTGCAGTTCTGCGTCAGGGGGCAGGAGCACATTTCGTCTGATGCACATATTGTGTAGCATGACACTTGCCATGACGATCTTTGCCACCTTCTCATGGCGGTACAGGAGTGCCCCACCAGACCTGCTGAGGCAGCGAAACCATGACTTCAGTAGGCCGAATGCCTGCTCAATCACCACACGGGTACGTGTATGTGCACGGTTGAAGTCCTCCTCGTGCTGGTTCTGTGGGTTCCAGACTGGTGTAAGGAGCCACCTCTTCAGGGGATAGCCTGCACCACCTGTATGTGGGCAACAATGTATGTGTCAGTCATGACATCAAATTCCAAACATGACGTGCCACCATGGCATGCATTCAACTATTACTTTGTACCAATTTTACATGCACAAATGGATTCACACTATATGACCGGTATATGTGTATTCCTCTCATGGACTGTTTTGCATGCCATCAACCAATGTATGCAGGGGGGTCAAGTGCCTTGTGAGTGCCCATCCACTGTGTTCGTTCATGGCGTTTGTTTTGGTGACCTGGCAGGTGTCCTGTGATATCAACGCTCTCATCATGGCAACATTGCTGTCAGCCTCATGATGACCCCACTGAGCACTACTAATGTTGATAGGGACTTTTTTGGGGCCTTGGTGTCTGTGTAGTGGTTTATTGATGTTTCTGTCCATCATGTGCCTCCTTTGTGCGCAGTTATGGGGGACAGGCCTTTCAGTTGATGGTGTTTGGTGCCGTGCATGTAGGTGCATTTCGTTGAAGTCAATGTGGTCCGAATCGGTACAATGCACTTGCAGATGGTTGTGTCATGGTTGGGACACACCTTGATTCACATGGTAGGGCTGCTTATCTCAGGCATTATGTGTACAGGTGTCAGCTGACGTTTGTGCTGCTTTAGGGTATGAGCTGGCTCCATTGCCTTTGCTACTCGCAGCCAGGTAAAGTATGCATCATCCCCCCCCCCCTTTCAGACAGGTAAAGTATGCATCATTCCCCCGCCCTTTCAGCCAGGTAAAGAATGCATCACCCCCGCCCTTTCAGCCAGGTAAAGTATGCATCATTCCCCCCCCTTTCAGCCAGGTAAAGTATGCATCATCCCCCCCCTTTCAGCCAGGTAAAGTATGCATCATCCCCCCCCCCTTTCAGCCAGGTAAAGTATGCATTGGTACGTCAATCACCTACCCACTTCACATTTCCATGGCCATGACATCAGACTCACTGAGTAGCCAGGATCTTGGCCTTGCATGTCGCTCCATGTAGCGTGGTATTGTGGAGTTCCTCAGGACCATTGAATCATGGGTTGATCCGGGGAATCGGGCACAACAATGTGTGATGATCCTGTTGGAGTCACAGACCATTTGCACGTTGATTGAGTGAAATAGTTTACGGTTGCGGTACGGTACCTCCATGGCATGTGGGACCACCAATTCCACATGGGTGCAGTCGATGGCACCAATGCAACCAAGTATGCCGGCTAGTGCATGGAAACCCACTTTGGTGTTTGCAATCTCCTGGGCAGACCGTGGTAATGAAATGTGGTCGTCTGTGTGCTTGAGGAGGGCATCGAGCACTTGGATCAGTGTACTGGGGAATAATGGTTGTGAAATGCCAAGCAAGTGCCCCATTGTGTGCTGGTAGGTGCTGTGGCCAGGAAGTGGAGCACGGACACTACCTTCAGTAGGGGGGGGTGGCGGTGGGTGTTTCTATCATGCTGACGATGTCGTTGTGAATCATGTGAACGATAGTGGTGATGGTGTCCCGGTCCAAACGGTACAAGGTATGGATCTGCTCAGCAGTGAGGTTGAATGGACTGGCTCGGATGCGTGGGATTGGGGGCTGCCTGCGTGGTGGCACTGGCTGTGCTGGTGGGGCTTGCTGGCCCTGCCTTGCCCTCCTTCTCCTCCTGTGTCCCCTCTGTGCTGCCTGTTGTTGTTGTTGTTGTTGTAGTTGTAGCACTTGCATTGCAATCAGGTCCTCCAGCCCCAACATTGCTAGTCGTATTGGAATCATTGTGGAGTGTGACTGGGTGTGGGAAGGGGTGGGGTGTGCTCTTTTTGTACTTGGTGAGTCTGTATTGCCTCCACCTGTGCTGATTCTGTGCACCTGTGGCAGCTGGGAACACTGCACATGGCCATTTACGGTTGCTTCGCGATGGCAGAATTAGCACCATGGCGGTAAGGTACTTAACGGCCTTTGCGATGGCGTTAAGAGCATGTCCGCTTGGTTCGTGATTTGCCTACCTTTGCGTGATGCCGGTATTTACGGCGTGGAAGGTCACGTGCGCGCGAACTTGGTGCTTTTAGCGGCACCGTTAACTACGATGCCGCTAATAGCACTTTCACGGGTCATGATCGGACCTAGCGGAAAACGATGCCAGTAATCATTTACCGGCATCGTTTTTCGCTTACCGCCGGGGTCGTAATGAGGGCCATTGTCTCTCAATTCTATCCCGTTTTACTTATTCTACTTGGCCTCTTTGATTGAATCCACTTCTTGGTTTAAAGCTGTTCCCACCTGGACTCCTGCCAATATCGTCTCTTCTCCCCTCCGACTGAACAGATTTCATATTTCTATTGGTTTTGTTCTCTGAACTCTAATCCATAGAATCTTCCCTGCCATTGGCACCTGTGTCGACTCAATTGAATACTTTTCTAATTTGATTACCTTGTATGGTCTCTGAAGTCGAAACCTTGGCATCTTCCCTACCATTCTCACCTGTATGCTCTATTTGCCCCTCTCACTGACCACCCTTCTTCACTCACATATCAGTGTCCCTGATATGTTCTCTGAAATCTAAACAATGGCATTGTGCTTAAACTTTAAAATCCTTACATGTATCCCCTATTTTCGCCTCTCAGTGATTACTTTTCTAATTTGTTTTCCTGTGAAGTACTCTGAATGACAAACCTTTACATCTCCCCTACCATTCTCAATTGTATCATCACTAACCGACGATTCAAATCTGTCACCTGGTATGTTTAATACATTCTTAATCATGGCATATTCCCTACCATTCTCAGTTGAATCCTTTCTTTTCTCCCCTCAATGATATCTTTCACCTGGTATGTTTTCTGAATTATTAATCCTGGCATCTTCCCTACCATTCTCATTGATATCCACTATTTCCTCTTGTCACTGATGACCTTCCTTATCGGTTTTCTGAGTATGTTCTCTGAACTCTAAAATATGCCATTGTTCCTACAATGTACCAGTCTCACCAGTATGTCCCCTTTCTTTTCTCCCTTCACTGATCACCATCCAAATCGGTTTCCCTTGTATGTTCTCTGAACGCTAAACCCTGCCATCTTTCCTACCATTCTCACCTGTGTTCTCTGTTTTTGCCTTTCTTGATTACTTTTCTAATTTGTTTCCCTTATACATTCTCAGAATGCAAAGCCCTGGGATCTTCCCTAACATGTTCACCTGTACCCTACCTTTTTTTCCTATCATTGATTAATTTTCTAATGTGTTTCCTGTCTATGTTCTCAGAATGCTGAACCCAGGGATATTCTGTAGCATGTTCAACTGCAGCCTACCCTTTCTCCTATCATTGATTGCCATTCATGTTTTTATTCCCTAGTATGTTCTCTGAACTCTAAACCCTGGCATCTGTCCTACCATTCTCACCTGCATTCTCCATTTTCGCCTCTCATTGATTACTTTTCTAATGTGTTTCCCTTATACCTTTACAAAATGCTAAGCCCTGGGATAATCCCTAACATTCTCAACTCTATCCTACCTTTCTCGTATCATTGATTACTTTGCTAATGTGTTTACTATCTGCATTCTAAAAATTCTAAGCTCTGGGATCTTCCCTAACATGATCACATCTACCCTACCTTTTCTTCTATCATTGATTATTTTTCTAACGTTTTTCCCTTATATGTTCTCAGAATGCTAAGCCCTGTGATCTTCCCTAACATTCTCACCTCTATCCTACCTTTTGCCCTATCATTGATCACTTTTCTAATGTGTTTCCCATCTATATTCTCAAAATTCTAAGCTCTGGGATCTTCCCTCACATGTTCACCTGTACCATACATTTTCTCCTATCATAGATTATGTTTCTAAGGTGTTTCCTGTCTAGGTTCTAAGAATCCTAAGCCCTGGGATAGTCCATAGCATGTTCACCTGTACCCTACCTTTTCTCCTATTATTGATTACTTTTCAAATGTGTTTCCTGCCTTTGCTCTCAGAATGCTAAGCCCTGGGATCTTCCCTAACATGTTCACCTGTACCCTACTTTTTCTCCTTTTAAGATGGATTTCTGAACTCTGACCTTGTGGGCAGAGGGTCAGAAGGCCAGCCTAGTTTCTTGGAACAGGGTCCTTCTGGACAACCCAGACCAATCAAGGTATCATTGGCGGCGGTCAAGACTAAGGGGGTCATTACGAGTTTGGAGGTAACCGTGGTGCTATTAGCGCCATGGCTGTCTCCAAACTCGTGTCCGGGTTCTTTGAATGGGGACTTACCGGGTCATTCCAACCTTGGAGGACCCGATAAGCCCCCATACAAAATACCCACCCCCATTCCCATTCGAGCCCCCATAGGGCTCAATGGGAATGTGGAGGGAGCTAATAACAGGCCCGTTAATAACAGGCCCGTTATTAGCTCCCTGGTCCCCTTGCAGGACCCGCAAAGGACGTCTGGTCTGACCAGACGTTCTGAGCGGGTCCTGTGAGGAAACCTCGTAATTTGGCGGTAAGGGGTTAACGGCACCGGCATCCTTCCCGGTGCCGTTAACCCCATACCACCGTACTCGTAATGACTCCCTAGGTATCAGGAGGGGTGAGGGTGACTGCAAGACCTCACTGAGCACACAGAGAAAAGGACACTACAAATCATTCCAGACAGGTGTATCTATATTAAAAATAAAAGTACATTTATTCAAGGCCTTTGAAGTTCAACACACAGTAATAATCAACAGTAATACTTTTAAACCAACACAATCCTACTAAAATACATATATACAAGACAAAGTGGCCTAAAGGGTTAAACGCACAGAATGGGTCCACAACCTGCAAGGGAAGGAAAGAGGTAGTGCAAATTATCTTTAGGCAGTTCTGCAGTAATCACAATCCTGACTGAAAGGCTGTCCAGTCCCTAAGAAGAGGGGACTGCTCACATGTACTTGCAATGCTGGCGCACACTGTAGCGCAGATGGGTGAAAATGGGGTCTCTTGTAGGGTCTGTGGCAGCTCAGGAAGGTTGGTGAGGTGATGCAGAATAAGTTCCCACTATTCATGGAGGGTCTCCCCAAAAGGGCAGAGCAGGTTCCAAGAGTTGGGAATGGTTCAATAGCTCAAGCTATCAGTGGAAAGGAGAGTGGCCCTCAGGGGACACTTGTGCGTAAAAATAGATGGATGCGCTAGGGGCTACACCGCTAAGGGTTGCAAGTACTCACTGACCCCTGGCGCACTCCGGACCAAACTTCAGCAGTCGAGTGCACTTCGGTTGCAGGTTCAAATGCAGCAATTGTGCGGTTCGGCAGCTTTCAGCGGCGTAGATACAACAATGATTCCTCTATGGGACAGTGGCGATTTCTCCACTCCTGGTGGATGGGTCAGGTCAGTTTCACTACAGCAGGCTTCAGGGCACAGAGAGGCACAGCAGAAAAGCACCTGAGAAGTTTGTCAACACGGCTGGGTCACACAGTAACCGCGTGTACTATGGTTCGGGTGCTCTCTTTTTACTCCAGACCTGGGAATGCCAAGTGTACGAAATTCGGTTTGAGAGTGCCCTGAGCACAGAGATTGCAATGTTTCAAGTTTCAAGGGTCTCCCCGAAATGGCGGCGGTGTCAGAGCAAAGGTCCTGCGCAATCTGGTCAGCCCACTGGTTGGCCCAGGGACACTTCTGACAAAGCTTACTTGCAGGGTTTGTTGAAGGTGCAGAGAATAGTTAGTCCCACTATTCCAATGGGTCGAAGCATCTTCGCAGACCTTCTAATTCAATCAGATGCAGAAGGGTCCAGCGGGATAACCACAGGCTCAGTGTGCCAAACCTTCCAGCGGGTCACAAGCAGTTCCTCGACTCGGCTTCTTGGATTCAGGCTACTTGGATCCTATCCTTAGTTCAGTGGGAACTCAGGAGATCAACATGGTATGGATGTTTGGAGCCTTCTCTTATCCAGAATCTCCTTCACGCCAAAATGAAGAGGACCCAATGGGAGATCTGCTCACATACAGGCATACCATACGTGGACCACTCATGGACTACGACGGTACCAGTGATTCACAGCACATCAGACTCTCTGGCACCCAGGATGTGGATTGCAACTAGACAGTCCAGCCCACATCCTGGGGACACAAACACAAGACATGCAGAAACCCGCAAAAGCTTGGCGTTTCGTGGGAGAATGCATGCCCAAATAAGGACTGACACGGGTTGGCTCGATCTGGGGAAGGTGAAGGGGTAAGATGGCCAAAGGACAAGACAAAGAACCTCATGGCATGGCCATTTTGGAGCCAGGGCACCCTTCTGTGTCAAATGCAGTAAACACGGTTTGCATGGCAGCAAATGGTTACAAATATATGAAAAGATAAGTTGCCACCAGCCCTGTCCAAGGTACATCTACACTTCTCCTAAAAAAACCTTTGAGGTTGTCTAGGGCCTTTAGAATTGAAAGGTACATTGTGCACTTGTTTGTTGTTTGTTTGTTTATTTATTTATTGTGCGCGCCAGACCCGAGGGCATCAGGGTGCAAGTGATAAGAATGCATACAGCTTAGTTACAGAAGTTGCGGAACATAATCAATCAAGTGTACCTCAGGGTTACAGCAATTGAGGAACAGAGCAAATACGGTGGACATACACATATTGACATCAAATCCTAGAAGGCAAATATAATAGGTAACTATCGTGACTATGGTCTAGCACGTAATATAAGATATAAAGATATAGGCGTGCAAACATATATTTATACATGAAGAGGGTGTATATGATGGGCAAACATAATAGGTAACTATTGTGACTGTGGTCTAGCACTTAATATAAGTTTACTTGGAACATGTTGCATAAAAGTTGCAACATTGGAAAGGACTAAGGGAAACAAAGTCTCCCAGTACTGACTGTCTTTAAGGGTATGTCAGTTTCCCCATAACAAAGTGAGCGAAAAGCCAAGGGGAGTCCAGCTGAAGGCTGCGCTCCACTGGCAAAGTTAGATTACGGTGTTTAAACAGCAGCAAAATGTTGGGGGATACACAACTGGAGGGAAAACTTCACATAAATGGGAATTTTTCCTAACACTCGCCCCTCCCAGACCAAGGACAGGGGGAATTAATCCACCCCCGGATAAGTCTCATGTTCAGGTGTAACGCTCAGTGCAGGGGCGCGTTGATTAATGTGGGCTTGTAGCTGCCTAGTTACTTCACTGGCAAGAGTCTGACAGGTATGTATAATGAGTCTTTTGAACAGTTCTCTAACTTCGTTCCTTTCCTTCCTTAGATGATGGCCGGCGTCCGGGAATGGCGACGTGCGGCTGCGATGAGTAGCGCTGAAGGTGAGTGAGAGCGCGATGCGCGATGCAACCCTTTTGTATTTGTATTGAACTGAGTTCTTTTTCTGTGTCATTTCGGGGCCGCAATGTTTTCAGCGTGGATGCCGGTTATGACGAAGAAATGCATTGAGTAAGCGCGGTATGCGGCGCCTAAAGATGTTTCCACGCTAACCTGGAGTGTCTTTTCCCTCTTGCAGATGGATGAGAAGTTCGGGAGACAGAGTTCCCCCAGAGCAGCTGGGATTCAGGTAAGCGTTTGAAGCTCGTACAGTCTTTAAAAATAAGCGAAGATTTGCTGAATGCTTACTAATGGCTTTTTTCTGTTCTTTTCCCTTTTCCTTAGGAAGCGGTGTGCCGGGATGGGAATGACACCGCCGAAGATGCCCGCAGAACAGAAGGAGCGATGAATGATGGGCAGAAGCGCGGCAAGGTAAGGCTGTTCCTAACGGTGTTCTTGTTCTTGTAGGAGCTGAGTGCAGAAGAAAGATGCAGGCCTACTGGAGACCGATCCGAACACGGTGAGTGTCACGCTGCAGGTGCAGAAAACACAAAGCAAGTTTCTCAGCCTGGGCGTGGCTTAAATAGTCTCTGGGTATCCCAGGTGTGTCTGGGCTGAACCACACCCAAAAGACTAGACTGCACATGCAGTTCTGGGAACCGAAATATGTGGGGGCATCCATCTTGTCCCCATCAATGCACTACAAGTCCAATCCGCAATGTTATCCTATGGGAGTGAGTGAATCTGGTGCCACAAGAGCCAAGTCTGACTCCAAGTGGGTCTTTGGAGGGATGAAGAGGCCCTTGAGGGCCATGTAGGTGATCGTGGCCTGGCTCCAGCCTGACATCTTTGAGGGCTGGGGACATGAGGGGCAGGAATCATGACATCAGGTCGGTTAAACATTCTGGACAACCCATCAGCATTGCTATGTTGGACACCTGGCATATGCTCAATGGTGAAGTCAAAACCTTGAAGGCTTATGGACCACCTGAGCAACTGTGGATTCTCTCCCTTCATGTTCATTAGCCACTTTAAGGGCTTATGGTCAGGTTTCACAGTGACGTGGGTCCCATAGAGATGGGGCCTGAGCTTCCTTAGGGCCCACACACCAGAGAAACATTATTTCTCTACTGTGGACCATCTGAGCTTTCTGTCCTTAAGCTGGCAACTAATCAAGCCAGTAGGGTGTTCCTTACCCTTCTTATCTACTTGTGATAGTACAGCTCCTATCCCAGTGTCAGGGGCATCTGTCTGCACAATAAAGGTCTTTGCGAATCAGGGGGCCTGTGAACAGGGGCCTGGCACAAGAAGTCTTTTAAGCCATTGAAGGCCTTCCCACACTCTTCACACCAAGTTACCTTCTTGGGTTTCTTAGGAGTTGTGAGAGCAGTCAGAGGGGCAGCTATGGTGCCATGCAGTCAATCCTAAAAAGGCTCTCACTTGGGTTTGGGTAGTGGGGTAGGCAAGTCTTGTAATGCTTGTACTTTACTGAGTAGATGCTGTATCCTCCCTCCACCTACTTCATGCCCAAGCTAGACCAGTGAACCTTGTCCAATGTGGCCCTTACTGGCCTTTATGGTCAAGTGGTCCTTGTGAAGAGCCTGCAACACAACCCTAACATGTTTCACATGATCCTCCCAAGTGGCACTGAAAACTCCTATATCATCCCGATATGCAAGACAGAATTCATCCAACCCATTAAGGACATGATTCACAAGCCTCTGGAAAGGGGATAGGTGCATTCTTCAAACCGAAAGGGATTACCCTGAACTGGTAAAGGCCCTCTGGTGTTGAGAAAGCGGTCTTCTCCTTGTATGTTCTGCAAGAGCTATTTGCTAATGACCAGTGAGGTCAAATATTCTGAGGTATTTGGAGGTACCCAAAGTATCCACCAGCTCATCTGTTCTAGGCAAGGGGTGTGCATCTGTCTTGGTGACAGCATTCATAGCCCTGTAATCTATACAGAACCTCAACTCAGAGGTACCTGCCTTTGGAACCAAAACCACAGGACTGGAGCTAGGACTACTGGAGGGTTCAATCAGCCCAAGATCCAAAATTTTGTTGACCTCTGTTTTAATGTAAGACCTTACTTTGTCTGACATTCTGTATCCCCTACTTTTAGTAGGTACACTATCTCCTGTGTCAATGTCATGTTTGCACCAAGGTTCAAACCAGGAGCTTGTGAGAACAAGGAGTAAAACTGCCTCAGCAAACTTGTCGCCTCTTCCTGTTAAACCAAAGCCAGGTGAGGGGCCACTTTGACACCCTCAATGGACCTGTCTGACGGACTGCCCTGGAACAGGTCAGGGAGAGGTTCTGACTCCTCCTCCTCAACATCTGAGGCCAGCAGCAGTGCAGCAATGTCAACTCTTGGGATGAAAATCTTCGGTCTATTTACATTTAACACTTTTGGAGCTTGTTCAACCCTTCCAAGGTCCACTAAATAGTTGACCTCACCCAGTGACTCAACCACTGTGTAAGGGCCTGACCATTTGTCCTGTAAAGCTCTAGGCCTTATAGGATTCATGATCAGGACTTGCTGACCTGGTGTGAAATTGATGAGGGCAGCTTTCTGGTCCTACCAATCTTTCACCAGTGCTTGCCCTGCCTTCAGTTTCTCACTAGCCAGATCCATCAGGAGTACCATCCTTTTTCTGAGTCCTAGCACATAGGCTACTACATTGGTAGTGACAGGAGGAGTGGGCATCTCCCACCCCTCCTTGCCTATTGTTAATGGTCCCCTCACAGGGTGGCCAAAAATGAGCTTGAATGGGCTGAAGCCAACACCCTCCGAGGAACTTCTCTGTAGGCAAACAGTAAGCATGGCAATAGAAGATCCCATTTTCCTCTTTGGGGCTCTTCCAGAGGCCCAAACATGCTTTTTAGGGTTCTGTAAACCGCTCAACTAGACAATTGGTTTGTGGGTTGTATGCAGACGAAAACCTATAAGTGACAACACATTCCTTCCACATGGCCTGCATATACTTTGATACAAAGTTGCTGCCCCTATCAGACACAACTTCTTACGGGAAGCCAACCCTAGTAAGTATAGCTTTTGCAACTGACTTGGTAGTCACAGTCTTTAATGGGATGGTTCAGCACCAGGATAAACCTAATGCCTGAGGATGTTTGGGGGTCACGGGGACCAGCAATGTTGATCCCTATCCTCTCAAATGGTACCCCCACAACTAGGAGAGGTACCAATGGAGCTTGAATTGTTGTGACACTTTTTCCAGATAATTGGCATGTGGTGCAACTCCTTTCTAGTTGCAACCCCATCTTGGGCCAGTAAAAGTACATGGATAACCTTTGCTTGGATCTCCTGATGCCAAGGTGACCAGCAAAGGGACTTCATGCGCCAGCTGCAAGAGGAAGGGTCTTACAGCAAGGGGAACCACTGACCTCCTATGGTCTCCTGTAGACTCTGTGGGCTCACTGTAGAGGAGCCCACCTTCCCAATAAATGCTATGCTTCCCAGGAGGTTCACCTTCAAGCTGGGAGCAGTCCTGTCTCCTTAGGCCTTCCAAAGATGGGCACTCACGTTGGCCCTTACTGAACTCAACCCTGTCAGGGCCACCTTCGACTAACAAACGCTGTAGTTCAGGATAGTCATGGGGATGGAAAATTTCAGGCAACACCTCTTCCTCGGCAGGTTCAGGTATTTGACCAGCTACCTCCCCCTCAGTGGTAGGTGAACTAGGAGGAATATTTTCTTTCCCTCTTTTGTCTTTTCTGACTCCTTTAACCTTGGGTTTCCCCTTTGGCTTAGGCTTGGCATTGTACTTGGCCATTCAGCCCTGGTTTGTGACCTTGTGCATGGTCTCTCTGTTGTTGTGTCACCTACAAGCCCTAAAGCTCTGAGATCATTCCCCAGCAGGACCTTTCCTGAGACATCTCTCTGAATGCTCACTGGAATCCTGACTACTGTACCATTTATAGTAGGATTTACAGGCATAACTGGGAACTTGAGAGGTGGGCCATAAGCCAACTTAGTGGGTAATGGAGGAGCTCTGGCAACTTCCTCTGGGTCTACCAAGGTATAATCCACTACAGTTCTGCTACACCCACTATTCCTAAGGGCAGGGGTATCAACCCCATTGCTCAGCACACTGTCCTTAAAATAGTGCTTGGTATTATCGGGAATTCTAGCATAAGCCTCTGAGACTTTAAGCTCCCAGGAACCTAGCGAAACTAAAACTACCTCAGAATCTATCGCACTGGAGAATGTGTCTGAGGAGAAGGATGCCCCTGTGATCTCTTCTTCCTCATAGGAGAAGAAGGCCAGATTCACAGAGTGAACCCCCAAGGTGTTGACCTTACATCTGGGGTCCCCCTTCACATGGTCAATTGCTCCACAAGCCACACAAGGTCCATTAGATCTTGGGACATTGTGAGGTGTAGAGGAGGTCCCAAATGAAGCCTGAACTCCCATCACCCATTTTGAAGTACCAGGAACGTTCACACCAAAATATGTGACGTATGATGAGCAAATAATTCAGCAGAGAGCTGCAGTAGGGCTCTGCCGAGTACCCATCAGAAGAGCAACACCTATTGACGTACCAATACCCAGACAACCATGGACAGTAAGGTATACATTGAGAAAACCCTACCAACAAATGAGATGAAATGAAGATTGCCTAAGTACCGTCCCGGAAGAAACCAAAAATGCCTTAATGGAAGACGAATGGTGACGTCACGAGAGCCCGGACAGACTCACAGATAGAATAAATGACAACCAAAAAATTACACACAGAGACGAAACACCATGAATAAAGATATTGTTAACCCAAAGGAAGAGAACGATGTCGAAACACAAAGAAGCTTAAGCTGTAAGCAGGATGAAGATATTCAACCAGCTAATGCCTGTACATATGCTTGGAACCACAAGAAAGCTAAGAAAACAGTGCAGCTTGCTATGATAAGTAGAAGAATAGCGCAGCAAGCGCCATTATACATAATTTACCCCAAAACGAACCACAGTATTATACATGTGATTCCACTTTGCACGAAAAGAAGAGTCAACTCAGGTTACTAGAGGCCAAACAAGACAAGATTCATATTCTAGCAAAATGAGAAGAGACGGGTGAATCGAAAACTCATCAGATGCAACTCGTGCCAGGAGAGCCAAGGTCATACCAACAGAAGGAACAAACAGTAGCTACATCTAATTGAAAATTAATAACAGGATATCCTGTCTTTGTAAGGTCAAGATAAGGAAGCGTAAGCAGGCGGCAAGCCAAATAAGAATTAAATGCACAAATTGAAAGAAACTAGGCAAATTCACGGTGTCTGCATCACATGACCATCCGAGCGAGGAGAAGCATGAGTTCACACCTACGCGTGGCGTCTGCCCAGGAAGAGATATCGGAACTTTCCCAGACAGAAGATGCAGTTTTGAGGTCAACCACAGTAACATAATTGACACATATTTGTTGAAGTGATGATTGATTGTAACCTTAATTGGAGGCAGGCCGGGTAGCTGAGGGGGCATCCTGCACCTAGCTGACCATTCTGCATGCTGCTAAGTAAAGTGAAAATGTATGCATATGGTTGGTGCCAACCCAATCACAATGGACAAAATAATCTAGGGTCCCATAGTTAGTAGAACCAATGGGACGTCGTACTATTAGTGATGTCTACAGTAGTCATTTTTGAAGGAAGGGCTTAGATGGCCACCTGACAGTATTTATTCAATCCCCTCACTCCGTTACCATATACAGATACAGTACCTATATTAAAGTTACCTTTTCCTAGCCAATAGAATTGCATGTTAACTTTTAAGTGTAACACGTCAATTATGACGAGTTTTGAGTATAGCTGTCACTGTTTGTATGAAGGTTGTTGGAGTTGAAGCGAGACGGTCGATCACATCACTGCTGATTTCTATGACTCCCCATTTTCTGTACTTGTCATTAAACGGACTCCCTTTGCCAAACCATTCAGTTGTCCTTATTGATTGGTGTTGGAGTAATACATCTGCACCCTCATCTATCTCAAGGTGCAGCTATCTCGACTTAAAGTACTTCGGTGCAAACCTCGGCTCTATGTCCCAGCCGCGGGTCTCCTGAGTACACTTGGTAGCAGAGATTTGATGGTTATCGATTATCGATTATTGATTTGAATAAGACACCTATTGACCATCAACATAAAGTAACTCTAGGTCTTTGGCAATATCACAAGTCCTTTGCCATTCGGCTGAGTAGACTGTGAAGCTCCCCGTAGACAGTTGTAGTGTAAAAAGACTGCAGACAGTGCCTGAAGGGACCCGTGTTCCCCATGCATGCCTTCCCATTCCTACGGGCAGCTGAACGGGTGAAAAACCGAAGAAGGTGGTAAAGAAGGCGGTGATCCCGAGGGTCCAGAGAGGGACCATGCGAACGGTGAGTGAAGAACACTAATGTTCTGACAAAAGTGCATGCTCTAGAACAAGTAACGGGAAAAGGTAACGGAGGGAGCCGGGAAAAACTAAAAATAGTTAGAAATAGAGAAGACTATGGGGGTCATTATGAGTTGGGCGGTAAGGGATTACTGGCACCGGTAAGGAGACCGGTGCCGGTAATCCCTTACCACCCAATTCCGAGGTCCCTTATCGGGAACCGTAAGGAGTGTGTGGTCTGACCACATGTCCCTTACGGGTCCCGCTAAGGGAACAGGGCGCTAATAACGGGCTTGCTAGTCGCGAGCCCGTTATTAGTCCCATGGCTACCTCCAATCTCGGAATGATGCCCTATATATATATATATAAGGGGATAATGACTCGGGAATAATTAAAAAAATAAAGGTTACTGGGGAGGACACCCGAGAAGAGAGAGGTTACCGGGGCAGACACCCAAGAAGAGAGGGGATTTGCCTTATTCCTACACTTTTAATACAAGCTGCTAGAAGAAACGTGTACCCAGAGTCCCAGCTAAAGGGAGAATGATTAGACTACCACGACGGTTAAAGACGTCGTGAAAGGGGTACGTTTAGACTCCATGAAGGGGTAATGATTAGAGGCAGAGATAACTGTGACCAGCTGGTGTCTGTCTAGTCTGTCAAGCGTCTGTTTTAAATGTTTTTTGATGTGACATCATATGTAAAAAAAAATCTTAGAGAAGACTGATTTAAGTTTTATGCAATTTAATAGCTGAGATAAAATCGCATCTGAATTGATGTTTTTGAGTAAATCAGAAGGTATAAAATGTTGTGAAAATTTGGATTGGAGCTTGCAGTGTTTGGTGGTCATATTGTTGGAACTGTTTAAGACACACGAAAGTGGTTACCAGTGTTATATAAGAGGAAAAGAAACAGATTTAAAGAATGGAGGATATAACTCCATTGACACACTTATGCAAACAGTTGCCGAAACACGCACCAAAACTAAAGAAATATAGTACAGAGTGGTTTAAAGGGACTTCCCACAAGATGTTTGATGTTTATGCCATGGCCACAAGGTGGGTCCTTATCTAAAGCCGTTTTACAACATCTGATGACATATTTGCATACCACATACACGGGCAAAAAGCTAGAAAAACACCTGGCTGCCATGGGGCTTTGGAAAATGCTTGAGATGGGAAAGAAGGAAGAGCCGCCAACAGATTGGATACTTAATGTATGCACAGAGGGGGGTGAGACGCTTACCGTGCCACCTACCCCATCCGAAACGAAAGTTGAAGAAAGTAAGAATGAGGGATTATACCCACTGAGAGACCTCAAAGCAGCCACGGGGTACAGCAACCCCGCGTATGAGTCACCTACACATTGCAGTGATGAAAATCAAGGGAAAGATAAGGATAAGAATATTGCCTCCACAATCCCACGGGACAAAGGGCGACGTGATGACGAAAGAAGAGATCGGGCACAGACAAGTGCATCTCTCAACAAAGAGAGAGAAGGGAAGAGATGGAAGGGAAACAAAGATAGAATTGATGAGATAGCATTCGTAAAAGACGAATGGATGGGAGGGCAAATTTTATTGAAAATTGATGGAAAGGGCATTGATGACGCAAAACCAAGGGAAAGGATAGAGGATGTACAGGGAAAGGGAAAAGAGATGGAGTTAAGAGACGAAAGAATAAGAAAGAATGACAGACAAGGGCGAGAACAGCTATATCGCGAAGAGCAAGAGAGACAGCTCGATCGCCACCCAAGAGCAGCCAATGATCAAGACAGACAGAAACAGCAGAGGTTAGAGGAAGAGGAAAGGATACGTGAGAAAAGAATACAGAGACAACGAGATGAGGAAATTCGAAGGGCAGATGAACGTAGAAATTAAAAGAGAAAGGTTCAGAGAAGAGGCGAAGAAACACAAATAATTCGATGACGATATAGATCGTAAGCAAATACAGAGAGCACACAGTCTTGGATATCTGGAGAGAGAGGTTAAAAAACCTGATCCAGTAGTAGATTGGGAAGATATAGAAGAATTCTTTCCTGCGTACGATTCAGTACCAGGCATGTCAAGGGCAAATATGGAAAATGATTTTGACACCAGAACCATTGGAGAAACGATCGATAGAATATATGATGAGATGGGGTTAGAACAAACACACCAAGGGGAGGGGGAAGACGAGCGCCTGGCGAGCACTCAGCTGTACGACACTGAGGATGTCTCCCGAAGTAGGTAGAATAGAGACCTATCCCTGGATAGATTAGAAATAAGTAGGAGTAAGGAGGACGCAAGGAGAGGCACTAGCTGGGGACAGTCAATGTCCGATTCGAAAAGGGAAGAGCGTGAGGAAAATGAGGAAGAGAGATGGAGCGAAAGACGACTCCCAAGGGAAAAATCAATAGGATGGTCAGACACTAGAGAGTCTGCACCGAGGGTATCAGAGTCAGCCACACAGTCTGACCGACATGAAGAAGTATCTCATGGTCAGAGGGGGGGTGTCATCACTGCCCTATGTAGTCAGGCGCAGGACATTGCCAGGCAGACAGTGATGCAGGAATATTACCCCTGCAATAGACAGAAGAACAATGATAGAAGAGAGAGAGAGGGCTATGCATCCCAATTTCCGTTGCTCGAGAAGGGGGAGTAAGACCGCAATATATTCCAGGCCCACACATGGATCGAGACAATTTGAAAAACAAGCAGCCAATGCTGACATCGGGAGCTGGAAAGTGGATACATGAGTTAGAAAAAATGACAGGAGGAAACACGTTAGCTATAGGGGACATTAAGGGTCTCCTAATTGCCATAATTGGTGAGTGAGCAGACGATGTTTTGGCACGAGCATGCTACCCTGGCATAACCACAATTAATACCGTGCACAACAATGCTCCATTTAACAACTGTAGAGCTGCAGTATGGAAAGCGCTACGAGTACTATACCCAGATACTTCAGATATGGGAGCTATAATGACGCGAAAAATGAAGGAGTCTGAAGATCCGTTAATTTACATACAGAATTTTCAAGACACTTGGGTGCTCGAGACTCATGAATCTTGGACGAAATCTATACCTGTGTTTTACCATATATTGTGTCAAGAGCTGCAAAAAAACAACTCAAGAAATTGGTGGGAATTGAAGACAAGCCTTGGGCTGAAATACAGTTGACCATCACACATTATTGTAGACTGCTGCAGAAAAAGAATCGCAAAAAGGAAGCCTCTCGAAAGGGTGAGGAAGCGAAATTGGTGCAAAAGAAATTATCAAAATATGCTTTTGAGGGAGCCATGATAACTAGCACAGCTGAATCAAGCATGCAGCAGGTGACTAATCCACAGCAGAATAATCACAGCAATATGGGTGTTTACCCCAGGGGAAGAGGATTTAGGGGAAGAGGATAGCAGGTTTTCAAAATATGTAAAATGGTAAATAATCCGACCAATGCCAGTATTTTGGCTGTGTGGAATGACAGGGCATTTGGCGCACACATGCAGAAATCAAGGCATGATGCAGAACGGCCAAGGAACAGGAGCAGGCATGGCAAATCCACCTGCAGTTTTACAGCAGGGTGGTGCACAGAATCACGCGGTGCAACAACAAGCACCAGGAGCGCAACAAGGGGTGCAACAGCAAAGTATGGGGAATTTTCCACAAGGACAATCCCAACAGGCACTGCTGCAACTATCGCAGACGATGATCACAGGGCAGACCATGAACCATGGAATGGGAAGTAACAATGGGAATGGGGGAAATTCACCAGCACACAGTGGGCCAAATTTGTATATAAACTAGAACACCTCACTGGGAACCCAGATGTGTTCTAGACTATCAGTGACACCAGACCATCACAGGGAACCTAGGGTGGATGTTTTTCTAGGGGATAAGGAATATTTCTTCTTAGTTGACACAGGTGCAACACGCTTGTGCATACGTGAAGGAAATTTTTCCTTGTTCGGCGAGGCCATAGATACTCAGAGTTTTACAGAAGCTACCAGTCGTGTTCCCTTCACAAAGGCACTTCCAGTCTCCATAGGAGAATGTGAAATGAATGTGCCTTTACTATATTCTCAGCAGACCCCAGTAAACATTTTGGGTCGAGATTTAATGACAAAATTAAACATGATAATCTCGTTCACAGAGGAGGGCATAATATGTTCCACTCCAGGAATGCACTACTCAAATGTATGTGAAATGATTAGAGCATACTCAGGACACATAGCCATGAGGGCCATACCATTAGAACCAGACATTTTCGCATATGGTATGTGTGTGCTTATGGCAGGATTGCCAGGCCTTGCAGACAAAGTCATGAGAACCTATGATGAGTTCTTATTGAGACACAGAATACCGATGCATGAGGAGAAGGGACAAGTATTTCCCTTGATGATACACACGGCTGCAGTGCGAGGGAGACTGGCCTTGATTGATGGTTATGATGACAATGGCCGACAATGGTGCTCAGTAATCACCATTGAAGAAGGATATCGAGTGACTGACGTCACCGATGACGATCTGTTTGAAGAGCAAACAGATATGGGAGAGACAATGGTGGAAGTGAGTCTCACCTTTTGGGTAAAAATGATTAAAAGAGAAGTACCTCAGAGAATGATGATGGCACTAAATCGTATTTTGATGACGACATAGCCAAGGTGCCTGTCTCAGTATGGACTACAGGACCCTATGAAGGGGGTTGGAGAAGTGAAGAATAAACTGAAACCAGGAGCAATTCTACCAAAAGCCCAACAATATCCCATGTCCATAGAAGCAGATGAGGGGATTTTTAAGACAATTTCTGCTATGATAGAGCAAGGCATCTTAGTGACGTCAGAGTCGTCATGTAATACGTCTTTTTACCCTGTGAAAAAAAGTAAAGCGGGGTCGTGGAGGCTAATTCAAGTCCTAAGCCCAATAAATGATATTGTTGAGGCCGAGTTCCCGTTAGTACCTAACCCGGCTACAATTCTATGTAATATACCTGTTGAGGCAAAATATTTCATGATGATCGACCTGAAAAATGCATTTTTGTCAATCCCATTGCACGGTGACTCACAAGATCTGACGTCATTCACGTTCAGGCAAATGTGTCTGAAAAGCACGAGGCTGCCACAGGGATACTGTGAGTCTCCTTCTATTTTTAACAGAGTCCTGCAGATGGATTTCAGCAATATCGCACTAGAAAGTGTTGTCCTGCAATACGTGGATGACATCTTAATTTGTAGCACAACAGAAGAACAATGCAGGCACAATTCTGTTCAGCTATTGACTATACTGGCTGAGAAAGGATATAAGGTTGGCAAAGAAAAGTTACAATATTGTCACCAAGAAGTGCTGTACATAGGTCAGCTGATCTAACATGAGGGAAAGAAAGTGACCCCAGAAAGGTCTGAACCAATACTGAACACGACTAAGCAACACACGATAAAACAGATGCAGAGCTTTCTAGGCCTATGCAACTACGTCAGGGCATGGGTCTTCGACTATAGCTCTTACACTAAGCCTTTACTTCAGGCCCTAAAGAAGGCCCAAGTGACGAAAGAAAAGATTGAATGGTCTGAGACCATGGAGAAAGGATTTGCTGAACTCAAAAGAGCCATTTGCACAGCACCAGTTCGATGGATCCCCAAATATGCAGAGGAATTTTACCTTTTTTCACACACAAATGGCAGCGTTATGACGGCAGTACTCACACAGAGAACCACGTTGGGGTACAAGACCCTGGCATACTACAGTGGGAATTCGGACCCAGTAATGAGAGGTAATTTCCTGTGTGAACAAAGTTTAGCTGCCACTGCATTCGCCATAGAGAAGGCTACAACCATTGTGATGGGTTGCTCAATGACGTTTTACGTCAAGCACTCACTATTTGCCATTCTAGAGAAACCAAACGGCACATTGACATCTCAGAGAGCTTCTGCTTATGAAGTGATCATATCAAATCCATTGATTAAAATAGTCCGATGTAAGACGGTAAACCCAGCTATGTTCATAGCAGAGCCAGTCACTGAAGGGGAGCCCATAAATGACTGTGCAAATTATGAAGAATTCTATGATGAAATCCTCAGGGTGAAAGAAAATGCCTTGGCAGAAGGAGAGATTGTCTTTATTGATGGGTCTTAAAGGATCGACCAAAATGATGGGCAAAGATACACAGGAATTGCTGTGATGAAGCATACAATGAATAGAGAGTTTCAGGTGCTTCTTAGTGCATGAATACCATCTCATTATTCAGCATAGGCTGCAGAATTATTGCCGTTAATACTCGCCATTGAGAATCACGCAGACCAGGAAGTAACAGTGTACAGTGACTCAGCCTATGTGACGTCGACAGTACACGCAGGCTTAGCACGCTGGAAAAGGAGGGGCTACCTCCAAGCAGATGGCATGCCAGTACAGCAGGCAGCCTTATTGGACAGGCTGATCACGGCACTACAGCTCCCTTTGGGCACAGCGGTTGAGAAATGCGTCGCCCACACAAAGGGGACAGATTTTATCTCACGTGGGAATCAAGCAGCAGAAACGGAAGCCAAGTGTATGGCATCCAAAATCGAAACAATCATGGAAGTGGAAGTTATCCATGCCAACGAGCGAATGATGGTTACACGAACTGAACCTGAAAGTTACAGTAATCTGGGGCAAACACAGCTAATGGAACTCCAAGGGGAAGCACCACAGGAAGAAAAGAACCTGTGGAAACGTCAAGGGTGTTCTTTAAACCCCTCTGATAGCTTGTGGTGACAAGACAGCACTGGTAAACCAGTAATGCCTGTCTTCCTATTAAAAATAGTGCTGGAGCGGTTACATTACCCGGCGCACATGACAAAAGAGAACCTAGCAGCAACACTCGCAGAAGACTAGTTCATACCGAATTTAGAGGAGCATGTTGCATTCTTTATGTTAAACTGTATAATTTGTCAGCAATTCACAGTTGGGAACACATTATAAGTAATGAGATGAGTCATCCCAAGGCCAAATGGGCCTTTTCAACACTTGCATGTCGATACGTTGACATGATTTAAGTATGTAACGGGTACAGATACTTAATTGTTGTGGTGTGTCCATTCTCTAGATGGATTGAGGCAGGTCCATGTACACACCCAGACTCTACCTGTGCGGCCACATTTTTAGTGAGAGAAGTGTTCCCCAGGCGGGGGGGTGTGCCTAGTCATGAGGTCAGAAAATGGCCCTCACTTTGTCAATGCAGTGTTCGAGCAGATTAGCTTGCTGCTTGGTATAAAGCACATGTTCTCGTCGGCGTATCATCCACAAGGTAATAGCATCTGTGAGTGGCTCAACAGCTTGTTAAAGGAAAGGATAGCCAAGTTGAAGCTTACTCTAAAGAAGTGATGGTTGCACTGCCTTCCTCTGGCACTGTACATACTTCAGAATCAACCCGGGTCCGACCATCATCTTACGCCACACGAGATAGCCACAGGAAGAAGAATGAGAACTCCTCTGACACCCCGAGCTAGAGCTAGATGTGATGCCCAGTCAATAGGAGAGGTTTTAGGGTCTGAAATGCAAAACTATCTGAACTGCATGACATCTTGCCTTACTTTAATTTCAGACCAGCTGCAGCGACGACGAAAAGAGTGCAGGGCAGCACAGAACACAGAAAGAGATACTACAACCGACCAAGTTCAAGGTTTATGTGTTCCATCCATCTTCCCTGGAGATGCCATCCTCGTGAAGAATCATACAAGGAAAAAGTGGGACGAGCCAAGATTCAACGGTCCTTTTACAGTGGAGAACTGCACTCCATCCGCAGTGAAACTACAAGGCAGGAGAGCTTGGATTTTTCTCGACGATATCAAACCCTACATCGGAGAAGGCCCCCTGCCTGCACCCCAATGAGAGGAATTGACGAGCAACGGTGAAGAACCACAGCACGTGCAGACGAGATCCATGACATGGAAGAAGGATGCATGACCAGCCAGACAAAGACAAAGAACTTTTTGCCAATTGTGGCTTAAATTGGACACTTCCTCTAAGCAAAGAAGGGGATAAGGACATACAAAACAGACACTCTGTGCATCCTAGTTACAGGGTAAAGAAGAAAATTGCACATGTAAGCCACAACACAGGCTGTTGACTATTGAACCTTGGACAGAGGCACACTTAAGCTTTGATGAGAAAAGAATATGCCAAATTTTGACCGAGGATACTTACATTGGAAGCAAACACAGTATCCAACTCGTTCCACACCCAGACCCTATTCGGAATCACTTATGGTGTCCCACAGTAGCGACATCTCCAAGAATGTGGTCACCTATTTTGATCCAGTGCTAAGATCATACCCGTCATTGGTAAGGAGGCTCACCAGTGTCACTGACTTTCTACAAGATCCTGAAAACAAAAAGACAATAAGACTACTCCTCACTGTCATTGCCGAACAATTTATCCTACTCCCTGAATACAGTGAGAAAGAATCAAATGTTCCCAACACAGGGGGAAATAGATGAGCTCATCAACACACTGTTCTTTCGCATAATCGAAGACTGTCCAACTCTCATCGGAAGAACAACAGATACACTCACATTCCTTCGAGACCGAGCAAATACAGAACATTTAAGCCACCCATAATTCTAGTTGCACTCCACGTGACCGGACAGTGCAGACATTGTTCACATTTAGGAGAAAACATATAATCCTGAACCTCAGAAAGACAGGACGAATGTCCCTGTCACCAGAAGACACCAGGTTGGCCCAAAATGTCCTCTTTCACCAAGTCACTGACTTTCCAGTGCTAGTGGGGAGACCATTCGATGTTGACGTCCTCACTTTCATCAGAGACCCAACTAATATTGCACAGATGGGAATGCTCCTACTCAGAATCGTGCTCCAAGTGGAACTCTATAACCATCAGCGGAGCTATCTGAGGAGATTCTAAAAGCCTTCCGTCAGGGACAAATCAAGGAAGCAGTGTCAAGAACTACCCATGTCCTATTTGTTGCTATTTTTTCCCTAGTCCTCCGCACGGATCAACGTACACTAGTTCCACGCGACTGAAGCAAATCCGAGGAGTGGATTGGGAGCTTACCTATTTTGAACATGCTCAGTAAAGGGACTCACTAAAGTGTTATTATATTTTGATTTTTCCCATAGTCTAGCAAAGGAATTGTATCCTGACATAAGAGATAATTTGTCACTCACGAGTGGGGGGACACTTGTGGAACACCTGACACTCTTAAACTCAGAACTCAGAAGACGATAGTGGTTAAGAGACTAATAACATTGACATTTGGCAAATGATCGAGATGGGGGTCCAGAGCAGCAATCTGGTCCTCCCACAAGAAGAGAAGCACCCCTGCTTCTCTGGAAGAAAATGTTGCCACCTGACCTACAGGGGCATAATGTACCTATGCATTAAATTCATTATTGTTCTACTGTCATTAACGATCAGAACTGCATTCTTTATTGGTGCACAAAGCGCTCCAACTTCAGTGCACCCACCTAATGATGTATGCATAAAACCCACAAAAGCACCCAGACCTAATATAGTCATTCCAGTCCCTAGAAGATCTGATGGTGGAGTGAATGAACTTGAAATGGATGTGATTAGCAATGATACACACACACACACATGTGGTCACGAACAAACAAAAAGGCCAGAGACAGGGTCGACAAGGAATGAATGAAGTAATATCACTGACAACTACATGCATGCAAACACTGAATGCACACGAAACAGGCCTAGTGTCAATGACTACAGAACCACAAACCAAAGCAGTAGACCAGAAGAGACTGCCTGCCATAAAAACTCCACATCAGATGTTGTGAGAAAACAAGAAGAGTTAAAACAAAAACCAACAGAAGCAGTTATATCAGAAACTCTTAAGAAAACAAGAGCCAACTCGGAGAAACTCTCTGCACGGACACAACTGATAGTAGACTCATTAGTTCCGCACATAGCCAGAGCAAGGAATCTGCATGAGGAACTGAGTAACAAAACCAAAGAGACTGTATTACCAAGCACATATGTTCCAACGCAAGGGACAAGTACTGGTTCTACAATACAACCATACACCGGACCAGTGTCAGGCTGGTTGGCATGGGCATTTGTAACCAGTAGGAGAAAGATGTATGAGGAGAAGGAAAGAGATGCCAGACTCTTGTCCACTCAAATGGCGCAGATGAGGAGGCCTGCACCAGGGACCTGGATACCTGAGAATCCTCAAGCAAGAAAAAGCCATACAGATAGATTCAGGGATGTAGTCATAGCCAACTACAGGAAAACATTAAGAATCAACAGAAGCATACATGGAGATGACAATGAACTGAACAACTACCTGGAGAGCACAGCACATCTGGGAAACAACATTTGGTACCAGCACATGAAAGAAGTTGGAAGTCGCAATTCAGAAGGGGAATGCTTTGTTTGTGCACTCCTACCATACAGCATGGGGAAGTCCAAGATCTTCGTAGCTGTAGAGATCGATGTCCAGACAGCACATTGTGTGTCACACGTAGCAATGTGCAAGACCAAAGGCCAGTTCATGGGTAGTGATGCCTTATTAATATAGGCAACTGAAACAGCTTATCCCGACGAAGATGATTATGTTCAAGACATTAGGACAAGAAACAGAGTGCACACTAGGAATCCTGTGATCAGGTACGAGAAGCCTGGAGTTAAAGGAGCAGGAATAAGATGGGAAGTGAACTCGAGACTAAATGTCCAAGGAAAAACACCTGAGGAAGCTCGAAAGTGGAAGAATAGAGCCCAAATGCAGATTTAGGGAACAGTGCTTTCACCAGATGGGTGGGAAAAAGGAGTGGTGATTTGCAGAGCCTGGGTGATCACTGGACTCTACAAAGAAACTGTTGACATCATGCAGAATGGCTGCAAGCCATTACGGCAAAACTTGCAAAACTATTGACATGGTTCGAAGACAGAGGAGGACCCTTGCAGATAGTGCCACTAGAAAGCCCAAAATTCTGCTTCAGGAATAATGGCACAAGAAAGATGGGAGGGAATCAGAACTGTGGACAAGTTTTTGACGCTCCAGGAATGGTGCATGGAACTGCAGTAATAATGGATCATTATTGGGCATGCGGATCCAAGGCATATATCAGACTGCCAAGAGACTTGGTAGGTATATGCACAATAGTGTATGTCCACGTTCCAGCATTGGTGATCCCAAAAGTGACCTGAATATTGACAGTTTGCCAAAAGCAAATGCTCACCTGAGGAAGAAGAGATCTATGGAACTTATAACTTAGATGAAGAGAGAGAATTACTTCTCTGCTAAATCAGAAGAAGCTTTTCATGCAATCCCATATGAACACAGGCTGTTCAGCCTCACCTCATCAGTGTTCACAACAATTTTTATACCAAGAATCCAAGTTGGAGTAAATACTAAATGGTTGCAGACAACCAGATGGGAGTTACTACAGACCATTAACACAACCATAAAAGGATTCAATGCAATCAAGGAAGAGCTAAGAGCCATCCGACTGATGACTCTCCAGAACAGATATGTCCTTGACATGATCACAGCTATGGATGGAGGAGTTTGTGCAAAAATAGGAGAAACATGTTGCACATTTATATCTTCTCACGATGAGGAAAATTGAACTTTAACAGAAGCCATAAGTATGCTGACGAAGCTACAGAACCAGATGATCGACGAAACTGACGAAGTTGATGATGATAGCTGGTTTGGATCACTATTCTCTTGGATCCCACAATGAATGGCAGACATATTCAAGTTCCTAGGAGCCCTGCTAGTAATGATATTACTGGGATTTTGTGTTATCAAGGTAGGAATCCCGCAATGCCAGAAAACTGCGAAGAAAGCTATAGGGATGAAGATCATGATTGATGTCAAGCCAGGACGGAAGCCCAAAGACCTGACTGATGAAGAAATAAGAGACTTTGTGAAGGCCAGCAGGCACGCGCCAGAAGGTACAAAGTTTCTCTATCCCAGGAAGCACAGAAACTATGTGGGAAG
Source organism: Ambystoma mexicanum (assembly GCF_040938575.1). NCBI lineage: Eukaryota > Metazoa > Chordata > Amphibia > Caudata > Ambystomatidae > Ambystoma > Ambystoma mexicanum. Next base: position 276,526,884 of record NC_090929.1, on the reverse strand, counting down.
ATGGGTTTACTGTAGCCCAAATGGACAATGTCAACTCATGACATGGAATAAAGATGAATATATAACAACAGCAGGAAGCCTGAAGGGAGTAAAAAAGAAATGGACTCCGAAGAGACACTTTTTCAAACCATCATGTATAGATCCAGAAGATGAAGAAGGAATGAACCCAGGTGATGGAGTGAAGATAAATATAGAAGAAACGAGTGAATTGAATCCAAGGAAGGAGGTGAAAGTGGTCGATGAATCGCCCAGAGGGGGGAGTGTAGAGGAGGTCCCATATAAAGCCTGCACTCCCATCGCCCATTTTGAAGTACCAGGAACGTTCACACCAAAATATGAGACGTATGATGAGCAAATAAACCGCCGCAGTAGGGCTCTGCTGAGTACCCATCAGAAGAGCAACACCTATTGAAGTACCAATACCCAGACAACCATGGACAGTAAGGTATCCATTGAGAAAACCCTACCAACAAATGAGACGAAATAAAGATTGCCTAAGTACCGTAACAGAAGAAACCAAAAAGGCCTTAATGGAAGACGAATGGTGACATCACAAGAGCCCGGACAGACTCACAGATAGAAGAAATGACAACCAAAAAATGACACACAGAGACGAAACAACATGAATAAAGATATTGTGAACCCAAAGGAAGAGAACGATGTCAAAACACAAAGAAGCTTAAGCTGTAAGCAGGATGAAGATATTTAACCAGCTAATGCCTGTACATATGCTTGGAACCACAAGAAAGCTAAGAAAACAGTGCAGCTTGCTATGATAAGTAGAAGAATAGCGCAGCAAGCGCCATTATACATAATTTACCCCAAAACGAACCACAGTATTATACATGTGATTCCACTTTGCACGAAAAGAAGAGTCAACTCAGGTTACTAGAGGCCAAACAAGACAAGATTCATATTCTAGCAAAATGAGAAGAGACGGCTGAATAGAAACTCAGCAGATGCAACTCGTGCCAGGAGAGCAAAGGTCATACCAATAGAAGGAACAAACAGTAGCTACATCTAATTGAAACTTAAGAACAGAATATCCTGTCCTTGAAAGGTCAAGATAAGGAAGCGTAGGCAGGTGGCAAGTCAAATAAGAATTAAATGCACACATTAAGAGAAACTAGGCAAATTCACGGTGTCTGCATCACATGACCATCCGATTGAGGAGAAGCATGAGTTCACACCTACGCTTGGCATCTGCCTAGGAAGAGATATCGGAACTTTCCCAGGCAGAAGATACAGTTTCGAGGCCAACCACAGTAACATAATTGACACATAGTTGTTGAAGTGATGATTGATTGTAACCTTAATTGGAGGCAGGCCTGGTAGCCGAGGGGGCACCCTGAACCTGGCTGACCATTCTGCGTGCTGCTAAGTAAAGTGGAAATGTATGCATGGGGTTGGTGCCAACCCAATCACAATGGACCAAATAATCTAGGGTCCTATAGTTAGTAGAACCAATGTGACCTTGTAATTTTAGTGATGTCTACAGTTGTCATTTTTGAAGGAAGGGCTTACACGCCCACCTGACAGTATTTACCCAATCCCCTAACTCTGTTACCATATACAGATATAGTACCTATATTAAAGTTACCTTTTCCTAGCCAATTGAATTGCATGTTAACTTTTAAGTGTAACACGTCAATTATGATGAGTTTTGAGTATAAATGTCACTGTTTGTATGAAGTTTGTTGGAGTTGAAGCGCGACGGACTATCACATCAATGCTGATTGCCATGACTCCCCATTTTTTGTACTTGTCATTAAACAGACTCCCTTTGCCAAACCATTGAGTTGTCCTTATTGATTGGTGTTGGAGTAATAAATCTGCACCCCCATCCATCTCCAGGTGCAGCTATCTCGTCTTAAAGTACTTTGGGGCAAACCTCGGCTCTATGGGCCGGCCGGGGGTCTCCTGAGTACAGAGGCTTATTGTAACCATCGTTCTGTTTGGAATGATAACTTCCATTACCCTGTGCATGTTCCTGCGACTTACTCTTACATTTATTTTTCTGGCTATTTGGGAGGAAAATTTATCAGACCACCCACCCTCTTTATCTTTGGACTTTTTCCCCCTCCTCCTGCTTACCAGGATGAGTCTTGTCCTTATGGGAGGACACCCTGACACCCACAAATCTCCTGCTATGGCCACCTTCTTAGGATCTGACACCTTTGAATCTGCCAAATGCTGCTTAAGCTAAGGGGAACAAGATGCAAAAATATGTTCAAACATGACAAGACATAACATACCCTCAAAAGCAGAGATCGTAGAGTCTTCAACCCAGCCAGTCAAGATCTTCAAAGAATCAGTCCCTTATGACACCCAAGTACTACCTCTTGGACCTCACATGCATACTCAAACGCATTCAGCCAGTCCGTAATGTCATTGTTCTCATCATACACACTGAACAGATCTTTTGGAAACCTTGGATGAGAGGAGGACCCAGACCCATGTCCAGATCACTTGAATCCATTGGAAACCTGAAGCTTGGCCAGTTCCAACTGGTGATCCCTGTCCTTCTGTTTTTCTACCTGCTCTGTCTTCAGCTTAGCCATGTGAAATTAAATCTCCTTCTGCTTAAACAGCAGCTCTTGCTCTTGAATTCCAATATGGCTTCAGCATCAGAGCTGGCAGAGGAAACGTGGGACATCACATCGGGCCTCATTCCGACCCTGGCGTTAACCAAGGCGCTATTAGCGCCTTGATTGACGCCGTTTTTTTTTCCGACTCCGCCATGGTGAATGGCGTAATTACCGCCCCATTCCAAGGTTGGCGGGGGTGGTAATTCCCCATTCACCATGGGCCCTTCCCCATTCCCATTTTTGCCCCATAGGGCTCAATGGGAATGGGGAAGGCGCTAATTATGGCACCGTAAATTACGGTGCCGTAATTAGCTCCTAGGTCCCTTTGCGGGATGGTTTTTTAACGCCTGCAAGAAGCAGGCGTTAAGTACCAACCCGCAAAGGGAACTCGGAATAGGGTGGTAAGGGTTTAACGGCACCAGTCTTGTTAACTGTGACCGTTAACCCTTACCGCCCTACTCGCAATGACCCCCATCATCTCTATCTTCCTGGGTACCATGGATGAGTGCAGCGACAGATCTGTCAGATCTGCCAGTGAGAGCAGCCACACCTCCTTCTGCAATGTCCTCTGTGGTAATGCCTTCAAGTTGCAACTCTTGCTAATCCATTATCTTCTGGATCATTTCACCCTTTGTACCTTGAGCAGGCAAGGCTCTCTCAGAACACAACATTCTCAATGTTTCAGACTTAGAAGCATTTAAGGTTATATTGTTAATTGTTTCCATTATTCTAGATAGGTCTATGGCCTTTACAGTTATCACTACTAAGTCACTATGTGTCTTGGGTAGGGGTAATCTGAAATGCCTTCAGTAGTGTGCTACACTGGATATCTTCAGTCCCATCCAACCGCTGTAAACCAATTTGTTAAGATGGATTTCTGAACTCTGACCTGGTGGGCAGAGGTTCAGGAGGCCAGCCTAGTTTCTTGGAACAGGGTAACCTTCTGGACAAGCCAGACCAATCAAGGTAGCATTGGTGGCGGTCAAGACTAGGTCTCAGTAGGGGTGAGGGTGACTGAATGATCTCAATGAGCACACAGAGTAAGGGACACTACAAATTACTCGCAGACAGGTGTATCTATATTAAAAATATAAATATAAGTACATTTATTCAAGGCCTTTGACGTTCAACACACAGTAATAATCAACAGTAATACATTTAAACGAACACTGTCCTACTAAAATACATATATATAAGACCAAGTGGCCTAAAGGGTTAAACGCACAGAATGGGTCCACAACCTGCAAGGGAAAGAAAGAGGCAGTGTGAATTGTCTTTAGGCAGTTCTGCAGTAATCACAATCCTAACTGAAAGGCAGTCCAGTCCCTAAGAAGAGGGGAGCCTATTGCTCAAATGTACTTACAATGCTGGCACAAGCGGTTGTACAGATGGGCGAAAACAGGGTCTCTTGTAGGCTCTGTAGCAGCTCAGGAAGGTGGGTGAGGTGAGGCAGAATAAGTTTCCACTATTGATGGAGGGTCTTGCCAAAATGGCACAGCAGGTTCCAAGAGTTGGGAATGGTTCGATAACTCAGGCTAGTGGAAAGGAGAGTGGCCCTCAGGGGACACTTGTGCGTAAAAATGGATGGATGCGCTAGGGGCCACCAGTAAGGGTTGCAATTACTCACTGACCCCCGGCACACTCCAGACCAAACTTCTGCAGTCGAGTCCACTTCGGTTGCAGGTTCAAATGCAGAAATTGTGCGGCTCTATGACTTTCAGCGGTGAAGATACAGTGATGATTCCTCTACAGAACAGTGGCGATTTCTCCACTCTTGGTGGATGGATCAGGCCAGTTCCACTTCAGCAGGCTTCAGGGCACAGAGGGGCACGCACCAAGGCACCTGCAAAGTTCATCACCATTGCTGGATGACACGGTAACTGCGCGTACTCCAGTTTGGGGGCTCTCTTTTTACTCCAGACTTGGGAATGCTAAGTGTACGAAATTTAGTACAAGAGTGCCATGAGCACAGAGCATGCAATGTTCCAAGTTTCAAGTGTCTTCTCCAAACGGCGGTTGTCTCAGTGCAAAGGTCCTGCACAAGCTGGTCAGCCCACTGGTTGGCCGAGAGACGCTTCCGAGAAGGCTTACTTGCAGGGTTTGATGAAGGTGGCGAGAATAGTTAGTCCCACTATTTCAATGGGTCGAAGCATCTTCGCAGATCTTTTAGTTCAATCAGATGCAGAGGAGTCCAGCCGAACAACAGCCGGCTCAGGGTGTCAAATCTTCCAGCGGGTCACCAGAGGTTCCTCGACTCAGCTTCTTGGTTTCAGGGTACTTGGATCCTATCCTTAGTTCAGTGGGAACTCAGGAGATAGACATGGTATGGGTGTTTGGAGCCTTCTCTTATCCAGAACCTCCATCACGTCAAAATGAAGAGGACCCAATGGGAGATCTCCTCACATACAATTATACCATACGTGGACCAATCACGGACCACAGTGGTCCCAGTCATTCACAGCACACCAGACTCTCTGGCACACAGAATGTGGATTTGAACTAGACAGTCCACATCCTGGGGGTACACACAAGACATGCAGAAGCCCGCGAAAGCTTGGCGTTTTGTGGTAGAATGAATGCCCAAATAAGGACTAGCCCGGGACGGCAAGAATGCCAAAGGACAGGACAAAGAACCTCGTGGCATGGCTAATTTGGAACCAGGCCACCTTTCTGTGCCAAACACAGTAAAGACAATTTGCAAGGCAGGAAAGGGTTAAACATATATGAAAAGATAAACTGCTGCCAGCCCTGTGCAAGGCACATCTGGACTTCTCCTGAAAAATGCTTTGAGGTTGTCAAGGGCCTTTAGAAATGAAAGTAAGAGCAACATGCACTCTACTATTAAGTACATTGTTCACTTGGAACATGTTGCAGAAAAGTTGCAACATTGGAATGGACTAAGGGAAACAAAGTCTCCAGTAGGGACTGTCTTTAAGGGTATGTCAGTTTCCCCATAACAAAGTGAGTGAAAGCCCAGGGGAGTGCAGCTGAAGACTTTGCTCCACTGTCAAAGTAAGACTATGGTGTTTGAACCGTAGCAAGAAGTTGGAGGGTACACAACTGGAGGGAAAACTTCACATAAATGGGAATCTTTCCTAACCTCTATTATCATTGATAACTTTTCTAATGTGTTTCCTTATATTTTCTCAGAATGCCAAGCCCTTGGATTTCCCTAAAATTCTCACCTCTATCCTACCTTTTCTCCTGTCATTGATTACTTTTCTAACTTGTTTTCTGTCTACGTTCTCAGAATGCTAATCCCAGGGATATTCCTTAGCATTTTCACCTGCACCCTACCTTTTCTTCTATCATTGATTACTTTTCTAATGTGTTTCCCTTATACATTCTCAGAATGGTAAACCCTGGGTTATTCCCTAGCATGTTCACCTGTACCCTTCCTTGTCTCCTATCATTGATTGCCATTCATGTTTGTATTCCCTAGTATGTTCTCTGAACTCTTATCCCTGGCATTTCCCAACTATTCCCACATGTATCCTGTCTTGGCTCCGCATTCCATCCTGTCAGCCTCTCCATAGCATCCTGACTAAGCTCCCAAATCCTCACCTTCCCTCTCCATCTGGTGTATCCTTTTAGCTTGAACCAATCTCTTTACGCCTCACTCACTAATGATTTCCAGTCCTGGCTCACTGTGTGATATCCTTAGTTGACACATCCTGTTCTTCTATTCTTGCTCATCTTCTCACTTCATCCCATGGCCCATTCTCTGCTGGCTACACCACGTTCCTCTCTGCATTCCCCTTCCCCCCTCATATCTCGTCCCTCAGACGCACCTCCGCCTCTCCAGAACTCCCAGTACTGGGAATTGTCTCGCCTCGATTGTACTTTCAGATTGCATTTTGTTCTTGGCCCACTCTGTTTTTTAATGTGTTAAAAGTACATTTCTGTAAATAACATTTTTAACAATTGTTTTTTTTGTATAGCCTTTGGCGATAAATACATCTGAATCCTTCGTAAGTATGTAACTCTGTGTACCCTGTGCTTCTCCCTTAACTCAAAACAGCTTACCCTTTTTTGATCAATTTGTGGATTGAAAAAAAATGTGCATTTTGGCTGAGGTGATGTCTGCCAAAATCTGCCAGAGGAAATTTGAGACAGTCAGTTTACAAACTATGAAAAAATAAGGGTTATCTTCTGGAAACACTCACTTCTCTAACCAAAGCAACATTTCTGAGCTCTGCTAGTCTACGTGTAGAGGCTATTTTTCTAGTGTCATGTGCATGTTATGTACACATGGAAGACTAGTCTTTCATAAAAACAGGGCCAATTTCCAGTCAAAAACACATTGGGCACAGAGTTGAAAAAGCACGCTGTCATTGGTAAACCACAGTGACAAGAGGTCCACAGAAAGTCCATGGGGATGGAATATATTTAGGCCCAATTAAAAGGGCCTCAATTTACTGCCTTCCTGTTATCTCAACCCAAGGATGGGGACACAGGGAAGTTCAAGTGAGGAGAGACCTGGTGTTGATTCTTATTACAGAGGAGGGTCGAATGAATTCACCACACATTTATAGGGGTGAACTGCCAGGTACTCACATACTTTTCTGATCGTGGGCAAACACTACCGTGACAATTCCTATGCCAGTGCAGGCTCCCGTAGTCATCATATGTGTTCCTTTTCTACAGACATTATGTACTTCTTTTATTTCACATGCAAGTAGTCTGTCCTTTGTATCCAGCACTTTCACAGGGCTGTAATGCTGACACACGTCTGGTACCACGCATAAATCCCTTATCGCACACACCATTCAGTCCAGGCACGTGTCTACTCATTCAGAGTCGCAACTGTCTCTTTTACTGCATACGAACTGTCACCTTTCATTTGCACACTCGAGGTCATTTTCTAAAACCTCATCAATTGCACAGAAGAGATCTGCTACATTTGCACTTATGTGTAAAAATATCTCGTCTGTGCAAATGACATTTGCAGTGGGAAGTTAAACAAGCATTGGCAATGCCAACAGTTTGGTCTTTTGTGTAGGCATGGGAAAGGAAGTTGCAGCAACAACCATGGTTGTTTTACCTGGCAATTGATGGCAGCATGTGCAGAATGGCGTGAGTGCCTGGGCATCTAATAGCAGTGTCTGGCAAATGCCTCATCATTATGCACAAGCCTAAACTGTTGGTTTTGCCAATGTTTGTTTTTAACGGGATTTCTGTCAAGGACACACATAGTGCTTATAAATCGAGTGGCAGAAGGCTGAAGGCAGACCTGGTTAGAAAAAAATATTACACCAGTAGCGTGGTTACAGCTCCAAATAAGTCATTAACTCTCAGAAGACGGCTTTGATAAACACGGGTAGGCTTTTCTAGTGGAAAGTTTAATGGTAAGGCTTTTGGCCCAGAAAGCAAAGTAGGATAACTGAAGGTATTCCTGCCCTTTTCGATTGATGTCTTAAAAAATAGGAACAGAGTTTCAAACATAATCCTTTATTTATTTGGGAGACAGCGAAGGCCAAATCTGGGGTCTTGATCCTGAATCCTTCATAGTTTCACATTGTTTTTTTTTAATGTTCTCCCACGTAGACTAAGATGCAAAAGCCCAGGTATCCTGGGTCTGGTGGTTTTAGGTAGGTCCTGAGGTTCAACTTGAGGTGTGGCTGAACCCTCCAGGGCGCCATGAGTCGGATGTTGGTGCTTTGGACAGCAGCCAAGATCAGGTGGGAGAAGGAGATGTAGGATTCAAACAATACTCCGAGGTGCTTTACTTTTGTCACATGATTTCAAGCTAGTCCAAGTTCTAGGGGTAATCCAAAAGGCAGTCGGCAAGAACTATGCGGACACAGCATAGGTGTCCTTTGTTTACTAGAAGATGCACCTCAGGCTTCCAGAGATCTTGTTTTGTTGTTGTGAGTTTAGCACAATGTGCGGGTCGATCTGCGTGTTAATTGCATACATACGAAATTGCAATTGGCGATGCATACTCAACTGTGCCACAGGGCTCATGTTGATGTTGAAGAGCAGAGAGGTGACTACCTTGAAGAGCATTGAGGACCAGGGCAACTGAGTCATCTCACTGAGGTTGTGGTTGAGCCAATATTGGTTTGTGGGCTCCAGATTGCTAATAATGATCTGGTCCATTTAGTGATGTTCCTTGCTCCCCCATACAATTTCCCAGACCGTCCAGTTGAGTTTCATGATTCACTGTGTCACTGTGTCAATCAACCCTGCAAAATCATATAGGATCACATGGGATACTGATTTTAGGCTACTCTGGCTCAAGAGTTGTGCAAAGGTCCACCATGACATTTGTGAAGGTACCTCTTTATTGGTGCCAATCCCAGCTGAAGATCATGAAGGATTGCTCAGGTTTCCACAAAGGTCTGGATCCATCGGGAGACCTCACCTTCTATTGCTTTGCTCAGAAAGGGAGAGTTTACAGGTGGGTTCTTGAACATGGTGTTTGGAGTGTTTTAAGGTTTTAGGGACCAGTTCCTCAATGAATGATGAATGTATCACTTCTAGGATGTCTGGGGCTAAGGTGTTCACTCAATCTTGTATTATGTGTGCTTGATATTGCTCTGCTGATAGTTTGGAGTCTTGATTGTTCCTAGTTGCTTCAAGAATTTGAGGGCATGTTCTTGTTTTGAAGGATATGTTGGTTGGCATCAGAAGGAAAGCAATGGAGTTAAGTGGTGGCTCCTTCCTGTTGCCCTGGATAGAAGTACAAGCACAAATAACCCCAAAGTAGTTATGTGTTTATGAAAGGCAAAGCAGAGTAAATAGTGTTGTTTAGGAGCGTACCTTCCTCTCATTCTCCAGTTATCTGTGCTAGAGTTCTTCGATGCTGCTGAGTTACAAGTAACTATAAAACAAATCGCTATGTCGAAATCTTGTAACAACTGCAATTCATGGTACTTTAGTATAAATGGAAGAAAAAGCAAGGAGATGACATTCTAAAGGAAAGCGCTAAACAGCAGCTAGAAGCATTACTATTCTTTTAAAGACGAGACTCATGGCCTATACCTACCTGGAAATCATTTTCAGTGCCTCAGGAAGTTATACATAGTTCATAAACAGCCTCCAGAGAAAGGCATTGCTGGCTGAATATGCTATAAAATCAAACTGACTAACATGAACCCAACAATTAAACCCACTGATTGCATTATTTGACCCTGTAGTTAAGCCAATCATCACTCATAGCCAACCAATGCTCTCTACATCCAGGTCTAAAGCCGTTCACAGTTGAACAACTGGTACAACAGATAACCAGGCTTCCATGGCACTGCACCACCCTTGAACCCTCACCACAGCATGGTCCTGTACTGCAAACACGCCTGCAGTATTCCTTTGCCTCAGTCCTGCTCCATTAATTTCGTTGCACAACAAGTGCTGCATGATTTGGCTGTACACATCAGTGTCATACATTTGTATTTTGGTTTTATGTTGCTCAAACCTAGCTTTGCAGCTAGGAAACAATGGAGTGCTGCAGATTTCATTGGGTGTAGCAAATGAGGTAAGGAGTGGGATTTACAGTTTGGGCCTCATCACGAGTTGGGCGGTAATGCCGGTGGTATTATTGCCAGAGCTAATAGCCCTACCGCCAAACCCCCGGCGCTATTAGCGCCGGATCACAGGTTTGGCGGAACGGTTAGTACCCATTCCCATTGGGCCTTTCGGAAATTCCTCATTCCCCATTGGGCCCAAAGAGGAAAATGTGTGCTATTACAGCAGGCGGATTTCCGGCTGGCGGTAATGGCACCAAAAATCACCAATTTTGCAGTGGATTTCCCCCCAGCTCAAATCCGCCAAGGCCATGATCTGGTGGACTCTTTCATGCGGCGGTAAAAGCACTACCGCCGCATTTAAGGGTTACCGCCAAACTCGTGATGAGGCCCTATGTCTTTATTTCTAAGTTACAATCTTGATGGACTGATACCAATAGCTACCTGACCACAGAACACCATCTTCCAATCTGGACGAAGGTATCTACCATGTGGAAAAGTGTGCATACATACTTTTACTGTGCTTGGGACTTTTGCTCTGCCCCCAAATAACATTACAGATGTCATAAGACCCTACTGTCATGTTTGTTTAATGCAATATAAATCCATGTGTGGGACTAATTGTATTGCTAAATCGAAAATAATATATAGTATGTTTATATCTTTCTCTATGCCTTTTTCTCTGTCTTACTCTCTCCATCGCTCTCTAGACCCTTCTAACGTTGTTGCTCTTCCCTCCCTCTCTCTCTCTCTAAATATATATATACACATATGCCTCTCTCTCCTTCTCTCACACTCTCTCTCTGTCTCTCCATATCCCTCTCTGTCTCTCTAATGCATGTCTCTAAGCCTTTCTGTCTGTGTCTCTCTCTCTCCCTCTACTGTAACTGTCAATGTCTCTCTCTTTTTTTCTCTTTCTCTCTCTCTCTCGCGCGCGTGTTTTCTTGAAAGAAACACACCGTGAATGTCTTTGACTAGAGACTAAGGCAGTCTAAGAAGTGCCTGAGTAACCAGAAGCAGAGTGGAGAAAAACCCAACCTTTGTTTCCCCAATTCTAACTTCAGAGGATGTTCGACGAGTTTGTCGCATCACAGGAGGTCTTTGTGCAATCTCGTTCATAGAGTGAACGGACTCTTCAGTGACTCTTTAAATTTGCTGACGGAGAGCAAGGGAGTCCCTGCTCCCACCATTGAACTTGCATTTGTTTAGAGGCGTTAGGGTGACATTAGAGCAGAGAATAGAGGAGTGGCTGTACCAGGAATGGTGTCATGCCCCACAACACAGATATTGATCCCCATCTTGCCCTCACTCATACCCACGCATGCCCCTACGGCTATGTGCCCCATCGTTAGCACTTAGGCACCATTGACTCCACCACCCCATGTCATTTCCTCTTTTCTGCCCCCTGTTCCTGCTCCTAAATGTGGACTTGATTTTGATGAGGCTCATCAGGAGGGTGCTGTTGTAAGGTGGACTGTGTCACACCTGCCATACCTGATTCACACCAATGCATGCCCCACCAACTCCTGCCATATTTCCCGCCTTTTTGCACTACCAACGTGTAACCCACAAGCCACACACCTCCTAGCTCCACCCTGTGACTCCGTGGGAAAAGAGTCCAGGTATTCCAATGCCTCATTGCGCACTGAAAACCATTTCAGGAGAGCACGAGCAAGTCGATATTAAAACCTGTAAGAACTATCTAGGCAATATGATTGACATACTGTTCACATATTGTGTCGCATTTGACCTTTAATAGCAATTTTGCCAGTTAATGTACTTTGGTGGAAAGGACAATAAGTCAGCCATTCCTTTTCTTATGAGGACCACCACCCTCGCCCTGGTGCACACAATTCTCAAGGGTGATTGCACCCAGCTTCATGAGAATAAAATAAATAAACTCTGTACCTCACCTTCAATATTCTCCCAGATCAGTAGTTCATCCACTGATAGCAATCAACCTCCCTTCCTGCACACCTCCCCTTCCTATTCCCCTGGCAGCCATCAAATGTCCCCTCTGTTCCTTCTCCTCCTCCAGTCCCATTGTAAGGTAGGCCACTCATGACACCACTATTGCATACATTTTACAATACTGTGCAGCACTTGCTTGCTCCTGAAATAACACGTTTGTCAACAGTTATAGTATTTACTTCTTATTTGTGTGCATTGAGTGGTTGGTGCTGCATGGCAATTGAGTAATCCAGCATAGCATAATGGTAAGAGCATTCAGAGGGGGCAGAGAGTCCATTCACATATTGTTTACTGCCTCATTGCAAACCATGACTACAGGGAGCACTTTCTTAATGTGATTTATCATACTTGCACATGTATCTGGAGTCAGGTACTGCCACCAAAACGTTGAAATGCCCTGAGAGAGTTTTGGCTTGTCAGTGGGCTTGTGCACATGCTGAGGGATATATTAAGTTGCACCCAGAACAACTTCATTGTGTTTAGTTGAAAATATTCTCAAGGAGTTCAGATCCATATAAGCCCCTATTTATCCATAAAGGCTGATGCAGAAGACTGCTTGAGGTCATTATGCTGCAAAATGTAAAATGTGCCGTTGCCCTACAAGTAATGATGCCATGCATATAGTAGCAGCCCCCTCAAAGCTGTGTCCATTATGCCTTCAAAATTAATCAGTGGTCATGTTCCCTTCTTGGAGATGCCACCTCAGACATGTACTTTACCTGGATGCTTTGGGGCTAGCATGCATGCAAGGTCTCCTTTACCCCTGAAGGACATCCTGGTGAAGCATTCTAGGATGACAGCAGTCTCATCCATGAGCAAGATGTCCTCATAGTCTTCACCTGTCTCCTTCCAGACCTTCACATAGGCCACCTGCTTTTATGAATTAATGCTATGGATCATATGGATTGCAGTGGGGGTGTGGCCAGAGTCCATGCAGTGGGGACGGACCTGGCAAATGCTCCCATAATTATCCTGTATAAATACTTTGTAGTGACGTATGCTGAGGTGTTATACTAATAAAAGCAAAATGAATGGGTCTATGGCATTAAGGGACTGAATCAGTGACTTCCCTTGATGACTAACATAGCCCCAAAACGAGGATAACTGCCCAGACTGGAGCCGCTGGCTCGGTCCCAAGATGGCATTGGTGCTGATGCTGGAGGCACAATAGAGAGGATGGGGGCACCCAAACTTCTCTATGGCCAGGCTGGCCCTTGCTGGGTCACAGGAAGCTGTGAGGGCAGAACGGGACTGAGACTGGGACTACCGAATGCAGGAAAGGTAGGGAGCTGGACAGACGGCATGGCTGGGCACTGCTGTTCCAGGACAGACCAAGCCAAGCGATGAAGTGGCACACCCTGGCCTGACCGGATCGTTTAGGGGTTTTGGTGAGGGTCGGCACATGCTGTGGGGGACCTGCAGGCTGCAGAGAGGATCCCATGACCACATGACTCCATTGCGGGTGGACATTACCATGAAATATGTCACCAGGTGCCTGATGAGGACTGCGGGCTGCATGTGAAAGGAGCGGCCCCTCTGGGGGGACCCGGATACCCTACTAAGAAGCTCCCGGGGAACGACACAGATCATTTGCTGGGCTCTACATAGTACTGCCGGATAACAGGTGAGGACCAGCGCTTAATACTGTGCATCCAAATGTGCACCTAAGTGATGGTAGCAGTGCGTGTCCAGTTCACAAGTACAACGGTGCAGAAAGCTGAGGGGTCTTGGCCTAATTAACCAATGCACTGCTAATTGGAGGGCGCTCTGCATGGTGCCATCCCCTGCCGGCATGGTACTAGCCACATTGAATAGGCCTCAATCTGTGTCAGGCTGCAGAGAGCGGACCTTTGCTGCTACCTCCTGGGAGTGGGGGGGCCCGCACCTCACCCCTGACTGTCCGGAACATTGCATCAAGAAACAGAGACTTCATCTGGAAGTGTAACTCTCAGAAGACTCTCCTAGATCTGCACTCCCAACAGTAGGGTGCCCTCCACAAATCTTCCTCCTCCCTTCCATTGGATGGATGGCGCCATGTTAGATTTCCTGTGCATCTATAGCATAACCCTGTAAACCGAGTGCTGCATAAAATCAGACAAATTATAGCCGATCTGGCAGAAGGTCAGCCTGTGGTGAGTTGCTTGCTGTTTGACTGATTATCCCCCACACATTTTGGATTTGGGGGCTAACACACACTAGCTGGCTCCATGCATCCGATGCTGGGTGCTGCGCCCAAACAAATAGTGCTGTAAGTAGGAGGAGTGATCTGAGCCTTACTACTGTATCTGTGGGCATTCCCTCCACTGTTCTCCCCTCATTAGTAACTGAAGTGACATAGGGCAGGACAAGACTGGGAACACATCATGCCAACTGGCAAACAGAAGGGAGGTAATAAGCCCACGAACATGGATTCCTTCGCGGTGCAGGGGTGCACTCTGATTTGGTACAGGGGAAGAAGTCTAATCAATCGACTGTGCCGACACCCCAAAAAGACCACCAGGAGGACAATGTCCTAGCAGCCATTGCAGCTTCCAGTACACCTCTTGAAAACAAGATTGAGGAAGTTGAGCTAAATGTTAACCTTCTGCTGCAGGATGCCCGGTCACTGGCTGAGAGGGTCACCACCACTGATACACTTTTACAGGACATAGCTACAATCACAGCGGACCTTGAACTAAGGTTCAAAGCCCTGGAAGCCAAAAGTATTGTGCTGGAACTCTGCGCAAAAGATGCAGAGGGAAGGAAGATTGCGTAGGAATAATATCTGGGTGCTGGGCTTCCCTGAGGGTGCAGAGGGCACTGTCCCAACGTCCAACATTAAAAACCTGATTTTGCAGGTTGGCCCTGGAAAACTGTCCCAGAGATTTGTGATCGAGAGGATCCACCACTCGCTATAATGGAGACCACAACCAGGCTCTAACCCGAGACCCATCATTGCTAAAGTCCTTAACTACTGTGATAGAGAAGTCAGTACCATGGGGAAACTCCAACATTTCTATTTACCCAGACTATACCCCGCTTGTTCAAAAAAAATGCAACTTCTTTGTTGCTAGAAAGGAAAGGCCTTCAAGGTCTTAAATATATGCTTATTTACCCCACCAAGATGAAAATAATACGCAAGGGAAAAGCACTTTTTTTTTAGACTCCTGAAGTGGTGAACCTATGATGGATTGTAATGGTATGACAGAGATAAGGGGGGACAGCCAGCTGTAGGGCAAAGGATAGGAACCCTATTAAACAAGAGGCTAACCCACTATATTGACATTAAGGAATCAAACACCATTAATACTACCAAAGCTGCCTGAAGAGTCACTAAATGGCGGGAATTGTAGGAGGTTTTGTCTTTTGGGACAAATTCTGGATTTGGCAGTATTTTCTTACTGTAGTTATTTGGCGGCAGACTGGCGGCAAACTGGCCTTAATATTAGAGATAGTTCAGGATTACCCTAGTTTGGTGATAATATAGTGTTAGCTTATATTGGTGGTAATTTAGTAGTATCTCATTTTTGGTGGTATTTCTAGAATTACCTTATTTTTGTGGTATAGTGGTGAGCATGTCTTTTATACTATCGCCTCATCATAGAACAAACTTTCCCTCATTACAATTGTGACCCACTTTTGGCTGACTGCAGGTACTCCATGGACATAGCACCTTTAGGGAACCCAGTGAGTTTTTTCAGAATGCCACTTATTGCATGTAACTCGTGTTACTGACTTATTTACATTGAGTAACCTATGTGCTCTGGGGCACCACCTTCTCTTCCGCATGCAGAGAAAAGTGCTTTCAAACACATACACACAACTTCCTACCTTGCAGATAGATATATATATATGCTCTTCCTTTTTTACTACTTTAGCTTTGGTGATAAAATGGCAAATGCTTTACCGCTCTGGCATAAACATCAAACCCTTATGATTTCCCTTTCCCTTGAAAAATGACCACCAGATGCATGAAATGAAGCACAAAGGAAAAACCCAATCTACTTTCAGTACACAATGTATTACATGATCATAATAACAAGGTTACATGATGTGATGTTACAATCATTTGCTCTTACCACATTGGTCACAGCATCAAGCCTACAAAAGATCATTTAAACAAACAAGCACATTGCAAATGCAACCATGCAGAGAGAAATCTGACACGTTTTGTTTTTAACATTGACTCGCTACACAGTCTGGCAAAAATACATCATTTCTCATTCATATTTTCTGCACCCCTCTCTTGACCTTATCAGCGCGACCTCACAGACACAGAGTTCGGAACTCCTCCGGTTTCAATGCCAGCACCCTTTTTGTTTTATGGGCTGCCCGCTGTTTTCAAAGCTGCATTCACCGAGCCCCCCTCCAAGGAGACACCGGCAGCATCCGAATCCCTGGAAGAACTGTTCGCATTCAGATCCCAAGCAGCTCTGCCTACTTGCTCTAGTCCAGCTGATTAAAACAACTTTCCCTGTCTGTCACTCTTAGGTCAGCCTCTCTGACATCAGCTCTTCCACCTCTTGATCCCTAGCAATCAAATTGCAAGGATGGCCTGCACTAGCTCCTTGCCTGTTAGAACAATGAAGGCTTCAGTGTAAAATTGTTTCATCTAGTTCCTGCTATTTCTCCAATATTTCTCCTCTCCATGGAAAAACACTAAAATGGAATTAATCTTACTCTGTTTAATGAACTGCATTACATGTTAGAGGAACAGTTAATGGGTTAGTGGGACAAATTAGTATAGGATTAGTTAATTATATATTCCCAATGCAGTTCCACACAGAGAAAAACACCCCATCTGTACATATGCACATTTTCTGCATTTTAAAATGACAGCACATTGTGCTAAATGCTTCTGAAATGCTTTTCCAAAATTAATGCTTGCTGGCTTGTTGCTAAAAAGCTGTGCCTCGCACCTATTTCGAATTGGCTGCATTTACATACTAAACTATGAAACCCCCTTTAACTCTTTTTGACTCTGCACACATCTGTCATGCATGAATATATCACTACTTACCCTCCTTTTTCCGACAATTCTGGCTAATAAACTCATAATTGGAGGAAACACGTATCAAACTCTAAAATGTATGTGCCCCGGAACATCTCTCCTTCCCCATTGTTGCCAGATGAATCACTGTTGAAATAATACCATCTTAATTAAATGAACATTTAAGCATTTTACAACAAATAATTGCTTAATTGTAAAGCAAAAGTAAAGCAAAATCCAAATAGGGCCTATCAGTCCTCACATGTGCATGTGATCTAATAGCACATGTGCTTATCTAGGATTGAACCGCACATCTCCATGTGTATTTTTGAATCAAAGGGGGTCATTACAAGATGGGCGGTAAGGGATTACCGGCACCGGTAAGGAGACCGGTGCTGGTAATCCCCTAACGCCCAATTCCGCGGTCCCTTAGCGAGAACCGTAGGGGACGTGTGGTCGGACCACACGTCCTTTACGGGTACCCCTAAAGAACCAGGGCACTAATAATGGGCTTGCTACTCATGAGCCCGTTATTAGCGCCATTACCATTGAGCCCTATGGGGGCTCAAAAGGGAATGGGGAATGGTTTGTTCAATGGGGATTTACCGGTCCCTCCAGGGTCGGAATGGACCGGTAAGTCCCCATTGAAAAACACCGGTGCCGGACCCGTTATTGGAGGCAGCCATGGCGCAAATAGCACCATGGCTACTTCCAATCTCGGAATGAGGCCCATAGTCTTTGTCTATGTATTTTATGGAGTAAATACTTCTCATTTATGTATATACATCACAATAAAACAATAAAATAAAATAATTAAATATAATAAGTAAATAAAATAACAAAATGGCTTAAATTACAAATATCCAATTTCCACTGTCTCCAGTTCAATTCTCACTGGGTAAAGCACAGCACAATACTATTCCCCACCAGCATCAATGTGGAATTAAGTTCAATTAATTATTCACATCTAAATTGTATAGAAAAGAACAGATTAAGTACATAGCACAAAATAAATTTCCATCCCTTTCACCACTCGGCCAAAAATAAAAAATATATTTTAAGCCATCATACCTTATCACTTTTGGATACCTGCAATTAAACACACATTAGAGAAAAACAACAATATTTACATCTCACATTATCATACATCACAATCATTTTCATGCAGAATAAGTTTACCATACTGTACCAGAGTAAGTTAACCTGATTCAGCACATTCCATGAATGCATAGTACCACACTTTCTTTTTTCCAAATGTGATATTTTCATTTATATTTACTTCTACACTAAACTATATCTCTGGTTTCTCATGGACCACCTTGTCATTATGTTACATGCATTATGAAACTGCCCTTCAATGCATTTGCTAACATTAAACATACTGTGCTCTCCATTCTTCAACACAATTATTTCTTTTTTTCAACCAGTACACTTAACCGTCTCCATCTGCTCAAGTATCCCGATTTCATGCTTTGGATGACAGGGCTTAATTTGGTTAACATGGACAAACTGCTCTGTCACCATTTCACCCTCTGTCTTTAATATTGTATACACTACGGGGGATATCTTATCTACAATCTCAAATTACCCTTGCCATGCTGTGAGAAATGTTGAATTTTTATGCTTGTTTTTACCAAAATGGAACATGTATACCCGATCACCTATCTTATATTCTCTCACAGATGTCTTTTTATCATAATAAGACTTTGCACTTTCAACAGCCCTTTCCAAATTTCGCTGTGCAAACGCCAATGCATGTTGTAAATGCCTCCTCAATTCTTCCACATATTCGTGAAATGTAGATGCACTCACAAGTGTTTGCTCATGTGTCCTGTACAATAAATGTTGTAGCAGCACCATTTTTCTTCATGTCAACACCTCATGAGGACTGATACCTTTTGCTTTAGCAGGAGTCGACCTAATGGCCATTAGCACTGAAGGTAAACATAAATCCCAACTGGAACATGCCTCTGGCACAAACTCCTTTAGTATCTCCACGAAAGATCTATTGCTTCTCTCTATGTTCCCTGAAGAGTCGGGCTGAAATGTAACATGCAATTTCCTTTTCACCCCCAATATCTGCCACACCTTGCTCATCAAAGTGCTTGTGAAGTGACTTCCTCTGTCTGACTCTATTCTTTGTGGTAACCTAAATCTTGAAAATATGTGATTTACCAGCAATGTAGCTGCTGTGTGTGCACTACAATCTGGTGCAGGAATGCATTCCACCCATTTCGACATTAAACATACTACCATCAATAAATATCGGTTTCCCCGACCTGATCTCTTTAGAGGCCCTACATAGTCGATTTGTAAATCCGACCATGGAAAGGTTAAACCTCTTTTCATTATTGGAGCTCTATGCATTGGTGAAGCAAGTTTAAATTGTGCACATACCAGACAACCCCTAGTGTATAATTCCACATCCTGGGACATATGCGGCCAGTAAGCACAGTCTTACAGTATTTCTAAAGTTTTTTTGTGAACCTCTGTGTCCAGGAGTAATCGCATCCTGTGCATGGTATAACATTAGCCCTCTGAAAGATAGAGGTACCACCACTGTATCTGCCCTGTTATGGATTCCCTGATCATCAGACCATCCTGTAGTTTAATTCGTTTTTTGTTCTTTAATAACACTCTCAACTCTTCTTTTCCTGTAGAATCATTTTCAGTTAATGGATTTTGTTTGGGGTCTATCAAATGATTATAATAAACTCCCATAATAAACTCCCAATACTGGGTCTTCTTTTTATGCCTTAATCAGATCCTGATCTGGCATATCATAACTCCATTGTACTACAGGTTGTTCAACTTCGTTTGGAGATTTAGAGCGTGTAACTGCATCTACTTGCATTTTACCAATTAGGTGTTCAATGGCCAACAATTCTCCCATAACAGCCCCAATCTTGGCCAATTGATCTGCTCTATCATTTCCCTCCTTATCCCCTCCTGGTGTTTTCAAATGTCCATGGAATTTCCTCCAGTGTATTATTAAACCATTCTAATTTGTCTATAGCTTTAATCATTTTCCCATGTCTAAGGGCCTTTTTATTATATGTGAGCATGCCTCTTGCTTTCCAGCCAGGCAAATATTCTACAAAGCTATTTCGTGCATAATCAGAATCAGTCACCAGGACAATTTCACTGAATTTGCTATCAACTGCAATAGTAATTGCTTTATAAATGGCCGCTAACTCCTTCATCTGGCTACTCCTGGCCTCAATTCTCATTCCTATTCTAGGAATATCCTCACATTTCAAACAGACATTTCCTATCCCTGACACCAACTGTTTATTGCTGTCATTTTCAATGTAAAAAGCACACCTGTCGACATACAAAACTGGCAAGTCTTTACACGTATTTTCATCAAAAGCTTTGTGTGGCGATTGTTCAAACTCCTGCAAACTGGACTCCACCGCTATCTCATCTGAAACACACTCAGCTGCACAGTCATGTAAATCTGCTAACCTTTGAGCAATTGAGCTAGTTTCATTCTTGCCATATCTCCCTTGTACAGGGAAACTCTGCAATGCCAATGTCCATGAAGTAATTCTGGATTGCGCTAGGTTGCCTGATCTAATCCTTTTACTTTGTAAAAACTGCAACGGTTGATGATTTGTCTCAATGATCACCTTTTCCCCTTGAATAATGGGATGAAAATGTTGCAATGCCCATACAGTGTTCAGAAGAGCCTTTTCACATTCACTGAATTTAGTCTCAACCTGAGAAAATACCTTACTTGCATTGGCAATAGTTTTATGGTTCAAATCATGTTTTTGAGATAACACTGCTGACATACACTGCTACAAGTGAAATCTTTATTCTTTATGGGATAAGCCAAGCACGGTGCCTTTATGAGACATTCCTTCAATTTAGCAACTCCCTCAGACTTCTCCTTTTCCCATTTCCAGGGTGCAAAATTCAAAATGTGTTAGCAAACAGTATTTAATTCATAACTCCCAGGATATACGTTTTGACTCAGTTCAGTGAGTATGCAGGAAGTCCACAGTCTTATTGAAGTCAGCTTCAATAGTTTAGTCAATGGTTGAGTGATTTCAGCAAAATTTTCAATACATTTCCTGTTATATCCTGTCATTCCTAATAGACTTTTAAACCTTTCATGTTTTTAGGATTTTTCAATTTCTGTATGGCCTCCACCTTTTTCTCTTGTGGATTTAACCCATGTTCACTTACTTCATGGCCTAGGAAATTCACTTTTTCTTGCACTAATGGGCTTTCTGTAAAGTTACTTTGGCACCTGCCTTCTGCAATTGGCCAAGTACATGTCTAATTTCATCAAAATGACTTCTCAGACCTTTATTTTTTATCAGTACATCATCTACATATACTATGGTCCCTCTTTCTGCCGCATCTGGCATAGCTTTTTTCCACTATTGACATACCCAAATGGTCTTCTGGACCAAGCGTATTGCATTTTATCAAATGAAAATGCAAACAAATTCTGAATATCTTCTGCCAATGGCACACACCAGTACCTAGATGTAAGATCTAACGTGGAAAATACCTTTGACCCATGCAACTGAGCAAGGCCTTGATCAATGAATGGAACCACCCATCTAGACACTGGCACTCTTTTATTTAATTCCCTCAGGTCTGCACACACACGCCATTGACCATTTGGCTTTAATACACCCAAAATGGGAATGTTGGAGGTACTATGAATGGGCCTGATAATCCTCTTTGTCTTGTCTAACGTGGCTTACCAACCCTTTCAGATGTTTTAATTCTTGTTCACTGTCCTCAAGCTGTTGTGTTCTTTGAGACAATTGGGTCTCAAATTCATTGCATTTTGATTGCATGTCTTTTTGACATACCTCCAGTTCTGCTTTTAACTTTTTCTCCTGTTCACTAGCTCCATCTAATTCGACTTTTAGTCTGCTAATTAGCTTAGCATCATTTTCTTGCATTCGCAGAGACCTATTTAAAATGAACCATGTTTTGGCACAGAGCTGTATCAAACAGTCTCTCTCTGAATGTTTGTCAGCAGCATTAAATAACCTCAGAAGACAAACCTGAATTATGCTGCCCTCTTCAGAAATGCTGTCTGGTGGTTCTTTCTGAACTCCCATAGATACGGTCATGCCATTCTATGGCATCATTTGATGACCATGTTCCATGTGCTTATCATTTTGCCTCTAGGTATTTACACTGATCTCACAAAATGAGTTCCCTTTAATGTACGTATGGCGGTGGGACACCCTTGCCACGCCGAGTAGTTGCTCTACAGTCTGTTCCCACAAGGCCAATGCACCATTTTTGTAGGAGGTTTTGTCTTTTGAGGCAAATTCTGGATTTTGCGGTATTTTCTTACCGTAGTAATTTGGTGGTAGACTGGCGGTAAACTGGCCTTACCATTAGAGATAGTTCAGTATTACCCTATTTTGGTCATAATCCCAGGTGGGATTCGTCCCTCGAAGAAGCACTTCTGTGAACCTATGACGTCTTCAGCATATAATAGATCAGACAAACTCCCGAGATTTCCCACTGGTAGGGGCATCGTTGGACGCCACCAAGACGTTGGACTCTGTTTACTGGGAGTGGATCCTGGCCGCGATGCAGGGTTTTGGATTCAGAGAATCTATGTCATCACTGCGCCGCCTGTACTTCAGCCGACGAATATGTTGACTACAATTATGGCGCGGTGCAGTGATCAGATAGATCACTTTTGCCCACCTGCCCCGGCCCACAACACAGAATCCTCAAACCCACCCCCCAACCCTACACTTACTTTTACTGTTGCTCACTTCTGTGTGTGCCACCAACAACCTTGTACACCTGCGGCACCAGTGCCTCCCACTTACGTGGGTCGGTGCTGAGGCTGCAGGGTCCTTTTTTTATTCTTATCCGCTGCTTATTGTAATGGTTGTCAAGGGTTTTCACCCATGTTGAATCAATAGACTGGGTAGATGTGGGGATGAGCTGTCGCCGCCCACATTTGCGCCAGAATTCTAGAGAACCGTGCAGTTTTGCGCACAGCAAAGTGGTCCCCTGACCTGCCACCCACCAGTGCGAGCGTGAGGGGCCAGGAGTGCCATGAGTGAAATGTGTGCCAAAGGAAAACAGCAGTGCCGGTGGCTAAAAAAAAAAGCGCTTTGAAATCACCTTTGTTTCTCTGAAATGCAAGCTAAAAATGCCTATTTTAAACATCACAAGATATTCAAAAATCTCAATGAACACCAGCAGGCATTTGGCAGAATGTATTCTTGTGTGCATACTAAATCTGGAAAGAGAAAGAGCCCAAAACAATGTTCATAACAAAACTGGCTGAGCTGTGGATGTCAGCAGCTGAAGTGAAATTGGACTGAAAGACAGTAAAATCTAAATAAATGTTTAAAATAAATGAGTGACCTACTGTTGAGTGTCACATAGTTTGCAACTGTTGAAATGTCATAGTTTTGAGCTTAGAATCAGCGTTCTAGCTGCATGTGTAAAAATTGTCAGTTTGATTTGAATGTAGAAAACTGGGAACGAAAGTGACATTTAGCTGAAGCCTGGCTTGAAGAGAGTGAATTCTGCCCGGCAACTACCCCCGACAGGAGTGAAACTTGCTCAAGCCACTCTTCCCAGGCCTGGCTGCATTCTGCTGCCCCTATCAAAAGGAGATGACACCTCTCTGATTGAATTAGGGGAGTGGTACCTGCAGACTGCAGGAAATTGAACAAAGTCCTGTCCTGGACTCAGTCAAATGTTATATTGGGGGGGTCGTACAAATAGCTTCCTCTTGGGAGAAACTGGGGAGCAGCTGTGCCTCTGTGAGCAAGCTGAGTTGGGGGAAGTGGATAAACCAGAAATTCCACCATGTGCTTTGGAAAACCACACCCCTTTTGGGGCCAGAGCATCATTTTAAAAAGATGGATAATTCATAGTGCGGACTTGTAAAAATTATATAAATAACATCACCATTCTTGTGATTTTTCTGTGCACATTTTAAGAGGTGTTAGGACCCTGTGGTATGTTCTTGGTGATGGTAGCGAAAAAAAGGGTTGTTACTCCAAATGTATGCATGTTAAAAATCTGACACTTTATCATCTGAAACCCATATCCCTGGTGTACATTTGTGTAAAATCTGGAAAGGTTTAGAGGTTGTGATCTGGATGAAAAGGGTAGAATTCTGTCATAAGTGGACACGACATCTTAAAAAAGACAGGGATCGGATGGTTTGGTGCTACAGAAAATATGTTAACTGGACGTATAATATTAGAAAAATGGTACATAGATAAATATGTATTTGGATCAGAAATAGATTTGTGTGCAATTTGACAAGGGGAGGATCCTCTGACCATAAACCTACCTCATCACTCTGACTCACAACCCAGTTCCCCCAATCAAGGAAGAGAGGAGGAACTGGCCAATGATAAGTTGAGAGGGTTCGGCATGCAGAATTAGCCGACCCACCCACTTTCTAAACACATAAAAAGAGCCACTGGAATCCAGATAGGACTTTCTTTTTCACTTTCTGCAGAGCATTTTGACTTCAGACTTCACATCCAGAGATCCAGACTTCAAATCCATCAATCTCCAGAAACCAGAAATTAACTCCAGAATTTGTAGCAGAGAGGACTGAATCCACAGGCTGAATCCTTTTTCAGTAGGCCTCCAAATAATTTGCAAACTATTCAACAGCCGGGCGAGCTGTTTGAATTTTTGCCAAGAACTTTTGTCAGAACCAGAGACCAGACCGCCGTGCAGTGCCGAGAACTTTTGTCAGAACCAGAGATCCAGACCGCTGTGCAGTGCCACTAGCAGAGCTGACCTAGAAGGTAGAATTATCCAGTGAGCAGAACCAGGCAGAGACCGTCAGTGACGAGAGAACCGCAGGATAGTGTGAGTACCGCCAGAACTGTGCAAAAACCAATCTCTTAGTTTAAAATAATCTAATCCAAACTATTTTAACCTATTTAGAACTGCCTCCTAGAATCGTGTCATTCTATCATCTTTAAACCTGAAAACTGTCATCTGTCATTCTGAGCTTTCAAATTTCAAATCCGAAAAACTACTTTTACTAAATCGGCCGTATCTCCGGAACCGTTTGCGATAGAAGCAGGAGTTAACTTTTATATTGAAGCTGAGATTCTAAGCTTTCCCACAAGCTCTAAACCGACTTGCTACTCCTCATACTCCCTCCATAATTGCGCTCGACGCACGCATCTAAATTTGCAGCGATTTGACATTTTGCTTAATTTCAGCCACGTGTAAAAAGATTTGTCCTTGCTTTCCTTTGCTGAAATTCGTTTGCAATTTGACAATCATTCATAGAGCATTGCTAAAGTGATCCTGAACTAATACTAAGTAGCTGTCACCCACCCTGAACCTCTAGAGGGAATTAAAATCATTTTAGCATATTTTTCACTTCTTTGCATACCACATCAAAGTATATTGCCTGTGTTTCAAACTCCTACCTGTTTTCCTCTAAGCTTGCTAGGGGGGAACTGAATTATATTTGATTGCATTCCTGAGAACTGTGTGCTTTCCTTCCATCTCTTTACCTTGCATAAAGGGGGGGGGGGTGAATTGTCAAAGAAAAGTGATTACATTGTCTTTTGTTGAAGTCATATCAAGTTTATTTTCTGTACTGCATTTTCATTCATCATTGCATTGTCCTTGAAGCCATAAAAGCATTCTCAGCTACTTTATCCTCTCCATATCGCTTCTAAGCCATCAAAAAGAAAAAGAGTGTACCACTGTAACATTATCCATTGTTGATCACTATCATCCTCACAAGTGTGCGATCAAATATTAATTTACTATAAAAGTGTGATAGATATATATTGTTTAATTTTCAAATAAACCTTTTAATTTGCAAAACAAACCTACTTCTTGGCTCAGTGGGGTCAGGGGGATCCTAAGAGAGGGGTGTTATGTAAGGGTTGTCATCCAGAGTAATTGAACTGGAAATAAAAATACATCAATAAGGGCTTCCATCAGAATCCCAGACTAGGCATTGACTTAGCTGTAGTGTTGAATTGAAGTCGCTTACATGGTAAGTGGGGGACACCCCTACAACCCCTGACTCCCGTTACTGCATTCAAGGAGAGCGGGGGATACCCCTGCAACCCCCACTCTGCTTGGGCGCAGTAATGGGGGTCAGCATTTTCGTACCGCACTCAGGCGCACTGTTTGCAATGTTGCCACAATCGTGGTGAGATTTTGTTCCGATTCTGATTTGGAGAGGGCTTCCTTACATGGGTGAAGATTTTATACATACAACCGGTGGCCAGGGTTGAAATGGGCAGGTAGGTGTGGGGTGCAAGGGATATACAGCGGGGTTCAGAGCAGGGATGCACGTTATCGCCTATGCTGTACATATTGGCATTGGAACCGCTGGCGGTATACATGCGTCAGGAATTAATTGATGCAGGGGTGGTAGTGGGGGGAATGACATACCTTATCTCCCTCTATGCGAATGATGTCCTTTTATATTTATGCAAACCGGTACACAATGTACCTATTATCTTGGAGGTACTAGATAATTTTGCCAGGCTGTCCGGGATATCTTTCATAAAACAAAAGCAGCGATATGATGTCCTTGACTTACCTGACCTAGGGTTGCAATGGGAGATCAACACATTTAGATACCTAGGGATAAATGTAGCCTACACACCAGAAAATATGCACACCCAAAGCACAGTGAGGGGGGTGGAGGGAGTACAATGTTCCATGACATTTTGGGTGAGGCTGCACTTGTCTCTTATGGGACGGGTTCCAATAGTAAAAATTATCTTCTTGCCGCGACTGCTCTATAATTTCGCAAATGTCTATCATTATATAGCTCTTGTGTTCTTACGATGGCTAGAAACTATCCTTAGAGAATTCCTAAGGGCCCGGGGCAGGCAGAAAATTCCATTGAGTGCACAGTGGATGCCTTACAGGGAATGGGGGCTTCCAGCTCCCACATTTGGAGCTCTACTACTTGACAGCGCAACTACAGTATGTAACATCCTGGTTGCTAGCTGACTCTACTTTGGAGACAGGATTGTTGCAGGGGTTCACCTGCCCTGCATTACTGAAAGAGGCCTTGTGGGTGTCAGATACTTGCATTGGCCACCAGGCCCTACTGATTACCGGAACACCGGATCTGGGCTAGGATAGGGAAGATCATGAAAATAGTTAACCCATATTAAACACATGTCCCCATAGAGGTAGGTACTCGCTCAGGCACGGAGGGGTTAGCAGTGGCTAGACGGTGGGAGGCTCTGGTACTCGCCACATTGGGGAACTTGTATAAAAACAAGGTTTTTAGGAACTTAGAGGAGTTAACCCAAACAAAAGGTATTCCAAGGGGACAATTGTTGTGGTACCAGAGGCTGGCGGTGGTTGCAAAAAAAGAAATGGGACACCTGGCCAGGGGAACCAGAGCTGACTGTACTGCTAGTGCTGATGTATGAGCTGGAAGATAGATGGCGCCCAGTATCTAGACTGCACGGTTGCATGCTTGGGGCGATCAGTGTGAGGAAGGCCAGACTTAAAGAACTATGGGAGAAGGACCTGGGACAGGAACTGAATGATACCCAATGGTCTGCCGCTTTGCTCTTTGTTAAAAAGGTCTCGCGCAACACTCGATTCCGCCTCTCGCAGCTGAATGCTCTCCATAGGACATATATGGCACCATGCCGATTTGCTAGGTTCAAACAATGTGTATCGTCTGTGTATCAGCGGTGTGGTGTCAGTGGAGCAGACATGATCCATATGTTTTGGCGCTGCACACAGGTGCAGACCTTTTGGCACCGGATTTGAACCGATTGCGCTATGGCCGGCGTCACGTGTTATGGATGGGAACCAGCGGCATGCTTGTTGGGGACATATGCCAGGCCTGAAATATATAGACGTGTGTATAAATGTATGGACTTGGCATGCATGCAGGCAAAGAGGTGCATAGCAATGGCTTGGAGATCGCAACGGGGGACCCGATATGGTGTATGATTGAAGGATTTTGAAAGATGGACTGAGGCGGAAACATTGGCATGGCACCGGGCCCTGGGTATTGGTCCTGGGGACTCCACTGACAACATTGTGGCATGGAAAGCCCTCCCACTGGCAATGCCTCGTTCATCAGATGATAAACCCCCATGACTAGATGGATGCTATGCTTGACGTTGGTATATGTAATTTGATGTTTGTGTGCGCTTTGCCCCCGGATGGCCACCTAAGGTTTTGTCCATCCCAGGAAACATTATCACGAGAATGAATCGCAGGACAAACATGAAAAATTGCTTGGACCCAGTTGGCCACTGACCAATAATGTTACCAGATAGTGAACTTTTGTGTTTATGTATTATTATTATATTTACTTTTCTGTGTGTTTATTGTTTTGTTCTGGTTTGCTTTCTTACTTAAAATATGGACACATATCACTGTTGGATGCTAGACATTACGGCTTTTGTAGCATGCTTCGGTATGTGAACGTTAATAGCAATAAAAAGACTTTGAAATAAATAAATGGAATCGCCTGCAGAGCCGGTATATGGCATGGTAATAATAAAAGAAATCAACACTGCCCTGGTTGCCACCTAAGTATAATGCACAGAGAAGGCGGGAAAGGGACGCCCGATGAGTCCGAATAAGGAATGGGTATAATAATGAAACCGACACTGTGCTGGTTACCAGCCAAACATAATACACAGGGGGAAGTAAGGCCAAGGAGTTAGACTATAGGCCTCATCACGACTTGGGTGGTAACGGTAACGCTATTAGCGCGGGCGGTATTAGCCCTACCGCTGAACT
Source organism: Ambystoma mexicanum (assembly GCF_040938575.1). Taxonomy (NCBI): domain Eukaryota; kingdom Metazoa; phylum Chordata; class Amphibia; order Caudata; family Ambystomatidae; genus Ambystoma; species Ambystoma mexicanum. The sequence continues at coordinate 276,498,148 of NC_090929.1, read as the reverse complement.
CCCCGGTGCTAATAGCGCTGGATCACGAGTTCGGCGGTAATGTAAGTCCCCATTCCCCACTGAGCCCATTCGGGAAAACCCCATTCCCCATTGGGCTCAATGGGGAATCTTCGCGCTAATACCGCCGGCGGATTTCCCGCCGGCGGTAATAGCGCAAATTTTCAGCGGATTTCCCCCCAGCTCAGAGCTGGGGCGAAATCCGCCGAAGCCCTGATTCGGCGGACCCTTAAATCTGGCGGTAATAGCGCCTCCGCCGGATTTAAGGGTTACCGCCAAAGTCGTGATGAGGCCCTTTCAAGACATGGGAATAATACAAACTATCAACACTATCCGGGTTACCTCTCAACTCTGCTACGCCTGACCCTGCTGCCCTCCACTAGCAGCCCGGAGCCCTGCAAGCACTGTAGATGACACGTATGCTGACACCCATCCTGGGATCTCGCAAAGGATCGCCTGATGTGGATGATGGTGCTTTTAGGTTTCTAAATACGTGCACTTTATGTCATTATGAGAATGTGTGAATGTGTTGCATAAATACTAATGTCCACGTAACGTAACCTACTCAGAACCAGTAATCTCACTCTAAAGTCCCGTCACTTTTCTGTTGTCCTTGTCTTCATGTAATGCGCTGTGATGACTACGGGCTTTGGCGCTACAGAAATAAATAAAATAAATAAATAAATGTATTCACAAGCACAGGTTAATTAGATGCTGCAGTGTCTCCAGTGTCAGTTGATACATTTGTACTTTCGATTTTATTCATTGGGTTATTTTATTATTTTAACGATTGAACTTTTTTCGGCACGTGTGACTGATGTACACATTGTATGAATTGTTATGTTTGTGTGTGCAATGCCTTCATGGTTAAATGATGACACAAAGCCTCTTTTGACTTGACTATTTAATGAAAACGAGCACCTTTTTGTAGAAAGACTAATGTGAGCACCAACAGGAGGTGGACATGCAGTATGTGAGAGCAAGGCAGTGCAATTATAGAGACCTGCTTATCCAGAGAACAGGCCAAAAAAAAACCTAGCCAGAGCTGACGTGCTTTCCCACACGTCCCCTTTCTATCGGAACTGTTGAAAGGCATGAAATGCACTGCGCGCGATTGATAGATCGAGTTTGAATCCTTTAAAACCAACTCTTCATAACACTGCCATGTGTGGCAATAATCACTCACCCGGGACCGAGTAATGGTTTCAAACTGCAAATATGTAACACACTGAAAATTGGAAATTGAAGGACCTTACTGAAAGATAGCCCTGCAGTCCTGCGGCGGGCTCTTCAGCAGCATCTTGTGTAATCCACCAACGAATAAGCACATGGAAGAAGAACTCTCAGCAGCGCCTGGAGCAGGCAAACTGGAATTATCCTGCTGTGGCCAGACGTGTAACAGTGCCGTACACGTCACTGTAACTGGAGTATATAACAAAACATACAAAAACGAAAGCCGAAATGGTGGCAAACACCCGGAAACTAAAAAAAAACATAATGATTTGAAAATCAAAATTACCAAAACATATGAAGTGGTAGGGAACACATGTAGTGAGGGCCGGGCCATGTGGGTAAAGGGAGTCTAGACATGATGCAGGGGGAACAAACCCCCTTCCATTAAAACACGTAAAAAGTACTTGTTTTATTAGTATTTCTGCATTTATATGGGGCTCACGACCGGATAGGTATTTGAGCACACTTCCGGCTTGCCTTTCAAGAAGAAGGCCAATAGAAATGCTCAACAACAAAGCCAGACCTCTGATGAGAAAAGATAGAAGACTAAAAAAAACATGTTTTTCACTTTCCTCTGAAAGTCAGAAGATTTTGGGGAAGGCGTATTTTAATCGGAGGAGAGTTCCCTAATAAACCAGTCTGAATAGAAAAGATTTCACCATGGTTCCAAAGCGACAAAACTGGGCAATATCATTTAGCCTTTTGTTCAAAGACCTTACATTCTTGTTAGTATTATAATGTTTTAATCAAAGTTTGAGATAAAACGGCATAGTGCTTTGATGGTCTTATGATCTTTAGTAAGTGCCTTGTATTTTACTCCTGAAATGAGTAGCAACCATTGCAACTCAAGTAAACATTGCAGGTTATGTGGTGCCTGCAGGAAGAGTGTTGGTTAAAATCCTTTCTTAGAATTAATTAGCATTTGGGGCCTGTTTGTCACATATTTAGGAGCTCAGAGGAATATTACATTTCAGTAATCTATTCTAGAGCCAAGGATGGCATGGAAAATCTCCCCAAGACATTCAAGTGTCAGGAAAGATTTAATCTGTCAAAGTAGCATTAGGCGATATGCTCTATTACTGATGATCTGATTGTCATGTTTGCTCGTAGTTAATCATCAAAGGTGACTCCTAGAGTCCTAACTGTGTCTTGGTGCTCAATAAGATCCTGATACATCTAATTTCTTTGCAAGCTACATTCGCAGAGTGTGAACTGCTTTTCATAGAGCAAAAAAAATGTTGGTTCTAAAAGGGTTTAAGCATTCACAGTTCTGCTTCGTCCCGGATTAGATGATGCTGAATACCCTATCAAGTGTTTGGTTGGCCTCACCATCTATTCTGAAAACCAACTGATTATCGTCAGCATAATTTGCAAAAGAGATGTTGTGGTTGAACAACAGGTAATGGAGCTGTTTGATGTATTTGTTGAATACAATCTAGAAAGCCAAGAACTGTTGAAAAGGCGCCTTGGTGAACTCTACTAATTTGAATGTTCAGAAATTCCCCCATTCATTTTCATGCATGCTTTGTTGTCCCTGACGGATTGATTAAAGGAGAAAACAATTCTGCTGGTCAAGACTGTCAAATACCGCAGATAAATCTAATAGCATATGCAATTCATCCTAAACGTTATCAACCTCATCTTTTATGTCGAGTAATTCCAGTTAGTGATACATTTCAACTGGTAACCTCCTAGGATGTTATGCTCTTGAAGGTGCTCTGGTAACTGGAAGTTGGATATTTTGTGAAGTATTTTCAGTAGAAAGAATATATCCTCAATATGTCTATAGTTGGAGCTAAGAGTCTTATCATGGTGGGGCTATTTAAGCAGAGCGGTGGGTATTCCATATATATATTTGAGGCCTTCATTTTCAGCAAAAGAGCAGTTTATAAAATGAGCGATAAAGGGTGCCAGCACTTCAATATTCTCTCTTATTATGATGGATGGGCAAGGGAACAGTATGCAAAAATTGTGATTCCTTTTGTGAACAACAGCAAAAACCTGTTCGAGAGAAATTATAGAGAAAAGGAGAACGAAAGTGTGATCTTAAATGCATCTATAATTTCTCCCTGTTTAAGGACATTGATACTGTTACTTTATAACCTTCCGATTGGGCGGTAGGGATGGCAGTAAAACCGAGCGTTCTGAATTGTTAAAATTATTAGATTTTTTATTCCTTGATTGAATATCAACAATTTTGGATGACAATGCAGACTGGAGCATGTTGCGTCATTCCTCAGAGGGTAGCATTGAGGTTGGTGATGGGAAGAGTTCATCAATGTGAAAGAGATTTTTATGTATATTGTGTGCAGGGACTACTCGATCAGCAACATCTTCTGCCTACTTTGACCCTTTTACTTTTAAGGATTGGGGAGTACCATACTTTGCGCTTGTGATCATCTTTTACTAATTTCAGCTGTGAACTAGTGACTGCTTTAACAAGGTACCTGGTGGTATCATTGTAATGCAATGTTAACTCAACCAATTCAAGGGACTCGACAAAATGCTGATTCAGATTGTTAAACACTGGAAGCACTTTCATTTCGAAATTTTCAGTGAGGTAAGTATGTGCTTCTGTTTTCCCTAGTATATCCTTCTTAGGAGTAGAGAAAAATATGACTTTGTGATCAGTCCAATCGACATCCATAGTGCTGACCCTACAAATATTCAGATTCTTCTGGAGGTGGAGCCCTTGTTGTGGGTGCTTCCACAGATCAGTTTCGGCCTCATGATTATCGGGGCCTTTATGCCCAAAGTTGAAGTCTTCCATTATAAGTACTCGATTGTTTGGTGAGCTGGGTGATTCTGGATAAGAAATGGCACACTGACCAGTTGACAACCATCTATGATGGGTCAAGGACAACATATGGTCTGAAAACAGGATCTATAAATAATGGCCATCCCTCCACCACTACCAGTAAGACTATTAGTATGTTTGATAGTATAGCCATAACTGATGAACCCATATGCATGCACCGTTGTAGGCCGAACCACGACCCTCACCCGAAAAGATTTGTCTCACAACATTTTGTCAAGTGCTGGCAATAAAAGGCCGTAGGATTTCATTGTACAGATATGGTTATGCAGATAAACAAATAATCACATAGCATAATAATATCATACTTTTGGGCACCGGATCCTGAGGTTACCCCCTCTGGCCCGTGCTGCCACACACGGGCAGGTTACTGGTTGGCCGTGTTCCCCCGAAAACTATCTCCTAGTGACAGCCTCTAGATGCGAGAGTTGCTGAGGTTTCCCAAAAGAAATGTTCCATGCCTGGGATTGATAAGTGAGTGCCGTCTTTGTGAAAAAGATCTGGATCACCCAGGGTAATGGCCGAGTGTTTTATGAAACCCAGCCCTCTTGCTGCACAGAATTTCTCTATTCCCCTGTTGAGTTTTCTTCTAGCAATGTCGACGGATTTCTAACAGTGGGCCTCCAGCCATTTCTTTCTGGGAAGGATGGCCGAAAAATGTATTTCCGTTTCCTTCCGGTTGTGGGAAATGCCCGCCAAGGAGGAGCATATTTCCTCAAATAAGTTTCTGCTTCCTGAGTTCACCAGGTCATTCCCCCCAAGTGTATTATGAGAAATTCAGGCAGGTCTCTGTATGCGACCAGCTCTGCTAGTGTTTCGTGGATGTCGGGCCACCGTAGGCCCCTGTAACCCCACCATGAAGCGATGGTATTTTTAAACGGCGGACCTTCTTTGCTTTCTTCCGCCCATCGGTCTGTCCTGAAGACGAATGAGTGGCCAACAATCCATGCTGAGTTGAGCGAGGTCTTCCCGTCGCCTGTTGGTTCTGCAGGGGGGGAGGGAAGAGGAAGAAAACGAAACAGGGATGACTATATTAGCTGTGGTCTGATGTATCTTTTGTAGCAATCTGACTTCCATCCCCCTATGTTTTTTAGCTGTGCTGGTGCCAGGCCTCCCTGCCACGCCGAGGTGGTGGCACCTATTCTGAAGGAGTGGGTACCAAAGTCCTTTGGGTCCCATCCCGCGTTTCCGATCGCTTTCATCAGCACCCCTTTAAATTGGTAGTGGCTTAGTGCCGAGGCATCTCGGTGGATTAGAAACCTCCCCCCAACATGGGGCCTTTGTGCATAGTAAAGGTTGGTGATACATTGTCGGGGTGATTATCCCGGGGTCGGCTGAGCCGTCCGCGGACCTCCGGGCTGGGAGGCCCCAACTCCTCCCGTGTTCCCCAAAAAATGAGTATGAGACACACACAAGAAGCAAGGCAGTTCTGCTGTTTATTAAAACTACGGCAGTGATGGGTCTAGTATCGTACGCGTCCGTCCAGACTCTCAAAATTCGTGGGGCTCGCAGGCCCTTTTTGCCGCAGTATGACGTGCTACTTGCGTCACCTGGGAAAGTTAGCGAAAAACCTATTGCCACTCCGGATTGGTTCCTCGAGTGGTAGGGTTAGTATAGCATACATAAAGAGAGCAATGTTAGTGGTTGAGGATGAGTCAGGCGGTATACTTGGGTTGTCCCTTCTATTAGATAGTTGAAAATTGTTACACAAAGACCCCTGATGATTGGCTAATGTTAGTGGTATCAGTGATTACTGCCCCCCATGTTCTGATTGGTCCACCTGCGAGCCCCCCAGTCTGGGACCATCGTTGTTCCCAGCTCGCGGTGTACCTGTCACTAGCAACAATGTGTAACTATGTGTTCGTGCAGACAATGTGCGGATTTGCTCATATGCTTGAGAGCAGACCATTCCCATCGCTGTAGGTGTCCAGCGGGTCATTTCATTGTTGCAACCTGTGTCCCAGACGTGGGACCCAGGCGACTTCTCCCTCGTGGGTCTGGCACCTTGTCAGTTTGGCTTGGTCACGTGTGGAGAGACCGTGGCTGGGGCAGAATTCTGCACATTTAAAGTTGTATTTTGCTTCTGTGTGCTTGGCTTTGCTTAAAGGTGTGACCTTGGTGCCGGCTGGTAGCATACGAGTTGCAACATCGCCCCCTTGGCTGTGAGCTCTTGCTGGGCTCGTTCTGCGTAATCAGCACTTGTACTCTCGCTCATTCAGTGTTCATGGCGGTTCTTGCTTGCGGCCTACTTGGGCCTGGTTCATGGGTGGGGTTGTGTAATGCACGGCACCTGTGTTGCGGTGTAACATGGCTTCATAGGCAGAATTACGTCTTTGTTATATTCTCATCATGATGCGAGGGTGGGAGAAGCGTCAGCAAGCGTATACGCGAGTGCTTTATGCGTCTTGCGTTTCTGCGTTACGGAAAAACCTATATGAAAAATAATAAAGATGCGCGTCAGTGGGTGTATCAGTCACCTACGTCATAGCACTGAATATATTCTTCGTGTGGGTTGGTGCGTGAGTGACCAGTGTGCATGGTTGCACGTGTGTTCTTGGCAGTTGGCTAGGTCGTTATGGCATCTCTAACGATCTGGGTGCTTGTTGTTGAGGTCTTAGTCGAGTTCATCCATGCCGCAGGTGTCGGCTTGAGTAGGGCAGGCTGGTGGGCATATCCTTATGTTCTTGAACCAGGGTATTTGGTCGTCTGGTAGATAGACAAATTAATCTCGTGGTGGGTGTCTGGGCTGCGATCCTCTAGGCCATGGTTGCGAGGAGATTGGGGGGAGCTTTTTCTCCCATTCTCCCACTTCAACATACTGGGCAGTTTGTTGCATCGTCGATGCAACAAATGATAATATTTCTTTTGGCCCCAGTTTTTGTTTTTTAGATTTCTATGTTGACACTGTCTTGTCTGACCCTGACTTCCATGACGCCTACACCGTTTGTGGCCTTGGTGCTGGAGGAAATGAGCTCTCCCACCCGAAAGGCCCCGAAGTAGGCCAGAAAAAATGCTGTTTTGAATAGTACGATCTCATATGGGTGCCAGCATATGGCTTCCAACTGGTCTGCTATTTTTACCAGTTTGTGGAAATTGAGGGGGTGGCGAGTGTCTATCTGGGGCCCTTCCACTCTGGCCCATCCTTTCATAGCGTAGGAAATGAGGGCGTTCTGGGTGGGATCTGAGTCCCCACGTAATTTTGAGAAATATGAGATTGCTACTAGGTGTCCTTTTTGCCCAATCCCTCTTAAAGCCCTGCTCATGCGCCCATCTTAAGAATATTTCTATGTCTTTAATCGTTATTAACTTGACATGGTTTAACCCTGTGGCTCTAAATACCATTTGTAAGCACTTACTGTACTGAGTTGCAGTAGTGCTTGCCAGTGCTCTCTCTGCCATCTCTATTAAGAAGCCTGGGCCTGGATTCGAACTTTCTATGGGCAGCGAGTTGTTGGCACCCGTTTTAAAGGTGCCTGTATCAGGTTGGACATCCTGGCCTGGGCTCACTGGCGCTGGCATTGATGTCGGTTTTTGTTGGCACCCTTTTTTGAGGTGCCTGTTTCTTTTTGAGCACCCCGGCCATTGCTCTTTGGCGCTGGCGTGGGTGCCGTTATTTTGTTGGCACCCGTTTTTGAGGTGCCTGGTTCTTGTTGGGCAACCCGGCTATTGCTCTTTGGTGCTGGCGTTGATGCTGTTATTTTTTGGTTCCCATTATTGCCCAGCATTCTGCTGGTATTAGCATCATCTGCTCGTGGGTGTGCAGCGCTAGCTCCCGGAATCTTGGCCACTGAAAGCGAGATAAAGCATCTGCAATATTATTGTCTGCTCCTGCAATGTGCTATGCTTTGACCACAATGTTTTCTTGTAGTGTGACCGCTGTAATGGCTTGTAGGACTGTCAGCACTAAAGGGCATTTAGTGGATCTTCTGTTTATGGAGCCTACCACGGCCATGTTGTCGCACCAGACCAAGAGTTCCGTGTTCGCTAGATGTCTGCCCCAGATGTGTAAAGTAAGCCAGATGGGAAATATTTCTAGGAGGGTGATGTTTCTTGTCCACCCTGCCGCTTGCCATGTTATGGCCAGTGTCCTGCCACCCATTCTGTGTCTAGTATGGCTCCAAACCCCTTGCTCCCAGCTGCATCGGTGAAAAGGACCCTTTTTGTCAATGTGTTCAATGGCATACGCCAAAGTGTTGTCCCGTTAAAATCTTTAAGGACATTTCCCCAAATTTCCAGATCTTGTTTTACCTCTGCGGCTAGTCGGATGTGTAGGTGGGGTTTGGTGTAAGATTTGATTTTTAGTTCCAGACTTCTGGAGAATACCCTACCCTGAGGGATAATTCAGGCTGCGAAGTTGAGGCTTCCAGCTAGGGACTGGATTTCTTTCACTGTGCCTTTGTCTTTTGTTGTTAAGCTTTGTATTTTTTCCTGGAGTTCTGCTATTTTTGTTTCTGGAATTTTGCATAGGCCCTTTGCGGAGTCTATTTCAATGCCTAGAAAGATTATGTTGATGGCTGGCTTGGTCGTTTTTACAGCTGCCAGGGGGATGCCCCATTGCGTGGCCATTTCTTCTAACGTTGCCAGGGCTCTGGTGCATTCTTCTGTCCCCATTACCATGAAATCATCAAGGTAGTGTACTATCCTGGACCCTGGTCTCTGCTTTTGAAAGGCCCATTCAAAAAAGGAACTGAATTGTTCAAATAGGGCGCAAGATACTGAGCATCCAATGGGAGGCACCTGTCTACATAAAATTTGTTTTCAAAAGTGAAACCTAGCCATCGCTGTGAGTCTGGATGAACTGGCAGTAATCTGAAAGCAGATTTGATGTCCAGGTTGGCCATCAGGGCGTTCGTTTCGCATTCCTGTATGAGTGTTACCGCTTCTTGAAAGTGTGTGTATAATACCGCGTATTCCGTGTGCGGAATGCCGTCATTTAGTGATTGGCCTTTGGGATACTATAGGTGATGAATTAGCCTCATTTTCCCAGGTTCTTTTTTGGGACCAGTCCTAGAAGCGATATTATGTACTCTTTGAGAGGCATGCGGTCCCAAGGTCCCATGATCCTGCCTAATAGTAATTCCTTCTCAATTTTGCTTTCGACCATTTGTGGGTTATCCCTGGCTGACTTCAGGTTGTTTGGAACATTCAGCGATCCAATGCCCTTGAACGGGATGACAAAACCCTTGGTGAAACCCTGCCGGATTGTTTCGCTGGTTTCTTTGTCTGGATAATTCCTGAGGGCCTCTCTAAAATTGTCTGGGTTGATGGGTGAGCAGCCTGGGGTTAGGCATGTGGTTGTCGGGATGCATCTGATGCTACTCTTTTGTATTTTTGGCTGGTGGTCTGGTGCATTTACTTGCTGCGTGGTCACCGTTGCAGTTTGTGCATGTGTGTTTGTACCAGCATTCTTTTCCCCATGTGCACTGTTTTTTCCCAAAGTTTTTACAAGGGGTGTTGGATTTCTGAGAATGGATTTTGTTCTGCCTGTGGGTATTAGCTTTAGCCCCCCATGGCTGGTTCTTCCAAAAGGGCTGCTCCCCCTTTTTGTGGTTTTCCTTGTCGGAAGGTCTGGGGCCCTGTGAGTTTTTGCTATTTTTGGGGGTTATCTACGCAATCTCTTCTTCTGAAGGGGGCTCTGCGTTTAACATGTATAAGTCGTTCTGGACTTCGTCCCATTCTATGGCTGGCCTCTCTGACATTCTTCTCCTGAATCTAATGTCGTATGCTAGCCAGGTTTTCCCTTTTTGAGCAATTTTTACTTCTCTGATTTTGTCCACGTATGCCCATAATTTTCTGCCATCGTGGGGGAATTTGTCTTCATTAGTAGTTGCCAAGATGGCGAAAGCCTGTATCCAGTTGTCCCAATTCTGTTCTACCTGGGGGTTTCTGGATATGGCTTTCTCCTCTATGTTTTTGGAGTCCCTAAAAGCATCTTTCCCTTTGCGTTGGGCTTCTGTCACCGAAAAGATCTCGATGAACTCTTTGGTCCCATATGGCTTCTTTGATTGTTATGTCAATGTTCCATGCTAGACACCTTTTGTATCTGTTCAATATTTCTGTTTGAAAAGATGTAAGTTTTTGATCTAATTAGGAACTACTAATCATAACGGTCTCTGGTGGGTTGTTGTTGCTTGCTCTTGACTGTCCTGGGGTATTTGTAATGGGGACTGACCATGCTTTTAAAGCACCCGTTGTGTCAGGAGCTGTCGTAGTTGGCGTAGTTAAAACTGTGACGGTTGATGTTGGGGTTGTTGGCACCTGCGTTATTGGTGTTGCTGTCATTGGTGCTACTGCAGCTGCTGCTGATGTGGGGGTGTAACTGTGATGTCCGGTACTAGTGGTGAGGTGGGGTCTACATGCCTGGACTCGGCTGTGTGAAGTGTTTGTTAGCCCCTGCATCTCACTCATGTTCTCGTACAATTTAGACAGTTTTTTGTTACCTTTTCCCATGTCTTCCTTCTTTTTGCCGGTGTCGTCTCGTCCCCATGACTGGTTGGTATGGGGACGCCTTCTTTTGGTAAGCTGTACATATTTTCTGTGACCCAGGCCCAGCCGTAGTGCTCCGCTGCCTCCATGGCTGCTAGCAAGTGGGGTGATTTCGGTTTCTGGGATGGTGCTGGAGGTTCCTGTGATTTTTGCTTGGGACCCATGTCTTTTTAGGTCTGCAAAGCTGAAATAGACACGGATGCCTTTGTCTGGGCACTTTGTTTGTTTTTCCTCCACGCTCGTTCATGCCAGCCTTGGATCCTGCTTCTACACGCGTTCTCCCCGGGGTGTCTTCTGTTTCAGCGCGGTTTCTCGCCGTTCGCCTGTAGTTGAAAGTTTTCTGAACAGTACAATGTTCAAAGGAGGGGAGAAAAGACGTTGCGTAAGCAGTGAACTTTTAAAGACTGCTTAAGAAGCAAAGTGTGGAAGACGCTGAGTGAACAGCGAACCTCCTGTCAGTTTGGGTCCCCGTTCAGGGTCCACAAACAGATTGTATTCTCTTAGAGCATTCTGCTCTTCTTTATAAGACCCGGGGAAGCCCTGGGTCTTTGTGGGTATAGTAGTGGGGGCTGTGCGCCAGCCCCCGGCCGGATAGCCGACATGTCTGGCCCCCTCAGGAAGGGACAGGTCTTTGAACCTGGGCCCTGCATGCCTGTTGGTTTTCCGTAGGTGCTTAGCACCTTGTTGTTTGGAGGAAGGGTGAGGCGTTTGTTCGCACCTCACCCTTCCTTGGCTTTGTGTGACAGAGACTGCGTGTCTCTGCGCTTGTGGGGGAGAGGAGCAGGCATGGGGGTGGGAGCTGCCCCTCTCCTAGCCTGCCAGATGGTAACATCATTTACTCTGCCTCGCCTTGGGCGGCCCTGCGGCATTGCCCATAAGGAAAGGCTAAAGTGAGGGAGGGGTAAGAGTGAGAATGTATACCCATTTATACCCAGCTGGTATAAATGTGAAATCTAAAATGATGAGTTTGATTTGTACAGATTTGCACTGGCACTGATTATGAGATGCCTGTGAACAGCTCAGATTTACTTCTGACCCGTATTAGCTGATTCTAAAAGTCTAAAACTGGAGGAAGTTTGGAGCTGCATGCAACATATCAAAGCTGCTGCAAGCATCAAGGGGATCTCAGAGATGCTCTGTGCCTTATTTTCTATGTTCTCCCAGGAACCTTGGTCACTGATACCCATCATATGTCCCTTTCAGACACAATCCACCACCCATTTTTGTATGCATGCTCTATCAATGTGCATATTGACTATTCATCAAACCGCAGATCCATGTCATTTTATCCTCAACAGAATGAGCTGCTTACTTGTAGTGTATGCCTTTTCCATTTCTCTGTGTTCTTCTCAGCATTGCGGTCATTCCCTGCCTCTGTATAATCCCCTCTGCTAGAGAACATAGTGGCTATAGCAGAGGGTGTACTTGGGGTGCTGCAGGGTTCCAAGGGCGGAGGGACTCTGGACTCATATTTACAAAAAGTCATTTGACTGGATGAGCTGATCAGAGTGGCAGAGTTGGCAATCACATCTACGGGGAGGCAGGCCACCTTGTGTACATCTGTTCTAGAAAGTACCCAACAGACACCCAGGACAGTACCCGGGACAAGAGACGGTTCATGCTCCGTAGCTGATCCTCGCCCAACGTCTGGGCTGTAGGCCGTACCAGTAATCTCCCTAGTATCCCCTGCAATGGGTGCGCACACCCAGGCTGACGCACCCAATGTTCCTTACGAGGGCAATAATGTTTCCCCCCTCCGGTAATCAAATCACAGAGCATGCCAAGAGGGTTGTGTGTCAAGGAAGTAAACAATGAACTAATGATACCCCTAATTAATTTTTTGATGAATTTTACAACAGGTATCATGAACACCTTGTTGATTTTGAACCACCAGGTGAGGTCTTTAAAAAAAGAGGTTGCAGTATTAAGCACTCAGATTGGACAGTGCCTGGCTCGTAACCCATCAGGGAAGAGGGATGACCAGGGGAAGCCTGCTATTCCCGAATGAGGTGCAGGGGTGAGCAGGGAGAATGTCACAAGTCAAGAACTAGTGGTCCCTGTGGAAATACTTGCTCTCTCTAAACATCCTCCAAGCCAGTTTCTGCACCCACTGATTCCGGAACAACCCCAGTATTCACCTCAGTGCTTGAGACCATTACATACTTAACGTAGGGAACAAGTTATAACAATAGAGGCGCCGGTACAGGCAGACCCAAGGCGTTACTCCCTTCAGTTGCCCCCAGAAGCTTTACCGCTGGTGGGAGCTATACTAAATGTACTTACCCTGAGAGCTGAGTGCACAGAAGACTGTGGCGCTCTGATTAATAAATCAGCTCAATGGGTTAGCTCACACATTCAGGGTGGCCTTATAGATCCCCGCTTGATTTTAAGGGCCTGCAGAGTACCATGGGTGGGCTCCATGACTAAATCAATAGTCAGAGTCTGTGTGGTGGTGATCTTCCAAGATACGCAAGTGACCAAATATCTCGTAGAGTCTAACCTGGGCACTCCCAGTCAAAAGCACTTGGTCCAGCTAAACATATTCTACCCACAGGACAGGAAGAATGGAGGGGCAGCACCTAGGAACATGGACCGTGCTTACTCAAAAGGGGCGTTGGGTCCATGTTGGACCCACCTTCAAGCGGCTAATCCCTCATATTATGCTGGTCGTAGGGTTGTGGCTGTGCCTGGTTTGGAGGGTAGTGTACCTGACTCTATGCTTGTCCGGAACCAATTTGCTTGTCTGACTGATATGGACAACATCAAATGATGCCAGCCCTGTGGGCTCACCCAGAGAGAGTCACAAGAGATGAGTCTTGTTCGGTGTCCTCCCAACGCGGGGACTGTGAGGGGGGGGGGAATCTGTCATTGCTGTCATGGAATGTGGCTGGAACAAGAACAAGGCTGGCCTGCTCAGAGACACAGACCACATTCCGGGAAGTAAATGTTGCATTTCTCCAATAAACATGGTCCTAGGAGGAGATTGTTGTTCATGATTTTGTCTCCCACCAGTGATTGGCAGAGAGGAACAAACGAGGGAGAAGTTATGGTGGTCTATGTGTTTTTGTCACAACACACCTGGAGAGTGTGTAGGTGGTTCTGACAACTCTGGTGCCATATATATTGGCAGTTAAAATCTTTAGAGCGGGTCAGGTGGACCTCTTGGTAGGCAATACAATAGTCCCCACACACGGTATGGGAAAACTTGTCTGGGTGTGTTGGTTACTGCCCTGGAGGAGCTATCAGGTGGGCTCTCTGTGGGAAATGTTTGTTTGGTACTGGGAGTTGATTTCAATGTGAAACTGGGGAGTGGGCCGGAAGATACTCTGTATGACAACACAGAGGATGCTATTGCAGGGATATCTCCTCACATTATGATGGACACAAGGCTTTGTGTGGAAGGATTGTGCCTCTGTCCTATCTTTATGAGTGGGGACTGCGGTCAAGGAATGGGTGGCAGGGTGGGGATATTCCTGGCAGAGTTACATTTTGCTCTGCGATGGGTCGCTCAATGATCTATTATTTTTGTGTGCCAGTTCAGCACTGGGGCCTCATAAAAGGGTTTGGGGTGTTGGAGAATATCTGTAGCGACCACCTTTCCTTTAAACTTGAGATTAAGTCAGCCCCAAGGTTGGACAGGCTGATCCACGTTTATCTTCTGGAAGTATTCCTAGACACCTCCCGGCGCAGTCACAAATGGAAGGTGGATAAAAAGGATGACCTACTAAGAAAGACAGTACTAGCAAGCTCACACGAACTTCAGATTCTGCTGTAAGGGGACCTAGCGAGTGAAATTATACTGGAGGAGTTTGGAACCATGTGGACCCAGATTTCCCAGGTTTTTTCCTGCACCCCAGACACATGGGGAGGGAAAAGAAAGAGGGGATGTGGGGGGTGGTTTTATTCAGAGTGCACCAGAGCCAGGAAGAACCTCTTACTTACTCTGAGTACTTTTGGAACACCCAAAACTGACATTGTAGGTGCTAGATCCCATTATAAGAAAACTCTGTCCACCAGAAAAAGGGCAATTGAAGATGCATGAGATGCCTGGGTGGTGGCTGCAAGGGTTAATGACTCTAAATTGTTTTGGGAGATTGCCCAGAGGGGCCCATACTATACATTTAGTATGGATACCCCGATAAATAATGTTTTGGATAGGGCCAGGATGGACCATTTTTCAACTCTTTACAGTGCTGGGAAAAGGGTGGATGAAGAGCGCCAAGCGACTAAGGGTAACCCAGGATGCAGTGAAGGGACGGCCCCTGAGGCATGCATTGTCTTCTCAGTGGATGAAATAAAGAAGTCTATTCATTCCCAGCGTTGCAACTGAGCTCCGGGCCCAGATAATGTCCTGGACTATTTATTCATTATGGTTCCGGACCTCTGGGCACCATTACTAACACAAGGGTTTGATGCAATATGTGTGTGTGGGGCTATCCCACCCTCATGGTCCATGGCGGTTATCCAGTCAATATACAAGAAGGCATCTCAGGCCTCCCGAGCTTCGTATAGACCCGTATCACTCTTGGATTCCCTGTTCAAAATATTAGGTCATTCCATTTTGGCCCGGCTCGAGGACTAGTTTGTGAGCAGCGGGGTCCTCTCTCTGGTACAGCTAGGATTTAGGCCAGGGCTGGGTACGGCTGAGCAGATACTGAAACTTTACCTGGTAGTGGCACATCCACTATATTTGAAAAAGGAGCCCATTTATTTGGAATTTATGGATGTGAGCATGGCGTTTGACATGGTCAACAGTGCTAAACTGTGGAATATGCTCAGGTCCATGAACTGCTCGGGTTCCTGCTAAATCTTCTGGCCAAGTTGTATAGTTCCACGCAAGCATGTGTCAGGACTGGTGCGGATGGACATACTACAGGTTCCTTCCCAGTTGAACTGGGGGTACGCCAGGGATGTGTGTTGATACCTCTACATTTATGCCTATATATAAATGGTCTCTACAAGAATCTTCTAAAAACCTCTCTTTATGTACCAAAAATAGGTGGCCGGCCCTTACCGGTGCTAGTGTATGTAGACGATTATGTTTTGATCGCCCGCACACCAAGAGCCATGCAGGCCCTCATTTCGGAATACGCCGTCTTTATGGAGGGGTTGGCCTGATGGTAAATGCAGCAAAGTTGGTAGTGATGGCATGTTGGAAGGGGAGACTGAGGATTCATTTTAGAACCATGTACTTTAGGAATAGTGTTATCCTCAGGGTGGATTCCTTTGACTACTTGGGGGTCAGATTCTCTGCCGATATAAGTGCCATACCCTATGTAACAAAAATGCCTGGCAGTTTAAGCAGGCTCTGGGTGGGGTCTCCAGGGCCATGTCTATGTTTAAAGCCAAGCCAATTGCTCCATTGTTGCAGCTGTATAAGGGAAAAGTGGCCTTGGTTGCCAGATTTGGGATGGAACTGTGGGGTTATTCAAATGTCAGAATCTGGAGAACCAATTCCTTAAGAACCTGTTGTGGCTGCCAACTTTGGCTCCAAACTTTGGTGTACATATGGAATTGGGTTGTACTCCAATTGGGGACATGGTCTGCCTGCAGCCAGTATCGCACTGGCTTAGGTTATGGGGTAATGGTAAAGTGTCACTCACCCACAAACAAACTGATTATTTTCTTGATAGACAAGAACTCAGGAGACAAGGTCCCATGGCTGTCTCATATTAAGAAATAGCTGAAGGTGATTAATATTATGCACCTGTACCCACCCAGTTGTATGCTTTCTCGAGGAGAGATAAGTCGATGGACTGCATACTTTCATGAATCTGTGAAAAAGGACAGAGAAAGTATAGAAATAATGAAGCCAAGGAATCGTGGGTTGATGACAATTATGTCTCCATGTCTCTGTGTGTTCAGCACTATCTGTTGTCGGCAGAGTTCCCAGCGGATCATGTCCTCGTAGCCATGGTGGCAGCATGGTCCGGGGAGGTGCAGATCGATCCTGCTTGGTGTGTGAAGCCCCATACGAGGACCAAGCACATTTGATTTTCTTTTGCTCTGCCTATGCACAAGCCAGAAGACAGCTTATATGACCCCTATTGCAGGAATTGGGCTTTGTACAAGACCAGCCTGCCCCTAATATATTTGCTGTGGGTGGACTCTCCACGTGTGGGTTGGTCTTTACCCACATATCTGAAAACAGTACTTTATCTCAGAAAAAGACTGCTAAATAAACCGCCCTGAAATTCAATGAGTTTATGCACATTGTTTTATGAATTGTATCTGTGATCCTTTTAGCTGTTATCTTTGGTGAGGTTCTTATGATCATATGTTTTACTGTGTTATAATTGGTATGCATTTTGTATTTTGTACTGTTTTTATGGATTGTGTTTATGCATATTAGAAATAAACTCATGATGATGAATGTATTAGGTGTTATATAGTGTGTTTTAAGTTTAAAACAGTCTCAATACTGCACTGCACATGTACATTAATAGGTGGGTGAATAAATACAAGGATAGACAGAAATCAGTGGGTGACATTCAAAATTCTGGTTATTATAGAGTAGAAGGGTAGCATTCAATAGGTAGGTACATGGAACGGATATTCATTCTTCAAGGTCTCCAAGGTCTTTGAGGACTGCAGCAGAAGCCTGAGATTAGTAAAAAGTAGCAAAGAAGACAACAGGCCTCATTATGACTGAGGCAGTAGCCGTGCTGGTAAGAGTCATTTTTATCGGCAATGGGCAATTACCGGGGCATGCCAGCCCGCCGGACCTGGTAATTGTCCATTGCCAGGTGCCGGTATTTATCACTCTCCATTCCCATTTGAGACCTATTGGGCTCAATGGGAATGGGGAGGCCGGTAGCACCGGCACCGTTAATAATGGTGCCGGCGCTAGCGGGTAGGTCTGCTCACGGGTGCTGTTCTGCCCAGCAGCTTGGACATGCCGAGCTGACAAGTACCCGTGGGCAGACCTCGTAATTTGCTAGTCTGGTAACAACGGTACTGCAAGCTTACCATTACCGTTGTTACTGGACCGGCAACCTTGCAATGAGGCCCAATAGTTCTAAAGAAGGCTGACATCCAATTTATAAAGCTCTGGGAGAGAGAGAAACAGCATCCAGTTATAAAGATAAAATACAAAAGAGTAACGAGTGAAGGTCACTTAAGTGTAATTGAGAATTTAATGACAGCATGTGTGCCAATGAGTGGCTAGAGTCTGTGCTGGATACAGTCATGCAAGCTACACTGTGTGGGAATGTGACTTGCAGATAACGGGCCTCATTACGACCCTGGCGGCCGCGGTACGGTACCGGCACCGTTCATACCGGGCCGCCATATTACGAGTTTGCTCGCAGGTGGCAGTATGCATGGCTGGTCTGGCCAGACGTGCATACCGGCACCTGAGAGCAGAACAGGATGCTAACAACGGACCTGTCATTAACGGGTCCGTTGTTAGCATCCTCCCCATTCCCATTGAGCCCTATGGGGGCTCAATGGGAATGGGGACATACCTGGACCGGGTCCGGAAAATGGGAATTACTGGGCCCGCAAAAGTTGGAATGGCCTGGTAATTACCTTTTTTCGGGACCGGACACGAGTTTGGAGGTAGCCATGTCGGTAATGACGGCATGGCTACTTCCAAACTCGTAATGAGGCCCAACGTGTTGTGAAGAGGAACAGTGTGATTTCAAAAGGTACAGAGGCCCATAGTGTGGAGTATGCAACAAACCATGTATTTCACCGAGCTAGTGAAAGTGAAGACACAGAAGAAAGGTAAGACATTTTTTATTTAGGTACACCTCGGAGAACCCACCAGCAGCCAGCTTACAGGCCGATTCATGGAATAATTAGCTCGGCGCAAGTGGCCAAAAACTTGCGAATCGCAGTGGAATAGCGAAAATCGCAGTGCAAGTGCGAAAATCGCACGAAAAGCAGCGCACATCGATTCATGGAAGGCCGTGCGCGAGAAAACCATTGGATGTGCGATAAAAAAGTGCGCGGCGCACGTTGGCGCACAGGCCATCTAACTGCGTGCGCCAGGTCACAGCGAAAATCGCACAGGCCACAGCGAAAATCGCACATAGCGCGGCGCACGCAACAAAAGTAGGCGGAACACGGGGCGTAACACTCGGAATGGGGAACAACTTGCCAAAATGTGGGCGTCACGGGGGAAGTACAGGGTACAAGTGCGCGGAACGCCCACAACACGTATTCATGGAATAGAATAGGGCAAAAAAGCGCACGCTCAAACCAGCGCACAGGCACAAACACGACCGCCACAAGAAAGCAGGCGGTAGCGTCTCTGCGCCCGGAAGAAATGTGCGCCAAAAGGTGCGCCAACAAATAGCACCTATATACAGCCATGATGAATGTCCTATACTGTGGCCCTCCAGGACAAATGACGTGCAAAGGGGTACCCACAAACACGGACACCCGCTGACAAAAAATACGTGTGCGTGTATACCGGGGTGCGCGGGAAGTCTCACACGCGATTTGGCAGGGTACGTGGATTTCAGGGGTGCGCGGGAAGTTCCATACGCGATTTGGCCGGGTACGTGCGCGGGTATTTCCACACGCGATTTGGCTGGGTACGTGGATCTCAGGGGTGTGCGGGAAGTCCCACACGTGATTTGGCAGGGTACGTGGATTTCAGGGGTGTGCGGGAAGTTGCACACGCGATTTGGCAGGGTACGTGCGCGTGAATTTCCACACGCGATTTTGGCTGGGTACGTGGATCTCAGGGGTGCGCGGGAAGTCCCACACGCGATTTGGCAGGGGATTTCAGGGGTGCGCAGGAAGTTGCCCACGCGATTTGGCCGGGTACGTGCGTGGGAATTTCCACACGCGATTTGGCTGGGTACGTGGATCTCAGGGGTGCGCGGGAAGTCTCACACGCGATTTGGAAGGGTACGTGGATTTCAGGGGTGCGCGGGAAGTTCCACACGTGATTTGGCCGGGTACGTGCGCGGGAATTTCCACACGCGATTTGGCTGGGTACGTGGATCTCAGGGGTGTGCGGGAAGTCCCACATGCGATTTGGCAGGGTACGTGGATTTCAGGGGTGCGCGGGAAGTTGCACACGCGATTTGGCAGGGTACGTGCACGGGAATTTCCACACGCGATTTGGCTGGGTACGTGGATCTCAGGGGTGCGCGGGAAGTCTCACACGCGATTTGGAAGGGTACGTGGATCTCAGGGGTGCGCGGGAAGTTCCACACGCGATTTGGCCGGGTACGTGCGTGGGAATTTGCACACGCGACTTGGCTGGGTACGTGCATCTCAGGGGTGCGCGGGAAGTCCCACACGCGATTTGGCCGGGTACGTGCGCGGGAATTTCCACACACGATTTGGCTGGGTACGTGTATTTCAGGGGTACGCAGGAAATTCTACACGCGATTTGGCTGTGTGCTCCCAGGTATTCCCTGTACACCCTCCACGGCCCCTGCAGGCAGCCGACACCACAGGGGACTACCCTGCACACCTGCTCATGTCACCCAGCACCCCCACCCCCCAGCAGTGTGGGTCACCCTCCACCAGGCCCCCACTCATGGCCCCTATCACCCGAACCCCCCAGCAGTGCAGGGGCAGCACCACCAAGCCCCCACTCATGTCCCCCTGCACCCCCATCCCCCAGCATCCAGGGGCACCCTCCACCAGGTCCCCACTCATGGCCCCTATCACCCCCACCCCCCAGCATCCAGGGGCACCCTCCACCAGACCCCCACTCATGTCTCCCACCTCCCCCACCCCCCAGCAGTGTGGGGCACCCTCGACCAGGCCCCCACCCATGTCTCCCACCACCCCCACCGCCCAGCCAACATGGGCATCCCCCACCAGGCCCCCACTCATGTCTCCCACCACCCCCACCCCCCAGCAGTGTGGGGCACCCTCCACCAGGCCCCCACCCATGTCTCCCACCACCCCCACCCCCCAGCCACCATGGGCACCCTCCACCAGGCCTCCACTCATGTCTCCCACCCACCCCCACCCCCCAGCCACCATGGGCACCCTCCACCAGGCCCCCACTCATGTCTACCACCACCCCCACCCCCCAGCATCCAGGGGCACCCTCCACCAGGCCCCCACTCATGTCTCCCACCCACCCCCACCCCCCAGCCTCCATGGGCACCCTCCACCAGGCCCCCACTCATGTCTACCACCACCCCCACCCCCCAGCATCCAGGGGCACCCTCCACCAGGCCCCCAATCATGTCTCCCACCCACCCCGACCCCACAGCCACCATGGGCAGCCCCCACCAGGCCCCCACTCATGTCTCCCACCCACCCCCACCCCCCAGCCACCATGGACAGCCCCCACCAGGCCCCCACTCATGTCTCCTACCACCCCCACCCCCCAGCAGTGTGGGGCACCCTCCACCAGGCCCCCACCCATGTCTCCCACCACCCCCACCCCCCAGCCACCATGGGCAGCCCCCACCAGGCCCCCACTCATGTCTCCCACCCACCCCACCCCCCAGCCACCATGGGCAGCCCCCACCAGGCCCCCCTCATGTCTCCCACCACCCCCATCCCCCAGCAGTGCAGGGGCACCCTCCACCAGGCCCCCACTCATGTCTCCCACCACCCCACCCCCCAGCATCCAGGGGCACCCTCCACCAGGCCCCCACTCATGTCTCCCACCCACCCCCACCCCCAGCCACCATAGGCACCCTCCACCAGGCATCCACTCATGTCTCCCACCCACCCCCACCCCCCAGCCACCATGGGCACCCTCCACCAGGCCCCCACTCATGTCTCCCAACACCCCCACCCCCCAGCCACCATGGGCAGCCCCCACCAGGCCCCCACTCATGTCTCCCACCCACCCCCACCCCCCAGCCACCATGGACAGCCCCCACCAGGCCCCCACTCATGTCTCCCACCACCCCCACCCCCCAGCAGTGTGGGGCACCCTCCACCAGGCCCCCACCCATGTCTCCCACCACCCCCACACCCCAGCATCCAGGGGCACCCTCCACCAGGCCCCCACTCATGTCTCCCACCACCCCCACCCCCCAGCAGTGTGGGGCACCCTCCACCAGGCCCCCACCCATGTCTCCCACCACCCCCACCCCCCAGCCACCATGGGCATCCCCCACCAGGCCCCCACTCATGTCTCCCACCACCCCCACACCCCCCAGCAGTGTGGGGCACCCTCCACCAGGCCCCCACTCATGGCCCCTATCACCCCCACCCCCCAGCATCCAGGGGCACCCTCCACCAGGCCCCCACTCATGTCTCCCACCACCCCCACCCCCCAGCAGTGTGGGGCACCCTCCACCAGGCCCCCACCCATGTCTCCCACCACCCCCACCCCCCAGCATCCAGGGGCACCCTCCACCAGGCCCCCACTCATGTCTCCCACCCACCCCACCCCCCGGCCACCATGGGCACCCTCCACCAGGCCTCCACTCATGTCTCCCACCCACCCCCAACCCCCAGCCACCATGGGCACCCTCCACCAGGCCCCCACTCATGTCTCCCACCACCCCCACCCCCCAGCCACCATGGGCAGCCCCCACCAGGCCCCCACTCATGTCTCCCACCCACCCCCAGCCACCATGGACAGCCCCCACCAGGCCCCCACTCATGTCACCCACCACCCCCACCCCCAGCAGTGTGGGGCACCCTCCACCAGGCCCCCACCCATGTCTCCCACCACCCCCACCACCCAGCCACCATGGGCAGCCCCCAACAGGCCTCCACTCATGTCTCCCACCCACCCCCACCCCCCAGCCACCATGGGCACCCTCCACCAGGCCTCCACTCATGGCCCCTATCACCCCCACCCCCCAGCATCCATGGGCACCCTCCACCAGGCCCCCACCCATGTCTCCCACCACCCCCACCCCCCAGCAGTGCAGGGGCACCCTCCACCAGGCCCCCACCCATGTCTCCCAGCACCCCCACCCCCCAGCAGTGCAGGGGCAGCACCACCAGGCCCCCACTCATGTCCAACTCATGTCTCCCACCACCCCCACCCCCCAGCAGTGCAGGGGCACCCTCCACCAGGCCCCCACCCATGTCTACCACCACCCCCACCCCCCAGCCACCAGGGGCAGCCTCCACCAGGTCCTCACAATCCCCAATCATGTGCGTTATGGTCAGCCTCCACAGCCAAAAAGCCCTACCAAGTAACCCATTCACCCACATGGAAATGGAAATTACATGTTACACCCCCAATGTTCATAAAGCTAATGAACCCATGTCCGTCACACACAATGGTTGCAATTCAATGGGAAAACACCCAACATGACATGCATGAAACCAATGAGATGATACCACACAGTGAAGTATGAAAACAAAATTGTATTAAAAAAAAGAATGCAAAAGAAATGAAACAAACTACAATGGCAATGAAAAAAAGATAAGCTGCATGTCCGTTTAAAAAAATAAAAACACCAAATCCTAATCCAAAAAAATGTTGTCCAAAGTCAAATGAAAAATAAAATCAATCCAATGAAGAACTATGTACAAAACATCCAAGGGTCCATGAGCCCAACTGAACAAAGGAAACCTACAAAAAACCCTAACTAAAATGCAACTATATACAAAAAGTGGAGCAGTGTCCGTCGACTCCAAATCATAAGAACAAACAAAGGAAACCTAAAACTAAAGAACTATATACCAAGGCGGTGGGCAAGTCCAGCGGCTTACTCCGTGGTGTTCCGGGCCAGGGCATCATCGAACTCCTGTTCGATGTCCGGGAGGCGGTCCTGTTCTATGGCCCTGAGGGTCTGCAGGGACGACGCCGTGTCCTCCTCCAATCCCCTGCGGATTGCCTCGAGGCACTCGGCCCGCCTCAGGGCCCTCCGCATGGAGTTCTCCGCCCTGACCATTGTGAGCCGCGCCTCTTCCGCCCGCCGCCGCTCCGCACCTATCTGCTGGCCCAACCACTGCCACACAGAAGACACACCCCGTCCTGGGTCAACCTGCCCTCCGGCCGATGCCTGCCCCTTCGATGTTGAAGGCCCCGAGCCTTCATGGCTCCCACCACGTTGCTGCTGCTGCTGTGCCTCTGCCCGTGCACTGCCTCCTGCTGCCTGCACATCCTCCGCCGGCTGGGGTGCAGTTGTTGATGTGGCCACCCCTGCTGGACGTCCGACTCCCGACTGTGGCAGGGATGCCTCCTCCACCAGCCTAGCCGCACCGTCAGAGGCAGCTCCACAGGGCACCCAGGTGACTGATGGGTGGGAAGATGGCACAGAGGACGACTGGCGCGTAGGGGGTCCAGTTGAGGAGGGGGTCGGAGCAAGCCCCATCAGACGGAGGAATCCGGCCTGGGTGACCTGTCCCAGCAGGCTGACGTGGTCAACGAGCCATTCGAGATGACGTGCAGTCTCTCCATGAAAAGACTGCAGGTCACCTCGCATGGCCCGTTGACGCAACGCCACACCAGCCAGGACAGGCTCAACCCGGACCTGGATAGCCACGTCCGCAGGCAGAGGAAGGCCAGTTGACGTCAGCTCATCCCCTGCCTGAAAACGGGTCTGGACGTAGGCATCCCTGCTGGTGCAAGATGATGCAGGGACAGGATCGGGGACAGGATTGCACACAGGTACCTCCGCGGCGGCCTGTTCTGCCTCCTGTCCCTGGTCCTGCACTGCACCACTAGCACCAGTGGGATCCCCACCTCCAGACCCCATCTCTGGTGCTTGCACGGCCTCCTCCTCCACCAAACCCCCCACCAACCTGGATGACTCCGTGCCATCTTCCCCTGTTGGGCCCTGTGGGGTCCCAGCTGCCCCTTCTGCTGCCGAGGAGTCCAACTCCAACCTCCGCCTCTTGGACCTCCCCCCGGCAGCTGCGGCCTGGGACGCGGCACCGGACTCCTCACTCCCCGACGAGATGACAACATGGGAGGGGAGCCGGGCCTTGCGTCTCCGGCTGGCGGTGGGATCCCCGCCGCTGTGCTCCACAGCACCTTCTCCG
Source organism: Ambystoma mexicanum (assembly GCF_040938575.1). Classification (NCBI taxonomy): domain Eukaryota; kingdom Metazoa; phylum Chordata; class Amphibia; order Caudata; family Ambystomatidae; genus Ambystoma; species Ambystoma mexicanum. Next base: position 276,473,730 of record NC_090929.1, on the reverse strand, counting down.
CCCTCTTCATCAGTTGACGCTGCAGACAGGGAGAAACAAAACACAGGCATCAGGGCACTGTACAATGGACACATACACACATGACAGTTGCACATGAGTGGCATTGGCAAACCTCAGACATGTCATCACAATCCCCAACACACATGTCATTACAACTCGCACACATGAGCCATACCACAGCCATATCGCAACTGCCACCACCATCCCTACACATACAACAGCATGAGCAGCCAAAGATGAGCCAGACATCACATGCAACACAGGAAGTGCACCACACATGTACACACACCACCACACTTGCATGCATGTGTACACCTCTGCCAAGTGTCGCACTGTTCAGACGGGCATCCATATCACATCTGCCAATCAGGCTTCCACATACCGCTGTCACATGCATCCATGTTGCATCACTGTTGCACCCTTGTCAAATACACACACATACACATGTACACAGTGCTGATACATGCAGCCGAAAACAACATACATGCGTGACATCACGGACATGTCTACTTACATACACATTCATCCAAACATGTGTGCACACACAACTGCATTTGGCATGCAAGCCTACACACACAAGCACCATCCATGTCTCACACATTACAGCCCTCGCATGTGTCAGCCCCACGGCCCTGTACACCCCCACCCATACTCGACCCCATACAAACAGATGTGCAACCTGCACACTACCGAATAATCACCACACGCACTGCTCACAATCAGGATGCATGTACACTCACCGCTCGACTCCAGACGGGTCTGCTTCTCTAGGACCTGGACGTGGAGCGCTGGGGATATACGTTCCAGGACCCTCATCTGTTCTTCGGACAAGTGGCCCCGGCGCCCCTTGGCATCCGCTGCCTTCAAGAGGCGCCGGGCCTTGTTCAAGGTCCTGGACCTGAAGTCCTCCCAGCGCTTCCTGACATGTTGTAAGTCGCGGACTGCCACCCCCTCCGCGTTGATGGCAGTCACGATGTCAGTCCAGATCCGAGTCCGTCCTTCCTTGTCGGCGCGGGAACTTCCGAAGAGGGCATCATACTGCCCCAGGACTTGCTCCACCAGGACACCAACTTCGGTGGCACTGAAGCTGGTGCCCCTCTGCCTCTCTGGCCGGGGGTTGTCAGTGGTCCCAGATGGTGTTTGCCCCGACATGACAACCCCAGAGGCAGGAGTGGGTGGGCAACTGGGTCCTGGGGCTGGGCTATGGAGCGATGGAATCCCAGTCGGGAGTCTTCGGTTCCAGCAGGGGTGGTCACAGCAACAGCACCCCTGGCTGATGTGCAGGCAGCAAATGGCAGTGCACGTGGGCAGCAGGCAGTCAGGCAGCAGCAGATGGTAGGTGGGAGCGTGCTCGGGGCTCTGGGGGGCAGTAGTTCGGCCTTCTGGGCAGGAGCGTGGTCTTCCGTGTGCTTACGCGTGGCCAGCTTGATACGGAGTGATTTGGCACGTGAAAAATCTGCACGTCAGCGTGTAATTCGAGGAAAGGCCCTTAGCGCGTAAGCGCGTCTGCACGCATATGCATTTTCATTGGACAGAAGGCCCCTCAAGCGCAAGCGCCCCTGTGACGTGACGCGTACAGGAGTGAGGAGTCCGGTGCCGCGTCCCAGGCCGCAGCTGCCGGGGGGAGATCCAAGAGGCGGAGGTTGGAGTTGGACTCCTCGGCAGCAGAAGGGGCAGCTGGGACCCCACAGGGCCCAACAGGGGAAGATGGCACGGAGTCATCCAGGTTGGTGGGGGGTTTGGTGGAGGAAGAGGCCGTGCAAGCACCAGAGACGGGGTCTGGAGGTGGGGATCCCACTGGTGCTAGTGGTGCAGTGCAGGACCCGGGACAGGAGGCAGCACAGGCCGCCGCGGAGGTGCTTGTGTGCAATCCTGTCCCCGATCCTGTCCCTGCATCATCTTGCACCAGCAGGGATGCCTACGTCCAGACCTGTTTTCAGGCAGGGGATGAGCTGAAGTCAACTGGCCTTCCTCTGCCTGCGGACGTGGCTATCCAGGTCCGGGTTGAGCCTGTCCTGGCTGGTGTGGCGTTGCATCAACGGGCCATGCGAGGTGACCTGCAGTCTTTTCATGGAGAGACTGCACGTCATCTCGAATGGCTCGTTGACCACGTCAGCCTGCTGGGACAGGTCACCCAGGCCGGATTCCTCCGTCTGATGGGGCTTGCTCCGACCCCCTCCTCAACTGGACCCCCTACGCGCCAGTCGTCCTCTGTGCCATCTTCCCACCCATCAGTCACCTGGGTGCCCTGTGGAGCTGCCTCTGACGGTGCGGCCAGGCTGGTGGAGGAGGCATCCCTGCCACAGTTGGGAGTCGGACGTCCAGCAGGGGTGGCCACATCAACAACTGCACCCCAGCGGAGGATGTGTAGGCAGCAGGAGGCAGTGCACGGGCAGAGGCACAGCAGCAGCAGCAAGGTGGTGGGAGCCATGAAGGCTCGGGGCCTTCAACATCGAAGGGGCAGGCATCAGCCGGAGGGCAGGTTGACCTAGGACGGGGTGTGTCTTCTGTGTGGCAGCGGTTGGGCCAGCAGATAGGTGCGGAGCGGCGGCGGGCGGAAGAGGCGCGGCTCACAATGGTCAGGGCGGAGATCTCCATGCGGAGGGCCCTGAGGCGGGCCAAGTGCCTCGAGGCAATCCGCAGGGGGTTGGAGGAGGACACAGCGTCGTCCCTGCGGACCCTCGGGGCCATGGAACAGGACCGCCTCCGGGACATCGAACAGGAGTTCGATGATGCCCTGGCCCGGAACACCACGGAGTGAGCCGCTGGACTTGCCCGCCGCCTTTGTATATAGTTCTTTAGTTTTAGGTTTCCTTTGTTTGTTCTTATGATTTGGAGTCGACGGACACTGCTCCACTTTTTGTATATAGTAGCATTTTAGTTAGGGTTTTTTGTAGGTTTCCTTTGTTCAGTTGGCCTCATGGACCCTTGGATGTTTTGTACATAGTTCTTCATTGGATTGATTTTATTTTTCATTTGACTTTGGACAACATTTTTTTGGATTAGGATTTGGTGTTTTTATTTTTTTAAACGGACATGCAGCTTATCTTTTTTTCATTGCCATTGTAGTTTGTTTCATTTCTTTTGCATTCTTTTTTTTTTAATACAATTTTGTTTTCATACTTCACTGTGTGGTATCATCTCATTGGTTTCATGCATGTCATGTTGGGTGTTTTCCCATTGAATTGCAACCATTGTGTGTGACGGACATGGGTTCATTAGCTTTATGAACATTGGGGGTGTAACATGTAATTTCCATTTCCATGTGGGTGAATGGGTTACTTGGTAGGGCTTTTTGGCTGTGGAGGCTGACCATAACGCACATGATTGGGGATTGTGAGGACCTGGTGGAGGCTGCCCCTGGTGGCTGGGGGGTGGGGGTGGTGGTAGACATGGGTGGGGGCCTGGTGGAGGGTGCCCCTGCACTGCTGGGGGGTGGGGGCGGTGGGAGACATGAGTTGGACATGAGTGGGGGCCTGGTGGTGCTGCCCCTGCACTGCTGGGGGGTGGGGGTGCTGGGAGACATGGGTGGAGGCCTGGTGGAGGGTGCCCCTGCACTGCTGGGGGGTGGGGGTGGTGGGAGACATGAGTTGGACATGAGTGGGGGCCTGGTGGTGCTGCCCCTGCACTGCTGGGGGGTGGGGGTGCTGGGAGACATGGGTGGGGGCCTGGTGGAGGGTGCCCCTGCACTGCTGGGGGGTGGGGGTGGTGGGAGACATGAGTTGGACATGAGTGGGGGCCTGGTGGTGCTGCCCCTGCACTGCTGGGGGGTGGGGGTGCTGGGAGACATGGGTGGGGGCCTGGTGGAGGGTGCCCCTGCTCTTCTGGGGGATGGAGGTGGTGGGAGACATGAGTGGGGGCCTGGTGGAGGGTGCCCCTGGATGCTGCTGGGGGGTGGGGGTGATAGGGGACATGAGTGGAGGCCTGGTGGAGGGTGCCCATGGTGGCTGGGGGGTGGGGGTGGGTGGGAGACATGAGTGGGGGCCTGGTGGAGGGTGCCCATGGTGGCTGGGGGATGGGGGTGGTGGGAGACATGAGGGGGGGCCTGGTGGAGGGTGCCCATGGTGGCTGGGGGATGGGGGTGGTGGGAGACATGAGGGGGGGCCTGGTGGAGGCTGCCCCTGGTGGCTGGGGGGTGGGGGTGGTGGTAGACATGGGTGGGGGCCTGGTGGAGGGTGCCCCTGCACTGCTGGGGGGTGGGGGTGGTGGGAGACATGAGTTGGACATGAGTGGGGGCCTGGTGGTGCTGCCCCTGCACTGCTGGGGAGTGGGGGTGCTGGGAGACATGGGTGGGGGCCTGGTGGAGGGTGCCCCACACTGCTGGGGGGTGGGGGTGGTGGGAGACATGAGTGGGGGCCTGGTGGAGGGTGCCCCTGGATGCTGGGGGGTGGGGGTGATAGGGGCCATGAGTGGGGGCCTGGTGGAGGGTGCCCCTGGATGCTGGGGGATGGGGGTGGATGGGAGACATGAGTGGGGGCCTGGTGGGGGATGCCCATGGTGGCTGGGGGGTGGGGGTGGTGGGAGACATGGGTATGGGCCTGGTGGAGGGTGCCCCACACTGCTGGGGGGTGGGGGTGGTGGGAGACATGAGTGGGGGCCTGGTGGAGGGTGCCCCTGGATGCTGGGGGGTGGGGGTGATAGGGGACATGAGTGGAGGCCTGGTGTAGGGTTCCCATGGTGGCTGGGGGGTGGGGGTGGGTGGGAGACATGAGTGGGGGCCTGGTGGAGGGTGCCCATGGTGGCTGGGGGATGGGGGTGGTGGGAGACATGAGGGGGGGCCTGGTGGATGCTGCCCCTGGTGGCTGGGGGGTGGGGGTGGTGGTAGACATGGGTGGGGGCCTGGTGGAGGGTGCCCCTGCACTGCTGGGGGATGGAGGTGGTGGGAGACATGAGTGGGGGCCTGGTGGAGGGTGCCCCTGGATGCTGGGGGGTGGGGTGATAGGGGACATGAGTGGAGGCCTGGTGGAGGGTGCCCATGGTGGCTGGGGGGTGGGGGTGGGTGGGAGACATGAGTGGGGGCCTGGTGGAGGGTGCCCATGGTGGCTGGGGGATGGGGGTGGTGGGAGACATGAGGGGGGGCCTGGTGGAGGCTGCCCCTGGTGGCTGGGGGGTGGGGGTGGTGGTGGACATGGGTGGGGGCCTGGTGGAGGGTGCCCCTGCACTGCTGGGGGGTGGGGGTGGTGGGAGACATGAGTTCGACATGAGTGGGGGCCTGGTGGTGCTGCCCCTGCACTGCTGGGGGGTGGGGGTGCTGGGAGACATGGGTGGGGGCCTGGTGGAGGGTTCCCCTGCACTGCTGGGGGGTGGGGGTGGTGGGAGACATGAGTTGGACATGAGTGGGGGCCTGGTGGTGCTGTCCCTGCACTGCTGGGGGGTGGGGGTGCTGGGAGATATGGGTGGGGGCCTGGTGGGGGGTGCCCCTGCACTGCTGGGGGGTGGGGGTGGTGGGAGACATGAGTTGGACATGAGTGGGGGCCTGGTGGTGCTGCCCCTGCACTGCTGGGGGTTGGGGGTGCTGGGAGACATGGGTGGGGGCCTGGTGGAGGGTGCCCCTGGATGCTGGGGGGTGGGGGTGGTGGTAGACATGAGTGGGGGCCTGGTGGAGGGTGCCCATGGTGGCTGGGGGGTGGGGGTGGGTGGGAGACATGAGTGGGGGCCTGGTGGGGGCTGCCCATGGTGGCTGGGGGGTGGGGGTGGGTGGGAGACATGAGTGGGGGCCTGGTGGGGGCTGCCCATGGTGGCTGGGGGGGTGGGGGTGGTGGGAGACATGGGTGGGGGGCTGGTGGAGGGTGCCCCTGCACTGCTGGGGGGTGGGGGTGCTGGGAGACATGGGTGGGGGCCTGGTGGAGGGTGCCCCTGCACTGCTGGGGGTGGGGGTGGTGGGAGACATGGGTGGGGGCCTGGTGGAGGGTGCCCCTGCACTGCTGGGGGGTGGGGGTCCTGGGAGACATGGGTGGGGGCCTGGTGGAGGGTGCCCCTGCACTGCTGGGGGGTGGGGGTGGTGGGAGACATGCGTTGGACATGAGTGGGGGCCTGGTGGTGCAGCCCCTGCACTGCTGGGGGGTGGGGGTGCTGGGAGACATGGGTGGGGGCCTGGTGGAGGGTGCCCCTGCACTGCTGGGGGGTAGGGGTGGTGGGAGACATGAGTTGGACATGAGTGGGGGCCTGGTGGAGGGTGCCCCTGGATGCTGGGGGGTGGGGGTGATAGGGGCCATGAGTGGGGGCCTGGTGGAGGGTGCCCCTGGATGCTGGGGGATGGGGGTGGGTGGGACACATGAGTGGGGGCCTGGTGGAGGGTGCCCCTGGATGCTGGGGGGTGGGGGTGGGTGGGAGACATAAGTGGGGACCTGGTGGAGGGTGCCCATGGTGGCTGAGGGATGGGGGTGGTGGGAGACATGAGGGGGGGCCTGGTGGAGGGTGCCCCTGACTGCTGTGGGATGGAGGTGGTGGGAGACATGAGTGAGGGCCTGGTGGAGGGTGCCCCTGCACTGCTGGGGGGTGGGGGTGCTGGGAGACATGGGTGGGGGCCTGGTGGAGGCTGCCCCTGCACTGCTGGGGGGTGGGGGTGGTGGGAGACATGAGTTGGACATGAGTGGGGGCCTGGTGGAGGGTGCCCCTGGATGCTGGGGGGTGGGGGGGTGGGAGGCATGAGTGGGGGCCTGGTGGAGGGTGCCCATGGTGGCTGGGGGATGGGGGTGGTGGGAGACATGAGGGGGGCCTGGTGGAGGGTGCCCCCGGATGCTGGGGGGTGGGGGTGGTGGTAGACATGAGTGGGGGCCTGGTGGAGTGTGCCCATGGTGGCTGGGGGGTGGGGGTGGGGGTGGGTGGGAGACATGAGTGGGGGCCTGGTGGGGGCTGCCCATGGTGGCTGGGGGGTGGGGGTGGGTGGGAGACATGAGTGGGGGCCTGGTGGGGGCTGCCCATGGTGGCTGGGGGGTGGGGTGGGTGGGAGACATGATTGGGGGCCTGGTGGGGGCTGCCCATGGTGGCTGGGGGGTGGGGGTGGGTGGGAGACATGAGTGGGGGCCTGGTGGGGGCTGCCCATGGTGGCTGGGGGGTGGGGGTGGTGGGAGACATGAGTTGGACATGAGTGGGGGCCTGGTGGTGCTGCCCCTGCACTGCTGGGGGGTGGGGGTGCTGGGAGACATGGGTGGGGGCCTGGTGGAGGGTGCCCCTGCACTGCTGGGGGGTGGGGGTGGTGGGAGACATGAGTTGGACATGAGTGGGGGCCTGGTGGAGGGTGCCCCACACTGCTGGGGGGGTGGGGGTGGTGGGAGACATGAGTGGGGGCCTGGTGGGGGATGCCCATGGTGGCTGGGGGGTGGGGGTGCTGGTAGACATGGGTGGGGGCCTGGTGGAGGCTGCCCCTGCACTGCTGGGGGGTGGGGGTGGTGGGAGACATGCATTGTTGATCAGTAGTGCAAGGTGACATGTGGGTTGGCTGGGGGGCATGCCCATGGTGGATGGGCTGCCTGCGGGACATGAGCAGGGGTGCAGGGTAGTGCCCCGTGGTGTGGGCTGCCTGCAGGGGCCGTGGAGGTTGTGGAGCGTACACCTGGGAGGACCCACACGGCCAATTTACGTGTAGTACTCCCCAGAACCCCTGAAATTCACATACCCTGCTGAAATCGCGTGTGGAACTTCCTGCGCACCCCTGAAATACACGTACCCTGTTGAAATCGCGTGTGGAACTTCCCGCGCCCCCATGGAATACACGTACCCTGCTCGCACTGGGCCAATCGCGTGTGGAACTTCCCGCGCACTCCTGAAATACACGTACCCTGCTGAAATCGCGTGTGGAACTTCCCGCGCACCCCTGGAATACACGTACCCTGCTGAAATTGCGTGTGGAACTTCCCGCGCACCCCTGAAATACACGTACCCTGCTTGCACGGGGCCAATCGCGTGTGGAACTTCCCGCGCACCCCTGAAATACACGTACCCTGCTTGCACTGGGCCAATCGCGTGTGGAACTTCCCGCGCACCCCTGAAATACACGTACCCTGATGAAATCGCGTGTGGAACTTCCCGCGCACCCCTGAAATACACGTAGCCTGCTTGCACGGGGCCAATCGCATGTAGAACTTCCTGTGCACCCCTGAAATACACGTACCCTGCTCGCACGGGGCCAATCGCGTGTGGGACTTCCCGCGCACCCCTGAAATACACGTACCCTGATGGAATCGCGTGTGGAACTTCACGCGCACCCCTGAAATACACGTACCCTGCTGTAATCGCGTGTGGAACTTCCCGCGCGCCCCTGGAATACACGTACCCTGCTCGCACGGGGCCAATCGCGTGTGGAACTTCCCACGCACCCCTGAAATACATGTACCCTGCTGTAATCGCGTGTGGAACTTCCCGCGCACCCCTGTAATACGCGTACTCTGCTGATTTTGATGTGGAACTTCCCGCGCACCCCTGATGCACACGTACACAGGACAATCGCGTGTGGAACTTCCCGCGAACCACTGAAATACACGTTCCCCGCTTGGCGTTTGCTGTTTGCCAGCCCGGTGAACTGGTCCAGGGTTAGCGCAGCCCTTTGCGATTATTTGGGGATTTTGAAGGCTTTTCCTTGCGCGAGGACGTTCTTGGGGGCGTAACTGGCGCTGCTGCAGGGTCGCTGCGCCACGCTGCGCCACGGCTGGTTTTGGATGCGAAAATCCATGAATGCGCTGTGCGCGGAAATCGATTTTAGTGCACGCGGCTGGCGCAGACATTCGCACGGGCATGCTGTGCGCCAGTCGCGTGCGACACTTTTGTGTGAATTTCTATGAATTACCCTGTTAGTCTTTGTTTGGCATCAATGGACTGGCTTGAAAACTGCTCACCGAATCCTGATGAGATCCAAAGTGAGTTGAGTTCCCTGCAGTTGACGCACATATCCACTCATACCACAATTCAGATGGGGGACCAAGGAGAGATTGGAGTGGTCAAGTGGTGAAGACTTAAACCAGGAAAAACAACAAAGGAAAGAGTGCCCTCCAGAGGCATGTCATGGCAGTGTGAGAGCCTATCACTCTACAAAGTCGCTCAACTACCTCAGTCACAAACAGCACCTTTGGTTCCTAACCACTCGGCCTGCCTCCTATGACACGGATTGTACCACTTCATCCCCACTGGAAATCTGATCTGGTTCTACATATGTCTCTGCCTGCCTTTCCTGCTTAATGGGGACTAACTCAATGGGTACTATCTCTTGGAGACTCTCTTGTGGTAGCACACACTGCAGTGTCCTAATGTAGTCACGTAAAACCACCTACTCTTTGATCCAGGTGGACCACAAATAGTTGGATCTTCACAGTAAGCATGTTTACTCAATCCATCATATGTCACCCACACTCAACTTCGTAACTTTTACTGAAATGTGTCTGTCATGTGTAACTTTGTTAATCTTCTGTCTTGCCTTGATTCTGTTCTTTATGACCTTCTTATTCTCCTCATGCCTAGTTTCTGTTCATATGGGGGTGCAACATCCTAAACGTAAGAGAAAATATAAGCTTCAGCACTGCTATTAACATGAGTGTTTTTGCCATTGTTATTGAACTAGGCCTTGTTTCTCCATCACTCTAGAGAGACCATGGACTGCCAAGTACGCAGCAGAGTGAACTAGCAGCACAAATATTAACAATGATATCAAAAGGTAAGCCTCTGAGTGTTCCACCATGTTGTTTCAGTGATTCTGCCATTTTGAATTAGATTACATTTCTGCCACATCCAAGAGAGCCTTTGAGCTGCCGAGGACGTGGCTGGATTGGCCTGGCAGCACAACTATTAGCTAGTATTCTGAGAGTCAGGCCTTGGTTATACTTTCTCTTGAAACCTTCCCCAAGAGATATGAGCACACAATGAAATCATTGTTTTCGTCCTGGCCATAGCCAGACAAGTATGCAAAAGTAATGAGGACGGGCGTCAATGTGAGAGAGCTGAAGGTGTGGGGAGTAGCATGGAATACTAAGTTATCCGGTCCCACAGAAAAGAATGGCATTGTATTTAGTTTATTGCTGGGGATAGCAGATTTCACAGCACATGATTAGGTTATCTGTAGGTGTATTTATTTATTTATTGCATTTATTATACGCCCACACCCGTGGGTGTCACGGCATAGTTACAGACATCTTAGGATAAATGGATCCAATTACAATCAACAACATTTACACATGGAGGCAGTGAATACAGTTGAATGGTACTATTTACAGCTGACACCAATGGGTTCACAGTATGACCAGTCAGATAAAGGAACAGGTGTAGTGGCCTAGAATTCATTAAATAGCCAGGTTTTTAGGGACTTCTTGAAACATTGGTGGGAGGGCTCATTTCTGGTGAGTAGTGGGAGAGGGTTCCACATTTTTGGTGCAATTATTGGAAAGATGCTTCCCCCAGCTCTAGAGCATTTGTATCGTGGTACAGAGAGGTGTGCATGTTGATTTGATGAGTTATTGAGGTATGTAGGTGCCTTCTTAGCGAGGCATTTGTGAGTGATACAAAGTGATTTAAATATGATTCTGGCTTTTATCGGTAGCCAGTGGGCTTCGCTCCTGGTAGTGGAAATGTGGTCTGATTTTTTTAGTCCAAGGGCTGCTCACAGGGCTTTATTTTGCAGCAATTGCAATTTGACCAGGTTGGTGTTTGAGGTGCCTAACAGTAGACCATTAAAGTAATCTAACTTCAATACAATGGGAGCTCGGGCTAGGATGGTGCAGTTCTGTGGTGTGAGGAATTTATGGCTTAATTCAATCAGTTTGGCTGTGTAGGAAGTGGCTGAAAATAGCCCATTAACGTGTTTGGACATTGTTAGATTAGCGTCTAATTAGACACCTAATGTTTTGACCTGCTTTAGGACTGGAATGGGGGTTCCATCAATGTTGATTGCTGAGTAGTCAGCGTGGAGGGCATTGATTCTGGCGGGGAACCTATGATGAGTATATCTGTCTTCTCATCATTGAGGCAGAGACTGTTAATCACCATCCAGTTTTGGATTATTGCGTAGATTTTGTTGATCAGAGTTGTATCCTGGTCATAGTTACCAGTGATGGGGATTAGAATCTGAGTGTCATCGTTGAAATTTGTATATATTACAACTTGGTGTACACATTGTATAGCATAGGCGACAAACAGGACCCTTGTGGGACTCCGAGTTGTACTGGGATGGGTCTGCGGCCTCCTTGCTGATGGAGACGCAGGATGTTCGATCAGCAAGGAAGGATTTGACCCAAGAGGTGGCTTCTTGTGAGAAATGGAAATCCTTAACTAGTGTAGCACAAGGTTTGTCATGATCGACTAGGTCGAATGCCACGGACAAATCTAATAGCAAAAGAATGCATAGTGTGCCGGCGTCTCTTATGGATTCAATCTGGATTTTTAGATCCAGAAGTGCTGTTTCGGTGCTGTGATTTGGACAAAAACCAGATTGTCGTTCTCCTAGGAGGTGGTTTTGTTCAAGGGGAGATTGAATTTGAGAATAGGCTATTTTATCAATTATTTTAAACAAGAAGGGACAGTCATTATGGGATGATAGTTCATGGGGACTGTCGCAACCAAAGATGTTTTTTAGGAGCGGGGTAACCCAGGCTTCCTTGATGCTGGTGGGGACGGTGTTTGTGCTGAAAGAGGCATTTACACATTTGGTACTGATAGGTGTGAGAGTGGGGGCGCACAGTTTGACTAGATGTGCTAGAAAGCTATTTCCTTTACAATTGGAGGATTTTAGTTTGGAGATGGTGTCTAGCACTTGGGCTGGGCTTACTACTTAGAATTTGAATTGATATTGGTTTTGTCGCTGATACAGTCAATGGTAGGTGGCGGTGAGTTTTTGTTGGCCAGTAGTTTTCTTTTGATGGTGATTTTGGCTTGAAGCACTTGTATTTGAGAGGCTAGAGAATTCTGTAGGTTGGACACCATGCTTTACTCGAGTTACTTTGTGTAGGGGTGGGATAGGATTTTCCAACTCTATAAGTATTTTAAAGAGCTCTTTAGAATTTGAAGCAGCATTGCTGATACGTGTGTTCAGGGCATTAGCTTTATGAGCTATGATGGCTGCTTTGTGTATTTGGTTTGCTTTTAACAATGCATTGGCAGTGACTGTGGTATGTTTTGTTTAATGGATATGTTCCATGGACCTTTTGTTGCACCTGAGTACTACAAGTTCGTCATTGAAGCAGAAGTTTGAGCGTTAGTCTGGGCATCTTGTTTTGGTTGTAAGTGGGGCTAGGGAGTCAATGGTGGTTGTTAGGCATTTATAGTAGATGTCTGCTAGGCCTGGGATTGTCGCTCGCAAGGGTGTTCGAGGAGAGGGCTTCCTCCAGAATGGGGGTGCAACTGTCTACTGTCAATTTGCGAATATTTCTTGTCTCGACCGTGTCCATTTTAATAGATGAGGGGCGGGGGCGTCTCATCACTGGAGAAGGTGAAACTGATAAGATAATGGTCTGTCCAGTCAATTGGTACAATGGAGTCTATTGAAACTGAAGTGTTTAACAGTCTATGTGATGGGAGCTGCATGGGTAGGACACGGTGGCACGAGTCAGGCTAGGCAGAATAATCTTGGTGCAAAGTAGAACAATTCAGATGCAACAACTAGACATAGTAGGTAACTGCATGTTTACACATAATACTCAGAATATTCTAGTCCTATAAGGTGCAGGGTAGTGCGTTACAGTGTAGTCATAAAATGTACATCCAGTTGTAACCTGTTATTGTACTAACCAATCAGAATAGGGAAATTTCTGCTGATTTTATATAGGCAGGAGCCACTGGGATGCGTAGAATATAGTTACAAATAATGTTTACATTTTACACAAATGTATTCTAATTTTGCGAGTTTGGTCTTTAAATACTACTGTTTTATGTGGGTGGGGCGGGTTCTCAGCTTTTTGGTCTCATGAGACACACTGACTCTCCCGGCTGTTATTTTGCATTTGCAATAAAGTTGTGTTTTCTACAATTCTGGCCTTCTCATCATTATTTGGATTTTCTTGAGGGTCTTCAAAGTGGTGACCCTGACGTCATCTCCAGTGCCCCCCGAGGGTGCTAGGGGTCTCCTGCTGCATGTCCCTAGTGGTGGTGCCTGCTTTCTGAAATCAGTTTGTGCACACATCAAACAGAGAGGTGCGCAGGCGTTGTGTTTCTCCAAAGGACTGCCTGGTTTCTGGCTTTTGGGGCACTGGACCAGGGGCTGTGCAGGCTGTTGATGATGGTGCAGCATTGTTAGGACTCGGAGGATACATAGTTAGGTGGGTGCACGTTTCGTACAACATACAGGGCCTCATTACGACTCAGGCGGAGGACCATGGTGCTATTAGCACCATGGTCCATGCCGGTGTCCGCCATGGCGGAATGGGGAATTACCACCCCATTCCAAGGTTGGCGGGGCGGTAATTCCCCATGCCGCCATGGCCCTTCCCCATTCCCATTTTAGCCCCATAGGGCTCAATGGGAATGGGGAAGGCGCTAAGTACGGTGCCGCAAATTGCGGCACCATACTTAGCACCAAGGTCCCTTTGCAGGTCCCTACTTTAACGGCTGGTAAAATCAGCTGTTAAGGTCGGGTCCCGCAAAGGGACCTCGTAATTAGGCCCTAATAGGTTAATGGCGCCGCAGCCTTTTTCGGCGCCGTTAACCCATTAGCGCCTGGGTCGTAATGAGGCCCACAGTGTTTTTGACATTTTTTCAATGCTTATGAATTGATGAAGTATCATGGGGAAGCTCCTGTTAACGAGGAAAGACAACGCTGTATAATATTCCATGTGTATTGATGAATTATTGAGGTGATGCTCCCCTTTAAAGGGGAAACACCAAGTTGTGTAGTGGCAAAGTAGTGTGGAGAACCTCCCATTTAGCTAAGAAAAGTCAGCGTTGTGGAGTAACAAATTATTGTGGCAAAGCTCTTCCTCAGCAGGGAAAGACAACGTTGTGTGGGATATCCCTCAGTTCCAGAGGAGGGAATGTTAGCAGGCTTAAATAACCTTGTCTCGAGGTAAGGGGACAGAGTAAAGATCTACAACATTGTGTAAATAAATGTGTTTTATTGCAGGTATTATTGACCATTGTGTAAATAATGTGTTTTTTGGTTAGATATTGATAGCAGTCGGATATATACGAGGTGTTTGTTGGTAAGTATTGATAGCTGCTGTGTAGAGAACGGTGTTTGGAGTCAGATCTGTTTTTTTAGCCATTGCGTTTTGGACAGTGTTTTATTTTTGATAGTTGTTGTTAGCAGTTGTGGGAAGACGCAGATCTGCTATTTGGATTTTGAAACTTTGCCATTTTTTTTTTTTAAACGAGTGGCCAATTAGGCCAGTGTCAACACTCTTTTGAGCTCAGTTGGAGCATTGAGACAGTATGGATAAGTGTTGGAGCATGTGTGTAAAGTGTTTCCCCAATATGAGGACATGATTAAGAAGCATTACAAGGATTGGATTCGGGGAACTGTAGGGAAATTGTTTATACCATGGTCCAAAGAGGGCATGCATGACAAGACTGTATTAGGACATGTGCACACATATTTATTGTCAACCTTTAAAGGGACACAGCTGAAAAACAGCAGTGCATACTTGATCTATGGAAGATATTTGTAGACAAAGAGGTTGCTTTTGATAATGGTGGGGAGGGGTCCATCCAGGTCCATCCAGGTGGGCTAACAGCCCCATCAACCCCATATGGGTCCTACCCTTCACAGCCTGCCATAGAATACAATCCCCAGTTTTCTCCTTCCCCAATGGAAGATGGGAAAGGGACATCAGTGAAGCCTGGGGACACCACTAAAGATCAGACGATTTTAGCAATTGAGAACAAGGCTTAATGGCAGGTGGAGACAGCATTACAAAAAGCAGAACAGAAGCTGACACTAGCCTTGAAGGGCCATAACACACAACAGGTGTGTGGGGAGGGTCAGAGTATGCCTCAGGTAGTGATAAATGGAGGGTGGGACAGATTCTCTTTAAGTTTGATGGAAAATCTGTCAACAAGCCCCAGATCTCAGGAGCTCAGACCACAAACCCTGATGAGACCACGCCATGGGGAGCAAGTGAGGAATCACAATTCATGGGTGAGGACAGGGGTATGACAGACAACGATTTATTAAGTGCAGAGGGAACCTTTGGGGAGGATAGCAAAAAGTCGGAGTCAGAGGCCTTGCAGGAGGTAACACCATGGAGCCACAGACTTCATTCATGGTACGGCCGAATGTCCCCAGCTAAAAGTAAGAAGCGAGTGAGGGCTTCCAAGTGTAACCAGCAGGGAACATAGTTCCCATTGTTACAGAAAAGACTGTGGAAACCTTATTATGTGCATTGGCACCACATGGATCGGGTCAACTTAATGCATGCCTTGCCCTCCCTTAATGCAGGAGCCGGCCAGTGGATGTATGCCCTTGTGGAGCACACAGCAGGCATCACCCTAGCTATGGGAAATATGAAAAGCTTGTTTGCCTCCCTGCTAGGGGAGCAGTTAGATGAGATATGGAGTAAAGTGAGATATAAGGGGGCAACGTTGAACAGTACCACCCATGATGGGGCCCCGTTTAATAACTGTCGAGTGCAGGTATGCAATGTTTTGAGGAACATGTACGCTGACAGACCCAATAGGAATTCTATCATGGCCTGCATAATGAGAGCAGGTGAGGACCCCGCCCTTTACATACAGCAGATTCAGGTGATGTGGCAGTTAGAGACAGTGGAGGCTTGGTACTAAACATTGTTGTTTTCTTTTACATGTTATGCAAGGGGCTCCCCTTGGAAGTACAGACAGATTTAAATAAGGTGGTTGGGATGGAAGCAAACTCATGGACTGTGATACAGGTGCATATCACACATAATTGCCAGCACAGACAGGAGAAAGATAAGGAGCGAGTAGAACATACACAGAGGGCAGAAGAAAAGTTGGAAATGTTGGTACAGTAGAAATTAGTAACGCTGAGCGTGGAAGTTAGAGTAACAACTAAAACCAGCTTGAACACAGCCCTGCCCAGGGGTGGGTAGAAGGCCCAAGAGATTATAGACAGGGAATGGGAAGTTTCCAGAGAGAAGATGATGTTTCTATAGGCGCAGAGGGGGATGTAGGGGAAACATGTGGCCTGATCGGTACCACAATGTTGGTCTTGCGGGAAGATGGGTCATTTTGCAAGAGACTGCAGGAGCCGGCTGACCATGCCATTCAACTATAACGTCCCAGACTACCGCCCAGCCTTTAATCCATAGCCCCAATTTGCCCTGTATGCCCTAGGCCCTGGACAACAACAGCTCACCCTGCATGCCCCAGGTCCTGCACAACAACAAATGCGGCTGCAGGCATTACATTTTACCCAGTCCCCTACTCAACCGGGGGATAGGAATTCACTGCCACAGTGCACAGTTACTCACTACACAGTAACTACTGATCTGGAACAGGAACCCTGAGTAGGAATGTAGACAAGAGAGCAAACTTTTTCTTTTTTTGGTCGACACAGGAGCTACCAAATCCTGTATTAAGGAGGGACGTTCCCCATGTCAGACTAAATAATAGGCACACAGGGTTTTTTGGGGCTGTCAAATCGGTTCCTTTTACTGAAGACGTACCTATCACCATAGGCAAACACAATTTATCAGCCTCTTTATTGTATTCACAGGACACCACAGTTAATCTCCTGGGCAGGGATATCATGAGCAAATTGAGCATGACCATTTCGTTCTCAGAGGAGGGAATAGTGTGTCCTATCCGGATCATGTACCATGCTAGGGCTGTCACAGTTAAACAAGGCACTCTCTGACCACAGCACCTGGTGAGGTGTAAAACTCAATCTAGATTTGTTCCTCTATGAGGTAATATTCGTGTTAGGTTGGGTGCCCGGGATTAAAGAAAACACTTTGCTTGTATTTGCGGAATTCCTATTTCGACCAGCTGTCCAACAGGAATGGGCACCCAGCACCATTATCAAGATATTTATGCCAGCAGTAATCAACAAGGCAGGCATGGTAATCCTGTCTGGTTTTGACAAGGAGGATCTTGAATCGTGCACTTTTAATGCTTTGACCAAACAAAGCGATAGAGGAAAGTGTCCGACAAATGGATACTCGAAGACACAGAAGACGAGGGGGAGATGATATTTGAAATCTCCATACCCTGCCAGGTAGTGGTGGAACACAGAGAAGTACTGCACACCGTGCTTCTTGCAAACACTGTATTGTTACATTTACAGGAAGATTTAAACAGGATGTCCAGTCAGCTGTGGACCAGTGGCCCCCATGATGTAGGCCTGCTAATAAGCATAGGGATAAGTCACATTAAACTGAAACCAAGAGCAGTTTTGGCCAAAGTAAAACAATACCCCATGTCAAATGAAGCCAAGGAAGGCATTTATTTTACCTTAGATGCCTTATGGCAGCAGAGCATAATACAGCCATCTGAATCCCCATGTAATACCGCTATTTATCCTGTGAAAAAAGCAAAAGGGTCAACTTTGAGGATGGTACAAGATTTACACCCATTGAACAATATCATAGAAGCAGAATTCCCACTGGTTCCTAATCCCGCCACCATCCTGTGTAATATCCCTACAGAAGCTACCTATTTTACTGTAATAGTTCTCAATAATGCATTTTACTCCATCTCATTACATCCTTAGTCCCAGCCCCTTACAGCATTTACTTACAGAGGCCAAAGGTTCCAACACACTTGTTTGCCACAAGGGTATTCTGAGTCTCCCAGTATTTTTAACAGAGTATTGCAAATGGATCTAGACAACTTTCAAACACAGAGCACAATGATTCAGTATGTAGACGGCCTACTGATCTACAGCATGACAGAAGAACTATGTAGGAATGACTCAGTGAAACTCTTGGCCTTATTGGCAGAGAAGGGTTACAAAGAGGACAGGGATAAACTGCGGTACTAACAGCAAGATGTTGTGTACCTAGGACAGATAATATCAGCAGGCAGAAAAATAACACCAGAAAGGATCACAGCAGTACAGTAGACACCACAGCCTACCACAGTGAAACAAATGCAGCTGTTTTTGGGTTTAGGTAACTATTGTCGGGCATGAATATTTGACTACTCATCACACACCAAAGCGCTACCACAAGGGCTAAAGCAAGCACACAAAGCATAATTACCCATTGGCTGGACAGACCAGATAATCGGGCCATTTCAGGAGCTTAAGAAAGCAATCAGAAGTGCCCCAGTTCTAGCCACACCAGATTATATAACTATTTTTTCTCCCATTCAAATGGACAGATTTTGTCAGCATTACTCACACAAAAGACTTCACTGGGACATAAGCCTCTGGCTTACTGCAGGGGGCTCCTAGACCCGGTCATGCAAGGACACTTCCCATGTGAGCAGAATCTGTCAGCCGCTGTGTTTGCCATACAGAAATCAACCACCATCACCATGGGATGCCCTGTTACCCTTTATGGGAACATGCTGTTTTTGAAATCCTAGAGAAATCAAAATCCACTCTCACCACCCAACGAGCGTCAGAATAGGAAGTGATTCTGTTGAACTCCTCGATTCACATTGTTAGGTGCCACACTGTCAATTCAACAACATTCATTATATAACCATTACAGCCAAATGACACAGTACATGATTGCACTACATATTAGGACACTACTGATGATACTAAACATGTTATAGAAGATGCAATGGAAGCGAGAAAGGTGGCTTTTGTGACAGTTTGTCAATGATTGATCAGAACACAGGGATAAGGCACACAAGAGCAATAGTAGTGAGCCTCAAATCAGGGGAGTACCATGTGTTAGCAAAGGTGCCACTGCCCTCACACTACTCTGCACAAGCAGCAGAACCTGTGGCCCTCATTACTGCATTAGAATTTTCTCAGGGGTGCCCCACTTCCATCTACTCAGCATACGTCACAACTACAGTACATTCAGGCCTGTCAAGATGGCACAGGTGAGGGTTTAAAAAATCTTATGGTACACCAGTGCAGCATGCCACATTACTTTTCAGGTTGATAGACGCATTAGCACTATCTATGGCATTTGCTGTAGTGAAATATGCAACTCACATTAACAATACAGACCCAATTGCTTGTGGTACCAATGCAGCAGATGTGTCAGTCAAAGAAGCAGCATATTTAGAGAAATCTGATGACACAGTGTCCTCTGAACTATCATTACAACTGGTAGAAATTACAACCCCCTAAAATGTACTTCACCTGGCCCAGATTATTTAACTACAGGCCCAAGATCCACAGCAGGAAAAAGAATTATGGACAAAAAGGGTATGTTCTGTGTCTCCGACTGATCCCATATTGAGGCAAAACATTTCAGGAAAACCCATCATGCCCCAAGAGCTGCTCACTGTCAGCCTCAAGCAGTTACACTTTTCCTCACACACATCCAAGAACTACATTCCTGCTGATTTACAGCAGGAGTGGTTTATTCCAAACCTTCAAGAGCTCATTGGTGATTTCATATCCATATAATATTATATCACTTGCCAATGGTAAACTCCTGGTCACACTCTTAGGACACTGAGAGCGACATTGCCCATTCCCTCATGGCTGTTTGAACACCTACATCTTGATTACATGGACATGGTTAACAGGTGCAGTAACTTTCTTCACCAAATTGTTGTAGTTTTTTCCATTCTCCAGATGGCTCGAAACAGGTCCATGTGTCCATCCTGATGCTAACTCAGCAGCCACATTTTAGTGCACTAAGTGTTTCCCCAATGGGGAGTTTGTGATGTCATTATCACAGGCAGGAGGGTGCACCCTCATCTCACACCTGCATGCACAGCCTTCGATGCACAGCCTTCGATGCACACACTTCTGCTGACATTCTTAGTGAAGAATTCCAGAGGCACCTTAGGGAACTAACAAAATCTGTCAGATTTATATCTCGACAGGTTGGGCCCCATCACAATGGTCATGACCCACCAGAAGACAATTAATTACCAGCACCGCAAGAGTCATCACAGTATCAGCCACTACTGCTCTTTCCACGAGATTGTGTGTTTATTCTACGCTACTCCTACAGCCATCAACGTCTAGACACACAAACAATGGATACACCTCAGTGATGTCCGGAAGGTCAGGAATTCCATCATCCACCTCCAACAGCGGTAATGCCCCCAAAAGAAAAGTTGAAAATAGCGAGGCCGAAAAGGCTGAATTCTTTTAATTTAATTTTTTGTTTTTTTGGTTCCCTTTTCCCAAACAAATATTTGGATGTGGGGTCAGGGAAAATATTAAGGTAAGGTGGATTGGGGGGTATCCCCAAACATTTATTTAAAATACAAAAAATGAAAAGGCATTTTCGGAATTCGATGAAAAACAATTTGTTTTTTACGTGCTTTGTTCTACAAAAAGGTGGGTCTTATAACATTACTAATAGTGAAAATGCATCAGCTAATATGAATGTTTCTATGATAAGAATTAAGAGGGGTATTTCTAACCCAAGTGTTATCCCAGTTAAATCTAACACTGTGCATCATCACTGTGAGGGTACAGAAAGAGGAGACTGGCACAAAGTGGCATGGTTGTTGGTATACATGTTTATTATACCAGAAATAAAGAGACAACCTACCTTTCCCTACTCTAAGAGGGGTTTCCCTACATCAACTAAAATACTAAGGATTTGGTCAGGATGTCGTGTAAATCAAGAGTCCACCATCCTCTATCAAAAACCTACTTCTGTCCCTTACACATATAACTAAACTAAAGAGGCAGTGGGTCTTCTAAGTCCAGAAGTATGGTTCCCTTCTTCTGGACAATGTATCACAGTTCCAATTGTAAGGTGGGATCTTTACATGATGGAATGACTCCCTTCCCCAGGTCTCAATCCCTTTCAAGGCACTAAACAAAGTTCCAGGTTGTAATGCTAAAAAGCAGTAATGTTCTCAATTAAAACTCAAAAGGTAAAGTTCCAGTCTAAACATCAACATTCCTTATCGCCCATAGCTGTTTCATCACTATTGGGTTCCTCCAGAATGTCTCCCTTATCCAGGTATCTGGCTCTCAGTGTTTTCACAAGGCCATGGGAATGGCTCTCTTCTGCTTGCCTTCCTTGGCTTTTTTCTCACACTCTCTTGGCTTTTACTTTCACAGTTCACAACACCAGGCGTAATGTCTCTCTTCACCTGGCCTTTATTCAGGCTTGCTTTACAGTCAGTTCACAACACCAGGGGGAATGTCTCCCTTCCACTGGCCTTTTTGAAAGCTTACTTCACAGTTCACAACACCAGGGGGAATGTCTCCCTTCCCCTGGCCTCTTTACAGTTTTGCCACAGTTCACGATACCAGGGCGAATGACTCCCTTCCCCTGGCCTCTTTACAGTATTGGCACAGTACTCAATACCAGGGGAATTACTCCCTTCGCCTGGCCCCTTCACAGTTTTGGCACAGCTCACAATACCAGGGAGAATGGCTTACTTCCCATGGCCTATTTCGATGATTTGTACACTTCCCCCCCAATGTAGACTGCAACTATGAAAATTACCGGTGAACTTTCCTTCTTGTATTGTATTTATTTATTTATAATGCGCTCCTAATCCAAGGGTAGCCAGGCGCAAAGGCAGCAAGAGGGTTGCAAAACTTAGTTACATACATTAGGGTGAGGTCCAGCTGCGGTTACAGTGCCGGACGTATCACGCCAAGTAGGAAGGGTAGAACATATATACTATAGGAAATACTATATACATATTTACATTCAATGAGGTAAGGAGCCATGTGAATCATCCGGGCATTGGCAAGGTCGTTATGAGTCAAGAGTTTTGAGCCAGTGGATAGTCCTGGCTCTGAACTGTAGGTAGGGTAGGTCCTCCCTGCAGGTAGGAGGATGGGAGTTCCAGAATTGTGCTGCTTTTACTGGAAAGCTGTTGCCTCCAGACATAGTACGTTTAAACCTGGGCACCAGAAGAAGGTTAGAATTGGCCGTTCTCGAGGGGCGAGAGAGGGTAGGTCTAGTAATTCTGGAGATGAGGTATTGAGGGGCTGCTTGCTGTAGGCATTTATGAATCAGAGACATCGATTTTACGGAATATCTTTTCCTTGGTGGGTCGCCAATTGACAGATCTTCTGGAATCAGAGATATGGGCTTTCTTCGGGATACTGAGGGCCGAAGGGCATTATTTTGGAGGATTTGGATTTTGCTTGAGATATATTTGTTACAACCTACATATAGAGAGTTACAATAGTCCAACTTGGACAGGATCAACACCCTGGCCAAGGTGGTACAGTTGGTGGGGGAGAGAAATGGTTTGGCCGCCCTAATAAGTTTACAAGTGTATGAGGTGGAGGAGGCCATTGCATTCACTTGTTTGTTGAAGGTAAGGGTGGAATCTAGATAGAATCCGAGGGTTTTAACCTCCTTAGCAACCTTAATCTTGTTATCGTCAATTATGAACGATGAGTATTTGTGGTCCAGCTTGTTGAGGTAGAGAGCAGAGCCTAGAATAAGGAGTTCCGTCTTGTCATCATTCAGGCATAGACCGTGTGAGGCCATCCATGCCTGGATGATAATGAAGGCCAAATCCTTGTCATAATCCCCCGACAACGGGATGAGGATCTTGGTATCATCGGCGTAATTAGTGTAGGTGATACCCAGATCATCTAGATCATCAAAAAGGGGCTTCGTAAAGATGTTATAGAGTGTAGGGGAGACACAAGATCCTTGCTGACGGTGAGAAGACTCTCATTGTACGGTTATTAAGGAAGGATTGGATCTAATTGGTTGCTTCTTGAGAGAAGTGGGCAGCTTTTTGTAGGTGGTAGCACAAGATCTCATGGTCGACCAGATCGAAGGCCGCCGTGAGATCAAGGAGTAGCAATAGTGCTGTTTTACCCTCGTCTCTCAGCTCGTCTATCTGTGCCTTAAGATCTATAAGCGCAGTTTCAGTTCCATGCTGTGGCCTGAAGCCCGATTGTCGGACGCCTAGGAGATGGAAGTACTCAAGGTAATGTTGGATCTGTTGGTACGCTATTTTGTCGAGGATTTTAAGAAGGAACAGTACTGTGGTAATGGGGCGGTAGTTAGTTGGAATGGATGGGTCTAAATTCGTTTTTTTAAGCAGAGGGAGGACCCAGGACTGTTTTAGATTATTGGGTACGGTGCCTGATGTGAAAGACGCATTTATTAGTTTGGTAATAAATGGTGCGAGATCACGGGCTGCATCCTTAATCAGTTGCGCAGGGCATAGGTCACCGTGGCAATTTGATGGTTTGAGGGTGAGAATAGTATTTTCTACCTCTTTGGTAGATACTTTATGGAAATTAAAGGGTGGGTTGTGCGCTGGGGGGGATGATTGAGTCAGATGAACCTTTTTATGGGTGACGTTACTTGGCTTAGTGGAGGAGAGCAGAGATTCTTTTTTAATGCTTATCTTAGTCTTAATGGAGGAGATTTTGTTCGCTAGGGCATTTTGTATGCCCGTGCACCAGTTTTTATCTTTGATACACGAGTCGGGCACTTGGATCGGGGATTCAACCTCTTTAAGTATTGTGAAAAGCTCTCTAGTGGTAGATTTGGCTTGTGAGATTCGCATACTATAAGACGTTTGTTTGGCCAATATAATTTCTTTTTTATATTGGGAGGCTAGACTGCTCAAGTTTTTTTTGTTATTTTCTGAGGGGTGAGCTCGCCAGATTTTTTCACAGCGTCGCTTTTCCTGTCTGAGGGCTTTGAGATGAGGCGAAAACCAGGAGTTGATGTGTTTCCGGGGCTTGCTCTTTTTTAGCTTCAAAGGGGCTATGGCATCTTACCCACAAGACCTGTATTGCTTCACATATTACTTTCCCGCAGTCTTTTTCCCGGGCTGTTTTTTCAGTCCTTCTTCCCAGGGTATCTACACCGTTCTTATCTGAACCACTAGCCTCTCTTCTGTACCAGCCGGCCAGCCGTGTTGGCCCCTACCTTCAGGTAGCGTTGCTGTGGGCTCTGGTCAGTTCTGGGATTTGCCTTTGGTCCTGACATGCCTTCCGCCCACTTTGTTCCAGCTACGGATTCTCTGCAGCTGCAGGTTCCCTCTGGACTGCTCTACTGACGTGAACCATGCATCCCCTTTTTCTCTGTCAGGTAAGACAGCTGCTTTCCAGTAGGGAGAAGCGTCATTGTGCATCCGAACTTGAGAGACGCTTCGCCTTCTCGCCTCACATCCTGGTCCGCCATGCTTCTCTCTGCCACACCGCCAATTTTGCTTGCGGCTCCTCCAGGGAGGGCTGAACTTCCTCTCCTGTTTTCCCTCTTCTATTTTGAATGTGACTTGACCAACAGGAATTTGGGAACCACTAGAATGCTCACTAGTGGTTCCAGGAGTGCTCTTCATGCTTCTGCATTGACTCCTCATCTCAGTACCTGTCTGATAGTCTTCTGTTGGGTAGACTAGACTCTTCCTCATCCAAGTATTTGTACTATACTTCTCACTTGGGTTGACAAGGTTTGTCCTCATTCTAGTACTTATGATTTTGGCTATATGACACATGTACATGGGGTTACAAGGAATGGTGGGGTAGGTGAGGGAAATTGGAGTGGAGTATACTGTGTTCTCCTTGGATAGTCGCCCCTGCTACCACAGGAGGGATGCATCCCTGTGAGATCCTCCTGCTGAGTACCACCCCCAGGGAGACTATTGAGTAGCAGCCTCACTTCCCTGGCCTCATGAGAAGGGGATTCCCCTCATTTAACAGTGACGACATCTAAGGATTTGTCATACCATGCAGAGGAGGACATATGGTTTTGCCACATGCAGGCAGCGGGGAGAGAGAAATCGAGTGACCCTTGTTTTGTTTATTCATTAATTCCTTGCGCAGCAGCCACACCTAGGTTAATTTTGCCTCAAGAGATGCCACCAGAGATAGCAAGTTGTTTAGTTCATCTAGCTTTATATAGGGTGCGCGGAACAATGCAGGGACACATGATCCAAGTACAGTGGGTGGACGTTAATGCGACAGTGTATGACGACAATTATGTAGAACTGACAAAAAAGGACAAAGTGTTAGTAATCTTATAGATACTTATCAAAGAAGAGCTATTAGCACCATGGCTGCCTACAAACTCATGTCCAGGTCCGGTTTCTCAGAATGGGGACTTACCGGGTCATTCCAACCTTGGAGGACCCAGTAAGTCCCCATTCTGAAAACCATTCCCATTCGAGCCCCCGTAGGGCTCAATGGGAATGGGGAAGGAGCTAATAACGGGCCCGTAAATTAGGGGCCCGTTATTAGCTCCCTGGTCCCTTAGTGGCTCCCGCTAAGGACGGCTGGTTTTACTAGCCGGCCTTAGTTGGACCCGCTAAGGGACCTCGGAATGCGGCTGTAGGGGGTTAACGGCACTGGCATCCTTACCGGTGCCGTTAACCCCCTACCGCCGTACTCATAATGACCCCTTATGTCTCAAACAGCCTGTTTTCAATCTTTACCCATGGCTTAGGCCCCTAGCACACTTTTTTGATTACACAATTGCATTTGATTTGAGTGTGATGTATTGAACTTGTGCAGTGATCAATCCCATTATCCTTTAGGATCCCGAACATTTCATTCAATTTGAACTGAACCCTATTACCTATACGAAAGATATAGAAGGGACACACAGCATGTAGGTGTTCTGTGATTACTTGCTCAGCCATTGACTGCCCATGACCATGCTAATCCTATGGCCATTCCCACCCAGTTACTGCCCCTCCACACCCAAAACACCTCCTGATGGGAACTCTTTGAGCTCTCTTTAATAAAGCCTTACCCTCAGACTTTGTGCTTGAAATGCCTGCCAGTGTTTTTCAAAGTAGTCTTCTGAGAGTTCATAATTCAATTGGAGCTGTAAATAGCTATTGGTGGAATAAAAATGTCTTAACCAGGTTGGCCTTGAGCCTATAGGATTACATTGAAACCATTACTGCAAATTTGATTTCATTGAATTTTAATCAGAACATTCCTCTGCAAATAAAAGCTGGGAGAGATCCCTCAACCTATCCCACTTCCCCAACTTAAATAATGCCCAGACCCCCCCCACTCTATATTGCAGTGAAATGTGCAAAAACAAATGTTATGAAATTGAATCTGCAGTAATGGGTTGCGATGCAATGATAGGATACCCCTTCAGCCACCCAATTTATAAGCACTGTGCATATCCTTCACTGAAGTTCTGTTCAAAACAAGCATTGGAAAAACCAAAGGTTTTGGCATGTGTATCAGTACTAGGCCTTTGCCAGGCACTGCTATAAGATCCCCAGGTACTTGATCATGTCTTTGTTTGCTTGGTGCCACTGGCTTCTGCAGCGTTCAACACATGTGTGGTCTTATTTTCTTATTGTAGCCTGTCTTTGTTGGTCCACTCTCCCACATAAGTGTTTTGTGGTGCCCTTTGTCCCTCTCTGTGCAGGGTGAGCGATTGAAGGTTGCCCTGGTAATGGTGCACTGGCATGAATTTAGGCATCACCCGTGGACAGGCAAAGCATATGGTGCATATGTTGCATGCACAGCATCTCTCCAGCACTCAAGCAACTATCTCACTACAACCTTTTTCCACTACCATGGAAAACCGTTCCCTCAGGTCCAAGTCTTTTCAGCATACAGGTCTTATTCATCATGGTTCCAATCACTACTTCTCCATCTTCTCTCGCTGTCAGGGGTCGGGCGACTCTGCTCACTGTTCAAGTGCTTGCCCACCCACTCTGTCCTTCCGAGTACCGGCGTAAGTTCCTCTGGTGAGTTCCATTCCTCGGCAGTGAAAGAGGATAATTATGTGTTATTTATATAGCTGCTTATGCCTAAGCGCTTTAGATAGACCTGAATGTCACACATAGATCTGCTCAATTCAATGAGCTATCTTACCGGCAGATGACACCCAAAAAAAAGTTCAAAGAATGCTTACTTAGATACACCTCAGAGATCCCATAAGCTGCCAGCTTAATCTCTGGATGTCATCAACAGGCACACTAGGGACAGTGTGAGGACACCAGTGATAGTATAGTTAGGTGTTTTGTTGTGTGTCCTGTGTGATCCACATGTGTCTAGGAAGGTGGAAACGAATTAAGTGGTGGGGGAAAGTTATTGTAAGTATAGATGCAATCTGAAACGACTCTCGCCATGTGAATGTCACCTCTCGTGGTATAACTGCATTAAGGTATTATGATAGGATGGCGTCTTCTTACCGCAGGCATTGTTGATACTTTGCTTTGTTTTCACATATTCACAGCTCAGTACTTCCCTATGTCGGCTCCTTTCCCACTTGATGCACATTGCTGCAATGTCCTTGTTCCATGTCTCTTCCTTATGTTTTTCTTTGTGGTGTTCTCGGAACAACTCCATGCTATTGCTCCATGGGCGTAGGACATGGGGGGTACAGGGGGGACAAATCCCCCCCACAATTTTAAGTGGGGGGATGTAATGTCATTTATCCCTCCAGAATATGTGTTTGGTGTGTCGTGCAGGGATTACTATGTAAGCTGCCCTCTCCCCCATGGCCAACCACCTGGGCACAAAGGGAAAAGGCTAACCCACTGGTAACCCCAAGCCTTTCGGCAGACCAGATTTTGCACATGTGGACAACATACAGCTTTGGGCCTAGGGTGTCGAAGCCACCAAGGCAAACAGGGAACCCCATGCATTTCCAAAAATAGGACACCAGTGGGAATCAACAGAGGTCTGACTTGCGCGAATCGCCCTAGAATGTATTACCCACAATCCCCAGCAAAGTCTGAAATTTGGAGAAAAAACTACAATTTTCAGTCATTTCCCTCTTGCCACCCACCGAAACAAGCCACCAACACCACATGTCCTACCTTCTCGCATTCCCACAGGTGTCCCAAAGTAAACAGTACCTGAAATGTGTGGGTGCACCTACCTGGGCGCAAAAGGAAAGGGCTAAACCACTGGTAACCCTCAAAGGGTTTGGGGAGACAACCTACAGATTTGGGCCTAGGGTGTCGAAGCCATGAAGGAAAACAGGGTACCCCATGCATTTCCAAAAAGAAGACACCTGTAGGAATTCACAGAGGTCTGACTTGCGCAAATCGCCCCAGAATTTATTACACACAGTCGCAGACAAAGTGAAAATTGTGTTTTTCCACCAAATTTCAGACTTTGTCAGGGATTGTGGGTCATAAATTATGGGGCGATTCGCGCAAGTCAGACCTCTGTGGATTCCCACGGGTGTCTTCTTTTTGGAAATCCATGGGGTTCCTGTTTTCCTTCGTGGCTTCGACACCCTAAACCCAAATCTGTAGGTTGTCCACATGAGCAAAATTCCTGAATATCTGCTGTGCGAAAAGAATTGGGTTTACCAGTGTTTTAGGCTTTTCCCTTTGCACCCAGGCAGGTGCACCCACACATGTGAGATACCGTTTTCGTCGGGAAACCAGTGGGAACATGGGAAGGTAGGCCATGTGTTGTTGGCTGCGTGTTCCGCTGGGTGACCAGAGTGAAATGTGCAGAAATTGCGTTATTTTTTCTGTCATTTTCCCGATTTCCCCCCAAACTATGGAATCTTTCTCTACATAGTTGTTGTCTGACCTGCGCAAATCACCCCTTCCTAAACTTGGAATATTGTCTACTTTTCAGAAATGTATGCCTTTCTGGCTTCACATTCAGCTTTCCTACCCTTTTCTTCCATTTCCATCCACGCATGTCCGATTGGACAAAAACCCCAAAATCGCCTACCTCTCACAAAACGGCTGATTAGCCTCTCAAAATATGTTATTTTGGTTTCCACTCAATATGTTCCTGAAAGCCTGAAAAATGGCGAATCCAGAACAGCAAACTATTTGTTCCTAGCTCTTACAAGGAAATCACCACGGGCTTCTTTGTACAACATTTTATTGGAATTTTCTGAAAAAAAACAAATGTTCTCCTTTTTGGTCATTTTCTCTCACCCCCCTACAGCAAACTAGGATTCCTGGGTGGCGTTACGCCCACCTACATGTGGGAAAAAAGGGGCAAACTTTGGCCAAGATATCTCATGTAACAAAGAAGCTACAAGGGATTGAATGGCGACATACTAAAATCACCAAAAAAGGCCTTGGCACTAGGGGGAAATACCCATGGCAGTTAGGGGTTAAGATGGTAAAGTACCAGAGGAGATATGATTTGTAAGGTAGCTAAGTTAGTTAATGCTCCAAATGCAGATTGTGCACAGGAATATGTAACACCCGTGTTCAGCACCTGGCTTAATCTTCCGGTGGGATAATAGGCAGAGTGAATGCATTCAGCTTCCGATGCAACACATCATTTTCCAGGTCAATTGGTTCAGAAAAAGTGGTGGAAAACACTATTACTGTAGCTTTTTCTAATTGTACAGATTTTGGTGCATTTTCTGGGTTGAGTTTGGGAGCCGGTTGGACACACTAGAACCCCCTCTATTTCCCGCTCCACCAGACAAATGCGGCCTTACTGCCAGCATGGATTCTCATGCTGGAAATAAGGTAAGGGATTTCTCTGGGATCTGCTTGGAAATTAAACCACGTAAAAGCGGGCGGATTCCAGAGGAAGCCATTGTCAATTCCACCAGCAATCGCTAATTGCACGCAGTATTTACAATCTTCCAAAGTGGAAAACCAATGTGATTTTTCACCTGCCTTTTACGCTAAAATCTTCCATTTTGTGGAGGAAAAGTAAAAACGTGCGCAAATGGAAGTGGTTCACTCCATGCAGTTTACTTTGCGCCTTGATGCTTGGGGTTTTTGTGTGATGCTACACATGTAATAAATACATTTAACATGACCCCAGATAAATTGCAATTCATGATCAGAATGAGGGAGCATGGCATGTCGCTGGTAAAAGGTTGTCCTGTGCTTCTTGAGTGCATTGGCAAATGCCCTTAATTGCCATTTCGCGTTAAGCAGGTGCTTAAACCCATCAGTGTGGATTGAGCAATAATAAGTCAACAGAGGTATTTCAAATGGCCAATTTCGCTCTTTGGGTGACATTGGGCCTCATTACACGGATGGTGGTGGACCAAGGTGCTATTAGCACCATGGTCCATGCTGGTAAAATACCGGCACCGCCTTGGTGGAAAGGGGAATTACCGCCCTATTCCAAGGTTGGTGGGGCGGTAATTCCCCCTTCCCCCATTGCCCTTCCCCATTCCCATTTTTGCCCCATAGGGCATAATGGGAATGGGGAAGGTGCTAATTACGGCACCGCAAATTGCGGTACCGTAATTAGCTCCCTGGTCCCTTTGCGGGTTGGTTTTTAACGCCTGCAAAAAGCAGGCGTTAAATTCCGCAACCCGCAAAGGGACCTGGTAGTAAGGCGGTAAGGTTTTACCGGTACCGATAAAATACCGGTACCGGTAAACCATTACCGCCGTCCGTGTAATGAGGCCCATTGTCAAAGTGGGAGAATGTTGCCCAGCATGTGCCACTTTCTCTGCGGAGTGAATTGTGCCCACCCCGAGGAAGAAGTGTTAAAAACCCACAAGGGCACTGTGCCTCGCTCTTTCTGTGCGTGCCTTCCCCACAGTGCGACAGATGCCGACTCAGACATGGGTAAGTCTCAGGTGGTAAGCCTGTACCCTAGTTGATGTGGCAAAGGATTTCTGAGGCTGATAACATTAGTAGCATTGAGTTACATGCCTCCTGACAGGCATGTGTGATGAAGTTGCAAAGCAAAGCTGTTAGTGGTGTAAGTGACTTCAATCCAGCAATCCAACTAAGTCAATGCTTAGGATGGGTTGCCCAATGGAAGCCCTTATTTAGATATGTCAAAGTTCTTTGAATCTGGATGATGAACCCTTACATAATGCCCCTCTCTTTGAATCCCCCTGACCTCACTGAGCCAAGAAGTAGGTTTGTTTTGCAAATTAAAAGGTTTATTTGAAGAATTAAACAATATATATATCACTTTTATGAATAAAATAATATTTGAATAGCACACTTATGAATATGGACGGTAATCAACAAGGGGTGATATTACAAAATTGGCAATCTCTTTAATCATCTAGGAGCAGGAATATTAAGGATAATGCAGCAGAAAATACCTTATATGATTCAAGGAAATGCAATAATGGAAAATAATGCACCACAGAAATAACTTAATATGATTTCAATCAAAAGATAATATGATCACTTTTTCCCCTGTGACTACTCACTTCCCCCACTATTATGCAATATGAGAGATGGAAATGAGGGCACACAGGTTTCAAGAATACAATCAGTAATGCAGTTCAATTCCAGTTCCCCCCAGCAAGCTTAGAGAAAACAGGTATGATTTTAAAACTCATGTCAAAACGCTTTTGAATGTGATTGCAAGGGATGGAAAAATATGCTAAAATGATTTTAATTCACTAAAGGATATTCAGAATAAGTGATAGTTATTTTGGATTGGTTCAGGTCAACACTAGCAATGATTCATGAATGATTATCAAATTGGAAACGAATTCTACAGTTGCAAACAAGAAACAGCTATTTTTACAAGTGGTGAAATGGAGCTAAATTGCAATTCGCGGCAATTTTTCCGCGTGTGTACATCACGATTACAGAAAAACTATAAGGAAGTGGAATGCCGTTTTGGGTTTGTTGGAAAGCTTAGGATCTTAGCTTTAAAATGACAGTTAAATTGAAAGTTACAGAGGTTTTTGTGAAGGTAGATTTTGCAGAAATAAAATCAAGATTTCAGAAATGACAGATGCGCTTTACAGATTTGAAATCAACAGGATGGACACAAGATTCTATAATGCAGTTCTGGACAGGTTAAAAGGTTGGAAGAGGATTACTTTAAACTAAGAACTTGGTTATGGACAGTTCTAGACTAGATACTCACTCCTAGCTTTGGAATGGGATGGGCCTCGTCAAAGATCTGGTCAAGGGGTTTGGCTTCACTCTCGCCACCGGACGGTCGCAGGCCCTCTGGGTTCTGCGTTCAGTACTGCACAGCGGTCTGCGGCCTCTTGAACTGGATCTGATGGCTCTTGGATTACAGTACTGCATTCTGGGTCTGGATCTGGGTTCTAGCACAGGGTTCTTAGCTAGAAGGAAACAGCACAGCCCAGTTGTTGAATGGTTTGGTTAGGCCCCGTGGAAGTTTAGGGGTTAGAATCAGGTTGCAAAAGATTCTGAAGTCCTGCTGAGAAGGATTCAGCTTGTGGTTTAGGCTTCTCTGCTTCAAGGTTCTAGAGTTTGGGTTCTAGAGTTCTGGTCTCTGGATCTAGATCTGGATTCTGGAGTCTTCCAGCAGAGTGCTTCACAAGAAATCGGTTGAAGAGTGGAAAAGAGTCTCCTATCTGGGTCTCAGCAGTTCCTATTTATGTGTTTCCAAAGGGGGTGGGTAGGTTGATTCTCTATGCCCAACCCCCTAAGGATTTGATAGGTTAAAGGATTCTCTGTCTTTTGACTGGAGAAAGGATCAGCGTGTCATGAGGTGTCATCATGATGCTGCCATTTACCCTCTAGGGAAGAAACTCCCCTTTGCTTTTACAGAAAAAATCAATTTTACCCAAAAAACATATTTCCCAGATACACAAGTTGTTCATAATACATATACACATCACAGATTAATTAAGGCATGTCTCTGTTCAAGTCTATGTTCCTACGACCTTTAGTTCCGAAATGACAACTTATTTGAGCTTTTGTGAGTTTCCCAATATTGGTTCTGCACCAAATTTGATACATGCATGCAGCTCCTCTCTGGGCATATTACTGTAAGTTCTTAGGTTCATAGCAACAACACTGCAGCTGTGATATTAATAATTCTGGGGTTTCGTCTCAGAACATCACACAGCGTCCAGCTTAGTCTTAAATTGTGGGTGAATTTTTAATTTTAAGAATCCCAAAGTTTCACATTTTTGTCAGCTTGTTACAATATTTTAGAACCATTTTCCTTAAACATATATTTGTGCAATGGTAAATCCCCATCCCAGTCTGGTTCTCCCCCAGAGCTGGCTTGACTCAGAGGTCACATGTCATGTCTCTCCCAAAGTAGTTGTTGACCAGTCACACCCAAATTAGCATTTTCTATTCAGTTGAAAGACTCTATTGTCTCTTTCCTCCTGCCAGCAGAGGAATCTCCTCCTTTTGATTAACATGTCCATGCAACATCCTCTCCTGTTGGTGGGAAGGCCCAAGTGTGAAGGGTTCTCATAGACAGAAGGCCTCTTGAAGTTTTAACTGCATCACTTTACTTTCTGATCAATTGTACATACTTCCTTGTGAACAAATATAACATTTATAAACTTAAAATAAGCAACATATCTTAAATCAAGTCTTTTTCCACATCAAATCAATGTGTGGCACTCTATATGGCATTTTGATGGAATTCTCTTCTTTGGCATATTTAACTTCTGAAACACAGCTCTCCTGTCAAAATTTTAAATCGCCAGCACCTGACAGAGGCGAGTAACGGTACTACACCCATTTTGACAGCTGTCTTTCCATCAGTATCTTTAAAATAGGATTTTGCACTGATAGCATAGGATTCTTGCTGATATTGTATTGATGTGGATTCATGCTGTAGAGTAATGTGGCACACCCAACAAAGAGGTTGGATCTTTTAGGTGCTTTGTGAGCCATGATTTTTGCACATTTTTGACAATCAAGAAAACGGATTCCCAACAGCTCTGTGTTTCTTTTGGCAATCAGCATTGCTATTTCCAAGTGGTTTCAGGCTGCTTGGTGG
Source organism: Ambystoma mexicanum (assembly GCF_040938575.1). Lineage (NCBI taxonomy): Eukaryota > Metazoa > Chordata > Amphibia > Caudata > Ambystomatidae > Ambystoma > Ambystoma mexicanum. Next base: position 276,440,183 of record NC_090929.1, on the reverse strand, counting down.
ATAGCTCAATGGTGGTTTTGGCCAGTGATCTCCTGTGCTCACTAAGATAAGCAAAAGTGGATGGCAGCCTATCTTTCAGGTTTTCACTGCGCATTTTTGGATGATTTTTAGCAAGCAGCATGCTTTCCAATGGCCATTCTGATGTTTCTACTGCCAGCAATGTCTATTGATGTTGCAGGGCTTGGATGAGTGGGTTAAGACATCCCACAAGCCCCCCTCTTGTGATGGCCGTTGATCTTCATCAATGGAACTTCGCAAGACTGGGATGTCCGCATCATCTCTCCGGATTCCACAAATGGCAAAGTTCAGCATCTTTTCCTCCATCAGGGGTGGATCGATCGGTTCTCCTCGCCAGTCCTGATGGTAGTATTGAGCGATACCCCAGACCCCTCGGATCTTTGCTGCCGGTTCCCGGGTCGTCCTCCTTGGTCAGTCTCCATGGTTTCTCGATCCTAGGATGACAAAGCAAAAAGGCAACAACATATTCGTAGACATTTCCCCACTACTATAAATGTAGTGGGGCGGGCATATACATTTTGTAAATCAGGAGACATTTGCATTCTTATTATTGTATTTTATAGACTATATGTGGAATATTTTAGGGTTGGAATTTTATTGATCTAGAGTGGCCCCCTCTGGGGTTCCAGAGGACTCCTCCAGTTGCTGCAGAGTGTCCCTGGGATGGCAACACTTTAGCTGATTAATATGCACCCACTTATCTTCCCCCTCCACCAAACTGCCTTTGGGGATGCGGATCTTGTAGGCGACTGGTGAGATCTTGTCTACAATTTCAAAAGGTCCCTTCCAGGTAGGCAGAAATGTTCACTGTTTGGCCTGGTTCCTTTGGAAACTGTATAGATAGATCCAGTCTCCTACATTGTATTCTTTCCTGGTAGTCTTCAAGTCATAGTGGGTCTTCATGCTATTGGCTGATCTTTCTAGATTTCGCTGAGCATAGGCAAAAGCATGTTGAAGGTGTTTTCTCAAATTTTCAACATACTCATGAGTTGTGCATGCATTGATCAATGTCTGCTCTTGGGTCCTGTAAAGCAGATGCTGGGGAAGCACCATCCTGCATCCAGTCATCAACTAAAACGGTGACATTTAAGTTGTAGATGAAGGGGTAGATCTGATGGCCATTAGGACAAGAGGTAATCGGATATCCCAATTTGGCCCAGAATCTGCCACAAACTTTTTCAAGATGCTCACAATGGTTTTGTTGTAACGTTCTACTGCACCACTAGAGGCTGCCGGTAAGCAATGTGTAGCTTCCTTTTAACCCCAAGTATCTCACATTTCTTTTTCATTACTTCGCTGGTGAAATGGCTACCTCTGTCTGACTCAGTCCTTTGGGGTAGTCCAAAACGCGAAACGATGTGATTGATCATCAGGGCAGCTGCTGTTTCTGCCTTGCAGTTTGGGGCCTGGAGACATTCCACCCATTTAGTAAACAAGCATGTCACCGTCAACATGTACTTGTTCCCCCTAGAGGAGCGAATCACGGGCCCAATATAGTCGACTTGCAAATCTGACCATGGCAGTGTCATCCCCCTCTTTTGGAGGGGCGCACGGTGTGTGAGGGATGTTGGCTGAAATTGTGCACACACAAGACACCCCTTCAAGTATTGGTCGAGGTCCTGCCCCATGTGTGGTCAGTATGCAACCTCTTTTAAGATCTCAAGTGTTGTATGAAACCCCCTATGACAGGCTGTGGCCGCATCATGGCCGTGACTTAATATCAGGCTTCGGAATGAGGTAGGAACCACCCACTGATCATGGCCAGCTAGGGATTTCCTTACCAACAGACCGTCTTGGATTCAGAACATTTTTGGACATTTCATCAACACCCTGAGGTCCTCTTTCCCAATGTAATCAGTATCTGTCAGGGAAAAGTTCTCCAGGTCCTCAATGTGTTGGTAAAACTTACCAATTATTGGATCCCCTTTCTGAGCCGTAATCAAATCAGCATCTCGGGTCTCCTTACTCCATTGTGCAGTTGAAAGATCATTGTGAGGATTTTTCTCAGACCTAGTGATAGCAGTGACCTGGATTTCCCCCAACAGGGACTCGATCTCTATTAGATCCCCTTGGATGGCCCCGGTTTTGGCCAGCTGATCAGCTAAGTCATTTCCAGTTTTGTCTAGTCCCTCTACTTTGGAATGACCCTTGAACTTTTTCCAGTAGATGGTCATCCCATTCGAGGTGACCAGATCATCAATATTTTGAATTAACATCCCATGTTTCAAGGGTTTGTTGTTAGCACATAGCATGCCTCTGGTTTTCCAGTTAACCAGTTGCTCCACGAACCCGTTCCGTACATAATCCGAATCTGTGATTATGACCAGTTCGTGGAGTTGATGTTGGACAGCAGTGAGGATGGCTTGATGCACAGCCATCAACTCTGCAACTTGACTACTTCGGGGACCAATCTTGTACCCAGCGGAGGGTTCTGGGGACTCATTCACCCATGCATTCCCTACGCCGGCCACCAGTTCTTTTTCCCCGTTGTTGTCAACATGGTAAGAGCATCCATCCACATAGACAGTGGGGATTCCCTCACACTTGTCTTCTTCAAAGACTTTGTGTGGGGAATTAAGGTATGCCTCCATGTTGTCCTTGATTTTTAGACTTTCGTCCTCGAGAAAGTTTTCTCTGGCACAATCAAACAGGTCAGCCAGACCTTGCACGAGGGGACTCTTCTTCTTTTGGCCATATCTGATCTCCACAGGAAAGCCTTGCATTGACAGAATCCAGGAAGTAATTCAGGAATTACTCACATTTCCAGGCCGGATTCTGTCACTTTGGAGATATTGCAAAGGCTGGTGTGGAGTCTCCACTATGATGTGTTCCCCCTGGATAAACGGGCGGTAATTCTTCAATGCCCACACCGTTGCCAGGAGTGCCTTCTCACAATCGTTGAATTTTTCCTCCACTGAGGATAAAGTTTTACTCGCATAGGAGATTACTTTATTGACCTGTATTGACCTTGTCATGCTTTTGATATAATACTGCAGTAAAGCATGTATTAGAGAACCCTGTCTCCAAGAAAAACTCCTTGTTTCTGACAGGGTAGGCTAGGCAAGGTGCTTGTGAGAGGCTTCTTTTGAGCTGTCTTATTGCCTCGGATTGTTCTGGACCCTATTCCCACTTGACCCCCCCTTCAAGGGATGAATCAGGGGTCTGGTGATCTCTGCGTAGCCCTCAATGAACTTTCTGCTGTAATTAGTCAGTCCAAGGAGGCTCCTTAGTTCCCGCAGAGCTGTGGGGTCTTTCAGTTTCTGGAGTGCTTCCACTTTCTTTTCCTGGGGACAGAGACCCTGAGGAGTAATCTCATGCCCCAAAAAATTAACACGGGTTCTAGACCACTGTGCTTTTTGGAATGAAAGTTTTGCTCCGGCGGCCCTCAACTGGGTCAGAACATAACGGATCTCCGCTATGTGTTCCTCAACAGTAGAGCTCTTGATAAGGACATCATCTACATAAGCCAGATTACCCCTTGCACCCAGGTCGGGCATGGCCTTATGTAGGAAAATGTTGAACTCATTACCGGAGTTGAGGTATCCTAAGGGAGTCCGGGTCCATGTGTACTGCTGGCCCCCAAAGGTAAAAGCCAGCTTGTATTGGTCCTCCCTACTGACAGGCACAGTCCAGTATCCATTGGTCAGGTCTATTGCAGTGAATACCTGTGACCCCTGGATCTGGGCCAGTCAATGTAGGGAAGAAGCCATCGGGAAGTATGGATCCGTTTGTTGAGCTCCCTAAGGTCGGCGCAGAGTCTGCACTGGCCGTTTGGCTTCAATATCCCTAGCACCGGATTATTGAAGGTGCTGTGGACTAAACGGATTATCCCCCGTGACTCAAGGTTCTTAATAATTTCAGTAAGGGACTCCATTAATGCGAGAGGCAAGCGATATTGCTTCACAAACACTGGAATCATACCAGGATCCATGGGAATTGTTGTTGTGTGGATGTCGGTGCGACCACAGTCTTATGAGTCCACCACAAAGAGATCTTGAAAATCCAAGAAAACTTATTTCAGCTTTTGCTTCTGCTCCAGAGTCGCACAGGCATCAGCTAGGTTGACTCTCTCTTCAACCATCTGCCTGAAGCCTGGAAAGACTTCTGGTTTCGCTATCTCAGCAGCCTCCTCCAGCTGGGTGGAGAAGTCCCTGGTCAGGGTGCTGATTTGGACTGGTGGCTTCAGGTGGGAAAGGCAGCCTTCATGGACTTGGAAAATCACCTCATCCCTCCTGAAGTCACAAGTCACATCTTCCTTACCATAAGGGCAGGAAGTGTACACAAGGAAGTTCCCCCCATGCTGGGTAAAGATCCTGTCTGGTGTTGTGTTGTCATCACCGACACTGTCAAAACAGTCCTTGGGGATTGGTCCTAACAGTTCATTACCTAGATCAATGGAAAAATGTGGGTCATCAACCGCCATTCCAATAATGGTGCCTGCGGCTAGAGTGATACTCTTTATGTCGCTGTTATCCACCTCTATTGGAATGGTGCCATGTTCTATATTGACTAATGGTGTTGGGTTTACCCCCAACCCTTGCAGTTGGAGAGAAGCATTTAGATGAATATAAGCATCAGGGTTTTTCAATTTATGTCCTCTTTTAACTTTCACTTCCAGAGAGAATTATCGGGTCCTTTCTGGGATGGTGACTTCCTCTCCAATCTGAATTTGAACTGCATAAGGTAGCAATTGAGCTGACCTAAGTGCTTTCTCCGGATCATCAAAGCCCATGGGATTATCCGCTAATCGGGACCAAGCTCTGAAGTTTATTAGGTCCAAACTAATGGCAAAGCGATTGAGAATGTCACTGCCTAATTAAAAGGCGGCAGTGACGTCTCGCACGACCCAACAATTATGAACTATGCTCTTGTTGCCTATGGAGATTTTGAGCATACACCTGCTTGGCAGGCGATGTTTGGAATTGGGTGCTTCCAGATCCATTTCCCATTTGTCTATCAGTTTGAATGTGGGAATGGCTGGATCTTTTGGGAGTTGGCGGACATGGCTTCGCTGATGAAGCTCTTACCGTTGTTCACACACACTTGGGCAAGAAGAGAGTCCTTCCCATCATTTAACTGAACAGGGATGAACAACTGTTCTCCAATTTGCCAAACATCAGCAAGGCTCTGAGATGATTTCACATCTTTCTGGACTATTGGAGAGGGAATGTCTGATTGTGGATTGGTAAAGAATTTCAGAGTGTTTCCTTCCAGTGTGGAATACCACCTTAAACTGGAAGGAAGGTTGATTTTCAGAAATAGAGAGGACCCCCCATCACCAGTCTGTTGTCCTACTGCTATTACTTTCACGTCTGGAATTTGGTTGTTCTGGAAGTGAAATTCTACCTGGTCAGATTTTTGTTCAACCATGTGGCATGTGCCATTTAGACTAACATGGTTGAGACTCTGTTTTAACTTTATTGGTCAACTAGTCTGGGTCCAGAGGACCTTGTTTACGCAATCTATTAGGGGTAACAACCTTCTCAGGAGGTCATTCCCTAGTAAACAAGGGGTGCCCTCTGGAGTCACTACTATGACCGGGTGTTTTACCTTGTGTCGCCCAATTTTAATGTCCAAATCCGCAGTCCCCTCAACGGGAATCTCCTTCCTGTCAAAGTTCTGAAGAGAGGTGATAGCAATTTGGTATTTCTCCTTCCTTCCTGAATTTAGTTCATCAAAGGCCTTTCTGGACAGAAGGGTAGCTTGAGATCCAGTGTCCACCAGTGCAAAAATTGTCCCCGGCCACTGTACCTGTACCGGGGCATAGTAACTTCCCTCCTTCTCCGCAAGGGGGCACAGATAATGCACATTTTTGGACAACTGGTGGGAAAATTTTCTGGTTTTGGACATGGAGAGAGAAGTGATTTGGGCAGAGTTCTGTGGAGAGTCTTGGGAATCTGAAAGAAAAAGTTGGCAACTGGAGGTAGGAGAAGTTTTGGGTTTCCCTGGTTCCGGTTCTGGGCCACCCCCCCACTTTTTGGAGGCAGTCACAGGATAGGTTTGAACAAGGGGATTTTGATGTTGTTGGTTCTGGGATGGGATGATGGCTGGCGCTAGCTCAGTCCCCACATCTGCCAAGTCTGGATTTGAATCCCTTGGTACCCATTTTTCTTTGGGAGGAGTTCCCCCATCTCTGAAGGAGAAGATCCTTTTCCCAAGATCCTCTTAGGATCCCTCCCCCTCAAATTGGAAGATCTGTATCTCCTCCACAAAATGGGTCTGTTTGGGTCCTATGTTTCTCCTACCTCCTCTCTGCTCCTTGGGTGCAGACTTTCAGGGGTAGGAGATTTTGTTACCGGTTCCTGGGTTTCCAGGGGCTGTTTACAAGTGGGGAAGGAAGCTCCCTCCAAGGCTTTCACCCCCCTTCCCCTTGTGCCTCCTCCCTGGGAACCGGTGAGTTGCCGGGGTGCTGCCCCCGTCATGGCTCTGGAGCACCAGGTCCAGAGTTTGGGGCATTCTGTGCCGGCATGCTCATCTGAGGGTTCTGCTGAGCCCTCAGCATGCGACCCACATCTTGTGCCATATTTTGGGCCTGGCGCTCTAACTGTGAAACCCGCTCAGGCTGATACGCGGTTCTGTTTTCTCCCCTGGGCTGATCCCGGGAACGGTAGCTATCCCTTCTCTGGTAGTACCCTGGGTTGGGAAGATTTGGGTACACCTCCACCCTTGGCCTTCCCTCTCCCGGATTAGGTGGTCTGGGCTCAGGGAAGTGGGGGAAGAAGGATGGATGATTTTGGGGTTGGAAATTTTGTGGATATCTGGGGGAAAAGTTCTGGCCAGGATTTGGTGAATTTCTGCCCTCCTGGGGGAAGTTAGGACGGAAGTTCCCTGGGTCAGGTGCTTCGTTGGATCCCCACCCTTGGGCGGGAGGAGTCCACACATAACCCAGGATGGGTTGGTTTCCCTTACATAGTCTGGGGAGTGAGGGACCCCATTTGTGGGACTACCTCCTTGGCTCCCTGTCTGTGACTGGCCCGAGGGCCTTCTGGGTTTGGAATTATTCTGTGCAGGCAGGTTTTTAGGCCCCCCCATCTACAAATCTAAAATGGGGGCAACCTTTACCTCTTCCACCTTGGCAGCAGCAGGGGTGCTGGTCGGTTTGGGGCTTTTCTGGGCATTAATTTTATTTTCTATGGGCTTCTGCACCTCATAGATTCGGGTGGCCTGTTCAATGACCCAGTCTAGTGAGCTTTTCTCATGAAAATCTCTCACTAGCTGGGTCATGATGTATTTGGGCAAGGCATGGAAAAACGTATTAACAAATTCTTTGCTATCCGTGCGCACCCTATTGGTAGTCTGCGCAAAGGCACGCTGTCATGATCTCTGCTTCCAAAAGGTCAGGGTTTTCCCAACTCCCTTGGAAGCAGATCCATAACCCAGGTTCCGAGTGCCAACCAGTCCCAATTGGGACCTTTTGGACCCAGTCCTGGCGCCAGTGGCACCAGGCTCATAAATATGCCCAGTCCCAGCGCTGGAAGCGCCAGGCTCATAATGCTTGGGTGGACTTACCTGCAGCAGACCATGCTGCTTACTTGCCTGCCAGTTGAGCCTCTGATCCTCTTCTGTTTGGAACTACTTTTCCTGTTGGGTGGGGCAGGAGCCACTCCCTAGGTTCAGAACACTGGAACTCTTCTGGAAAGCAGGAACTCTTTTCTTACCTAGGCGTGGCTGTGGAAGGAGACACCTAAGCACTACAGGAGGCTATTTAAACCACACCCGATGGATGGATCTTGCTTTGCGTTATTCTGCATCCTCTGCAGCAGAACGCTCATCGTGTCTTCTGCATCTGATCCTGGGCCTAAGGAAAAAGGCTTATCATCCTGAATCCAGTCTTCAGCAACACCTATAAAGACAAGAAAGAACAGGTTAGCATTACGGTCTTCAGTGACAGCGCTTCACTTACCTGGTCCATCGGCTGTCACCAACGCCTCGCGCTGCATTCCGGCATCTGAAAGACAAAGGCTTACCTACTTTTCGTGCGCTCCGGAGGTCTTCGCACTGCATTCCGGCATCTGAAAGACAAAAGCTTACCAACTCTTCGCACGCTCCGGAGGCCTTCGGCGCTGCATCCCGCATCTGAAAGACAAAACAAGGTGCGTTTAAAGACATTGGGGAACTTTAATATTCACGTGCCATTACTCCTTTCCACATCTAACCCAGTGGGTTTTCCGGCACCCTGCAGCCGCTCCGAACTTGTACCTGCAAAATAAAAAGACAGTTAGAGCGCATCGTGAAGCAGGCAACAAGCGCTTACTTACGTGCTTCCAGGCGCTTCTATTCATCACACGGGCTCCATCTTCAACTCACTTCAGCCCGTCATCCGCCATCGCCGGAAACCTGCAAAACAAGAGACATCATTACTAAAGACTTTTAAAGACATTAGAATTACTCGAAACTTACCGTTCGTGCAGTAAACGACGGACAGCAGTCCTCTGAAGTCAAGAGGCCTGCTCCCCTTATCCAGTGAAGAAACTGGTTACAGCACCCTGCCCCGAGGCAGATGGAGAGCACGGCGTTCACTTACCTAAGGTGAGAGCGTTAACCTTTGGGGTTCTACAAGAGAAGAGAAAGGGAAGAAGAGAGAGACATTCAATAACCCAGTTCATTAATCCCATATTTTCTATCTGCAGACATCTTACCCTTCGAGTCAGACATACAGTGCACAGAGGTCCAGCCCAAAGAGCCAGCCGTGTGTTACACATCACCTTTGAAGATACGGTATACGCCCAGTCAAGACCGGCGCCTCTACGGGAATCAGGTGAGCGTTACAGAACGCAAAGCCTACCGCAAAACTCCCGTCCAGGCGCTATGGAAACCTCGGATACCGACCAGCTAGCCCAGTTACTTGGGGAACTAAGGGCAGAAGTGCATGCAGCCCGTCAGGAAACGAACGCTCTAAGAAGGGAACTGATTATTTCCAAGGAGTGAACAGATGATCTCGCTAGACAATTGCTACAGTCACAAGCCGGACAGACCGCGTTACCCGCATCTGGGGGAAATCTTCCTTCTACATCCTCTATGAATCCAGTGCAGATCAACCTACCTGGGAATGTACCTCTGGCTCCGCCCGAACGATTTTCTGGTGACCCAAAGAGGTTTGCAGTATTTATCAATCAGTGCCGGTTGCATTTCTTATGCCGGCCAGCAGCCTTTCCAACTGATCAAGCTAAAGTAGCTTTCGTGCTTTCGTACCTTAGTGGCAATGCGGCAGACTGGTCGATCTCTCTAGTAAATCAAGATGATCCGGTCCTCCATGATTTTCAAGCTTTTCATCTCAGTATGGAAAAACTGTTCGCAAGACATTCACAGGGGCAGGCCTTGGACAATGAGCTTCTTTCGTTGCGACAGGGTAATCAAGACCTTTTGGCTTATATTGCGTCTTTCAACAGACTGATAGTGGAAACTCAATGGCCTGAGGACAAAAGGATTACGCTGTTTTATAGAGGTCTACGTGGAGAGCTCAAAGATGTGTTAGCCCAAGTAGTGAATCCCCCACAAGATTGTTCGGACTATATAGACTTAGTCGTTCAAATAGATCACAGACTGAAGAACAGTAAGGCCGATCGTTCCAAGTTTGATGCTCGAGTATTTTCCAAACCGCCGACTCCTTCCAAAGGAGTAGACTCCGGGGAACCCATGCAAATAGGGGGCCTGAAAGGTCCTCTAACACAAAAGGAGCGGGAAAGGAGAAAACAGTTGCAATTATGCCTCTATTGCGGAAACTCAGGGCACTTTCTTCGAGACTGTCCGGTGAAACCTGCCAAGAAGGCAGTAGGAGCTGCAGTTACCAAAGTTACAAACTCTGAGCAGGGAAACGACCTCGCCGGACAAGCATAGAGGTCCTCTTGCCGAGCGTGAAAACCAGTTCCGTGACCTCGCATTTCGTGATACCTATGGTCCTCATTAGCCCTGATAATCCGGATCGATTACATGCAATTGGAGCTTACGTCGACAGCGGTGCCATCGGCAATTATGTGGATCATGAAATGGTTTTGAGGATGAATCTAACTCTTTGTCCCAAGGCTGTAAAGGACGTCATTACTACGGTGTATGGAACGGAGATAGCCTCCGGACCAGTAACGCATACCACTCAAGAAGTGACGCTAGTAAGTCAAGATGGACACCATGAGAAGATAGTGTTCGATGTGATCAAGGCTCCTCAGTTTCAGATTATTCTAGGAATACCTTGGTTAGAGAAACACAATCCTCTGATCGATTGGCGAGCAAGAACGGTCCAGTTTCCAGAATGTGTCTCTACTTGTCACCCTCCACCTGGTGTTGCACTGGCAGCAATTTCTTCAGAGACTCCCCAGTTACCTCCCGAATACCTAGAATACCAAGATGTTTTCCGGAAGGATCAGGCTAACTCTCTACCTCCTCATAGGTCTTATGACTGCCAGATAGACCTGATACCTGGATCTACTCCTCCTTGTAGTAGAATTTATGCCCTCACCGAGCCTGAGAACCTTCACCTTCGACAATACCTGGATCAATACCTGGCAAATGGGTTTATTCGTCCTTCCAAGTCCCCTGCTTCTTCAGCTTTGTTCTTCGTTCCAAAAAAGGAAGGAGACCTTAGAACTTGTATAGATTATCGCTCCCTGAACCAGATCACCGTCAAGAATAGATATCCGTTACCTTTGATCCCTGAACTCCTGGACCAAGTCAGAAAAGCATGCATATATACAAAGCTGGATCTTAGAGGAGCCTACCACTTGGTACGAGTAAAAGAGGGCGATGAATGGAAGACGGCCTTCCGCACCAAATATGGGCTATTTGAATATCAGGTCATGCCCTTCGGACTTTGCAATGCCCCGGCCGCCTTTCAATATTTTATGAACGATGTCCTCAGAGAGCTCATAGATGTGTGTGTTGTTGTTTACATTGACGACATCCTCGTTTATTCTTCATCGGAATCTGAACATCGGAAACACGTGAAAATGGTCCTCGAAAGATTGCGTCAACACAAACTTTTCGCTAAGTTGGAAAAATGTGTTTTCAACGTGACTGAAGTTGAATTCTTGGGATTCATATTATCACCTAGCGGAGTGCGTATGGATTCAAAGAAGGTCGATGCAGTTCTCAAATGGCCATCATCATCCTCCGTAAAAGGTGTGCAAAGCATGTTAGGCTTTGCTAACTTTTACCGCAGGTTTATCCCCGAATTTTCTCGAATAGTCCAGCCCATCACTGTCTTGTTAAAGAAAAACAAACGTTTTGAATGGTCTACCGAGGCGGAACAAGCTTTCCAGGATTTGAAGACTAAATTCATCTCTGCACCAATCTTAAAACACCCTCGCCCCGAACTCCCCTACATCGTGGAAACTGATGCTTCAAGCCTTGCCATGGGGGCAGTTCTATCACAAAAGGACCCGGTAACCAATCAGTTGCTTCCCGTGGCATTTTGGTCCCGCAAATTCTCGCCTCCTGAAATCAATTACACGATTACTGACAAGGAACTTCTGGCTATCAAGTCTGCCTTTAAGGCTTGGCGGCATTATCTGCTGGGGGCCCGACACACCGTTACTGTGATTACGGATCACCGAAACCTGCAATATTTGAAAACCGCAAAAGCCCAATCCTCTAGACAACTCCGTTGGGCATTATTCTTTGCCGAGTTTGACTTCATAATTACCTATCGACCTGGTACAAAAAACGGTAAAGCTGATGCCCTTTCTCGGATGGGAGTGGAAGAACACTTGATCAACCCTAAACCTGTACCAATCATTCCCGAACAAAGAATTCTGGGTGTAATCGCCACACAATCCATAGAGGAAGTTAAGGATAAAGCCAGGCAACTTGTAACTCCAGCAGACATACAGAATTGGCATCTGCAGGGAAAGGACTTTGCAGTAAAGGACAACTTATTGTATTTCCAAGAACGATTATACCTGCCCAGCACAGATTTACAGAAAAAAGTAATCTCTTGTTATCACGATTCTTTAATGGAAGGACATCCCGGTATGGCCAAGACCTCAGAAAAGATCAAGCGCTACTTCTGGTGGCCGTCTTGGAAAAAAGATATCAGAGACTTTATAATGTCCTGTGGAGTATGCGCCCAAAACAAGAGTCAAAAGGAAAGACCAGCAGGCCTCTTACGCCCTATTGACATCCCACCTCGCCCTTGGCATACGCTTTCTATGGACTTCATCACTGATCTACCTCCATGCTCCGGATACAATACGGATTCTAGTAATCGTGGACTTATTCTCCAAGATGGCGCATTTCATTCCGCTCAAAGGCTTGCCAACAGCAGCAACTCTGGCCCGAGAATTTCTCGAAAACATCGTCCGACTGCACGGTTTTCCTTCGGTTCTAATTTCGGATCGAGGTAGTCAATTTATTTCTCATTTTTGGCGAAGTTGCTGTCGGTCGGCTCAAATTGATGTGAGACTATCGACCAGTCACCACCCTCAGACCGACGGACAAACCGAGAGGACCAATCAAACTCTGGAACAGTATTTACGCTGCATGCTGCAACAAACTGAAAAAACTTGGAAAGACATCCTTTGGATAGCCGAATATGCCTACAATAACTCTGTCCATTCGGGAACTGGGAAAACCCCGTTTTTTCTTTTATACGGCAATCACCCTCAAACCTCGGAGTTGGATCCCCTCCAAGATCTTGAAACACCAGCAGTAGACTACCTGCATTCTACAATCACCCAAGCCTTTAAGGAAGCTGTTTCTCACCTTCAAAGGGCTAAAGAACAATACAAGAAAGGAGCAGATCAACATCGGAAGGAAGCCCCTCAATATCAAGTAGGGGATCAAGTCTGGTTATCCACCAAATATCTACCTCTAAAAGGGCCACGCACATTTAACCCAAGATACCTTGGTCCCTATTCCATCACTACCATAGTAAACCCAGTAGCGGTCAAGTTGGACTTGCCCCCGCACATGAAGATACATCCGGTCTTCCACGTCTCTCTATTAAAACCCGTGCAACCTCAAACCCGACTAACTAAATCTCCAAAACCCATCCTAGTTGATGGAGAACTCAAGTTTGAAGTCAAAAGCATTCTGGACTCCAAGATCTCCAAATCTAAACTATTTTACCTAATTGACTGGAAAGGCTACGGCCCCCAAGTGAGATCCTGGGAACCTGCTGAATATGTCCACGCTCCTCGCCTAATCAAAAGATTTCACCGAACATTTCCTGACAAGCCAAAACCCCCGGAGAAGCCCGGTTTGGGAGGGGCCTTGAGGGGGGGTACTGTCATGATCTCTGCTTCCAAAAGGTCAGGGTTTTCCCAACTCCCTTGGAAGCAGATCCATAACCCAGGTTCCGAGTGCCAACCAGTCCCAATTGGGACCTTTTGGACCCAGTCCTGGCGCCAGTGGCACCAGGCTCATAAATATGCCCAGTCCCAGCGCTGGAAGCGTCGGGCTCATAATGCTTGGGTGGACTTACCTGCAGCAGACCATGCTGCTTACTTGCCTGCCAGTTGAGCCTCTGATCCTCTTCTGTTTGGAACTACTTTTCCTGTTGGGTGGGGCAGGAGCCACTCCCTAGGTTCAGAACACTGGAACTCTTCTGGAAAGCAGGAACTCTTTTCTTACCTAGGCGTGGCTGTGGAAGGAGACACCTAAGCACTACAGGAGGCTATTTAAACCACACCCGATGGATGGATCTTGCTTTGCGTTATTCTGCATCCTCTGCAGCAGAACGCTCATCGTGACTTCTGCATCTGATCCTGGGCCTAAGGAAAAAGGCTTATCATCCTGAATCCAGTCTTCAGCAACACCTATAAAGACAAGAAAGAACAGGTTAGCATTACGGTCTTCAGTGACAGCGCTTCACTTACCTGGTCCATCGGCTGTCACCAACGCTTCGCGCTGCATTCCGGCATCTGAAAGACAAAGGCTTACCTACTCTTCGTGCGCTCCGGAGGTCTTCGCACTGCATTCCGGCATCTGAAAGACAAAAGCTTACCAACTCTTTGCACGCTCCGGAGGCCTTCGGCGCTGCAGCCCGCATCTGAAAGACAAAACAAGGTGCGTTTAAAGACATTGGGGAACTTTAATACTCACGTGCCATTACTCCTTTCCACATCTAACCCAGTGGGTATTCCGGCACCCTGCAGCCGCTCCGAACTTGTACCTGCAAAATAAAAAGACAGTTAGAGCGCATCGTGAAGCAGGCAACAAGCGCTTACTTACGTGCTTCCAGGCGCTTCTATTTATCACACGGGCTCCATCTTCAACTCACTTCAGCCCGTCATCCGCCATCGCCGGAACCCTGCAAAACAAGAGACATCATTACTAAAGACTTTTAAAGACATTAGAATTACTCGAAACTTACCGTTCGTGCAGTAAACGACGGATAGCAGTCCTCTGAAGTCAAGAGGCCTGTTCCCCTTATCCAGTGAAGAAACTGATTACAGCACCCTGCCCTGAGGCAGATGGAGAGCACGGCGTTCACTTACCTAAGGTGAGAGCGTTAACCTTTGGGGTTCTACAGGAGAAGAGAAAGGGAAGAAGAGAGAGACATTCAATAACCCAGTTCATTAATCCCATATTTTCTATCTGCAGACATCTTACCCTTCGAGTCAGACATACAGTGCACAGAGGTCCAGCCCAAAGAGCCAGCCGTGTGTTACACATCACCTTTGAAGATACGGTATACGCCCAGTCAAGACCGGCGCCTCTACGGGAATCAGGTGAGCGTTACACACGCTTCAACTCCTGCACAAATTCTTGTGGGGCCTGATCCTCCCCACAATGTAAATTGTAGGCTGCCTTGCGAGCCTCTTGGGGATTTCTATGAACAGAGAAGTGCTTTAAGATGGCGGCCCTGTAGGTGGACCATCTTGAATGATTTTGATCCTCCAGCCCCGCAAAGAAACTGGAGTATTCTGGGGAGAATGTCCATTTTACGTACTGAATGCAGCTACTGCTGTCTTTCAAATGGAAAGTCTCCATCATTTGCTCAAAAATCTCCAAGTGTTCCCAAACAGAATACTTGGAGTTCTTATGATAAGGAGTGCTGACACTCCTTATTGCTTTGATCTGTTTAAAGGGGTCCTTAAGAAAGGCCCTTTTTTGCCTTATTGGCCTTATTGGTTCAGGTAACCCTGGTCCATTCATCCTCTGATTCAGAAGCACTGCTCCCAGAGGTGCCCGTCTGATCTTCCAGGTTTTCCCAGATTCTGCGAGCCTGGGAATGGCTGGCAGAATGTGGGGACCTAGTCTCTTGTGTCCTGGGACGCTCAGAGGAGTCTTCAGATTCCTCCTTGCTGCCTGGATTTGATGGGTACCCACCCACTGACCTAACTGGGCAGCGGTTTTCAAGATGCCCTTAGTGGGCCTACTCTCCCGGGGTTCACCACTAAATTGCATTGTACTTGGGTGCCTACACCCGGATGCCCGCCCATCCATTCCTGGGAGGTACTGGCCTATGAGCCCCATACTTCTGACCGGATAGTAATCTGCCATTCCCGGGGCCCTGGGCTCATCTGCGCCAGGGGACATGGGGGTGGCAGAGTCCAGTGACTGGGAGAGATGGAGGCCTCTGCTTCTAGGGCTCCTGAGGTTATGCTCAGGTGTTTCCCTTTCCCAGTGAACCTCATCTCTATCAGCCCCTGCTCCCTGTTGTCATGCAAGAGCCTGTGCTTTCAGTTCCTCAATCAAGGCCTTACTAGACTCTATCAGTCTCTCCTGTATGGCTACCTGTTGCTGGAGCCTATCATTGTGCTGGCAGAGAGCCTCATTCTCTCTCTGTGCTTCCTGGTTGGTCCTGGAGTACTGGGCCAGTCTTTGCTGCAGGAGGGTCACCTCCTGAGTCCCATCCCTACTGGCCTGCTCCTTTCTTGCCAGAGCATCTTCCCCCCTCCTGGTGTGCGCCAACAAGTTTTGATGCTCTTTTTGTAGATGATCCAGTCCCTGTAGGGCCAGGTGATTTTCTTCCAGCTTGCCTTTTAAGTGGCAGACTTCCTAGCCTAAGGTGTCTCTTTCCTGAGCGAGATCCTGCGTCTGTGCCACCAGGTCATCCCTCTTGCTTTGAAGGGCACCAGCTTTCTGTCGCTCTTCATCAAACTCTGCCTGGTTATCCAGGACTTTCAAAAACAATGTATTGCTCTCCTCTTTTTCTTTATCCAATTGGCTTTGCAGGGTGGCTACCTGCATTGTGCATGCCCTGTTGAAATCTATCTGTTGCTCCAGCTTTTTCTGGCTCTGCAGTAGGGAGTCCAAACCTTCTTGATACTCCTTCTACAAGGCCAGAATTCTGGTATCCTGGTCTGCCCTTTCCTGTTGCAGGATACCCATATCCTCTTTTATTTTAATTATATACTGCCTACTTTCGTTTTCTGACTCCTGGCTCCTCTGCAGCCTGTGCTCAGAAGAGTCCAGATCAGATTGGGCCTTCTCTAAATATAAATATGGAGCTACACTGGCAATCTTGCTGTGCTCATCCTTGGCCTTCGGGGCCAAATATAGTTCACTCAGGGCCACATGTAAGGGACCCTGATCTCTCCAGATATCTAACCCAGTTTCCGTGACCTGTTGTGGGATCGCCTGCAACCATGCATTCCGGTCCTGCTCAGTCCACTCCCCTCTCACAAATAGTTTATGTAAGAGGTGCTCTCTAGCTATCTTGATATCTACCAATGTCGCCATTTTGGAAATTGATTTCCTTCCTGATTTACAGAAGTTCATTATTTTATTTTGCAAAACAGACCGTTTCCTGAGAGCGTTCCTTTTTGAGGGGTGCTTTTACAGCGTATCCTATTAGTTAGCAAACTGTATTAAGCTGCACAAGTGGTAGCTCTAATCCAGAATCCCCGGCTACCGAGCCCCAAATCTGTAAGTGACTTCATTCCAGCATTCCAACTAAGTCAATGCTTAGGATGGGATGCCCAATGGAAGCCCTTATTTAGATATTTTTATGTCAAAGTTCTTTGAATCTGGATGATGACCCCTTATATAACGCCCCTCTCTTTAAATCCCCCTGACCCCACTGAGCCAAGAAGTAGGTTTGTTTTGCAAATTAAAAGGTTCAATTGAAAAATTAAACAATATATATATATATCACACTTTTATGAATAAAATAATATTTGAATAGCACACTTATGAATATGGACGGTAATCAACAAGGGGTAATATTACAAAATTGACAATCTCTTTAATCACTTAGCAATAGGAATATGAAGGATACTGTAGCAGAAAATACCTTATAGGAAATGCAATAATGGAAAAGAATGCAACACAGAAATAACTTGATATGATTTATGATCACTTTTTCCCCTGTGACCACTCACTTCCCCCACTATTGTGCAATATGAGAGACACAGGTTTAAAGAATACATTCAGTAATGCAGTTCAATTCCAGTTCTCCCCAGCAAGCTTAGAGAAAACAGGTATGATTGTAAAACACAGGCCAAAACGCTTTTGAATGTGATTGCAAGGGATGGAAAAATATGCTAAAATGATTTAATTCACTAAAGGATATTCAGAATAAGTGATAGTTACTTTGGATTGGTTCAGGTCAACACTAGCAATGATTCATGAATGATTATCAAATTGGAAACGAATTCAGCAGTTGCAAACAAGAAACAGCTATTTTTACAAGTGGTGAAATGGAGCTAAATTGCAATTTGCGGCAATTTTTCCGCGTGCGTAAATCGCGATTACGGAAAAACTATCAGGAATTTGGGTTTGTTGGAAAGCTTAGGATCTGAGCTTTAAAATAACAGTTAAATTCCGCTTCTAGGACATGCGGTTCGAAAGTTACAGAGGTTTTTATGATTTTGCAGAAATAAAATCAAGATTTCAGAAATGACAGATGCGCTTTACAGATTTGAAATCAACAGGATGGACACAAGATTCTATAATGCAGTGTTGGACAGGGCAAAAGGTTGGGAGAGGATTACTTTAAACTAAGAACTTGGTTATGGACAGTTCTAGACTAGATACTCACTCCTAGCTTTGGAATGGGATGGGCCTAGTCAAAGATCTGGTCAAGGGGTTTGGCTTCACTCTCGCCACCGGACGGTCTCAGGCCCTCTGGGTTCTGCGTTTAGCACTGCACTGCGGTCTGCGGCCTCTTGAACTGGATCTGATGGGTCTTGGATTACAGCACTGCTTTCTGGGTCTGGATCTTGGTTCTAGTACAAGGTTCTTAGCTAGAAGCAAACAGCACAACCCGGCTGTTGAATGGTTTGGTTAGGCCCTGTGGAAGTTTAGGGGTTAGAATCAGGTTGCAAAAGATTCTGAAGGCCTGCTGAGAAGGATTCAGATTGTGGTTTAGGCCTCTCTGCTTCAAGGTTCTAGAGTTTGGGTTCTAGAGTTCTGGTCTCTGGACCTAGATCTGGATTCTGGAGTCTTCCGGCAGAGTGCTTCACAAGAAATCGGTTGAAGAGTGGAAAAGAGTCTCCTATCTGGGTCTCAGCAGTTCCTATTTATGTGTTTCCAAAGGGGGTGGGTAGGCTGATTCTCTATGCCCAACCCCTAAGGATTTGATGGGTTAAAGGGATCTCTGTCTTTTGACTGGAAAAGGATCAGCGTGTCATGAGGTGTCATCATGATGCTGCCATTTACCCTGTAGGGAAGAAACTCCCCTTTGCTTTTACAGAGAAAATCAATTTTACCCAGAAAACGTATTTCCCAGATACTCAAGTTGTTCATAATACATATACACATCACAAATTAATTAAGGCATGTCTCTCTTCACGTCCCAGGTTCCTACGAGCTTTAGTTCTGAAATGACAACTTATTTGCACTTTTGGTGTGTTTCCCAATATTGGTTCTGCACCAAATTTGATACATGCATGCAGCTCCTGTAAATTCTTAGGTTCATAGCAACAACACAGGTTCATAGCAACAACACTGCAGCTGGGATATTAATAATTCCGGGGTTTGGTCTCAGAACATCACACGGCGTCCAGTTTAGTCTTAAATTGTGGGTGAATTTTTAATTTTAAGAATCCCAAAGTTTCACATTTTTTTCAGCTTGTTACAATATTTTAGAACCATTTTCCTTAAACATATATTTGGTGCAATGTTAAATCCACATCCCAGTCTGGTCCGCCCCCAGAGCTGGCTTGACTCAGAGGTCACATGTCCTGTCTCTCCCAGAGCAGTTGTTGCCCAGTCACACCCAAATTAGCATTTTCTATTCAGTTGAAAGACTCTATTGTCTCTTTCCTCCTGCCAGCAGAGGAATCTCCTCCCTTTTGGTTAACATGTCCATGCAACATCCTCTCCTGTTGGTGGGAAGGCCCAAGTGTGAAGGGTTCTCATGGACAGAAGGCCTCTTGAAGTTTTAACTGCATCAAGTTACTTTCTGATCAATTTTACATACTTCCTTGTGAACAAATATAACATTTATAAACTTAAAATAAGCAACATATCTTAAATCAAGTCTTTTTCCACATTAAATCAATGTGTGGCACTCTATATGGCATGTTGATGGAATTCTCTTCTTTGGCATTTTTAACTTCTGAAACACAGCTCTCCTGTCAGAATTTTAAATATCCAGCACCTTACAAAGGCGAGTAACGGTACTACACCCATTTTGACAGCTGTCTTTCCATTAGTATCTTTAAAATAGGATTTTGCTCTGATAGCATAGGATTCTTGCTGATGTTGTATTTATGTGGATTCATGCTGTAGAGTAATGTGAAACACCCAACAAAGAGGTTGGATCTTTTAGGTGCTTTGTGAGCCATGATTTTAGCACATTTTTGACAATCAAGAAAACGGATTCCCAACAGCTCTGTGTTTCTTTTGGCAATCAGCATTGCTATTTCCAAGTGGTTTCAGGCTACTTGGTGAATAGCTCAATGGTGGTTTTGGCCAGTGATCTCCTGTGCTCACTAAGATAAGCAAAAGTGGATGGCAGCCTATCTTTCAGGTTTTCACTGCGCATTTTTGGATGATTTTGAGCAAGCAGCATGCTTTCCAATGGCCATTCTGATGTTTCTGCTGCCAGCAATGCCTAGTGATGTTGCAGGGCTTGGATGAGTGGCTTAAGACGTCCCACAGTGGGCTAACGCAGGAGGCAGTGTCTGCCCACCCTCAAAGGGTACGTACAACAAAAAGTAATAGGCCCCTCGCCCCATCATGGCTGTAGGGCCAGGCTCCAAACCAGAGTAAGAATGCCCTCCAATCATCCATGCCCACGAGTAGGGTACCCATCGTGCTCCAGGAAACCTGTTGAGCAACCTCTGTGCTTTCCAGGTGATACTAACGTTATTTAAAGCCAGAAATCTAAAAGGTAATCACTTAATTGCAGCTGGAAATTAGCTCCTGGCGTGATCAAAATGTCTTCACCAAGTGTGACATCATCCCCTTCATTTATAAGCAATATATGTGTTAATGCCTTTCTTCATCCACTGAATTACTGTTAGAAACAAAGGCAAGAGTTGTGTCTCTTGTGTAGGCATTAGGAAGGCCACTGCCAGCCTCTGGCATAATATGCCCATGTCTTCCAATATTGGCTAGCTGTTGCCCTCTTCTGGCCAAGTAGAACCATCATGGCAGTGACTGGCAAATGCCTTTCCCCTGCAGACAGAAAAGCGGAAATAAGAGGCCAATTCAAGACACGGAACAAATAGAAGTTAAGACAGACTGCAGCTGCCATTGCTGTGTCAGGGAGAATATGTTGAGTGTTCAAGCAAGGAGGTATGTATTAAGCAAGCAAACAATGAGACAAGGGAGAGGCAAAGAAAGGACAGAGCAGCTCTTTGAATAATGTAACAGGGCAGAGGACCCATGCTCTGCCGTCCCAGTAACATATGAAAGAATCAAATAGATCAGGCTTTGCAGCAAATGTTAAACGAGAATGGAACATAGTCCAGCTCTGCATTCAGAATAACAAAGGCAACGAAAGGCTAGGCTCTGAAGCCAGCATGAGATGGAATAAGAGGGACCAGACTTATCGTGAGAGGCTGGCCCGGCCCTCGCAGGGGTGCTAGAGGGGCAGCCCACATAGCAGGCTGCCCCTATGGCCAACCCCCTGGGTTCACATACACCCCACCTACTAGGCATCCCCTGAGTCCGACGTATCTGGCCGCAGACCTGGCGAGTGCTTATAAGGGGGTGGGCTTGCGATCACTCATCCTCCTTGTTTGCTGCCCCCCCACCCCCCCAGGACAGTCAAAGCAGCAACATCACACACCTGGGCCCTCTACTCCCATAACAGAGCTTACTCAGAGGTACAAACAGGATTTCCTCTTTCTTTGAAACCCCCATCCTTCCATTCCAAGAGACACACATGTCTCCTTGTGCCACACAAAAAAAGTAGCAACTTGCAGTTGGTAGAAAAGGCTGCAACTCCTTTATTTGGCAGGAATCCACTTACAGGTGATCTGCCTCTTAACGGGCTGGCGTCCTAGCTGTGGCCCACTGGAAGTAATTGTTATTTCTTCTCTCTTACCATGAACTCATAGTCAGATGAAAAATCCAGAAATGCAACATACAGAGACATGTTTTTGCTGCATCCTTTAATTTTCTTCTGTTTTCTTTTCTTCTTTTCTCTTGTTTTATACAGTGATATTTGTAATTTAATATGTACTGCTATTTTAATTCTAATTTTGTGAAAAGTTGAGTTCTTTGACTAAAACACAATAAATAAATAAAGCAAAGTCCCCAAGATGTCCCCTGTACCCCCCCAGATTTTATTTGTCGACTACGCCCCTGTATTGCTCATTCTTGATGGCAAACCCTTGCAGCTCACCAGCGGGTCTTCTGCATGCAACATCACAAAAGCTGCAGCTACAATGTTTGCATTACGACATATGTAGTAATCTGTTTATTAGTGTGTCCACTGCAAAAGATGTCTCCAGTTTCACAAGATTCTGACATATCCAACTCTCTAATTTGTCAATGAAAAACAAATGGCCAGTCACACCCTGGGAAGGACGCTTAGCCAATCAGGTAGCTAGAACAGCGTGCGAGAACACATTTTGTACCACCCACTGTTTCCAGCCACCCGAGTCCCTCCACTGAGTGGCACCATCTTGATTCTGGGTTGCCTCCCCACACATCCACCCGCCCTCTACTCCCAAAAACATATTACACCCTTTCCCCCACCCAACCCATCCCACTCTCCCCACTCACTTGCTGGACTGGAGCTTTGCAGACATGGAAAAGGGACTAAAATGTTTTACCTATGCCGGTGGCCATCCTTGTTTTTATTTATACCGCCATGACTGCCCCTAATCAATGTGAGGGTGATTGCCATAATCATCCTATTCTACTCATACTCTAACTGAATGATTGATTACCTTTGGTGTGGAACATCCCGGGTCTTTCATTACAAATCGGGGTCCATCTCCTTCATTACTCAACTTGATGGCTTGGGGAATGGGAACATGGTCTGCCTGCAGGGGACTTACCTGTTTCACAGAGATCTAGCGACCAGAATAAGGTTGGGGCATCCAGCAAAGCAAGGTGCATGAGGCAGCTTTCAACCAATGCTGGCAAATATGTGGGTAATGTTTAAACTGCAACAATGTGCAGCCCATCTCAACCTGTGGAAAACCGCTGCAGGCACCAGAGAAGCTCATTCTGGTGGAATGAATGTAACTACTCTAATTGCAATATGAGCATATGTTGGTTCACTTTGCCGGTGAAATCCAAATCACCCCCCTCTTATACAAAATGTTTGCCCTCACAATTGTTTTCTCAAGAACAAGTCAATTTGACCAAATGAGTCACGAATTTCTATAAAATAAAACATTTGAAAAAAGTGGCACTTTGCTATTCTCTGATTAAAATGTGCCTATAACTATCCTTTAACATCGCTTTGTGCTTAAATAGCAATTTTTCACATTGTTGAAACGATTTGGTGTACAATTGTTCACCGAAAGACAAAAAAACGTGTGCCTAGACCTGTCTGGAACGTGCTTTATTGTATTATGTTCAGTGCGTGTGAGCTATACCATCGCTAGTGTATATTTCAAACACTGTTTGCTGGTATAGTGAGACTAGATGAAGGAAGGGAGGTTTCTGCACTATTCATGCCATTGGCTGGAGCCACATAGAGCTGTCGCCCCCGCTACGGGCCCCATTCGGTTCCTATAACCACCCACTCCCTCGGTTGCTAATCTGTCTGAGGCCCTCTCAACCCAGTTTGATTTCAATTACCCCTGACGTTTAGAGAATGCATGTGATTCATGAAATGGTACAGGATATTTGCATAAAATCTAACTTAACTTTCCCCTCTGGGACCAGCGTTAAAATGCATTCTCTTCCTCACGCCTGTTAAAATGGATGTGCTGCACCTTGGCGCGGTTCCAGCGTACTACAGTCCCCGGCTCAAACCATGACATCATGCCTGGCAAGGGTTCTGCGCGCACATAGCGAGCTTTAATGAAAAAGCTTCATTTCAGATAAGCCTAGATCGCGCGGATATCATTAAATCAGTGGCGGACACAGTAGTTGCTGCTGTGTTTTAGGGAGCAGTGTGGGCTGCGTGAGAAACGGACCTGACTGCAGTGCTTACTTTAAGTGCAGTTGCGTGCCGTGTTGATGGGCTCTAACAAAACAAGCATTGTCAAAAACAGTGGGGCCTGCTTCGTAAATAGAGATAAGATTGTTTAGGGATGCCCCGAGAGAACAAACAAGCATTGGCATAGCCAATATGCATGAATTCTCCAGTGCACATTTTCTTTGTCCTGCAGTGCATAGTAGGGTTTCCAAAAAGGGCACCAAAAATAACAACAATGTAACGCTGCGTGTTAGGCAAGATTGTATGCAGTAACCCTGTTTCTGCTGACCTACCTCTGGTGGGGCACCAGAGGGTTCACTAGACCTACCTGGTTTCCCATGGGAATCTACCCTTATGCTGTTTGGGGACCTCTTCTGCGTGGTTGGAATTAGAATGTTCTTGCTTCTCACTTTTGTGCTGCTTTCCATCCTCTTTATTGGGAGTAGCCCCAGAATCCTTGTGAGTGGCCCTGTCGGCTACCCATGAGTCAGCTGCTTGTGCTAGCTTCCTAGGATCAATTTCCTTAGAGTCAGCCAAGTGCTGTCTCAGCCTAATAGAGCAGGCATCAAAAATAGATTCTAACAAAAAAAAATGGCTCATTCCTGCAAAGGTGTTCACTCTTTAACCCTTAACCCAGCCATCTAAATTATTTAAACACTCACGTACCCAGGTAGCTCAAGGTGTACCATCAGACTTTTTTAGGGTCCCAACCCTCTTAAGGTACTGGGAAGGCGTTTTTCCCAAATCTGGTTATTAACACCAGCTTCACAGATTCATAATCCTTTCTTTCAATAGCACCCAACTCCATTACAGCATCACAGCCATTCAGGGGGAGCCTAGACACGAGCCAAGGGATTAAATCATTCCCACGGATTACTTGAAGACCATAGGTGTGTTCAAACGTACCCAGCCAATCCAATACATCAGGTTTTCATTCATAGATACTCACTGCTTTTTTGGGCGGGCGAGGCCTCTCGGGCCTAGCAGACCTAGAGGACCCTGGAAGGGAAGCAGAATCAAGGGACAATCTCTTCATATCCATTTCATGTTGCATTTCCAACTCCCTGAGTTTGATGTCTTGATGTTTGGCTTCAGCTTGAGCATTTAACTTTTTGAACTCCAACTCTTATCTCATTCATTCAAGAGAAACATTCTGGGCTGAATGTTGGACCTTGGTGGGTCCCAATGGAAATAGATTGAGGCAAAAGGGAAGGTTGTGGCAAAGAGGGACTCTCTTCCTGAGACTCCTCTACCTCCTCTGACTCCTCTTGCAGATTGGAGTTAGACTCTAAACTGTCATCCTCCTCATTATTTTTCACATATCTTGGGATAGTAGGTGTTACAGACCTACTACCCAAACATTGGTGATTCAACAACCTTGCAATTAATTCACATTTCTTTCCTTTTACAGGCAGACCCCTGACTTTGCACATATCTTTCAGTTGATCTACAATCATGGCTGCCTCATATTTGCATGCTACAATTGCTTCACTTTTTGATGGAGCTTGGCCTTGTTAGTCCCACCAACCCAAGGGAAGAAGTCGTCCTCTCCAGAGCTTCTCTAGTCGATTCGGAAAAAGAGTTTCAGCACAGCAGCAGGGCTTCACTGTGGTATATGGATTGTGCATTTAGATATTATCTAAATGCAATATATGCTAGTGCATCTCCTGTTAGTGTTATATAGGCCAATAATAGAGCTGTGTCATTCCATGTTAGAACTCTCTTGTGTCATCTGTTATGGAGTGCTATTGGATTAGAATGTTGTTATTTGATTGCTGTCAGTTGGACCCTGGACATTGCCTGTGTTGGGGGTCTCTTACTACGCTGCTTGAACTGCTGACAATAAAGCTGTCTCAACAAATTAAGTTGTCACTTGCCTTCATCTTCACAATGGCGACGAGGATGGGATGGAGATGTTATCCCTGTTGAAGGCAACCAGAAGCAGAGACCCCCAACAGCCACGTAGCGAAGAGGCTGTGTTACGTTGGCCACAGGACCGGAGAAACCGAAGCAAGGAAGGGACGGAGGCGGCCCAGCTGGTGGCTGTCTGGCTTTGGCTCCGCTGTGCTTTCATTTGTGGAAGCTGCTCTATGGTTGTTTCAGTAACGCTGAAGCGGATCCAGTCACAGGCGGCCCCATCAGCTCTGGGTGCCGTGAGCTGCCCAGGGGTCGGAATCCAAAGCTGCCTATAACGTGGACGGAACCGCGGCATGAGAGGTGCTGCAGAGTCCCGATCCGCGAACGTACGTGCGGAGCAGCGAGTCCGCAGCGTAAGAGTCCCGATCCGTGGCGTGAGAGGTGCTGCGGATTCCCGATCCGCAAAGGTACGTGGGAAGCTGTGTCCCGCTGAACGAACTAGCCCAGCGGCGGCAAGGACGAACTGTCAGCTGCTGCCGAGTGGGCTGTGTGAAGGGCCCGCCACGCTACTCCCAGCCGCGCAGTCTGACGTGGAGACAAGTTCCCTCAAAGCAAGGCTGCTAATTGGGCTGGGCGGGTGACTTGCCACGCCCCCCCATCACGTGGAGCCAAGTCAGCGAATATCAGGAAGTGTTGTCCCACCCTGAACGCGGCTGTGGCGCTACGTCTTACTTGACGTGACCGAGCATTTCCGACTACACGCCTCTGGAAAAGCGGATTTGTGAATTTTGCCCAGGGCCCCTTGTGGGAAGGCAAATCAGTTTAGGACCATCATGGAGCATTACAGGTGAGGAAGGGCACGTTACCTGTTTGGTCACATGGATATTTGATTGCAGAAGACATTTTTTTTTTTACTCTTATTTATTGAAGGCAAAGGAACTGGATAATAAACCCACAGGGGTATACTTATTTTCCCACGCCGCATCATTTAATAGCATCTTGGGAGTGACTTACCTGGTGGTGCTACCTACCCATTTTGAAAAGAGGACACTATAGTGACGCTATCGTGATGCTGCAACAGAAAATATGGCACTGTCTGGAGTTCCGGGTCCACAAGTGTTCATGCCCTCGCCAGGACCCCCAAGAATTAAATGGGTGCCCTGGAAGAAGGGTTTTCTTCACTATGTTAAGGCTACATGCGGAAATGGCATGTCTGTTGAACGAAAAGTAGCTATGTTAATGCATTTTTTGGGTTATGAAGGGCAGAGTATATATGACACTCTACCTGATGTTGCGGAATTAGATGTTGAAGAAGGTGCAAATGACTTTGATCTTGCTCTGGTCAACCTTGATAAGCATTTTGAAGCTAAAACCAGTACGGTGTTGGAAAGATATCATTTTGGCATGAGATGCCAACATGAAGGGGAATCTGTTGAGGACTATATAACTGCTTTGAGACATTTATCCTTACATTGTAAATTTGGTGGTGGTTTGGAGGAACACATAAGGGATCAGTTTATGTTACATTGTGCAAGTGATAAAATACGTGAAGAGATCTGGTTAAAAGATTACCCTAATTTAGATGAAGTTATTAGCATTGCAAAGAGAATTGAACACACACTACAATGTGTGGCAAAGCTGTCAGTAAAGGAAAATAAGTTGGCAGTGGGAACTGAAGTGTTAAGGGTGGGCGATAAAAAGGGACCCTACTCAAAGGAAAAGAAGAAACAGAAAACCAGACCTAATAGGCGTAATGAAAATAACCAAACGAAGGGTGGGGGACCTGATCAAGCCAATAAACGCTCCCAGAAAGATAATTCCCAGTCTAATGCAAAGAGGGAAGATAGATTATGTTTCTGTTGTGGGAGTGCACGCCACCTATCAACGTCTCTCATATGTCCTGGGAGGCGTGCCAATTGTAATATATGTGAGAAATGGGGTCATTTTGAAAACTGCTGTAAAAACTATCGGATAGGGGCAGGTAGTAATGGAACACTTATTGTTGAAGAATATGATGGTCCCTCTTCAGAGGAGGTGGATATTTCTGAGAGTGAAATTGTTACGGTACATATGGTAAAATGTTTGCAAACTGATGAATGTGAGCATCCTTCAGCATGGATAGAGGTGAATGGCTGCTATGTCAAAATGCTTGCTGACTCATGTTCCAAAATCACGTTAATGTCCAAAATGGGTTTTGAAAATGTGATTGGAGGTGCCATTGAATATTTACGCCTGTCTGATAAGACCCCAGGGGGATATAATGGTGACAGAAAAGAGATTTTGGGGTGTTGTGATGCAGAATTCAAATTTAAAGGGAGGGTGATGCATGGAAGAATATATGTCACCAAGAGAGGAGAAACATTATTGGGTTGGAGGGAACAAAGAGGGTTAAAAATTAAGTTGGACCCTAATGGTGAAGAACAAGTGTTCAATGTGGCCTACCCTCCAGAGTCCAGTGGTAAAAGAGTCAAATGTGAAATGGTAACAAAATACCCTGAAGTGTTTTGTGAAAAGGTGGGATGCCTTAAGGGAATGGTTCACAAGATTGTGATAAAAGAAGGGAGTAAACCGATTGCATCTAAGCTGAGGCCGTTACCGCTGTCAATGCGGAAATCCGTATGGGATGAATTGGTAAAATTGGAGAAGGAAAGAATTATTGAGCCGGCCAAGGCAGTAGAGTGGATATCACCTGTGGTGGTGGTGAAGAAGGGTAATGGAGATTTAAGGGTGTGCATCGATTTGAGAGAGCTCAATCGCTGTGTTGTGGTGGATTGCCATCCCCTACCAAATATGGGAGAGCTTTTAAGCAGGATTGGGAGTGCGAAATGTTTTGCAAAGCTTGACATGGCGAGCGCATATCATCAGATTGGTTTGGATGATGAGTCCCGCAAATTAACTGCTTTCATTACGTATGAAGGCATATACCAATTTAAACCCATGCCATTTGGATTGGTATCTGCTTCCTCGGTGTTCCAGAAGGTGATGGACAAATTATTAAAGGAAGTCAAAGGAGTCTGGTGTTTCCAGGATGATGTCCTGATTTGTGGGAAAGATGAGGAAGAATTGAGAAGTAGGCTTGATGTGGTTCTAAAGATATTTAAGTCAAGAGGAATAACTTTGAGGGGAGAGATGTGTGTTTTCATGACTCAGGCTGTAGAATATTTGGGTCATGAGATATCTGAACAAGGTCTCAGTCCAAAAAGGAATTTAGTGGAGCCTATTGTGAAAACGCAGTCACCAAAGAACAAGGGTGAATTAAGGTCATTTTTGGGTAGTCTCGAATTTTATCATCGATTTGTGGAGAATTATGCAGATTGCATAACGAATTTGAGGGCATTACTAAGAAAAGGTGTTGAATTTGTATGGAGCAATGAATGTGAGAGAGAATTTGAGGAGATGAAGAGGACAATTGGTATGGCAAAACCCTTATCGATGTTTGATACCCGGAAGAAAACAATCTTATCTGTGGATGCTAGTGACACTGGCATAGGAGTGGTTATGCTACAACCAGATTTTGATGGGAAAGAGATGGTGGTGATGCATGCATCCCGCATGCTAAGGGGTGCAAAATTAAACTACTCCGTGCTGGAGAAAGAAGCTCTGGCGGACCACTGGGGGATCGAAAAAATGAAGAATTTTGTCTGGGGACAGGAATTTGTTCTAAGAACCGATCATAGACCTCTAAAGTCAATCTTTGAAAACAAAGGACTTGACAAAGTATCGAGGAGAGTAGCAGGATGGGTAACTAGACTACAGTGTCATAAATTTGTTATTGAGGTAGTTGCTGGTAAAGAAAATTTTAAGGCTGATCATGCCTCAAGGGTGAAGCTTGAGGATAACGTGGATGATAATGACAGAAGTGTGTGCGGTGAAAATGATATGGTGTTTGCTACCGAGGAAGGCATAATAGAGAAACAGGAGTGGATTCAGGCTTTAAAATCAAGTGAAATGTGGAGACGGATCATGGCTTTTGTAAAAAGTGAATGGCCAGAGAAAAGACTACTATCGAGTGAAGAAACGTCAATGTGGGAGGTGAGGAATGAATTGTCATTGAAAGGAGAGTTGCTATACCGGTGGGACAAATTGGTTGTTCCGGGATGTTTGAGAAGTAAACTAATAAGTCGTGCACACCAAGGTCACATAGGTGTGTGTAAGACTAAAGAAGTAATTTAAGTTGATTATTGGTGGCCAGGAATGGATCGCGAAATTGAAAAGGTTGTGGGTGCTTGCATGGACTGTATCAAGTCAGGGAAAAACCTACTTGCTATTTCTCAACCAATGGGGAAAATTAGCACCCCAGTGGGTGTATGGCAAGATCTGTCTATGGATGTTTTGGGTCCTTTGGATATGGGTGTGGATAAAGGCAGGTTCATTCTTGTACTGGTTGATATCTTTTCTAGATGGACTGAGTTTAGGATTTTGAGGGAAGTTACCTGTCAACGGATAATAGAATTTCTGGAAGATGTCTTTGAAAGGGAGGGTTTACCTAGAAGTATTCTCACCGATAATGGCCCACAATTTGTGGGGAAAATGTTCTTAGAGTATCTCCACAAATGTGGAATTAGGCACAAAAGAACACCTTTATACTGCCCTCAAGCAAATGGGATGGTTGAGAGGGTCAACAGATCTATTATGGAGGCTATTCGTGGAGTGAATGTAAGTGCACTTGACAAAAAGGTAGCTGTGAGAGATAGATTTATGCTTTAAGGATGGCTCCACGGATTGAGACGGGAATCAGTGCTTTTGAATTAATGAGAGGACGGAAAGCTAATACTTGTGTGACACCCGCCTGGCTAGGCAGGGCAAGAGAAACAGACGCAGTGGTGGATGACGTGAGGAAAAAGATGAATGCCTGTAAAGATAGGTGGGTGGAGAGAGTTAATAAGAAATATCCAAAAAGGAAAACTGTGGTTGAGGTTGGGGATTTGGTGCGTATAAGAAGGGCGGTTGACTCTAAGAAGGGGGAACCACTCTACTCAGAACCTGTTAGGATGACACAGGTCTACAAAAATGCTGTGTGCGTGGAAAGTGGTCAAGTCTGGAGTTTATCCAGAATTGCAAAGGTAAAAAGATAGATGTACATTACTAAATGTGCTTATGTCTGATAGTTCAGATGTACAATTTCCAATGTGTTGCACCTGGTAATTTTCAATAGTTCTAATTTGTAATAAAGAAGTTTTTTTTTTTTTTTAGGGGAGGGAGGTGTGTGGTATATGGATTGTGCATTTAGATATTATCTAAATGCAATATATGCTAGTGCATCTCCTGTTAGTGTTACATAGGCCAATAATAGAGCTGTGTCATTCCATGTTAGAACTCTCTTGTGTCATCTGTTATGGAGTGCTATTGGATTAGAATGTTGTTCTTTGATTGCTGTCAGTTGGACCCTGGACATTGCCTGTGTTGGGGGTCTCTTACTACGCTGCTTGAACTGCTGACAATAAAGCTGTCTCAACAAATGAAGTTGTCACTTGCCTTCATCTTCACATTCACCAGTCAGTTCAACGGTCCAGGAGGATGCAGAAAGCTATTCTTCATGATTCCTTCATCGGCTGTTTCGTCCAGTGGTCGACTCTGTCTTCAGTTCAAGAAGCCTCGCCTTTTATGCAGGTTTCTCCCATTCATGCACAACCTAGCTGTCACTCACATAGCAGGGGGGCTGTTCTGCAAGGACAGTCAGCCAGTCAATCAGCACTGAGTGCATTCAGGTCCCCAAGGATACTAAGGACAGGGAGTTTCAGGCACCTGCCTCGCTTCCTGCCCTGCCAGAAACACTGAAGCCAGAGGTGGGTTTCAGTACTGAAGCCTGCCAAAGGCAAAACAAACAAGGGTTAAGCCTGGTTTGGCGTGCAGAGTAAAACACAAGAGAGACCTCACTAACAAGACATGGCAAAAAAAAAGACCGGGGCCATTTTGACACAATGGTCACCCATGAGTGCTATACTGCAGCTGAGAATTCAGCCTGCGGTAGGAATGCACAATGGTAGGAAAATTAAAACACTGCCACCAGCCATTTAAAGTTGTGAGGGTAACATAAAAATGTTACATGAATAAGTAGGAAAAGGGACTACTAAGTAACCCCCCAGCACACCACATAAGATGGTGTGTGCTGGACCTACAAAGAGAAAAGGTAAGTAAAATCAATTTCACTTTAGTATTTCTTGGGCACTGTAGTTCACCCAAGAAAAGGTATTTAAACCTTAGGAGAAATTCAAAGGAATTCTCTGTGACACTGCACTGAAGGTGCTGTGTGTCACAATACAAAAGGTAGATGCCTATGGAGTTTGTCAGACTCCAAAAACAAAGAAAAACCCAAATCAGGTAAAAAATACATGAGGGAGTGAGAAAATGGTCCAACTCACTCCAGGATTAAAAATGAAGGGGCCGATTCATGGAACAAACGTGCTCCGAAAATCCCAGCGCAAGCAGGTGCAAGGAGGCGCAAGCGTGAGAAAGCAAGCGCATGCGCACGCATGCGATTCAAGGAAGGCGCTGCGCTACTTTCCCACTGGTTGTGGGCCAAATCCATGCATGGCGCACGCGGGCACACACGTCATCAAAAGGCATGCGCTTTGCGCACAGCAAAAGCGCACATAGCAGAGCGCACACAACAAAAGTGGGCGTAACAGTGGGCGTAACACACGGAATGGGGAACAACGCGTGAAAAAGAAGGCGTAACTGGGGAAGTACTGCAGGGAACTACACAGAACGCCCACACGCACGCGAACAACCCGTATTCATGGTTTCAAATACGGGAAACCCGCGCAGGGCAAAAGACGCACACAGGCGTCAACGCGTCTGCCACACGAGGGCAGGCGGTAGCATCC
This sequence comes from Ambystoma mexicanum, assembly GCF_040938575.1. NCBI lineage: Eukaryota > Metazoa > Chordata > Amphibia > Caudata > Ambystomatidae > Ambystoma > Ambystoma mexicanum. The sequence continues at coordinate 276,408,047 of NC_090929.1, read as the reverse complement.
CTGCGCACAGCATAAAAGTGCACGCAAACAACAAACACGTATATCCAGCTATGATGAATGCTCCATTTGTCGCAGCACTGATCGTGGGACACCGCAGGAGGAGGAGAATAGCCAGGGCAAGCATTTTTTCACCAGGGACAAGCCTTTTTGGGATGCCTGACGACCAGGTCTATGGCAGGTATATGTTTCCACCCCATATCATCCTAGACCTGGTCAGGGAGTGGGAAGATGACCTAACATCCCCCACCCTCTGCTCCCAAGCATTGAGCCCCTTGGAGAAGGTGCTCAATGTCCTGCATTTTTTGGCCACTGGGTCTTTTCAGCGGACTACTGCCATAGTGGGTGGGGTCTCACAGGCCACGCAGTCACGCTGCCTACACCAGGTATTGGCAATCATTACAGCGCGGCCCTCAGTCCGCAGGCACATATACATGTCCAGAACACATGCAGAAAGGCAGGCCGTTGTCCAGGACTTTTACAGGGTGGCACACATCCCCAAAGTGCTCGGTGCCATAGATTGCACCCATGTGGCCCTATGTCCACCTTGGGCCACTGAGCACATCTACCAAAACCGCAAGCACTGGCATTCCACCAACGTACAGGTGGTATGCGATGCAAAGGGAATCATCACCTCTGTCTATGCAAACTACCCTGGCTCGACCCATGACAGTTTCATATACAGAATGTCCGCCCTGAGCCGGGCCCTGGAAGCTGGGCAGCATGGCGACATATGGCTCCTAGGTGAGTACAAATGCGCGTGCACATGCATGCATGTCACACAAACACACACAAATATACAAACCCCAATAATCACAACCATTATCACCTCTCCAGGGGACAGTGCCTACCCTCTGAGCAACCACAAGATGACGCCATTCCAACCCCACCACACCACCCCAGGTAAGATACAACGGCCCATATTTCAACCAGGGCCATAGTGGAGCGCACATTCGGAGTGCTGAAGTCACGCTTCCGCTCCCTTGACCGCTCTGGTAGTCAGCTACTCTATGCACCCCCAGTAGTGTGCAGGATCATTGTGGCAGCATGTGTCCTGCACAATGTTGCAACGCGGCAGGGCGTACCGGTGGACATGGTGGTGCCCTCACATCCCCAACCACAGGATCAGGCGCTGCCCATGAGAGGGGATAGGGCATGTGGCGAGGAAGCCCGGTCCCAGCTTGTGGCCAGATTTTTCACCTAAACTCCCAACCCTGCGGAGTGCACACAGGCCTGGCACATACCAGGTGACAATCGCTGATGACAAAGAGACAGTCAACTGTCACAACTTTACCACCCTGAGATTGTTGCCATGGAATTGCCACATTGTGTGCATCCCTAGCTACTTAAACACAAGCAATCCTGTGTGACCAAAAGGCACCCATGCAAGGTGTGAATCACACAGACCTGCAAAACAGGCCATGACTATCACTGGTATGTCACTCAAACCCTCCCAAACCACAACATGACATGGCAAGCAATATCCATACACCAACACAGTCTCTCGTAACCAGGACTAATGTCTGGCAGAGGGACTCCCAGGAACCCCCTTGTTAATTTGCATATTTATGTAACTTTGGGTCTCACCCTAAATTACTAGGGGAATCCAGACGTGGACCCCTTGTCACTAGTCTTAGAGCGGCACAGATCCACCCTACTGACGAGGTCCAACCAGACCGAAACACGTGTCTGGGGTTTCTGTTGGTACTCTTGTTCAGAGGAGAATTGCCTAGCATTTCGGTGCTGGACTGCCCCAGGGCAGGACAAAGACTGATATGTTTGGGATATTTCTTCTCTGTGAAAGATAGTGAGCTAAAGACTCTGGGTAAGTTTCTCGTAACCAGGACTAATGTCTGGCAGAGGGACTCCCAGGACCCCCCTTGTTAATTTACAACAGGATCTGAACCATGTGTGGTACATAACATAGAATGATGCAACACGAACGGATGTCTACTGTCACAGCTCCCATGTACAGGCGCAGGAGTGGCACAAAACAACCACCCCCACCGTGGTCTGGGTGCCTGCAAGGTGTAACTCACGCAGGCCTCTGAGACCCTGGTGGAGAAGGAGGGTCAGAGATATGCAGTCGGCACAGGCATTGGCATACTGGATAACTGGAATGAGGGGCAGGAGAGGGGAGTAGGATTGACACGGGAAAGTAGGGAATGCACCAAAATGTAGTACACACATTTACACATACACAAATAGACCAAACTTGTTCACATGAACATAGCAGCAAATTACTCAAATGGAAATCAAATAGAAACTTATCTCTGGGTTGAGTGCTGGCCTCCTGCCTGCGCACCCTCCGGTCCGGTAACAGGAGCAGTTCAATGCAGCAAAGAGAGCCACAGTTAATAATCTGTACGTGCCCAAAACACACAAACACACCACCAAATATGCCCCAAAGTAACAAAATACTCTACAAACAGACAATCTTGTGTGGATGCTTCATACTCATACATAACATTACCCCTGTGATGGTTCATACATAGTCAATGCATTAGGTCAGGCACCGGTGGGTGCGTGGCAAATGGAACACCAATGTGTCACAATTCACACAACATGCAATGTTCCCTGGGTAAGCAGACAGACGCATATAGCAAGGTCTGACTTCAGAACAAGTCCTGTACCACCATGACCAAAATAAAGTAGCCAGTGCATGTATCAAATTCTACTTGGAAATGAAATGCACTGCACCCGAGTCTGTCCCTTGCTGTCTGTCCCTGTGAGCTGCTTTTTTCCATGTCTTGCAACGCTACATGGCTTATACAAGTGCCTCAATGGACCATGGTGGAATGGAGGGTATGTGCCACTGCCCATGCAGGTGCCCCAGACAACTTTCACATCAACTAGCCATCAGTCCACCAACACATCTGAGCTGTATTGTGCGCTTCAACACCAACATTTGTCCAAGCTCACCGTCAGTGCTGCTATTAAGCATGCATGTTCAACTGGCCAGCTGGAAGGTTTGCTGTGTTGTGACCCCCCTGTGCTGCTCACCTTGCCTGGAGTCCCTTGAAACACGTCATCGTTTATTGGAGGTATGATCGCAATCCCTGTGCCTCTGCTTGCGCACACATGCGCATGTCGGCACCACCAAACGTGTCCAGATTCCAGACATCCAATGGCACATGTCTGCTGGCAAAGGTGGTCTTGAGACTCATCCCCCTGCAGAAAGTCCATGAAACACATGATTAATGCTTAATATTCATCTGTGTGGGTCTCTTCAGGCATTACATGAGTAGACCATGTCAGAGACGTACATCATAAATCACACCATCAGTCCGTCTTTCACAGAAACAGTGTGGAACACCTATCTATGGCATGATTTTCAACAAGCACATGTTCATTAAAGATAAGAAACATACTACACAATGCATAGCAATGAATGTACACATGAATCATTAAACACCCCATCTAACAAAAGAAGAACAGTGGTCAATTACACCCCAATCATCCCCACTAGGGGTGTTAACACAAGTTCCACAGCAATAAACACCCCATAGATATGACAGTCCATTGCCCTTGTGTAATAGGCTGTTACACCGAACCATCCTTGCGAGCCCATGGATAAGGAAAGCAGGAGTGGCATATGTGAGTCAAGGACCCCAAGCAGCAAACACATACACAAGACAAGCTTGAAGGGCCCAGCTGGAACAGACAGTGGATGCTTTCAAAAGCCACAAAGCACCACACCGTCACATGAAAGCACAATAGACTAGCAATTTTAAACTATATTAACTAATTACACTAACTATGAAAAACCTACTTTACCTATTTAAACTAACTATCAAACAGAAACTTAACTAACTAAACTAGACGAAAAATCAAAAATGGCCACATACGACCAGGGGGGGGCACCCAGGAGGGGGGAGGTACAGGGTTCTGCTCAACACCCACATGCGATGATGCTGAGGAAAAAAAAAAACCTCCATGGGCTCAACGCCTGCACAGCCCGACCTATGTGGGAGATAGATTGTCGTCCGAGTCTGGCTCTTCCTGGAAAGGAGGACGTGGCGCAGGAGCATGACCACACCTAGCCGCAGCTTGCCCCTCGTCGGCAGCAGGTCTGCCGGACGGGTGAGCCTGGTTCTGTGTGGCGATGACATGCAGGTCTGCATGCAGAACCTCCCGTGATACACAGGCTTCCTCTTGCAAGGTAGCACGTGTAACACAGAGTTCCTCCTGCAAGGCCTGGATGGACAACCGCTGCACCTCCCGGCAAGCATGTAGCTCAGCCGAGATGGTACGGTCAAGCTGTGCAAACCTCTCCTCTGCCCGCTCCCTCTGGGACATCAGAAGGACACCCAGAGAGGATCTGAGGGAAGCATGCTCCTCCCTCAAGGCCTTCATGTGTGCCTCTGGGTGAGCAGCAATTGCTTGATGCAGAGACGACATTTCAGCCTGGCGTGCCCTGTCTGAGGCCGCCATGCCCAGCCTGAGCAAGCGGGCCGTGGACTGTGCCGTCTGCTGCTGGAGAGGCACCTGCCTAGCAGCAGGGGGAGCACAGATTGGGCCACAAGCTCCATGCTCTCAGCGATGTTCTCCATTGCTGCCCCCTGCTTTTCAGAATTGGCAGTCATGTCTGGCTCCCACTCAGTATACTGTGGTTGCGCGCAGCGACCACGTTGCTGGGCTTGACCCCTGCGACACCCAAGGACCGTGTGTCCTTGTTGTGTTGGTACCGCCCGCGGCTGCACGACTACATGCCCCCGTCGACGTGATGTTCCAGGCACATCAGTGACTGGTGTGGAGGGTGACCCTGCGTCCCGATCCACCACGGGCGGAGGTTCCAAGACTGTCTGACCCCTCAGTGCAGGTGTCGCGGACAGAGGAGTGTCCACATCAGAATCACTCACCCCTGACATATGGACCTGATGCTCATCCAACTCCACATGGTCGTCAGAGTGTTCTTCAGGGCTGGACTCATAGGCAGCCAGAGACAAGATGGACTGTAGCACTTGGGGGTTTTCATGGCCTACCACCCCACTACCCCCACTTGTGCTGGGTTGATATAGTGATAACAACCCTGTGCCTGGCATGACAACACCATCCTCCGGCTCCATTGCGTCATCATCTGAATAATAGAGAGAAAAAAGGTCACTACACATGTTAGAAGCACACAACACACACACACAACGACAACAAACACATCAGGCAGACATGTGGCACACAAAATAGAACCTGGCATGCATGCTGGGCCAACTTGGAATTGCTTCTGTGATCAGACCTGTTGAGAGGTGGCAGTCTGCATTGAAGTGGGTCTATGAGGTGCAGCAAATATTTATGTTACTCACTACCTACATGTACAAGGACTCCATGGTGTGTGTCAGAAAATGTGAAGGCAGTGCAAGGTCAACTTCAGGCATCACGTGCAATGTGCATTCAATGGGTAGCATATCTACAAGCAAAGCACCCCTCCACCCAAGTGCAAAAGCAGGGATGCCTAGCATGGTATCAAAAGGCTGACCATAGACCTGCGTATTGACAGACAGTGTTGACTAGCATCAACAGCTTCATGTGAGTCAAGTGACAACACTGCAAATGATGATGGGACAGTAAGCAGGACACATGATGAAACCTCTGGAGTCCACCCACGTGTGAAGAAGACACTACACCAGTTGGACAGAGTCATTGGCCATTAAACAGGCTGAGGCCTGTGACCCTCACAGATTGTCAGACCCTAAACATGTGTGCAATGCAGTACTGAGCCACAGTTGACACGGGAAGGCAGATGAAATGCCATGCAATTTGGGTCATCATGAACTTGTGTAACAGTGATCATCCAGTCATGGACACATATGGGCATGCGTGGAATGCACATGGAGCATGAATGGGCACTCATGTCCATGCGGGGCATCTGACCTCTGCACAGTCCAAGTGAGACACCCTGCATCAAGTACTAAGGATGTACGGGGGGCATGGCTACGAGGGCCATGTAGGAGGACGTGATCTGGAGGAGCTCCCGAGATCCTGTAATGATCCGGGCGAAAAAGTGCGTAATGATGGGCCGACGACTGCTGAAAATACATGATCGGGCCACGCGTGGTGCACTTCTGGATGGTGCAGGAAGAACGGCGGCAGAGATCTGTGCGGAAAAGATAAGGAGCGCCGGAGACGAAAGATGACACAAAATGGCCGACCAATGTCCGGAACAAAGGAAGGAGCAGGCCGCACGGTGACCGAGCGAAAGGGGCGTACTGAGTGCACATTTGTCATTTGTGCAAAATACGACCTATATATATCTGGGTCATGTCGAATAGAACGGTGAGGCCGAAGGCGAAACAGCCCACCTTAGACGACTTCGCTAAGACGTCCCCGGGTCAAGACAATACCAACAGCAGGAACAAGCCGCCTGCAAGCGGCATGACGACTTCGGGTGCCAACCAAGAAGTCCTAGCTGCGATTGCGGACCTAAGGGCGGCCTGGGAATCTAAACTCAAACTAGCCGTCACTGAACTGAAAACGGCACTGGACCTCAAGGTCGGAGAGGCGCAGGAGGACGTTAATCTACTCCGACAGGATGTCAGGGCCTTGGCGGAGCGCACGGAGTCCCTTGAGAAGGAAGTTAGCCCGAATACTGCGGATTGCGCCTCCCATAAGGCCGAATTGCATGCCCTGATACAAAGAATGGGCAACTTGGAGAGCAGAGCGGAGGAGGCGGAAGGACGAGCCCGACGAAACAACATCCGCATCGTGGGCCTGCCGGAGAGATTGGAGGGCCACGATCCCACGGAATTCATTGAATCCATGCTACTGCAAGAGATACCCGGAGGAGCCCTATCCCAAGGATTTGCAGTGGAAAGGGCACATAGAGCTCTAACAAGGAGGCCGCCGCCGGGGAACCCGCCTAGGCCGGTGATAGCCAAAATTCTTAACTACCGAGATTGGGAGAGGATATTGGAACACTTTCGTAAGGGAGGAACGATTACACGAGGAGCGGCAAACATCACGGCCTACCCGGACTACACCCTGTCTGTGCAGCGTATCCGCATGAACTTTGGGACGGTAAAGCGGAGATTGATAGAGGCGGGCCACAAATATATGTTACTGTATCCGGCAAAATTGAAAGTCATTCATAAACACAAAACTTTGTTTTTTGAGACCCCGGAGGATGCCATGGGATGGCTCGACGCGCAAGGATGTCCCCAGGAGTCAGAAGTTCGGACGGAAAAAGAGCACGGAAGAGATAAGTAATGCACGAAGAAGGTGCCACAAGATGGCGCGGCACGTGGGACTTGAATATAGTCGTTTGCGCAGCCTTCAGTAGAGAAGGTTAGACTATTGCACTAAATGTTATAAGCACTGTAGTTATTATTGAATTAACGGGAGCCTTACAGAGCGGTTCTCTTTACCCCACAACAATTTTAGTTAAGTGGCCATTAGGGTGGCTTCACCCTACTGAGCTCTGTGCAGTGTTTGGTGCTTGCAGGGCTAGATGTGGGGGTGCCTGAGCTCCGAGAATGGAGCTGGGCAGCAGATGGGGTGTGTGATGTTGGGGAAGGGACGGGTGGGGGGAGGGGAGAGAAGTTGGGAATTTGTCGTGTACATAGTTATGGGGAGTTTGAGCTGGTATGAGAAGCTACAAGTAAAGATGGAGAGCTGAATCTGTATCACGTGGGCAAAGGGGAGTCGCTACACGGAAGGCAGGAAGACACTTATGAGCCATGGGGGACCTTAAGATCGTAACATGGAATGTCAGGGGACTTAACAGTTACTTAAAGAGGAACAAAGTCATGATGTACTTAAAAAGACAGAAGATTGATATTGCGTTGTTGCAGGAAACACATCTGACCCGACAAAAACTGGAACTGATGGGGAAGAAGTGGAGAGGTACTGTAGTAGGCTCTCCGTATTCTGCCTACGCTAGGGGAGTGCTGGTCTGGGTGGCACCGCACATTCCGCTCCAATTTACACAAGAGGTGGTGGACACGGAGGGGAGGTTGGTCATATTAAAGGCTTTGGTGGAAAATAGAGAGGTGTGCATTATAAATACGTATGCCCCCAACCAAAACACTGCGACGTATTTTAGAACCCTGTGTACTCATCTGGGCGTGTGTATGGGAGGAGCGGTTATCTGGGGAGGGGATTTCAACTGCGTGCTCAACCCAAAGGCAGACAGATCTGATGGGAAGATTGATAGGCCCACCCCAGCGGCCAGGGTATTGCAGACATTACTAGATGACTTTGGGCTGGCGGATGTTTGGAGACTGAAACACCCTAATGAAACACAGTACTCGCACTACTCAGCTCCGCAGCACCTGCACACGAGGCTGGATTACTTTTTTGCCATGCCAGATGTGGTGATAGAGACCACCCAAATAGACTATAGAGCGAGGGTCCTGTCGGACCACTCGCCTCTGGTGCTGAGCTGGCAGTACTGCCGCCCCAGGGCGCGGATACCGACATGGCGCCTCCGGGCAGAGGCGCTCCGGGACCCGGTCTTCAGGGAAGATATCAGAGATGCGATCACACAGTACTTTGAGGTAAACACAGGCAGCGTAGATTCAGCGTGCACGCTCTGGGAAGCCTTTAAGGTGGTATTGTGGAGTGCTGCGATTGCTAAGTCAAAAGGCCTACAGGGTGGGGTCCTAACGGAACTAGAGGAAGCGGAAGAGAAACTGGAGCGCGAAAGCAACATGGCGGGAGGGGATGCGGAACTTGTACTCAAGTTGCAGCAAAGGTACGCAGAGCTTTGGGAAAGGCTCTGCAACCTTAACTACAAGAAGTATGTCGAGAGGCAACATGCAGGTGGGGATAAAACTGGCCGCTTGTTGGCGTGGCTATATAAGAGCGAAACCCCCAGGCCCCCGATTAGGACAATAACTAGAGAAGACGGGGAGGTGGTTGACACCCAAGAGGGAGTCAACGAGGCATTCTTGGACTAGTATAGAACATTATATGAGGACAGAGGAGGGGACAATCGGGAGGAGATTAGAGAAACTCTAAAAGACATGGAATTACCTAAGATTAGTGATGAAGAAAGGGAGGAGCTGGATGCACCGATTACCTTAGAGGAATTAGAGGAGGTGGTGAAGCAGCTGCCCACCTGTAAGACCCCGGGCGCGGACGGATTCCCTGGCGAGTTTTACAAAACATATAAAGTGGAAGTACTCCCCCCTATGCTAGAGATGCTCAATGAGTCTTTTGAGATGGGTCGGCTACCGGAATCGCTCAGAGAAGCATTAATTGTGCCGCTCCCTAAGCCCAACAAGCCAGGGCATAGCTGCGGCTCCCATAGGCCGTTGTCAATGTTGAACCAGGAAAGCAAGATCTTGGTGGCAGTCCTGGCCAATAGGCTGCGTAGGGTTATTAGCAAACTGATACACCCGGACCAGACAGGTTATGTCCCCAACAGAAATATAACCCACAACCACAGGCGACTCCACCGGGTGATTGAAGAGGGAAACAGGAGCGAGGGGGAAATGGCGGTGGTGTCCCTAGATGCAGTCAAAGCTTTTGACTCAGTGAGGTGGCCATGGTTGCTGGCGGCCCTGGAAGAATACGGGATGGGGCCGGGTTATGTTAGGTGGGCAAAATTACTATACAGTGAACCACTGGCCAGAGTACGCACAGGATCGGTGATATCTGAGAGGTGGCAACTCAGTAGAGGCACCAGACAAGGGTGCCCCTGGTCCCCGATGTTATACATTCTGGCCCTGGTGCCCCTGGCAGTGTACCTCAGACAACAATATGACATGGTCGGTATTGAGGTAGGGGGAGAGAAACACCTAATATCCTTGTATGCTGACGATTTACTACTATATTTGAAATATCCGGAAGAAAATCTTCAGTATATTCTAGAGGTTATGGAAAAGTATGCAGAACTGTCCGGCATAGCGGTAAACCCCCAAAAATCGAGCATGTTCCCATTGGGGAGCTACAAAGGAGCTCCTCAGGAACGGTTGCCAGTGTTGTCCGTACCTTGGGCGGCTGATTCCTTCCGCTACCTCGGAATAGATATGTATCATATGGTGGGGGGGGACCACTTGCATAATACCGAGGTGGCTGTGAAAAAAATCCGAACAAATATGAAGTTTTGGGAGAAGCTGCCGCTGGCGATGATGGGACGGGGGGCGATGCTCAAAATGGCGGTCCTGCCCAGGCTGTTACATTTCTTCAGTAATATACCATACTTGATACCCAAAAAGTTTTTTGTCAAACTGAACAGCATGTGCAGGGACTTCCTATGGCATGGCACTCGCAATAGAGTGGCGCTATGGAAGCTACAGAACTTCCATGATAGAGGGGGCATTAAGCTGCCGAATTTTGAGGCCTATTATGTAGCTAGTCAGTTGCAATATGTAACCAAATGGCTCTCTGATGAAGTAACTCCTGAATCTAGGCTGTTTGGGCAGTACTGCATCCCGTTTTAGCTAAATGAGATTATCTGGGTGCCTAGACTCGAAATGAAAGAACGCCCGGGTATGCTGTTGCTTGGGTGGAAGATGTGGCACAGAGCATGCCAACTGATGGAGAACCCGTGCCCGTGTTCCCCACAGGTGCCGCTAGTCGCCTTAGCTGGGGGAGACAACCAACTCAGAATGATAATTAGGACCTATTGGGAATCGGTTGGGCTGGTCACATTGGGAGATGTATGGCAAGAAGGGATTATTAAAGATTTCGTAGAACTGGGAGAAGAGACAGGTTTGCATAGAGGCCAATATGTCACGTACCTTAGGCTAGTGCAGACTATTCGTAAAACCTGGCCAGAGACTGTACTGGCGGAGGAGCCAGACGTCCTAATGGGAACAAAATATGACATATCAGAAGGAGGGCACGAGATCTCTAGACTGTACGAGATGGTGATGACCCGGGTGGGGAAGGATTTGACTCGTTTGAGGCTGGACTGGGAAGCGGAGGTGGGGGCACAGATGACCGATGGAATGTGGGAACGTGCTATGGGATACCACAAGAAGGTGTCCAGAAACGCCAGATTGCAGCAGATACAGTTATACATAACGCATAGAGCCTATATGACCCCGAAGAGAATATCTAAGTTTGTAAACGCAGGAAGACAAGCATGCCCAAAATGCGATGAAGAAGATGCTGATATGACACACATGTTCTGGTCTTGCCCAGTGATTGAAGCTTTTTGGGGGGAAGTGGCACGGAAACTAGCAGATAAAGGGGTCACGCTCAACATAGATACGGCCTGGGCCTGCCTGTTGGGAGGGTTTCCCAGATCACGGAATACTAAACATCTTGGGAAACTGAGGGACCTGGCATATGTGTTTGCTAAAAGAAGGATTGCCATGGGCTGGAAGCAGAGCCACAAGCCACGGGTTGAGGTATGGTGGCGGGACTTGCAAAAATGGGCGGAGGCTGAAACGGTGGTGTGGCAGGAGGTATGTAGCAAGTGCGAAAAAAAAAAAAAAGGATGTACCACAATGGATATGTCTGGCAGATTGGCCGCTGGATGTTAGAATGTACACAGGAGGCATGACCAGGGAAGTAACCAACGGCAATATTGTAGCTGACCAGTGCTAAGATGGAATTGGGGTGCAGAGCAGGGCGTTGAGGGGCAAGGAAGCATGCCTACATTGGCTACCCCCTTGCAGGCAGAGGACACATGCTCGTCAGTCATGCTATGCATAGTTCCTGGGCTGAGAGGAAGCTCACCCCACGCTACATGCAGAAGTGCCAGTGAGCTGGAGCATGGACTGGAGGGGCATACTGGCAACCAGCATGTGAATACGGTGCAAAAGTGGTGATGTGGACAGTCCCCGTCTGCTCCACATTTCCACCATCCAGCAGAGTAGACATGCATCAGGGAAGCATTGCATTACTCACACATCATAACCATGTACACGTGACATGTAGTGACAGTCATGCACAACACATCACACAAGTAAAACACACACGTCCTCGACAAACACGCATCAACCCTCACCAGACTGGGCATCAAAGTCCGGCATCTCTCCCACTCCTTCAACCAATTCAGATAGTATTAACTCCGCAACAAGTGACTCATGCAGAGTGAGGTCTTCCTCCTCTGGTGCAGGCCAACCGCCAGTCACCAGAGTCAAGTTGTAATTTGAGGCACGCTTACCCTTAGCGCTGCATTTGAGGTCATTTCAACACTTTTTGCACTCTTGCGCCGTGCGCACCTCATGGCTGAATGCCCTCACATGTTCTGCAACTTGCTTCCAGTGGGTATCACGGTAGGCAGCCGTAGTCTGACAATTAGCACACACTAGCATGTCACGGCTGTGTTTCCGCACGTAGCCCAGTTCCTGGTTGCAGAAAGGCTTCTTCCTCGACATGCAGGAGGTCGTAGCTCTGTGTGGGGTCCCAGTCTGTGCTGCAGGTGCAACCTTCCTCCTCTTGGATTGTGGCGCAGACCCTGGCTGGCTGATGCCGCCCTGATAAGTATGGCCAGTGGGACTGGTGGATTGAGCCAAGGGAGTGGCAGGTGGAGGGACGACCAAAGGGCTGACTTGTGTCAGTGGCAGCTGGGTGCCCTCTAATGAACCCTGCGCATCAACATCCGCTGTGGCAGGGTCATTGACCGCAACTGTCCTGGTTGGCAGACTCACAACCGGGGTGTTGTTGGCTGCATCTGCCCATGCACTTGCCAACACCCGGCTGTTCGGGGCAGCAGATGACATTACTGCCCCAGGGACACGTGTCTTGGTCAGGGAAGCCCTGTGTGCCCCTACGGTTTCCCTCCGGTCCTGTTGGAAATCTTCCAAGGGCTCTTCAATCATCAACGCAGCCTGCGCTGGCAGACCCTGAGCCTGGGTGGTGGTGTCCACAGCTGCACCTGCAGCTACCACTACCCTTGGGCCCGTGGCAGTCGATGAAACGGACTGCCGGGTCACACGGGCGCCAGATGCAGAAGCTGCATCTCCCGGAACCACAAGGGGTGGTGGCATGACTGCACCGACACATGGCACAACATCATGCTCAAATAGCGCACCCCTGCCTCTTCCCCCTCTACGGCCACCCTGGACACCCTGGAGCCCCCTGACTCCCTGGTCACCCTGGCCATGTCCCTGACCACGCCCGCCATGAGGAGTATGCCCAGCTGAGGCGCCCCTCACCTTTGGTGGCCTCCCAACCATGGCACAGATGGAGTAGTGCCGGCACAGATGGAGTAGTGCCAATGGGAGGTGTACACCACAATTGACCTGGGCAATTGGGGTGAAGGGGATGGGATGCAAGATGTTAACAGCCCCCCTGCACCTGCAAGGCTGTATGTGACCCCGGTGATGTAGTGAAGGGTCACGCTATGCTCAGGCACCCCAAAACTGCAGTAAAACCGTGCACGCAACCCTGCAGCCTACGTGCGTGGAATCAACCTCCCCCAGAATGCGGTGGCACCCAGTAACACAAAAAACGCATACGCGTGGGACACGCAGGCTACTATGACCTCGAAAACGGGTGTGATAGACATTGGCACCCGCAGTGGGAAAAATAGCGTGCGCGACTCACCGTCTGACTAGCGTGATAATGAAAAACACGCATAGCCAATACCCCCGCCAAAAGAAGAGATACGTCCTCGATTGCTGTGAAGATGTGATGGCGCGCGAAACAACACGAAGCAGCTACACACGTCGGTCTCCACGAAAAGCACGTACAGCGAATTGCTGGCCCCACTCAACTTTAACCCGTGCTGAGAGAAACACCCGTGCGCGTCACGTCACTTACGCGGGTAGGCCCTTTCCTCGGATTACACGCATTCTCACACGGACGTGCAGTTTTTTCACACGCGCTGAACCACTATGCCCACGTCACGAGGGAAACACCTGCGTGCGTAATGTCAGAGAAGCGCTTACACATTAAGGGCCTTTGGTCCAATGAAAACACATACGTGTGCTGACGCGCTTACGCGCTAAGGGCTTTTCCTCCAATTACACGCTGACGTGCAATTTTTTCACGTGCCAAATCACTCCGTATCAAGCTGGCCACGCGAAAACACACAGAAGACCACTGTCCTGCCCAGAAGGCCGAATTACTGCCCCCCAGAGCCCCGAGCAGGCTGCCACCTGCAATCTGCTGCTGCCTGACTGCCTGTTGCCCATGTGCCCTGCCATTTGCTGCCTGCACGTCAGCCAGGGGTGCCGTTGCTGTGACCACCCCTGCTGGAACCGAAGACTCCCGACTGGGATTCCATCGCTGCCCAGCCCCAGGACCCAGTTGCCCACCCACTCCTGCCTCTGGGGTTGCCATGTCCAGCACAACACCATCTGGCAGCACTGGCAACCCCCAGCCAGAGTGGCAGAGGGCCACCAGCTTCAGTGCCAGGGAAGTTGGTGTCCTGGTCGAGCAAGTCCTGGAGCTGTATGATGCCCTCTTTGAAAGTTCGCGCGCCGACAATGAAGGACGGACCAGGATCTGGATGGACGTCGTGACTGCCCTCAACGCGGAGGGGGTGGCAGTCCGCGACTTACAGCATGTCAAGAAGCGCTGGGAGGACTTCAGGTCCAGGACCCTCAACAAGGCCCGGCGCCTCGCGAAGGCAGCAGATGCCAAGGGGCGCCGGGGCCAGCTGTCGGACCACCAAATGAGGGTCCTGGAATGCATATGCCCAGCGCTCTACGTCCAGATCCTTGAGAGGCAGACCCATCTGGAGTCGAGCGGTAAGTGTACATGCAGGGTGATTGGACGCTGTGCGTGTCATGGTGTGCCAATAGTGTGCAGGTTACATATGTGTTTTTGTAGGGCCATGTAGGGATGTGTATGAACATGGGCGTGAGGCTGCCACATGTGTGTCCTCTCAGGTGTGAGACACATTGATGGTGTATGTGTTGATAAGCATGCCGGACAAATGCAGGTGTGGGAGCACACATGTTTGAATTTCTGTGTATGTACATTGGCATGGTTGTGGCATTGATGGTGGTTCCTAATGCATGTATCTGCACTGTGTACATGTGCATGTGTGTGTATTTGACAAGTGTGCAACTGTGATGCATCATGGATGCATGTGACACTGATATGTAGAAGGCTGAATGGCACATCTGACATGTATGGCGATCTCATCACTGCAACAGTTGGAGGAGATGTAGACATGCATGTAAGTGTGGTGGCGTGTGTGCATGTCTACTGCACTCCCTGTGTTTCATGTGATGTCTGGCTCACCTTTGGATGCTCATGCTGTTGTATGTGTATGGATGGTGCTGGCTGTTGTGATATGGCTGTGGAATTGCTCATGTGTGTGAGTTGTAATGACATGTGTGTTGGGGATTGTGATGCCATGTCTGAAGTTTGACACTGCCACTCATGTGCAACTGTCATGTGTGTATCAGTCCATTGTACAGTGCCCTGATGCCTGTGTCCTATCTCTCCCTGTCTGCAGCGTCAACTGATGAAGAGGGCGGAGAGGGTGCTGTGGAGCACAGCGGCAGGGATCGCACCGCCAGCCGGAGACGCAAAGCCCGGCTCCCCTCCCAGGTTGTCATCTCGTCAGGGAGTGAGGAGTCCGGTGCCGCGTCCCAGGCCGCAGCTGCTGAGGGTAGGTCCAAGAGGCAGAGGTCGGAGTTGGACTCCTCGGCAGCAGAAGGGGCAGCTGAGACCCCACAGGGTCTGATGGGGGAAGATGGCACGGAGTCATCCAGGTTGGTGGGGGGTTTGGTGGAGGAGGAGGCCGTGCAAGGGACAGACACAGGGTCTGGTGGTGGGGATTTCACTGGTGCTAGCGGTGCAGTGCAGGGACAGGGGTCAGCACAGGCCACCGCGGAGGTGCCTGTGTTTAATCCTGCTCCCGATCCTGTGACTGCATCATCCTGCACCAGCAGGGATGCCTACGTCCAGACCCGTTTTCAGGGAGGGGATCCGCTTACAAAAACTGGCCTTCCTCTCCCTCCAGACGTGGCTATCCTGGACCGGGTTGAGCTTGTCCTGGGTGGGGTGGCGTTGCGTCAACGGGCCATGCGAGGTGACCTGCAGTCTTTTCATGAGGAGACTGCACGTCATCTCGAATGGCCAGTTGACCCCGTTGACCTACTGGGACAGGTCACCAGGGCCAGATTCCTCCGTTTGCTGGACCTTGTTCCGACCCCCTCCTCACCTGAACCCCCTATGCGCCAGTCGTCCTCCATGCCATCTTCCCACCCATCTATCACCTGGGTACCCTGTGGCGCTGCCTCTGACCCTGCGGCCAGGCTGGTGGAGGACACATCCATGCCACAGTCGGGAGTCTGACGTCCAGCAGGTGTAGCCACCTCAACAACTGCACCCCAGCCGGAGGAGGATGTGCAGGCAGCAAGAGCCAGGGCACAGGCAGAGGCACAGCAGCAGCAGCAACAAGGTGGGAGCCATGATGGCTCGGGGCCTTCAACATCAGAGGGGCAGGCATCGGCCAGAGGGCAGGAGGACCCAGGACTGGAAGTGTCTTCCATGTGGCAGCGGTTAGGCCATGCTATAGATGCGGAGCGGCAGCGGGCAGAAGAGGCACGGCTCACAATGGTCAGGGCGGAGAACTCCATGCATAGGGCTCTGAGGCGGGCCGAGTGCCTCGAGTCAATTCGCAGGGACCTGGAGGTCCACATGTCATAGTCCCTGCGAACCCTCGGAGCCATGGAAGAGGACCGCCTCAGGGATATCGAGCAGGAGTTCGATGATGCCCTGCCCCGGGAAATCGGGAAGTGAGCCGTCGGACTAGCCCGCTGCCATTGTAATAGTTTTTAGAGTTAGGTTTCCTTTTCCTTTTCCTTTTATTTGTGATCAATGGACAATGCCACACACATTTGTATATAGTTTTATTTTTATGAAGTTTCTTAGGTAGTTTTCATTTGTTTGGTTGGGCTCATGGACCCTTTACATAGTTGGACAATGGATTGATTTGATTTATTTTTTTGATTTTGCACATGGATTCATGGATTTTTCTTTTGGACAATGGATTGTGAATAGTTTGATCATTGATTAATTAGAATATTTTTTTTCATTATGGACATGGAGTAATGGATTTTTTTTGGGACAATGTATTGTAAATACTTGGCGTATGGAATAATTTGATTTTTTTTTTTCATCATGAACATGAAGTAATGGATTTTTTTTTTTGCCTTTCCTTTGGATTTGCGTTGGTGGAGGGAGAGTTTGGACTGTTTTTCTTTCAAATTTTTTTGGATTGGTGATAATTTTCATTCACTCATCTTTTGCACATGCTTTTCATTTCATGTTTGCTATTTTTGTATGATTTCATTTCATTTATTTATTTTTGTACATAATACATATTCATATTTTATTTCCATGTGTGGGATTCACTCATTGGGTTGATGCATGTGAAAATGTGTGTTTACACAATCAATGCCAACCAGTGTATCTGTGTGACGGGCAAATGTTGATGTACATAGTTGACCTTTGGTTTGTGTCTTGAGATAGGCATGTCAGTGTGGGGTGGATTGGGAAATCATTGCGTCTCAAGAATGGGGTGGCGTGATGTGCTTTTTTGGTGTAGAAGTGGCCCATGATTGTGCTTCTTTATTTTTTGTAGGGGGGGACATGAGTGGGGGCCTGCTGGCAGGTGCCCCTCACTGCTGGGGGTTGGGGGTGAAGAGGGACATGAGAGGGGGCCTGCTGGCAGGTGCCCCTCACTGCTGGGGGGTGGGGGTGCAGGGGGACATGAGTGGGGGCCTGCTGGGACAAGAGTTGGTGATTGTAACGCTCACCTGATTCTCGCAGAGGCGCCGGTCTTGACTAGGCGACTACCGTATCTTCAAAAGTGATGTGTAGCACCCGGTTGGCTCTTTGGGCTGGACCTCTGTGCACTGTATGCCTGACTCGAAGAGTAAGATGTCTGCAGATAGAAAATATGGGATTAATGAACTGGGGTTATTGCGGTGTCCCTATCTCTTTCCTTTTCTCCTCTCCTGTAGAACCCCAAAGGTTAACGCTCTCACCTTAGGTAAGTGAACGCCGAGCTCTCCATCTGCCTCGGGGCAGGGTACTGTAACCAGTTTCTTCACTGGATCGGTAGCGCAGGCCTCTTGACTTCAGAGGACTGCTGTCCGTCGTTTACTTCACGAACGGTGAGTTCCGAATATTTCAAATGTCTTTAAAAGTCTTTTGTAATGCTGTCTCTTATTTTGCAGGGTTCCGGCGATGGCGGTTGACTGGCTGAAGTGAGTTGAGGATGGACCCGTATGCGGAATAGAAGCGCCTGGAAGCGCGTAAGTAAGCGCTTGTTGCTTGCTTCACGATGCGCACTAACTGTCATTTTATTTTGCAGGTACCAGTTCGGAGCTGCTGAAGGATGCCGGAATGCCCACTGAGTTCGGCCTGGATGGAGTAATGGCATGTGAGTATTTAACGTTACCCAATGTCTTTAAACGCACCTTCTTTTGTCTTACAGATGCGGGATGCAGCGCCGAAGGCCTCCGGAGCGTGCGAAGAGTAGGTAAGCCTTTGTCTTTCAGATGCAGGAATGCTGCGCGAGGCGTTGATGACAGCCGATGGACCAGGTAAGAGATGCGCTGTCAATGAAGACCGTAGTGCTAACCTGTTCTTTCTTGTCTTTATAGATGTTGCTGAAGACTGGATTCAGGATGGTAAGCCTTTTTCCTTTAGGCCCAGGATCAGATGCAGAAGACACGATGAGCGTTCTGCTGCAGAGGATGCAGAATAACGCAAAGCAAGATTCATCCATCGGGTGTGGTTTAAATAGCCTCCTGTAGTGCTTAGGTGTCTCCTTCCACAGCCACGCCTAGGTAAGAAAAGAGTTCCTGCTTTCCAGAAGAGTTCCAGTGTTCTGAACCTAGGGAGTGGCTCCTGCCCCACCCAACAGGAAAAGTAGTCCCAAACAGAAGAGGATCAGGGGTTCAACTGGCAGGTAAGTAAGCAGCATGGTCTGCTGCAGGTAAGTCCACCCAAGCATTATGAGCCCGGCGCTTGCAGCGCTGGGACTGGGCATATTTATGAGCCTGGCGCCACTGGCACCAGGACAGGGTCCAAAAGGTCCCAATTGGGACTGGCTGGCACTCGGAACCTGGGTTATGAGTCTGCTTCCAAGGGAGTTGGGTAAGTCCTGGCCTTTTGGAAGCAGAGATCATGACAGTGATCACTAGTGGAAGGTGACATGTGTGCTGGCTGGGGGGCATGCCCAGGGGTGCAGGGTAGTCCCCTGTGGTGTGGGTTGCCTGCAGGGGCCGTGGATGGGGTGGAGGGCACACCTGAGAGGACCCACACTGCCAATTCACATGTGGGACTCCCCGTGCACCCCACTAGATACACGTACCCACTCTGACAGCGAAATCGCGTGTGAAACTTCCCGCAAACCCCAGTAATACACGTACCCCACTCGCACAGGGCCTATCACGTGTGAAACTTCCCGTGCACCCCAATAATACATGTACCCCACTCGCACAGGGCCAATCGCGTGTGAAACTTCCTGCGCACCCCAGTAATACACGTACCCCACTCGCACAGGCCCTTTCGCGTGTGAAACTTCCCGCGAACCCCAGTAATACACGTACCCCATTCGCACAGGGCCTATCACGTGTGAAACTTCCAGCGCACCCCAATAATACATGTACCCCACTCGCACAGGGCCAATCGCGTGTGAAACTTCCTGCGCACCCCAGTAATACACGTACCCCACTCGCACAGGCCCTTTCGCGTGTGAAACTTCCCGCGAACCCCAGTAATACACGTACCCCACTTGCACAGGCCCTTTCGCGTGTGAAACTTCCCGCGAACCCCAGTAATACACGTACCCCATTCGCACAGGCCCTTTTGCATGTGAAACTTCCTGCGAACCCCAGAAATACACGTACCCCACTCGCACAGGGCCAATCGCGTGTGAAACTTCCCGCACACCCCAGTAATACACATACCCCACTCGCACAGGCCCTTTCGCGTGTGAAACTTCCCGCGAACCCCAGTAATACATGTACCCCACTCGCACAGGGCCAATCGTGTGTGAAACATCCTGCGAACCCCAGTAATACACGTACCCCACTCGCACAGGGCCTATCACGTGTGAAACTTCCCGCAAACCCCAGTAATACATGTACTCCACATCACACAGGCCCTTTGGCATGTGAAACTTCCCGCGAACCCCAGTAATACACGTACCCCACTCGCACAGGCCCTTTCGCGTGTGAAACTTCCTGCAAACCCCAGTAATACACGTATTCCACATCACACAGGCCCTTTGGCATGTGAAACTTCCTGCGAACCCCAGTAATACACGTACCCCACTCGCACAGGGCCAATCGCGTGTGAAACTTCCCGCTCACCCCAGTATACATGTACCCCACTCGCACAGGCCCTTTCGCATGTGAAACTTCCCGCGCACCCCAGTAATACACGTACCCCACTCGCACAGGGCCAATTGTGTGTGAAACTTCCCGCGAACCCCAGTAATAGACGTACCCCACTCGCACAGGGCCTATCGCGTGTGAAACTTCCCGCGAACCGCAGTAATACACGTACCCCACTCGCACAGGCCCTTTCGCGTGTGAAACTTCCTGCGAACCCCAGTTATATACGTACCCCATTCGCACAGGCCCTTTTGAATGTGAAACTTCCTGCGAACCCCAGTAATACACGTACCCCACTTGCACAGGGCCAATCGTGTGTGAAACTTCCCGCGAACCCCAGTAATACACGTACCCCATTCGCACAGGCCCTTTTGCATGTGAAACTTCCTGCGAACCCCAGTAATACACGTACCCCACTCGCACAGGGCCAATCGTGTGTGAAACGTCCCGCGAACCCCAGTAATACAAGTACCCCACTCGCACAGGGCCTATCACGTGTGAAACTTCCTGCAAACCCCAGTAATACACGTACTCCACATCACACAGGCCCTTTGGCATGTGAAACTTCCCGCGAACCCCAGTAATACACGTACCCCACTCGCACAGGGCCTATCACGTGTGAAACTTCCCGCAAACCCCAGTAATACACGTACTCCACATCACACAGGCCCTTTGGCATGTGAAACTTCCCGCGAACCCCAGTAATACACGTACCCCACTCGCACAGGGCCAATTG
Organism: Ambystoma mexicanum; assembly: GCF_040938575.1. Lineage (NCBI taxonomy): Eukaryota > Metazoa > Chordata > Amphibia > Caudata > Ambystomatidae > Ambystoma > Ambystoma mexicanum. The sequence goes on along the minus strand of NC_090929.1, from coordinate 276,387,107 downwards.
TGTGTGAAACTTCCCGCGAACCCCAGTAATAGACGTACCCCACTCGCACAGGGCCTATCGTGTGTGAAACTTCCCGTGAACCGCAGTAATACACGTACCCCACTCGCACAGGCCCTTTCACGTGTGAAACTTCCTGCGAACCCCAGTTATACACGTACCCCACTCGCACAGGGCCTATCGCGTGTGAAACTTCGCACGAACCCCAGTAATACACGTACCCCACTCGCACAGGGCCTATCGTGTGTGAAACTTCCCACAAACCCCAGTAATTCACGTACCCCACTTGCACAGGCCCAATCGCGTGTGAAACTTCCCGCACACCCCAGTAATACACGTATCCCACTCACACAGGGCCAATCGCGTGTGAAACTTCCCGCGAACCCCAGTAATACACGTACCCCACTCACACAGGCCCTTTCGCATGTGAAACTTCCCGCGCACCCCAGTAATACACGTACCCCACTCGCACAGGGCCAATCGCGTGTGAAAGTTCCCGCAAACCCCAGTAATACACGTTCCCCGCTTGCCGTGTGCTGTGTGGCGGCCATGTATACTGGTACAGGGTTAGCACAGCCCTTTGCGCCGGATTGGGGATTTTAATGGCTTTTCCCTGCGCGAGGGGCGTTCTTTGGGGCGTAACTGGCGCTGCTGCAGGGTCGCTGCGCCACTGTGCACCACGGCTGGGTTTGGTAGCTAAAATTCATGAATACGCTGTGCGCGGAAATGGATTTTAGAGCACGCGGCTGGCGCAGAGATTCGCACGCGCACACTGTGTGCCAGCCACGTGCGCCACTTGTACGCTAAATTCTATGAATTACCCCCTAAAAGTCCAAAAGTCCAGCAAAAGAGCTGGGGGTCTCTAAGGTGGGAGGAATTTAGCACTAAAATAAAAATTCTCACTAACACAGCACAAAAGGGAAAACTGCATCAATGTACCAAGCAGAGGAAAAAGAAACATGCTTTTAAAGGAATAGTTTACACATCTCTCCCCAACGTAGTCATTTCCACTCGCTCCTACAAAATTGCAGCTGCTATGATGGTGCTTTTATTAGTATGCACTGATTTTGTATTATGTATCAGCTCACTGGCCACAGGGTCCTTCACTAATATGTATCTGCAAGTGCTCTGGCTGAAAGCTAGTGCTTGCTCTACACGGACCGAAAAAGACGTAAAACAGGGTTTTCGTTTGTAAAGCCAGTCCTATTGTCCTATTGGTTTTTCCAAGTTTGTTTTCGATGTGCCTTTGATTAAAATCATCAATGCTTCCACTTCACAATTTTTGCTAAATTGCCCATCTCCCCATTTGCTCTGCACCCTCATTTGTGTTTTAAATTGTCCAACCTGCACCTATCACGCGCAGTTGAGATAATCAGCCAGTTCTTACTTGCATACGCATGGCGTCATGTTGTTTAATAATATTTATGTGCTTTACTCTTGTAAATCATGATATATTTTCACACCAAACATATTGCAGTTGAGTAGACAGGCAGTGGTGTGAGAATAAATATGGTAAACTTAACTTAGATATATTTATCGGAAACAGAGGCGTTCTATATGTACTATTACTTCTGATTTGGAAAACCTTTTTTCAGTAAAGTACACTGACAAGTAATAACACAAACTGCTTTAATAAAAGTGATGCACACTACAGTCACCACCAACAAGTTTGTAAAACATCAGCAAATAAATTAAGATCCATGGAGTGATTTAAAAACATGTTTAACATAGTAAAGTCCCATCGAAATTGTTTTTAAATCAGGCCCTCAATCTTTATACTGTATTCTGATAATGCATGCCACATCTGAAATTTGTCACACAGAAGGAAAATGCATAGAGATTAGAAACATTATCATGAAGCTGACATGCAGTAATAAAGGATAGCCTTGTTAGGCGGGTAGGACTAATTTTAAAAGTGGCCACGAAAATGCTGTTTTAGTTAAGATGCAATATGCCAATGAAAGACCGTCTTTGCATCACAACACTAAGACGATTCGACATCACCCCCAACCTCAAGGGGCTCCACTGGCTACCCCTTCGAATAATGCATTACGTTCAAGACTGCCCTTATCACCTTTAAAGTAGTCACAAGCAAAACACCACTATACTTGGCCAAGAAACTCACTATCTCCAGACACAAGAACCCCACCGGAAGCGACACCATCGCTGGGCTAGAAAGAAGGGCAAGTTGCAAAAAACAGGATCTTGCCCTTTTCCTGCTTTGCACCCCTGTCTCTGGAGCAAGTTACCAATGCAGATAAGACTGGCCCCCTCCATTCTGCACTTCAGGAAGAACCTAAAGACCCTACTCTTCAAAGAACATTTCGCCAATCGCTGATCACTACACTCCACCCTATTTCTCTGTCTCTGCAATTCCTCCCTCCAGTCTGCACCAACCCATCCCAGCCACTCTGCTTCCCCTGCACCCTTCTTGTAATCCTGTGGGTATGTTCCCTTTGTGCAGCGCTCAGTTGCTTCCGAGTTAGGTTCCTGCTTTGTAAATCCCTGCATACTGCTGCAAGTGCTCAGGCATTGAACTAAAGCTATTTCTCTCTGGGCTTGAAGTGCATCATCGAACCATGAATATGTCCTTTTTACTCGTGGCTACAAATAGCTGCATTGTATTTGGCACACGAAACAAACCTCAGAGATTGTAATGCACTTTGTAAGAGCCTTCATGTATGAAAATATCAATTCAGGCTGCAAGTATAGGCGGCAAGCAAAGGTATCCACAACAGGTCATACAGGCCATCCAGATTGAGATGTCACGTTCTCATCCATCTGGTCTTCTAATCAAACCATCATCACTCCAGATCTACATCAACAAGTTAAACTGCCCTTCATCGATCTGGATAGCACCGTTAGGCTCTTGTTCAAACCAAACATTGTTCAAATTGTTGAAAACCAATTTCTGCTCTCAACTCCTCGCTTCCCCAAATTATTAATTGATGGATGATCCTCTGTTGTTCTCGCCTTATGACTCTGAACTGCCTTCTAACATAAATCCAAGCCATCCACATTCATCTTGTCTTAAGTTCCATTTAAAGCGCACAAGACTGCTCGTTCAGGAGAGGGATGTATCAGAGAGGGGGACCGCGGGCACTCCCAGAACCGGACTGCATCCCTGGGCTCAATGGCAACAAAGAGCAAAGGAGTGCAAAGGAGTGTTCTCTCTGAAGCACCGACTGCCAATTGCCAGGGGTCTCTGATGAACAGACAGAATGTCAGGAAAGTTGACTCTGGGTAGGACACACGAAAGCATAGCATTTGTTTAATGGTTCAAAAGTTATAAAGAAAACCAAAAAAAAGCTGTTTTTGGCATACTCCCATTTATTTTACCATAGTAAAAAAGTGCTCCCATTGAACTCCCATAGCAAGAAAATCACTGGATGGATTTGCATGAAACAAAAATGTAATTTGGCACAAAGTATCGCAGATATTAATTTTTATGGTTTGGTGTACATCTGTCCAGTAGTTTCTAAACAATTTGAACAGCAATGGGGTGCTTTCAAACGAGGGTAGAAGAGTGGAGGGCAAATAAGACTACAAGGGTAAAGAATTTGGGGAGGGATAAAGAGTCCATTTTGAGGCAGATGCTTTTCATCTCAGTGTGGGAAACTTGCAAGAGAAGCTCAAAAAAAAGTGCCACGTGAACTGCTGGCTGAAAGGGGTCAATAGAAGATGGTCAGGGAGGATTTAAACAGTGGGGGTGAACAGGGGACATAGAAAGGAGGAGGGGCGAACATGTAGAGTGGCAGTGGGGGTGTGGAAGACTTTAAAATTGTGAAGCGTTTTCCCATTACCGCGATAATCAGCAAACTGCATTACCACAGGAATGTCTACTGCAGTAATCCAAGGCAGTGTTGAGGTGGCTGTGGTATGGTTCTATGGCATTTACCAGGAGGAAACTATTGCAGCAATTAAAGGAGGGGGGCAGAAGGGGCATGGGCCACTGGCCATGGACGAAGGCTATGGACGTTCAATCGAAACATGTTAGTCTCTATAGGAGAATGAATGGGAGAAGGCCAAAAACAACTTATTTTCAAGGTCATGGCCAGTGGTCCATTTCTCCTAGTTGTTTTGGTACAACATGGATGCTGGCCATCTGATTATTTACTAATGAGGAAGATATGGGCCATGGGCATAGGCTGGGCTGAAGGCCATGGCCAGCTTGTGGTGCTCTTTTTTGTTTAATTGGTGCATCATGGACATAGCATGACCACAGGCCATGGGCATTAGGATCTGATTGTTTATTAGTGAAGGGTATAGGGGTCACAGCTGTAGGTCAAAGGACAAAGTTTGTCTTACTAATTTGTGTGATATGTACAGTGGTCATGGTCAATGGGCCTTGGAGAAGATGTGGCGTAACAAAGGTTTTAAAATTCAGTGAAACAACTTTAGTTAAGATATAGTAAAGAAGATTGGATTAATCACAACAAAACTAGGGAAATTCAGTGAGTGTGGACAGTAACAACAATCTTACCACATATGCCCCTCTGTTTCTCTGCCCATGAACACATACATGACATCACAGCAAGAATGATTTAGAGGGGAGTCCTTGTTAAGATTGGGGTCACTTCCTACACCCGCAAAATGTCCTGTGTTTTGTTTTGATTCATCAGTTCATATCAACTCTTTCTTAACTAAAGTGTGTTCATTGAATATATATAAACATTGATCTATGGCACTGGGTGCAGATGTAGAATTATGGGAGGTTGTTTGTAGTGTTCGGTTGTGATTTCCATTGTAGCCCTGGCCTCTGCGTACCGCAACTCCAACTATTACCAGAAATGATGCATGGCATGAATGGAGAGTAGGGAGAACTACTGAAACAATGTATATGTTTTTATATGGAGTGGGTACATAAAAACACAAAAGATTCATGTACTACCAGAGTGCTACCTGGCAAACAAGGAAATGTTGTTGAGGATGAAAAGTAGCTCTTTCATTAAAATGTAATTTCAATAGCTTTTTTTCTACTTTCCTAATTGCTCCAGTTATTCGCTGGCTGCTGTTGGGAGAATAAGCGAGTGTTTATTTGAAGCAATGGATGTTCCAGGAAGTATAGGGATGGATGAGCAGGGATGGTTATTAAAGGATTGACACAGGCTGGGAAACAAGGCAAGATTGGTGCTTAGGTGTTGGGAGCACTGAAACCACATCTCCTCTTTGGCTGATGGGGACATGTGAAGGAAGTGACCTAGCAGGCTTTACGAGCCGCTTCAAGCTGGCGACAAATAGACTTGTTTTCGCACTCGCAGACTCTAGAGTTTTGGGTAATCTACATGGGCAAAATGACTGCTCATCCTCAGGAGTACAAAGATGAGTAATGACTAAAGTGTCTACTCAAAGAAGGAAGCTGACACAAGGATGGCATGTTGGTTGATATAAAGTTTTATTTGAGGGAAAAAAAGGAATCTCACTGTTCCCATCTCTAAGAAGGGTTTCCCTGCCTCAATCTAATACCAAAGGATCCGTCAAAATATCCGTCAAAATCAAACTCCACCATCCTGTATCACAACAGACTTATATCCCTTACACTACAACTAAAGGTAATATAACTTGAAAATGGAGCACAGTTGCTGTGCCAACTAAAGTTGTTCTGGTTCAGTGTGTGGCCATAGAAAATAACGAGATCAATAGTTTGGTGACCACCTTACTTTACACTTTACAATTTACCTTCTGGCTTATTGGTGCTCTTAATGCAATGAATCCTTCAAAATATTATTTTGATTCCTCAGTTTTGGTTCCTCTACATGTGTTTCACCATAGGAAACAGGTGGCTCGCCAGGAGGAAAAGGTGTTTTTTGTACATCAATTGATTTAATTGAAGTTATTTAAACATACATTTTCATTGCTTTTTTTAGTTAGCACGGCAACTGTGCTTCATTTTCAAGTTATAATTGTAGTGGTCATTGGGCAGACACAATACTCAGAGCATAATGTCAGTGGCAACACCAAAACAAAAATAGATCTGTTTGCCATAGGTTTGAAATATGCCTGCACATACTAAAACTAAAGAATAATATAGTTCAACAGAAAATTCCCTCTCCAGTAGAATGATCTCCTGGTATATGGGTGTTGTTCCCAAAATGTCCTCTTGCAAGCGGATGCCAGAGGAAATGACTCCCTTCCCCTAGCTTGTAGTTCCAACGCCTTGTACACTCAACATGCTGGAACAGGAGAATGGCTCCGTTCACATGGTGCTGATCTGCACTTTTCAATATAGTTTGCAACAAAGACCAGGGGGAATGGTTCCCTTCCCCTGGTACTCTTCAGTGTACTTGAAAGGATTCAGTTTCTCCACCATGGGAATGACTCCCTTCTCCTGGTGTTTGAGAGTTCTTTTTCAACTTGGGGTTTCTCCTTCTGCTCTCTCACTATATCAGCGAAGTCCCAAGTCCTTCTCTGGATCCTAATTGACTTAACTCTGCCACTGCGACAAGGAAGATTTCCTCGGATGCCTGTTCCAGCGGCATTAGGGTCCCAGACCCCTCTCTGATCATCAGTAGGCTTCTCTCTGCCACTGCTGTGAGGAAAGTTTCCTCCAATTGTTTCATTTATATTGGGGTACCAGATTCTTCTTGGGTGGTCAGTGGGCTTACTTCTGCCACTGATATGAGGATGATTTCCTTGGATGCTTGCTTCTCTTCTATTGGGGTCCCAGACACTTCTCTGGTCATCAGCGGGCTTCTTTCTGCCACTGCTGTGAGGAAAGTTTCCTCCAATGCTTGTTTCATATATATTGGGGTCCCAGACCATTTTCTGGTGATCAGTGGGCTTGCTTCTTCCACTGATATGAGGATGATTTGCTTGGATGTTTGCTTCTCTTCTATTGGGGTCCAAGACCCTTCTCTGGTGGTCAGTGGAACTTATTTCTGCCACTGATGCGATTTCTTCCACCCATCAACTCTTTTGTTTTGTTTTGCTTTGTAATGTTTTGGCAGGCAAAGATCGATTGTGTGGAGGGTTGCCCAGAGCGATTCCATAAGTTAAGATTAATTCTAAACCTTCCAGCCATCACCTCTTTTGTTTTGCATTGGAGCTGACAAGCACAGATAGTAGAAACAATCTCCCCTTTATATGAACGTTTAGAATGAAGCTATAATAGCCAGCTGGGCGAGGGTCTTAATGATGGGCCCTGGTGCTGTTACCACCCCTCCTGGCTGCCGGTGAGAGTGTTATAGCTTTTAGCACGCAGGGTTTTTAATCTGGAATGCAGATAGCAATCTGTTGTATTTGAATGAAGGGGTTGCACGCTCGTGGCATCCTGTTCATTCCAACAAAATACTTACCTATAAGGGCCGCCATTGGGATGGAAGGCAGGGCTCCTTGCAATGCCCCTCTTCCATTTCCATGGCAGCACACAATGTCAGAGCAGCAGCAGTGGTGGCACCCGCTGCCAGAAGAATCAGGTAGGTGGGGTGGGGTGGGAAGAAAGGTGCTGGATCAGTGGGAAGAGGGGGTGAGTGGAAAATGGCGGGGTGGGCACTCACTGCTTCCAGTTTGTTTGGAATGCAGTCTTTTACCATGAAGTTCAGCCTGCGTTCCGAGGAATCTGACTGGCTGCAACGCCGCCTTCCCCGCTAATAAAAAATAATCCCCAAATTAAATAGATACCGTCAGCGGTGAAAAGGAAATAGAAGTAGGTGAAAGAGGTGAATCATAAGCAGAAAAGAAAATGGTTTCTGTTTTTGGGGGATTTTGGGAAGATACAGATAATGAGAAACCATCCAGGATTCAATGTTATATAGACACAAAGACACATTTTGATGGATGTTCTTAGAAAAAAGAAGAAAATAAGAACTATATCTGAGTATCATCCATGTAGACATGAGCATTAAATTCAAAACAGAAATCGGGGAAGAAAGTGGATTAGTGTAGAGCAAAAGAGCAAAGGCCCCAAAACCAAACCTTGAGGAATACCAAAAGGAAGAGATAGAGAAGATGAATACTGGCCATTCCAAGGCACAGAAAAGGATCAGTCATGCAAATAAGAAGTAAACCATGACAGAGTTCAGCCAGAAATACCAACAGAGGAATGAGACCGTATTAAGGTATTATGATCTACCATATCAAATGCCACGATAAGATCAAGAGGAACCAAAATAGAGGAAAGTTGCTGATGATGGTTAACAAAATAGAAAAAAGCCTTTGATGACGGGTGTGTAAAATAGAATTGGATATGGGCAGAAAATCCATCTCCATAAAGTGACGTGAGCGGAAACCAGATGGACAAGACAAAAGCAGACCATATAGATTCAGATAGGAAGAAAGTTGTTTATGAACTAGTCATTCCAGAAGTTGAAAGTATGGTGAAAGAGAGCTTGCACTAAAATATGAGAGATCAAGTGAATCAATATGCTTTTTTAGAAGATTGTGGAAAATTGCAGATTGAAAAAACAGATTAAAGAAAGCAGACTACATAAGAAGCAAGAAATGTAAAAGTACTTTTGACAAAATAAGATGGTAAAGTGTGAGAAGGTACAGTTTTTGTATTAGTCCGAGAGATTTGGTGAACAATATCAGGCTAAGAAACCTAAGACAAGGACGGAAATTAGAAGTTCATAAATGGCATTTCTACAGGGTGTGAACTAGAACACGAACCACGATCATCAGAAAGAGAAGATCGATTGTCTGTCACTTTATTAAGAAAGAATTTAGAGAAGGCATCCACACTAATTGATGAATTAAATGCATAGCCAGGAAAGGAGAAATAGGTTTTCATACTCTTTAGAAGGGAAGTGAGCTAGCACAGAATCATACAAGACTGCGATAGCACTGTGGTACCAAAATTTAAAAAATCTCCACAAATACCAAACTTTAGTTAAACTAAAAATATACACAACCAATAAAAAATCTAATGAGCCACACCTGTAAGGCAAAACACAGAGCCTGCAGAATTAGGAATAAAGCAGCACTCTGGGTTTGAAGACAGGGACAGATAGACATTAGTTCCAGTTGAAAATACTCAAGTTCAATGAAGATGTCTTTCAAAAGGTAAGCAATGGGGTCTTAAATATCACTAGGGGCATTTAAGGCAAGCCAGGGGACAAGACCATTTAAAATACATCTTAGCTTTCTTCTTGGGGCTCGACAACGTCAGGCTAGACTTCTAGGCACTTTCTGAGGCAGTGATTCAGTGTTGGGTTGATGAGCTGCGTGACTGGGCCCACATATGGTGCAGGCCAGCAAGCAGCAATGGCACATGGCATGAAGAAGTTTGGAACAGTCAGGCGATGTCCAGGCTGGTGTAGCCCACAAGTGGCTTTACATCGGAACAAAGGCAGAGCATTGTGCCTTGACATCTGGGTCACTTGGTTGCTGAGAGGCCCTGTCCACAGTCTCTAGGGGTAAGATGCAGCATTTCAAATGCCCTTCCAGTCCAGGAAAGTTGCCAGAGATTATGCCACCTCCAGTGAGCAGGAGCTTTGATGTAGTGTCCAGACAGCAGATGAACTTGTCCACAGATCCTTCCTGCCAAATGCTCCCCTGGGATACTCGGTGGAAGGAGCTTGCCACCTCCTACAAATTTCTATCTTCACCTCTATCGCAGAGCACTTTTGAACAGACTGTACTCCCAATAGGGGTTCAGGAGACTCCTTCTAACAATAGATGGGTTCCCCCCCTTACATAGGCAAAGGTCCACAGTGGATTGGTTCCATTGTAGCCTTTCTGTAAGGGGTCATATCCTAGCTGCTTTGTTGGGAGTGTTATGCCCGGTGATGTCATACCCTGAATGCCATTTCTGCAGGAAATGGAGAGGGTGACAGGATATGTGCAATCCCTAGCAAAATCCAAGATGGTGGGGCTTCTCTGTGGACTCTAACTCTCTCCTAGGCTATTCTAACTTCACCCCCTTCCTCTGTCTGTCTACATCAAAAGGAATCAAGTCATTACTGGCCTGGTGTGAGTTCCTTTGGCCTGGTGGGCCTAGCCTTTGAAGCACTGAACATCTCCTTACCCTAATGGGGGAAGTTCAGGTAAGTTAACAACTTACATTCCGAGGGAAGACAAAGGATGTTGCTGGGGCTGAACCCATTAATCTTGCTTTGGGAGAAACTCATTCTGAGGCAGTGAATACACTGGAGCTCTTGATCAGGAAGGACCCAAGTAAACAAGCTGATAATAAAATTACATCAATTGGCTGTGGAATGTGTAATTGTATAATCCTGGGGGCCAACATGCGAAACCAGACGTGCCTCCAGACACTAGGGAGCATTCATGAATACCATTTTAAAACTGCTTGTTCCCTTGCTAATGTATTCCCATTTTTCTTGCAAAAGATTCCAATGTGAACATTAGAATAAAACGAGCCTTACCCATGCCGGCAAGAAATCCTATGAGTAAAACTGCTACAAACTCTGCTCTGAGTTCGGACTACAACTATGGCCTGTCCACCTATGCCAGCTCTGAGTCCTTTAAGTGCCTGCGTTCTAATTCTTTGTATGGCATCTAAGAATGAGACTCCCACCACCCCTCCCAAGCTCTGCTTTCAGTCACTTCATTCCTATGGGGAAATGCTGGATTAATCAGGAATTTTAAAGGAATCAGATGGGGGCCATCTTCAAGTCCAGCTGTAACTGCTGGATACGTCTACTGTATACATTTCTCCACCAAAGCTTCACTCACCGTTGGTCTGCTGATGTCATGAACGTTCCTTCCACATTGTAGACGTTTTTCAACTTTGTAGCAGATTTCACAACTGCACTTATTAGTAAACAACATCGGCAGTCTGAAAATGAGACCATTTATTCTTCTTCTTCTTCTTCAAATTATCGAATGTGTGGGGGGACCCACGTAGGCGCTTCCCCATCCAAATGGATGATGTGCACCTACCCCACCAATCTTACACACAGCCCTCACATTCTCATAACTCCTCCCACCGCCCCGTCTGCCCCACAAAATCCAGCAGCACACTGCTCCTCTCCCTTCCTCTCACCCCGACTCCTCCCAGCAAAGCCTTCCCTCTCAGTTCAGCCACTCCCAGCGCAGACAACTGAACCCTCATCAACTCTCTCTCCTCAACATGCCGCTCACACGCAAGCAGAAAATGTCCCACAGTCTCAGGCACCCCACACACCGCACAGTCCCTCGACTCACACTTCCCCACTCGAAACAGACTGTCATTCAGCCCCACATGCCCTATCCTCAACCGGTTCAGCATCACCTCCTCCCTCCTCCTCCATTCCAGTTTCCCTGCATCCACCTTCACAGACACTATCTCACGAACACCAAACATCCACCTGCCCTTCACCCCACTCTCCCACCTCTCCTGCCACTCATCCATAACCCGCTTCACCACCACAGCCTTCACCTCATCCACACTCAAAGGTATCCTCACATCAACCGCTCCTCTCCTCATACCCGCACCTGCCGCCAAATCCACCAACTCATTACCCAAAATGCCACTGTGACTGGGGACCCACGCCAACTCCAGATCCATCCCCCCCACGCACACACCGATCAATCCTCCTCCTGATGTCCAAAATCACATCCTTCCTATCACCATCCCCTGCCACAATCGCCTGCAACCAATCTATGAATCTGAAAACACCACCACCTTCTCAAACCCCAACTCGCACACCCAGACCTGACTCTCATGGCAAATATGTTACTAGAGCTCCTAAGATTTGAACAAATCTGTGAGACTCCTCCCAACAGATGGAAACCAATCATATTACGCACGTATAGTGATGGAATTTAGCACTGAATAAGGCTTTCTTACTAGACAGAGGTGGTAATTTATATGTATAAAATGTTCAGATATGCAAAATTATTATTTTGTATAGCTTATGTTTTTATCGACTGCAGTGACTGAAATATCACCTTATTCATATTCTTAATTTGCACCTGGTGGGGCAGGGGAGGTTGGTTACCTCCCAGCCAATCAGGAAGCTTGAAACGAGGACTTTACCTCAAGCCATCTTCATTGCCAGAAAAGCAGGTAAGCCGTGCCGCACTCCCCTTCCCCTACTTCCCCCACTGCACAGCCCCACTTTCCACATCCCTTACCCACCCCCAACTCTGCCCCACTTACCTTGTGCTCCCTTGTCCCTCGGCAGCCCTAGGAACATTCTGTACCCCTGGCGCAACTCCATCATGGTATTGCCGCCATGCGAAGGAAGAAAGGACTATGTGTATTTCCCCAATCCATGGTGGCCATCTTGGTTTGTATTTATTTATAAGTTGAGAGGGACAGCTGTTCCATTTTTCAACAAAAGAACCAACTCCTGGTAAACATTCTGGGATGCTAATAGCAATAAGCCCCTACGGGTGGATGGACTCTACCGGGACAGGTAATGCCTGGTCTCCCTTTACAGCCCTAGCTTCCCCCAGGCTTCTAACTGGCACGAGCATTACCAGCTAAAATGAGAAATATTGAAAGTCTTCCTTTAATTTATGAATTTAAGCCAACCTCACGGATGGAACCACAGTTGCCAGGTTTGTAGGCCTGACACTTCACCACTGCACTATATAACCTGATGAAAAATAACAAACTAAAAATGAAATGTCCCATTTCGGTACTGCATGTTCCAGGGAAAACATTTGTATTGGTTTTTGAAGTTTAAAACATACACACCATTGAGCGTTTTCAAAAACACTATTAGAAGAAAATATGCTCTCTTGGTTTTGTGCGTGTGTTGATTTTATGAAAGGCACATGCCATTCGTTCTGTGCAATTTGAGTGGTTATACAAAGCCAATTTAATGAAATGTGCATACTTCCCCTTGAAATGCTAATTTCCGGCAATGTCACATCCCATTGCGTTTGTTGATGTGTCCCCCCACTTTTATTTTTAGGACTTGAACCCTGCTGCTAAAGCCTCTGCACGTCAGTTTTTTTAAACTGTAAACTGCCCAATGATATAAGACTAACAATGTCTTCCAATGGCCAAGGAGTAGTTTGGGTTATGACAATGTCAGCTTCAGCACAGAAGTATATCTGAGCAATCTATTCATCCTGTCATCCATCCAAAGAGAGCTCTGCAAACCTGATGCAACCATTAATCACCAGTTTATGTCGATGCCGTCCATGTTGTCATTCTTCCATTCATGGTAATTCATCAGGATTTTCTTGGATGGCAATATTTAGCTGTTCACTGATCGCCATCCATCCAATCATCTTCCAGATACAGGCTGCCAGTTTCTGTGAAATCAATAACCCATCTCACTAATGTTGACTTTTGATTTATGTACGATATGCCCTGTTAGAGCACTGGAACACGGTGTGCTCTGAGATACACATGCTCACCCTCGCCATATCTTTACATACCGCAGTCCTCTTTCTGTGTCTGTTCTCTTTCATTTCTTACCGCCAGCCGAATTCCAGTGCCATTTCCTTTTTACATATATATATATATATATATCAATCAATCAATCTCATAATTTATTTCGCGATACAGACCAAATAAGTGTCAATACAAAAAATGAAATATAAATTATTTTTTATTTTTATTTTTTATTTTGTTTTTTTCAAACCTTTAAAAAAGAAAAACAACGACCAAGAGACACAATATAAATTATACAAAGTTAACATTGCAGTACAGTTAATCAAAGTATTTTCCATAACAGACATATAGTAAAAACACAAGTTAAAAGTGGTGTTACCAGAAACAATAATTAAAATTTATTAAAAGCACTTAAAATACAATGGCCACATTCTAAAGAAGTACTAACAGTAGACCATTCACTTAATTTTCGATATAACCCAACACATGTTGGCTAAATAACTGGATACAGCAAAGACCACATCCTTATAGGGTATCGATTTAAAAGGACGAAGGCATCACAGAGGCTTGATATTTCAAAAGGGCGGGAAGAATCCACCTGCTCCACAGTGATGCACACTTACGAAATTCCAAGAGGAAATGTGAAATGGTCTCCCTCCCATCTGTGCAGAAAGAAGAACAGCTGGAAGAGCTGTTGGACCATCTGTAAGTAAAGTCTGCAACCATAAAAATGTTCAAACGAAACTTCATGTACAGAGCTCTATTGTAAACAGGAAAGATCTCCTTCAGATAGGAGTGAAGTCTTATGACAGCCATTTGGTACAATAGTACACATGAAAAATGTAACCAGCAAAGCGAGCCTGGGGCATAGATACAGCCTTTCCATTTTCTATTGAAAGAGTGTCGAATTTGCACCTAATATCCCGATATAGTTCTTCAGTAAACTTAACATCTATATTCATTAAATGGGGGTAATTTATCATAGCCAACAGTGATGATGCATGGCGGAACCAAGCCCAGAACATGTCTTTGTAGTGGCTCATTCTAGAGACTTTATGGAGCCAATAAGTGCAACAAAATACACCAGTTGCAGCCGTGATGAAATTGAAGCAGTACTCTGAGGCAGAGCAAAAACATGCTTCATAAATTCATTTTCCTATTTGGCAAGATGGTCCATGGCATCCTTACCCCAGAGCTAATTTGCATAAAGCGCAACAGAAACTGCTTGGGCTTTGTAGACCTTGAGCACAGTAAGCAGGGCGCAATTCCCCAAACTTGTGCGGTGTGTCAGGAAGAGTTAGCGCTTCGCTCTTTGGAAGATTAGTTTGACATCGTTGTGGAATCTTATGCCTAAATAATCATAGTAGTCTAAATCCTGCAGAATAACCCCACCGAGGTGATAATCGCCATACACGTGTGTGTGGGATGGCAAGTTATTAGCATTGTTTTTTTGGCGATTGTTGCTGTGCTCTTAGAAATCACATCTGCATCGTCCGCATAAAGCAAAATGCTGACCTTTTTATTAGCTATTAGATGAGCCTCGGTATTAGAGTTTAAAATGTGTAAGGCCAAATCGTTTATATACAAAAGAAAGAGAAGAGGGGCGAGTGCACACCTTGGCGAACCCCATTGGGCGTAGCGAACGGGTCTGTGACCTCGCCATTCTTCCCAAATCTTGCCACCGCAGTGTTATGCTCACATAACCTCTGGATGGGGTTTAAAATGTCAGCAGGAATTTTAAGCTTGGTTAAAATGGACCATAAAATGTTCTGGTTTGCTGAATCAAGAGTGTAGTTAAAATCTATAAAAACAAGATATAAAAGAACTTTCTTTAAAATCACAAATTTGGTTAAAATGAGATAAGGGCAAAAAGCCTGGTCTACTGTACCAATTCCTCTTGTAAAGCTAGCCTGCAATAAAGTAATAATATTTTCTTCTTGGCCCCATTTTTCAAGCCGAGTTAAAAAGCTCTTGCCATACACTTTAGATAGGATGTCTATACGGCTAACAGGCCTGCAGTTACAAGGCAGGGAGCGAGCACCCTTTTTCAAATTGGCACAATTTCAGCGGTTCGCCAGCTATTTGGTGCAAAATTTGCCAAAAATAAACAGTTAAGAAACAAGTTCCAATTGGGATCCAAACGGCAGGGTCTTTCTTAAAGAAATCAATAGGAATTATATCTGGGCCTTGAGCTTGGTCCCTTTTCTGTGAATCGAGAGCCTTCCTACCCTCTGCTTCTGTAATTTTATTGGGCTCCCAGAAATTAATCCTGCGCTTTAGCTGGCACAACACAGTTATATAACTTGTTAAAATGGACAAACCAGTAGTTTTTAGAAATTGGATTTTCAGTTGTGGTGAGAGCCTGATATGTTGTATGATAATTCGAAAATGATGTGTGTATTTCCTCAAGCTGAGACAAGAGATTTCCAATTCTCAAATTCTGCAGCCCTTTTTTTCTGTAGAATTACATGTTTATAGTTTGCATGGAGAAGTGGGATTTTCTCAGGGACTTTAGATGTTTTAATCTCCGTCTGTAGGGCCGATTTAGCAGTTCTGCAATCTTTATCAAACCGACCATTATGTTGCTTATCTTTATGAGTAGTCTGTGTGGTAGGCTTAGTCACAAAAGGAGAAACAATTGTCACTAGTGACAGATACAACTTTTCAGCAGAAGGTAAATTGTTCTCAGTTCAATGAGAATGGGTCTCATACAATGGTGGGACAATAAGGACTATAGTCGATATCTGCCCATTTAAGTCTCCTGCGGTTATTAGTGAGGGTAATATCAGTAAAAGGTCAAATGGGTCTGAGTCAAGTGCTAGGCAGACAGGGTCCTGGTCACTCTCAACCCGAGTGATGACCTCTAATGATCATGCAAAGTGCCAATGAGATGGATCCAAAAACATCTAATCGATATGGCTCATTTGTTCCCCTCTCCTAAATGAGGCATAGGCAGGGCAGTCACTAGCAAAACAACCTTTGCATCCACGGAAGGCCCGTGAAAAAAGAAGGGAAGCTACCTCTTGGACATGTGCATAAGCATGTTTAGGAGGTGGACAGACCAAGTCAGGACTACCCCAAAATGTCATCTACATCAGCTATCAGGTTTTCAATAGAACTTGCCAGTTCAGGCTGTTTATTAAAGTTCCGCCAACAGAATATTTTGAGTGAGATCACGGTCATGCCCAGTGTGATTGTTATGATTAACACATTCTTTGACCCTATCAAGGATTGGGATTTTCTTTCAACATGTGTATTGCATCTGACATACACAGTAAACAGATGAATAGGGTGACCTGTAAGAAAACGCAATTTAAGGTACAATAAATCATTAGACTCTGACTCAACTTTTTCAATAGACACATTTAGTCTCCCATCATCCATCCATACCAGGGGTCCACCCCATGCGCGGTCTTTACACATTTTAACAGCTAGAATGAGAAAGCCATTATATCTGAGTTTATAAGGGCATTCGACCACCATGGTCACCTACAAACAAATCAATTGGAAGTTGGTCCAATAATTGTTGCCAGTCCTTGTCCACCATATATCACAGTTCAATTCTAAAGGTAAGGTTACATGGAGCATTCTATGGAGACAAAAATTATGTACCCTATAAATTCGGAATCCATAAATGGATCTTCACCACACTTGGCAAGACAAGCAACTGAACCTGATAGGTCTGATTGATCATAGCAAATATGGTAAGAACCTATGCTCACAATCAAAAATTACAAGAAGTTAAAAAAGGCTTTTTGAAATGAAAATATTACAATCTGCTTTCTGAAAATTGGCTGCTTCAATTGTTTGAAATTGTTGGCACAAATATACACTTTACTATGAAGTTGGTTATGCTTCAAACATGTTGAAACTCACATCTGCCAAACTACATATATTAAGATGTAAAAAAAACAGGATGTTTCTATAGTCTTTAAATGGGTTTGCCCCAAAATTTCAAAAATATATGTTGAATGCACTGTGCATTTGACCTGCTGCATTCGACCTGGTGTAAAAAATCGAAGCCTATAATACCTAACAAGGGTAGCAGGGGTTGCACAGGTGTCCCCCACTCACCTAGTTAGGTATTATGGGCTGCAGGGGTTGCAGGGACGTCTCCCGCATACATTACATGGCCAGCGCATGGGAGGCAAAATCCCCAAAACTCGAATTAAAAAATGCAAACAAGTGGGCTTTGTAATTTTTTAATTCATGTTTTTGGCATTCGGTTTTATAACGTAGAACCCTTTAAATGTGCACAACACTACTAATGTTTAGTTAACGAACAGTCAGAATCACATGAATAATCTAAACACTCACAATGTTACAAGCACATGCATGTGACTAAGCGGAAGACACTGGTAACGTATATTAGCACATGGAGATTGTTGTTGACCTCCTCTCAGCTAATTGGAATGCTTAGAGTGCAGTCAGTCAATTGCTACTGATATTGACTACATTCAGAACAATCTGGTATTCAGAAGCAGACAGGGAAACAACAATGCAATTTCCAGGCAACAAGTTTTTTTCTACAATGCACTTCCTTTCTGTGTTGACTTTTTCGGCTGCAATTTGCTATTTAACACACAAAAGTGAAGGTTATAACATTGGAAAATGATGTCACGTTCTTATAGAGAAACCATTTACTTGTACATGAAATCTAGTGCATGTTCATGTTAAACCTGTTCCAGTTCAACCAAGTTGCAATCAAGATGCTCAATTTATGAAGACAACCATGTTATATAAACACTAAGAAACAAAATCACGTTTAATTTGCTAACTCAATTTGTCTATTTACTCACTTATTAAGTAACATTACTCCATAACATGCATTGCTACCACCACTATGTTCTAATACCCCTATAGACCTCGGGAGGGTAATCATTGCTTGATTGCTAGCTCTGAGGACCACTCACAAAGAAGCCCACACTAGCTTATGTGGCTCTCTCCAATAGCGTTTGTAATGATTATGCACACTATGGCTATGGCCTCCTCACTTTGTGCCTTGGAATCTGCCTGCCTACGTATTTCGGCCATGTCTTTCTTCATAGTAACCTCATGGCGGCAATGGTCTGCAATGTCCGCCTGCATCATGGCCCGTAAACACTCATTGTGGTCCTTTGTCTCTTTGGAAAATTCTCTTAGCAATACCAAGCCCACTTCAACATAGCCTAGTGGGGCCTCCAGGCCTCCAGCAACTCTGCATTGATGTCTGACTCATCTTCGTCTATTTCCTGTGTAGCTGGAACCAGTATTTGTGGATGTGGCTCTGGTAGGCTGGCTGATGGTATCAAGAGTAGGTACCTGAGGGGTAATGGCGATGGCATGGCATTGTTGCTGTGATGCAATGTTGATGTTGCATAGGTTGTGTCACCAGTGTCATCATCGAATCTGCTGTCCTGCCAGAGGTCCACTTCCTGCAGCTGTGTGGGTTCTTCAGGGACTTTTTGTCCAGCAGCATGTGTATTGCATTGTCTTTTAGGTTCCACACCTGCATAAATGAAACTGTGACAAATGTTTGGGTCACCTGAGCACACTCATGAACCATGGGCACTGGCATTTACATCTGCAATAAGCCATTGCTGACCACTATTGCCATATGTGTACCCTGGTCCACGATGGTTTATTCTGCTGTTGTTAGCGCAAAAGAGTGTGACTTACCTCACTGTGTGGGTATTGTTTTGAGAAGACAGACATGCAAAGAGTGGGTGAGGACATATATACCTGTCTGCTCTTAGGGTGAATTTGTTTCAATAGTCAATTGGATATGGAACTACGGGTATGTTTGTGATCGACATGCCTTACATGTGTTGAAGATATGCACATTACATGTGGACAGTAAAGGGACAGAAAGGCTGTGTGGATGTGGCGGTGCATAAAGCGGCTGTTCTATGCTGAGTCAGAGGCTCAGAACAATGACAGCTAGTGACATTGATGTTCTAACGTAGCAGCATCCTAAATTCAAAAGAGGTATGCATGCCTGCTAATCCAATGAGGTACATCACACAAGTGCAAATGTCCACCCAATGATATCCCTACGGAACTGTTATATTGAATCTGAACATTGTGCACGTAGGACTATGCCTGTGGTGCTGCATTCAGCAGTGATGTGGTGCCTCGCATGTATATTTTAGACATGGCCACAGACACCGATATAGCAAGTTTTGAGTTGTTGCCTAATGATGCCCATAGTGTTCAATCCTTGAGTCATTGTGACAATATTGTGCTAGCAAGGCATCTGGATCATTGTGCAACAAACATGCACATTCACATTCTTGTTTGTCTTTGTGTCCATGTCTCTGCGCCCCGAAACTCGTGGGTTACCGGCGCATTACAAATAAATAAATAAATTAATTAATAAAGAAATAGGTACAGAGCCTGTGGTGTGCTTGTTCTTTCATTTAATAACACGGGTGCACAGGTGGGGCTCCCATTTTATTCATCATGTATTTTCATATCACAAGTCCTGTTTCAGTCTTCTCCACACAGTAAAGGTGGGTGGGCAAAACAAACCAAAAGTAGAACAATGCGCTTGCACCATAAATTAGGTAAACGGGGGGCTGCAGTGGACTGGATGTTGAGGATACCTTGCACAGGTATACCACTGTGAAATACGAGACAAAGAAAGGGGGTTTTTCCAGTCTTGCTGAGCCGACACCAAAAGATACTACAAACTGCTACAATTGCAGGTTTATTGTGGTTTGAAAATAGCCTGACACGTGTTTCGAGCGATTCTTGCTCTTCATCTGAGGCTGATGGGTTTATACATAATACATTTAAGCAAAAAAATTAAACGTGCAAACAATTATGTATCATTGCGAAATTAAGAAGAAACATAAAATGCATGGAAGTGGGGGAGAAAACAAGAGGGGTTGGCATACCAACACAACCCCGTACCCAATATATACGTTTAGACATTTTATACACGGAAACGCATGGAGGGGCAGGACGACAAAAAACAAACAATTTTTTGGGAAATATCCATACAATAATACAGAAAGACACATAACAAACATAATCAAAAAAGTTCAAATTAAACACGTAGAAATTGGGGGGGAGAGGGAAAAATTAAATAAAAATTCATTTGTACCATACCATTCCATTTTGATTGCAATTGTTGTTGATACATACGTGATTATAATTGAGGGGTCCCGGTTGGGATTAAAGAGATTTATAGGCGGAGAATGAAGAAAGAAAAAGAGGGGAAAAGGAACAGAGCAAAGCTATTAGAGCATTGTTATCACAGGCTTTTGAGGTATGAAATGACCAATTGGCTAAAATAGGCAGCGCTAAAAGATACCTTAAAGTTGTTTAGACGAAGCCTTGGCTTGCAAGTGTTATTTCTGTTAGAATACAATGAGAAAAAGGAGGATTGGTATGTTTACATACTTGCTATACTTAAAGTGAAAGTAGTGTCCCAGTGTTAACTATCAATTCTAACATACCTTATTAATTCTATAGCTTCGCTGTTGCGGAAATCTCTTCAGTGAAAAGTTTGGACTGCGCAATTTCAATGAAGGAACATCCATTGGGGAATCCCAGTAAGGAGTAGGTAGAAGGAGAGCAAAAGAGAAAAGGGATAAAAGAGTACGAATTAGAAAGCTTTTCACGTGGCGCGTGCCTTCAACCATGCCTCTGGTGCTTAATTGACTAAGTGCGCTCATTCCAATATGACTGTAGACTTAGGGACTGTATGCAATTAACTCACCCTGGTGGTCTAAAATGACGGAACGGAACGAGCCCCTCTCACGCGTCCGCTCCTGGTGATTCTTGATATTTTGTGCGAACTCAATGGGAGGAGCCTAAGCGTCTGCGGGCGGACTCGCCATCTTGAAGCGGTGTTATAGCTGCCGGCGCGTAAAGGGAATGCCCCGGACATAAGACATTTCCCAGTTACTGATTAAACTGTGAGCATTGGGCGCAAGGCAAGGACTAATAAGAATACACAGTCTGATAATTGCAATTGTTGCGAAGATTTCTTAGAGTTGTCGGCCTAATTATATATGTAGGAAGAAATACATATAATAGTGTGAAAAAGATAATCAAACTATTTTAAACGGTCCGATTGAAAAGAAATGTGTATATTGGACTAGAGGCAAAGTGTCGGGTCCACGCCAGAGTGGCTGAACAATAGAAATGAAAGTGATAGAAAAGGACAGTTATTCCAAGCAGTACATCTCTGATTAAATGTTTAAACTCTCAATGCTCTGTTCCATAGACGCCTGAGAAATATAGCAGGATAATCTGAATGTACATTTTTTGGATTGCTATAGGTGTTAGCACGAATTGTATTGTGGATTACGGATATACATGTAAGAGAGACCAAGTATAAAAGTATAGGAACAATGAAAATATTGCATGTTTTCCAGTTCTAAAGACCTCCAAAGGTAAATTGTAAATGTGGAACCAATTTAGAGCAAAGAGTTTATAAAAAAACTGCAAGCTCATGATCTGAGTTAAGACCAGAATAGACTGTCCTGTATTTACAAATGAGCCTCGCTTCAAGTCTACGCAGATTTAGGATCAAGTTGCCTACTCTTGGGGGCAATTCTGCTTTAGCAAGCCCTACGAATCTAATGTTTTGTTTCAGATCCAATTGATGTTCTTTTTGCCAATGGCTGGCAAGTGGAAATTTAGCATCCTGACTGGCTATAGTAGATAGATGTTCTCTGATCCGCGTTTTAAGTGGTCTGATGGTACTACCAATGTATTTTTTATTGCAAACACAGATAATACAATAAACTGTAAACTTGGTATTGCAATTAATGAAAGTTACAGTTGGGTCAACCAAGAGGCACTTCTGGTCTGTACAGCTACTGCTTTGACACTTGTGGGGTTCGCGTTAATCACTTGGTATGTTGACTCCTGTAAGTGCACCGGGATTCTTCTGCACAGTAAATGCATGGAGGGTTTGGCATATTGCCCCTGGGTGTAGATAGTATGGACAAGGCATTATGTTCTGCAGATGTGTGTGGCTAGGGAGTGTCTGTGTCCCCCTCAAACATTGAAGGTTACACAGTCTTGGAAGCCTTATCTTCATGAGTTGATTACGGTGAAGGGAGGCACAGATGAGCAACCTAAGGCTGAAAATGGGAGCTCCTTGGCTTCCTGCTAGTTTGCGTCATGGGACCACCAATGAGGATGTGTAGTTGTGAGCCTAGCTAACGGGTGTGCAATTGGTGGGTCACCTTATGTCTATCAAGTACAGAACGAGCGCCTGTGTTGGACAATTAACAGTAAGGGCCATGTCTTCCAGGCCGTAGACCTCATGTAAGACACATCTTGTCTTTATGAATTCAAGGAATGATGTGTGCCATATATGAGCTCACATGTCCATTGGCAGTCTACAACCCAATTTATGATTGTTTTTCTTGTTTGTAGGTATGACGTGCCAGTGTTTATCGGTTCTGGCATACACATGCCGCAGATGGCTTCTTCCCCTGTGACATGGCCTTGCATTTTCGAGTAGGCACTACTTTGCTGATCCTATCCTGTGATGTTATGTTATGTTATGTTATGTTATTGGGCATTTGGATAGCACCTTTCACCATTGGTATGGTCTCAACGCGATGTGGGTTGAACACCCTTGGGGACCGTTGTCCAGGTGAGTGGAGAAAGTAAGATGGTAAGTAGTGCGTGTGTGCACTCAGTATGTGTGCAGCTTGACCAGAAATGTGTGGTGAGGAGCTGCATTCTAATGCTAGGAGTAGTGTGAAGGTTGTGTGAGACCAGTAGAATGTGCACACCTAGGCTGAATTGTCTTGGGTAGCTGCATTCTAGCAGAGGTGGTGTTTGTATATGAGATTATGTGTGCAGGTAGTCTAATTATTTCATGGGGAACAGCCGGGCTCTAAAGATTGCTCTGGTGTGCACGGTGGTGTATAATTATGTGTGCAGCTATGTTGAAATTAATCATGGAGGATAGCTTCATTCTAATCTGTTTTGGTGCAGAGGAAAGAGTCAGCATGTTGGTAGGTATGTGCAAGTATCTGTGCAGTTGGAAGAGGTTCCCTGTTCCAGATTGGCTTCCTGTTCCCGCTGAATTAACGTTTGCTCTCTGTTATAGAGGTGTGGTGCTTTAGTTCTCCAGGAACCTCTCGGTCTAGTGTGGACTCAATTCTTTTTCGCCAAGCATGCCCTAACCTCTCTCTGGCTTAACAATATAATCAATGTTGAGTTTGGCTGTTTCCCCAAGTCTGCTTTACCAGGATATTAGACTAATAATGGATTGTGGAAGGCATCATGGTTGGCCTTCAGCAGTGTGTGCACAATGACATGGTTTGATCTGGGGTTGTCGTTTTCGTCTGGATGACTTGTAGTGTGTTGTACAGATACCTTTCTGTGAAGTTCCTTCTGCTAATTGCGGATTCAGCATGTTTTGATCAGGAATCCTGATAAGGTACATTGTGACAACCATCCATGAGGCTATCATTGGAAGGGTAGACTTCAGTAATCGTTGAGGTTGTGATCAGCTTACTAGTGAATGGTGGTTAATGTGGAACACACACGGGAGAGAGGAAACAATTCTTGCATGATTCTATATGGCCTCACCACACACAGGGTAGGAAGTCGTATGAAGTCGGTAGTAGGTTATCAGGGAAGATGATATGTGTGTGTGTGTGTGTCTGTGTGTGTGCACGTGTATACGTGTGTTATTATTATTATTATTGTATTTATTGAGTGCGGACCTAGCTTTGAGAATCAACAGAGCACTTTACAGAGGCATACACCAATACAGATACATAATGGAGTGCTTTACAAAGGTATACAACATTACAGATACATAACGGAGTGCTTTACAAAGGTGTAAAACATTACAGATGCATAACGGATCGCTTTTCGCACTTTACAGAGGCATACACCAATACAGATACATAATGGAGTGCTTTACAAAGGTATACAACATTACAGATACATAACGGAGCGCTTTACAAAGGTGTAAAACATTACAGATGCATAACGGATCGCTTTTCAGAGGTCACAACAGAACAGATACACAGTGGGGGTAAGATACCGAGGGGCGCAGAAGAGGGCTACAGCTGTACCGGGTGGTGGGGAGGAGAGGGGTGGGCGGCGTCTAGAAAGTCAGGTGGTGCGAGGCAGTGTGATAACTAAATGTGTTTTGGATGTGGATGGAGAGTGTTGACTCTGTTGTGATCCAGGGAATGATGAGGAGCAGGAGCGAGGCGAAATACTAGGTGTTCTTGGACTTCTTGGACCTGGAGTGAAGGTATCTGGGAATCGAGCTGCCGAAGGTAGTGTTGGCTGTGGTTGGTTGGTCAAAGTCATAAATGTCTCACAAAAGTAGCTGGATGAGTGCCAAGTATTTAATGGAAAGTGCAGCGCGTGGAGATGGGGTTTGGAGGTTGCAGGGCTGTGTGTATGAGGTAAGTGTCCCCTTCTCGTAATGTTGCATACCTTATCAAGTAGGGAGAATGTGTGGAGGGTTATGAAAGGGTTGTGCACGCAGAGGGGATAGTGTTTTATGGTACTGAGCAAGTCTGTCCTGTCTGCACTGGAGGTAATTTGAAGGTAGCTGTGGAGGTTTGGGCTGCTTTCAGGAAGACCAGCAGGTTTGTATGGAAAGAATGATGAGGTTTGTGTGCTTTGATATGTGTCATTGTGTTTTGTTGGTGCAGTGATTATGTCAGTGTTCAGTGCAACATTCACTGGGGATGCTTTGGGAGGCTTCGTCAGGTTTGCACTCCATGTGTTTCGCAGCATTCATTTGAACAAAGACAGCTCTTGTTTTGATTTTGTGTTCTTTGTGTATTCTTTTATATTAAGGTTTGCTTATAGATCTTTGATGGCAACATAAGGGTGTGTTACTTCTTCCACCCATGGTAAAATTAATGGTCTGTGATCAAAATGTCTTGCTCTTCACTTGCCTGATGTGGATGCTGCCGTGCCCATCGTCCGCAGGCTGTGTATGAATGTTTGAGTTTGGGGATTCTATCGTCTTCTCGGGCGAGAGCTGGTGGCCAGCCACTTGCTCCCAGCAGTAGATGCTTTGCCGTCTCAATGGCGATCTACCTTCCATAACTTACTGCCTCTGCTTCTTGACCTCATGAACTGTACTAGATCTGCAGGTGACTGCCCAGTAAGACCTTCTCTTCTCTGATCCAGTGATCATGTTCTTGCAGAATGTACAGTGCATCATTATGTTTGAGGCAGAGCTTTGTTGTCATTCGAGCCTTCTCCTCTATGTCATTACTTATTCTTTTGCTTTCCTTCAGCAATATGCTCCCGTCTATCTCCCTGTGCCGTTGTGTGGTGGGTAGTGTGTTGGGCTGTTGGATATTTATTGGTTTGTGGGGTATGACTTTGTATAAACTGTGGGTTATCCATTCATTCCGACTGTGGGTGGGTGTGGACCTTGTTGGGGTGTACGTGTAGGTACGCTACCGAACATGGTCATGTGTTATGTCATGACGCCAACAAATTCTTGCTGTGAGCTTGGCCCTGTAGGGATACGCTCATGTTTTCTATGGATGCAACATGCTGCACTTTGACTTTTCAGATGTGCACATGCACCAGACTGTGGGCCTCATCACGAGTCTGGCGGTAACCCTTAAATGCGGCGGTAGCACTATTACTGCCGCATTTAAGGGTCTGCCAGATCATGGCTTCGGCTGATTTCCCCCCAACTCCTAGCTGGGGGCAAATACGCCGAAGGTTCGCGCTCATGCCGCCGGCGGGAAATCCGCCGTCGGTAAGAGCGCGGAATTTCCCCATTGAGCCCAATGGGGAATGGGGCATTCCCGAATGGGCTCAATGGGGAATGGGGATTTCCAGATCCGCCAAACCTTTGATCCGGCGCTAATAGCGCCGGTGGGTTTGGCGGTAGGGCAGATAGCGCCAGCGCTATTAGCGCCGGCGTTACCGCCTAACTCATGATGAGGCACTATATGTGAAGCTGTATTCACCTAGAACCATCTGATAAGCAAGCATGTATGTGTGCCGTACAAATTGTATGAACACCATCGGGGAGTTGTGATTGAAATGTTCAAGAATTGTGTTGTTGGTGTACAGTATGCTCTATGGTATCTGGCCATACGTTTTGCAGTGCTGTATATGGGTGGAATTTTAAGGGGGAGAAGGGTGTTTGACCCCCCCACACACCCAACTTTTGTGGCAGACCATTTTGTCCCACTCATTTGGCAGGGCCCCCTTTCATTTAGATGTCATGCCCCCCAAACCCCCAACATTGTCAGCAAAGTTACTCCACTGGTGTCATATGCCTATTTTGGGTGCCTAGGGTGATGGACTTGCAGTTTCTCAGAGGTGCCGCCTTGATTTATGAGGGAGCCTGTGCATTTTCAGAGGGGATGCAGCCTAGACTTGCTAGGAAGCTCTCACATTTTCACAGGGGTTTCTGCATTGACTTACGTGGAAGGCCAAGCGTTTCCTAGGGGTGCTGCCTCGACTTATGTGGAAGGCCGCACCTTTTTGCAAGAGTGCAGGATAGGCTTGCGAGGGAGCTCTCATATTTTCACACGGGGCTCTGCATTGACTTATGTGGAAGGCCACGCATTTTGCAGGGGTGCTGCCTCAATATAAGAAGGAGCTCTCGTGTTTTCGTAGGGGTGCTGCCTTGACTTATGTAGAAGACTGTGAGGAAGTTCTCGTGTTTTCGCAGGGGCTCTGCATTGACTTGAGAGCAAGGCTGTGAGCTTTCGCAGGGGTGCAGCCTGGACTTACGAGGGGGCTCTCGCATTTTCTCAGGGGTGCAGGATGGTGGATCACGGCTGGACGCTGAGGTTTGCGCTTAGGTTGGGATATGTCTTGGTTTTTGATTTGCGTGGTGGCGTGTTGTGTGCGTTCCTCAAGCAGCTTGATACCCTTTATGTGTCTGCTAGAAATGCGTGCTTGGCTCCATGAATATGTGAAGCATGCATATTTTATTCTGCTCACAGACTCGCGCAGTTCCCTTATCGGTGCCCAACCCCAGTGGAATTCCTGCACACATTTCCATGAATCAGGCCCTTTGTGGAATCGGGCCGTGGGATTCACAGCATGTGCACCCCCTGCTGGAGTAAGAAGAACTGTTTTCTACAATTGCTTACGCCTGGCAATTTCCAGGATTTGGTCACTGCTGTCTTCGTTTGGCCAATGAGCCGAGGTAGATATTGCGATAGAAAACAACAGTTCTTAGAATTGTTGTTCCTTTGACCCCTCTGTATTCAATGAAGTCAGTACATGGTGACCAAAAAGCGGCTTCATTTATCCGGGATTTTGTTGATTGTTTCGCTAATGAGGCATATCCACTAATGCAAGAGTCTAGGCCACATCATCCTATCCGGAACTGAAAACTTTATTTGTGAATTCTCAGCGATCTAAATTCCCTTGTGCTACAGGACAAATTGTAGAATCTATGGCTGCCCTTTTCAGATACCATATACACCTATGCATCTGTTATGTGTGGTCTTGTAGATTTATCCCAGACTGCTTCTTAGACTCCTTGTGCGGGTCTGTTTTTTTCGAACAAGAATTACAGGGCTCCATTCGACGGTACACGCGGGTGGACAGCGTCCAACCACTTATCTCCGAGGGTGGACTCAGTCCCCCCTAGCTAAAATGAGAAACATTGAATGTCCTCTTTGAATTTATGAATTAAAGCCGATCTCTGGGATAAAACTGCAGTCGTCAGGTTTGCAGGCCGGACACTACACCACTGCACTATATAATATAACCTGATGAAAAATAACAAACAACTAAAGGTGAAATGTCCTTTTCGGTACTGCAAGTTCCAGGGAAAACATTTGTGTTGTTTCTTGGATTTTAAAACATGCACACTTTTAATTGTTTTCAAAAACACTATTAGGAGAAAATATCCTCTGTTGGTTTTGTGTATGTTTATTTTATGAAAGGCAAATGCAATTCGTCCTGTGCAATTTGGGTGGTTATGCAAAGCCAATATAATGAAATATGCATATTTCACCTTGATATGCACATTTCTGGCAATGTCACATCTCATTGAGTTTGTTGATGAGTCCCCCCACTTTTATTTTTCGGACTTGACCCCTGGGGAAATATACCAGTTAGACTGCTGCAGTTGGGTGTAAATGGCAGACACCCCCACTGTAATTGGCACGTCGTAAGCATGTTTAATGCCAGTAACAAGGCTTGCACAGATTTTCCCTGTACATTCTTCCCTATCAATCTTCCCTATGAATCTCTAAGCACCCAGTGGGAATTTACCAGTGATGCCCACTGCTCCTTGGTGCACCGAAAAAACCCTTAAGCATCTCACCAACCCTTGTGGTCCATGAATCCGAAGCCTGGACACAAGCAAGTTGGAACCCAATGCTCCCTTCTGAGTCTACCAAGTGAGATTAACTGGTTTTAATAGACCTATCGCTTTGGCCATATAGCATTTACAGAGAGCCAAGTAACTCAAGCAGTACATTGGATTGATTATCTGGTATGGATACCCATTCCCGGATATTGCTGCATCCTTATGTGCTGAGCCAAACAGCATTTTCATCTGTTCTTTGTTGCCTTCACCAACATGATGACTGCCATGTAAAAGATGTATTTATTTATTTATTTATATTTATATAGCGCGCAAACAGCCCAAGGGCATTGAGGCGCTGTTACTTGCAAGAGCTTAGTTATAGTAGCATTCAATGGCACATTATGAATACTACAAGGCATAATACTGATATTACGACTGGTACAATTGGTCATTACATTGCAGCTTATGCAGTGGGTCAAATGATAGGTATTCAACTGATGCGACGCACTTTATGTAAAGAGGGTGGTTTTCATAGCTTTGCAGAAGGCGCTGAGGGAGGCCTCACCTCGGATTGTGGGATTCAATCCTTAGCCAGCCTAAATTTAGTTTGCATAGGAATCTTTACTAAATGCAACCATTTTCCTCTTCAGATGCATGAAGAACAAGCTCTGGCTACAGAATCTACTTGTTGTGAGCAGGCCTTCCCATTCATGCTTCGGTCTCGCAGTCACGGCAAGTCACCGCGGTCTGTCGGATCCAGTCAGGCCATGCGAGGTGATGAATGACTTCTTTCACCCCTGAACTTTTCCACCCATTTGATGTTGCTCCTGAATGGAGGGTTATTCGGGATTACGGGATTTAAAACGATATGCCTTACTCCTGTGTTTACGTTTGCAAGGCCCATTCAAGGTTTCAATAACAACTACTGTAGTGCTGACAAGGAAATTCCAACCATTTCTTCACGTCTTCCTTGGATCAGGTCACAGAGTATCTGTCTCCTGGGGGTAAGCAACAACATCCTACAATAAGGCATAGAGCTGTCAATGGACGTGTTAAAACGACATGGAAAGTTTCTGAAGCTCAAAGAGTTACCGTCGGCTGTCATGGATCAGTGTGTTTGGTGTCATGAGTGAAATGCAGTCTCAAATTCTAGACATGGAATTTGATGGCTCGTGCCTTTTTTTTTAAACATTCTAACGAGTAACTATTGCAGTCCAAATGCCAGAGTGGAATGTTTGGAACTAATCTGCCTGTAATTAAATTTCATTTTCTACAGAAAAAGATTTCTCTAACAGTGTCAATAACAATCCAATCCAAATGGGAAACATTTTAGGAATGGCTTCTCCCATAGACCGAGATTTCAAAGCCTGCCTGTCTAAGGTTTATTACACCTAAAACCTGTTAGGTTGATTATAATGTACACCAGGGACTTCCCCATGGGTACTTATTTGTGCAAAGTCAGACTAGAAGGACTACAAGTTAACATCAGTGAAGAAGTCCATGACATCACAGAAAGCTATATTCAAGAGCATGGATGTGAGCAGTTCCTGAAATGTGGTTTAAACCATCAACATCTCAATGTGAATCAGACAGCTCCCGTCCCCCTGCTGAGCTTTCCTCCGTTTGGTGTTAACCAACAGAGTTTTCTGGACTGACTACTTAGTGCTGGTAGGACAATATTAGATGAACATTTCCATGACATAGCAATGAACCTTGTGAATCATGCAAAGGACCTAAAATTTGACCCTGAAAGCGATTTTGAGCAAGTGGATCTTGGATAGTGCACGAGAATTATGGTTATGCTAAGAAGGTCTGCAGACTACACTTATTGCTTTGTTTTGCCTGTTTTGGCATATGACAGTTTACATGTTGTTAGGTTGGTCTATTATGTGATTTGCACACATGTTTCAAGTAATCACTATAAAACAGAGTTATTGTAGCCCATTGATTTTATTCACTTTTTAAAGCCTACCCCTTGCCTGCCAAGGAGCCCTGACTATCCCTGCCCCATCGGTCCAGCTGCCCTCTGTCATTTCTTTCCATTTCCAGAACAAGGCCAACTCACTACCCATGCCATCAAACTCTATTACCAATCTATCTCATCTGAGGATTGTGGAAAGAGCAACTCAGAAGCTTAGCACCAACCAAGAAGCAATTATAGGGTTTTCCTCATCTTCTTATTGCAACGGGAGGAGATAGGTATTAGGATGGGAGGAGGCTGATGGTGTTGTTGGACTGTATGATTCCTGTAACACAAATGGTAGAATACAATGGGGCACTCTATGGTAGAGCAAACGCCTACTTTGGAGTCCACAAATAAGTGTTAAGTGGTATTGCTGTTTTGATTGGCTTTATAGGGTGACCATCGACACAGTAAACCATGCAAGGCTTTGGCAGAAGTTGGAGAAATTGATGATTTGCCCGTGAATTCTGCGCACACCGACACCTGTGTTACAATGAGGCGGGATACTGGATTGTGAGCAACCATGAGCACTACAAGAGACCTTTGGTAGGGATGAATCCTTCCCCATTTAGTTTGCATAAGAGGGGATGGTGTTGCAGTATTGCCCTGCCAGGTGGTGAGGCTAACATGTGGTCATTGGTTAATTCTCTCCCTAGATCTAAAAAAAACCTGTGGCCCTTTGACAGGAGCCAGTAAAAAGATGAACACCCCCATGAATTGCAGTCTATTTTGCTCAAATTTACAGCAATAAAATGCTTCCCCGGGTACCTCCTTGCTGGGAAGCTTTATTATGCTGGAAGTATCCCAGGCCTGCTGGAATGTGTGGTGCATGCATTGAGCGCAGGCAATGGGAACTATGTTACTGCAGTTCCACAGCCCAATATATGATGGTTAATGCGTATATTCAGTCTTGGGCAGTCCCCAATGCCTTATATAAAAGGAGATGGACAAATACCCTCCAAGGAGGAATGATTCTGCTCTTGTGGCTCCCCTACCCGCGATGACTCTGCAACATGCCCTGAATGCTGGCTGTCTATTTAGTTCCCCTTGCTAACTATACCTGAAACACTTATTTTATGAAAGAATCTGCAATTTCAATGAGAGATAACGGAGATGTGTTTCTAATGAGTACTAATACGATGGACCGCTGTGTTTGGCTGGCTTACCCTCAGAGGTGTTAAATATCAAATATCCCATTATGTTATATGGTTCTACACCCAAAGATGGCTATTGTTGTGTGATCCATTGTTTCCCAATGTTCCCTTTGATTATTGTAAATTTACTCTAAGAAGGCGGATGAATGTTGTTCTATTAAGAGTGTGCAACACAGAGAATATTGTAATGCAAACAATGCAAAAATATTAAATTAGGATAATCCATTATATCGAGATGACTAAAAGGAATGGCCTCATTAGGAGTTGGGTGGATTTATTTGCAGAAATAGCGCTGATGGTTAATACCAAATCAGCCAGTGGTATTTTAGAAAATCCACCCAATTCAGAGGTAATCACTGGAGGAGGTAGTCCAACGCTACCACATCCTCCAGTGTTAACCTTAGAAATGAGGAGAACATTGACAATGTGTTCTACAATTTAAAGCTACCATTTCATTTTAAATGTGTTTAATGCAGAAAACCCTGGCATGCTTTAGATGGGTAATGTGGTGGCACCCCATTACTAAGCCTCAAATATTTTCTTTTTTTACTGTGTCGAAGGGAAGTGCCTGTGCTTTCCTTCTGTTTAGTAAAAAAGACATTATTTTGTTGGCAATTAAAAATCTATACCTTCATCCTTTTGGAGGTGATACAAATAGGCAGTGTTCCCTAAAATTCCACTGAGGGACGTTAACTGTGGTGGTATTTGGGCTGGGAGGATAGCTCAGGGGTCACGCACCTTTCTTGGATGCAACACAGGGTCGAATCCCAGTCCCGCTCTAAGAGACGGGTCCCAGTGTTGTGTTATAAAATATTAATTAATTAATCCAAGGGAGGGTTCTTCTGGAGGTATTCAGGTGGTAATTCATGCAGTGTTTTGCAAATTCTCTAGAAATAGCACTACCGCCGTCCTCATAATGAAGCCCTGGGTGTTTTGAACCACTGAGGCTGGAGTAGAAATGCTACTTGAAGGAGAGCATTAGCAATGGATAATACAGTTTTGCTCCCAGTGAACACATTATTGGAACAAGTTGAGCTGTGATAAGCAAACTGACATACAGACGGCAACATTATAACAGCTTTGAAACAGCCTTTTACATTTAAAAAGAATGTGGGTGATGGCTCCCTTGAGGTACTGAGTATTGTTTGCACCTTACAAAAGTATACTAATTACAAATGAGTATTTGGAATCAACATCGTTCGTGAGAGGGCTGGAGCCCCTTTTTCTACAGACTGCAGGAGCAGTTCCCTCCAGGACAGCTGTCCTGCCAGCCTAACGGTATGTGGTGAAAGCCCCTCATCATACCCACACTGCATGTGCGATCCCCTTTGGAGACCCGCTCAACCGCCTATCTCATCAGCTGTTTTATTTTCCTTCAATATCCCGAAGCGCATCGCCTGACCATAAAATGGCTGGCGCGATGCGGGATAAACTGAGACCAGACTCAGTTTCTAGGCAACAGCGTGCCTTATTTGGAATCCCCCTTCCCCGGTAGGTGGAAGCCGGCCAAGCGGAAGAAAGCCCAAGGAAAAAGGCCCACTTCCTGTTTGCCGCCTGTTCACCGTAGGATGCCGTAATCTTTGATCTACTGCTGAAAGGTACGCCTACTCCCTGCATATACCGTACCCGACTAATCATTCTGTCCACTATAGTCTTCGGGTGTAAACATCTGTGTGCGCTCACGTTAAATACACACGTCCTCTGCCGCAAGAACGTTGGGTGCCTTTGTGCTACCCAGAAAGCCTAGACTATCATGCACTGACTACTGCTACTATCCTAATGGCAAAATACATTATATTAATCTCGCCATTACTAGTCCCTTACTCCGCCATTTCGCCACTATCATAGAGGACTAGTACTGCCCCGACTGCAGTACTATCCTCATGCCTACGTTGAGCTGCCCCATCTGCTTGATTTGCTGCTGCTTTTACCTGGGGACCTTATACAAACCTACTGCCCACTGTACTTTCTGCTATTTGCCTCCTGCTCACTGTATTACCTGTTATTAGCCCACTGCTCACTGTATTGGCCCACTGCTCACTGTATTACCTGCTATTGGCCTACTGCTCACTGTATTACCTACTATTGGCCTCCTGCTCACTGTATTACCTGCTATTGGCCTACTGCTCACTGTATTACCTGATCCTGCCTGCCCTACTGCTCACGGCATATCCTAGCATTGACCCACTGCTCACTGTGCCTTTAAGCTAGCAACTGTCTTTTGTATACCCTTGAACAAGTATACCATCCACTGTGTGCCACCTGAAGTGCCAGTACCACCTTTAAAATCCATCGCTATAACATCTACACCAACACCCACAACCAGTACATCACCAGTATACTTTGTATTACCTATTTCCTAATACACGGCGAATTACTCCCTCCCTTTGATGTACAAGCCCCATCTAACATGACCAGAATGACAGCAATTAGCCCTCCCATCAACTGCCTACCTAGCTAACCCACCACATTGAGTACTCTTACTAGTAATCCCTGCACATTACAAATCAGGGAGTCCAGACTTTGCGTGAGACTACCTAAACTTTATGAATCTCTCACAAGATCACTGCCCTCATCAAATAAGAAAATGAACTTCCAAACTCGCGAGAAGCATAACAATACCAACCCAGGCACTACCCAGCCTCATGCGTACGTCACTACTAAGCAGTATAACATGGACAAACCCAAGTTAGCTGACTCAATACTAACTACTCCCACTGAGCCGGCTGCTACTACAGAGGTTCACCCACTTAAAGGAGCCCTCATAAATGCCAGGTCCTTGGTGGCCCATGCAACAGACATTTCTGACCTCATAACAGTCGACAACTTGGATTTCATGCCCATATCTGTATCATGGCTACATGATGCGGCAGGACCACTACTCTCGCTAGCTGCCCCAGATGGCTACACCATACTCAGACAGGATAGAGATAATTACACAAGGAGGTGGCATTGCCATTATATCCAAAACAAGCCTTGCGCTGAGACTAGTCCCCCCCACAAACCATGCAATCCTGCGAAGTCCTCACCGCTAAACTCCCCCTAATCAACTCACAGACCCTCATTATCCACCTAATTTATAGGCCTCCGGGCCCACTTGGAACGTTCGAGGAGGACATCTACAGATTACCGTCGAACAACCTCAAAGCCACCACTCAACTATTACTACTTGCCGACCTTAATCTAGGATTTAATGACCACTCAGATAAGCATGCCTTAAATATAACTAACATCATATCTGATCTTGGCTTATCCCAACAAATTAACAAACCTACCCATAATAAAGGAAGAACCCTAGATTGGGTAGCTGACTACAACTGTACTGCTATAATCACCTCCATTACACCTCAACTATGGACTGATCACTACCTTGTGTCCTTCTCATTGTCTACGGCTAGACCACTCCCACTAGCCACACTCATTGCCCCACCTTGTTTAACAAGGAACAAAAAAAATATCATAGTGGACAAAGTGATCCCTGCCATTCTCCCGACCATTCATTCATTGGCAGACAACTTGGATCCGAGTACTCTAGTCAATGAATATAACAAAACCATGTTAACCGCACTTGACAAAATTGACCCACTCAAACTTAGACCTAGTAAACCCAAATCCCACTTAAACAAGTGGTTCACCTCCCAACTAAGGGATCTACGACTCTTAAATAGGAAATGCAAAACCACCTGGAGACTACTCCCTTCAGAGGATAACAAATCCAAACTAACCAAAATTACCTCCCAATACAAAAAGGAAATTTGCCTAGCTAAACATAACTCATACAATGAACGCATCTCTAACGCCAACGCCAGCATGAAGGAATTATTTACCATATTGAAGGAATTAGAATCTCCCATCCCCACACCTGATATCTGCAACAAAATAAAACCTGGTGTACAGATATTCAACGGGCACTTTCTAATAAGGTAACCACCCACCAGAACAAAATAGCTAAAAAAAAACCCTCCCTTAACCTGATTCGTCAACCGAACAAGCCGGACCTCTCTACTAATGAAACAATTCATGACCGCCTTGCCAGATTCCAATTCACCAAAACTTCCATACTCAAAGTAGAAAAGCTTATTCTTTCACTTAAGCCGTCCAACTGCCAAAGTGACCTATCCCCAGCCCAGATTATAAAAGACGCAGCAAGAGATCTTGCCCCTTTTATCTCCAAACTTATTAATGCTTCATTTGCATCGGGCACTATCCCCACTAACCTGAAGCAATCCTGGGTGCTCCCATTGCTAAAGAAGCAAACCCTAGATCCATCAATTCCTACTAACTACCGTCCCATCACAACGGTACCCTTCCTGCTCATAATACTAGATAAGGTGGCTTGTACTCAGATCCAAAAATACTTGGAACCCCATGAACTCCTGGGAACAAGATAGTCAGGCTTCCGCCCCCAACACGGGACAGAAACCGCCCTTATTGACCTGAAAACCCAAGTTGATGAGTTAAGAGACAAAGGCAAGACTGCTCTCCTCTTATTCTTAGACCTCTTGGCCGCATTCGACCTTGTCGACCAGAAGGTTTTATGTGGCCACCTGGACTCGGCTGCTCACTTCTCCATAGAGGCCATCTTCCCCATTGGCAGCGGCGGACCCTATTCCTATCATGAGTTGTGTCCCCCAAGGCTCCTGTGTCTCTCCCACACTATACAATATATTCACTAAGCCCCTGTTTCATGATCTGGACCTTCTGGGTATCACCTACATTAACTATGCAGATGATACTCAGATTCTTCTCCCACTTTCCGGGGATTACGACAAGGATTTGGCTCTGGTGAATAGAGTGTATCTCATCATCAAGGCATGGATGGCCAACCATGGTCTATGCCTGAATGATGACAAGACTGAGCTTATCATTTTGGGCACCCTTAGCAACCTCAAGAAATTAGGCCAGGAATACTCCTCATTCAACATTGATGGGAACCAGATCAAGGTGGCCAAGGAGGTAAAGACCTTAGGCTTTCACCTTGACCATGCCCTCACCTTCGATAAATAAGTAAAATCACTGGCCTCCACCACTGCCTACATTTGCAAGCTCATTAGGTCTGGCAAACCTTTCTTGTCAAATGATAATTGCCTGAGCCTGGCTAGAGCTCTAATACTTTCCAGGTTAGACTATTGTAATGCCCTCTACATAGATGCGAATAAAGCTATTATTCAGAGGATACAAATCCTACAAAATAACGCATTAAGAGCCGCATTAGGGGTGACCAGGATATCACATATCTCGGCAACTAGGCACCAAAATAACTGGCTCTCGACACAGAACAAAATCTACCTAAAAACTGCATCACTCACCCACAAAGCACTAAACAATGCATCCCCTGGTTACATTATGGCTCGGTTCTATAGAAGAACCTCTAACAGGCCCATGAGAATTGGCAATGCCAATTGTCTTACTATTCATAGATTTAGGCTTACCAAGGTTGGTGGTAGTAGCTTTCCTGTGAAAGCAGTCAAACTTTGGAACTCCCTACCACACCCTCTCAGAGAAGACCAACCCTACCTGACATTCAGACAAAACTATATTAATTTGCTTAAATCCACGGACCTGTAGGTGTGACCATGGTATTACCTTTACACTGGGGTATTGTTATGCTCACCTGATATCCCCGGGGGCATCTGGAAGGCCCTGAGATCTGGAACCCTGGATGTGCAGTTGCCCAGTGCTGAATAATGAATCTTAGTTATTTGTAGGGTGAACTATCTGTCCCGTCCTGCGTTTCTTGTGCAGGGGCGCTTGACATCTGTTGGCGAGTTGCCCGAGTTGCTTCACTGGTGCAGTACGCCTTCCTTGGGCCGGGGCCTGCTGTGACCCTGAATCTGCTGGTAGGCAGGTAGGTTTGTTAATTGTAAGTCTTTGTTCTGTTTATGGTGGGAATTCGTTAATGTCTT
The DNA here is from genome assembly GCF_040938575.1 of Ambystoma mexicanum. Taxonomy (NCBI): domain Eukaryota; kingdom Metazoa; phylum Chordata; class Amphibia; order Caudata; family Ambystomatidae; genus Ambystoma; species Ambystoma mexicanum. Next base: position 276,349,621 of record NC_090929.1, on the reverse strand, counting down.
TATCTCCTTCTTTTCAGGTGCGAAGGTCTTGATGCTGGCGTGCCGGATGGAGAGGCACGTTTTCTAGGTAAGAGAAAGCGCGAACCGCAGCACCTTTATTGTCTTTTAAAGCAAACCTGTGTTTTCTTCTTCTTCTCCTCACAGGCCGCTGTGGTGCTGTGAGTGGATGAGAGCGCGATGAAAAACAGGCCCTCGGAATCCGTTAAGGTAAGTCCAGCGCTGTGCGGTTGTTTAATATTGAAAGCGAACCTGAATATGTCCCTTTTCCTTTGCAGATGTTGCTGTGGTGCTCGGGATGGAAGCGTGGAGTAGCGTGATGGAATTCAGGTAAGACTGATGGAATTCGATGTTTTTGAAGCGCGCCTTCTAATATTGTTTTTCCCTTTCTTGTTATTGCAGGTCACAATGTTCGAACAGCAGCTGTGGTAGCGGTTCGCAGGAAGTCCTTAAGCTAGTACTCACAGGTGAGTATTCTTTCTTCTTCTCTCGGTTTCCACAGATTGCAGCCCAGTTGAGATGCTGAGTGCTGCATGGTGTTTTCTCAGGTAAGACAGAATAATCTTGTTCTTGTTCTTGCAGGATCACAGGAAGATGCTGAAGACCAGGAGCTGGACACGGTGAGCGTCACGCTGCAGGTTGCAGTATAACACGAAGCGTGTTCTGCAGTCAGGGTGTGGTTTATATAGCCCAGATAAAGTAGTACCAGGGAAAGTAGTTCCAGGCCTGCCACAACCAAAACACTAGACTGCATGGCTTGGTTCTTAGAACTAGACTGTGTGGTTGCTTCCATGTTGGATTTAAAGGCCCATGTACATAAATGGCACCTAGTTTGAACAGCCCTTCCCTCCTACATATGAGCTTGGTGCCAAAGGCGTCAGGACTGGCTCCAGGAGCCCTTTTACAGTGGTTTTAAGGGCCGCAAGGTTCTGGTGGGAGCCTGCTTGTGGCACAACTTGTGCCCCCTCACAGTGGTCAAGACAGATATACCACCAAACACTTCTTGACCTATGTTTTCTGTATATCTGTTTCTGTATCGCAACTGCTTTATAACCTACCCATTTGTTGTATTCTTGTTTATATACATAACGTACATATATGCCTATGTTTGCCTGTATCGATATTTCTGCACAGCCATTGTATAACTCTCCTTATCTTGTACTTGTAATCTAAGCCTTGCATTTGCTTTTATTGCTGCGCCCTGATACCTCCGGGTCTGGTGCGCATTAAAAATAAATAAACAAACCAACATAAACAAACAAACAAAGTTGGATATTCCTTTTTGACCACAGTTAGGATCGGAATGGGTTTTTTAGACCTTGGGGCAAAGTCATCCCAACAGCCAAGTTTGGGCCGGCGTGGGCCAGTTTGACGATTTAGCACTGCTTGTAGTTTTGGCCAGTGCTACTGGCCTAATTTGTTTTAAAATACAGTGTTGGTCCAACATTCTAATACAATTGTACCACCAGGTACTACTGCACACTTTGCCATGAAAAGCAATCAACTGAAAGTTCCAAACGTGGTGCAGTTGTTTTGTTATAGGTGCCATTGCAATCGTTTCCCATTCTGTACCGAGGCACACTGTACTATACCCAGGCACACTGTACTGTATAGTTTACCATTCTGTACACAGGCACACTATACTGTATGGTTCCCCATCCTGTACCCAGGCACACTGTACTGTATGGGTTCCCATTCCGTACTCAGGCACACTGTACTGTATGGTTTCCCATCTGTACCCAGACACACTGTACTGCATGATTTCCCATTCTGCACCTAGGAACACTGTACTGTAAGGTTTCCCATTCTGTACCCAGGCACACTGTACTGTATGGTTTCCCGTGCTGTACCCAGGCACACTCTACCGTATGGTTTCCCATTCTGTATGCATGCACACTGTACTGTATGGTATCCCATTCTGTACCCAGGCACACTGTACTGTATGGTCTCCCATTCTGTACCCAGACAAACTGTACTGTATGGTTCCCCATCCTGTACCCCCACACACTTTACTGTATAGTTTCCCATTCCGTACCCAGGCACACTGTACTGCACACTGTACTTTATGGTTTCCCGTGCTGTACCCATGCACACTGTGCTGTAGGGTTTCCCATTCTGTACCCAGGCACACTGTGCTGTATGGTTTCCCATTCTGTACCCAGACATACTGTACTGTATGGTTTCCCATTCTGTACCCAGGCACACTGTACTGTAGTACCCATGCACACTGTACTGTATGGTTTCCCGTGCTGTACCCATGCACACTGTGCTGTAGGGTTTCCCATTCTGTACCCAGACATACTGTACTGTATGGTTTCCCATTTTGTACCCAGGTACACTGTGCTGTATGGTTTCCCATTCTGTCGCAGGGGCACTGTGCTGTATGGTTTCCCATTCTGTACCCAGGCATACTGTGCTGTATGGTTGTCCATTCTGTACCCAGGCACACTGTACTGTATGGTTTCCCACTCTGTACCCAGGCACACTGTGCTGTATGGTTTCCCATTAGGTACCCAGGCACACTGTGCTGTATGGTTGTCCATTCTGTACCCAGGCACACTGTACTGTATGGTTTCCCATCCTGTACACAGGCACACTGTACTGTATGGTTCCCCATTGTGTACCCAGCACACTGTGCTGTATGGTTTCCCATTAGGTACCCAGGCGCACTGTGCTGTATGGTTGTCCGTTCTGTACCCAGGCGCACTGTACTGTATGGGTTTCCATTCTGTACGCAGGCACACTGTACTGTATGGTTCCCCATTGTGTACCCAGGCACACTGTGCTGTATGGTTTCCCATGCTGTACTCAGGCACACTGCACTGTATGGTTTCCCATTCTGTACCCAGGCACACTGCTTTATGGTTTCCTTTTCTGTACCAAGGCACACTGTACTGTATAGTTTCCCATTCTATACTCAGGCACACGGCACACTGTACTGCATGGTTTCCCATTCTGTACCCAGGCACACTGCTGTATGGTTCCCCATTCTGTACCCAGGCACAATGTACTGTATGGTTTCTCATGCTGTGCCCAGGTACACTGTAATGTTTTGTTTCCCATTCTGTACCCAGGCACACTGTACTGCATGGTTTATGGTTTCCCATCCTGTACCCAGACACATTGTACTGTATGGTTTCCCATCCTGTACCCAGGCACACTGTACTGTATGGTTCCCCATTGTGTACCCAGCACACTGTGCTTTATTTGCAGGGACGGTCTTTGCATCAGGCAGTGCAGGCGGCTACCTGAGGTGCCAGGGTCTAGGGGCGCCAGTCTGACTCCAACAACACCATTGTCATCATTTTATTTTTTTTTACTTTTATTTATACAGTTGGCGGTTGAAGGTACAACAGAGAAAGGGGGTCACCCTTTAGACACAGGTCTCGTACATTAATATCCGATTGCATCAGTACAGACGTAATCACACATGAGGAGAGTACATCAGCAGAAACATTCAAAGTACATGGACAGTTTCATTCACACCCGTCTTCTGGGCCAGGTAGCAGCGGAAACTGCACCAGATATCACGGGATCTGGTCACAGGGGAAAGAGAGTAGACATAGAGATTATCGCTTTCTTGCGCCCATGTCAATGCTTTCATCCATTTGCCCACTCTGGGGGGGCACGTATTCTTCCAATGGAGGAGTATTGACCTTTTAGCCAGCATGCAACCAACATTGGCAAAGGCCTGGTCGTCTCTACCCAGGGGCCCAGACCACAAACCAAACAACGCGTCCAGAGGGTGTTTCTCTAATGAGGTCCTTGTTATGGCAAAGGGAATCTCAATGATTCTTGACCAAAACGTTTCCAGTTGCAGGCATCCCCAGAACATATGTAGATGGTCCGCTGCTGTTTCATCACATTTGGGACAACCATGTAGTGTAGGAGGGGTAGCATTTTGGATAGTTACACGGGGGTATAGTGTAGGCGATGTAGATTTTTAAACTGCATGAATTTAAAGCGAAAGTTGAGGGAGACCAGTCTGGTGTGTGCGCACATGTGTGCCCATTGGGTATCGGAAATGGCAGTTGCCGATTCCTCTGCCCAACACGAGCATGCTTTCTTGGAGGGAGGGGCCATCCCATCCAATGCCATTTTATATAGTGAGGACACCACGTAGCTACTATCCCCCGAGTTGGCAATGTAAGTGACAATCAGGGTTTCTGGAGGTTCCTCGGGGTACGCGGGCCAGTGGGCTGCAATCGCAGAGCCGACCTGATAGTATTGTAAGTGGTCACCCCGATTATCTCTGTGGCCCAGTTTCCAGGTCTCAGGTGTGATGAATGCCCCGTTTGGAAACAGGTCAGCAAATTCTCTGTAACCCAGCGCTTTCCAACGGATATGAATCTCCTTATCACGCATCGGCAGTAGCCCTGGGAAGTTCCAGATTGGGAGCCATTTATAGAAATAGTGTGTGGCCCCCACCTGAGCAAAGAGCAGCCACCAGGCCCTCAGTGTAAAGGCCACCGGGTCCAACAGGGAATCATCCCTGTAGCAGGTATCTAGCATGAGGGTCTTGAGGTCGGTGCGACCGGCAGCCAGTGATTCCAGTTTGACATGTGGGGGGGGAGCTCCACTATGTACCAGTATGACGCATATTGTGCCTGGGAGGACATCCAGTACAATTTGGTGTGTGGTGCAGAGAACCCCCCCCCCTTATCATCTGTGGGAGTCAGTTTGGTCCACTTTTTCCTGACCGCACCAGAGTGCCATAGGAACTGGGCGAAGTGTGAATGTAGTCTGGTGAAGTAGTCTTTACCGGGCCAGATTGGGACGTTAGAGAACACACAGAGAAATTTAGGCAGCAAAGTCATTTTTATGAGTGAGAGCTTAGGGTGTCCAGTCATTTGGTCGAATTAAAACTGTTCGAATGACATTTGGTCGACGCAATTTGGTCGAAAACCAAATGGTCGAATTTTTTTTTAATTATATATTTATTTTTCGGGTTTTCGTTTTTTAAAAAAAGGGGTTTTTTCGACCAAATGTCTGGTAACCGAGCTTAGCTGGGGCAGACAGGGGGAGGTTCTGCCACCTACGCATTTTGTCCTCGACCGCCGCCGCGGCTGAGTCATAGTTGTCTTTCAGTAGCTATGGGCGTGCTCTGGACACAGTCACCCCCAGATATTTTATATGATCGGCCGCCAAGCGAAGAGAACCTGGACTACAGGAGAATTGTCTGTGAGTCGAAATACTTCCGACTTAGTCGGGTTAATCGTGAAACCAGAGAATTGTCCGATACGAATGATGTCCTGCAGTATGGGGTCTAGGTTGAGGTGTGGGTTGCGAACATACATAGGTATATCATCTGCATATAGGGACACTATCTCTGGGCGGCCTATTAGGCAGAGACCGCGATGTCCATGTCTCTCTGTAATGAAGTCAAAAAAGAGCTCAATGGCCAGGGCAAACAGGATGGGGGAGAACGGGAATCCCTGGTGGGTGCCTCTACCCAGAAGAATTTGTCCGGACATGAAGGAGTTTACCATCACCCTGGCCACAGGCCGTGTGACCATTGTCATCGTTTTAAATATACTTTAACACAGACATGAACAGCCCTTTCTTTGCCATGCTCTCGGTGTAGCACAAGCACAGCAATTTATAAACATCAAGTATTTTCTTTCCAAAATCATCATTGTGTTGCACCTGGTCACACACCGAGGCGCATACAGGCATTGGAGAAGCACCAGGTCAGATACTTGAGAGGGTGGGAATGATGGGGGCATGAGGAGGGGACAGGTACCAGTTACACTGCCCACCCACCCCTGCGACCCCAACTGCCCACCTCGAGTGAATTAAGCAAAACCCAGGCAAATACCCCAGATCACCTTCAGTGATACAGGTCTGACAACTGGAAACTTAAGCAAAACACACGAAACCCAATGACCCCCTCTCCTTATCTTACAAAGACATTTCAGACTCCAGCAATCACCCCTCTTCCGTTCATCATGTTTAGTAAGAACACAGCTGTAGAAGGACAGAACAGGACACAAACAATAAATGGTGGTGGTGGCTGAACAGTTAACAAATGCCTCGCAATTACTAATGTAAAAATGTTTATTGTTAGCACATGCATTTGTATGCATACATTTTTAGGCAATTGAAATTTAATGGGTGTTTGTACTTGCATTTCAGGTGAGTGATGGGAAGGGTAGGGGCAGGAGACTGTTCATTCTCACAGCAGTGCTTAAATGTGTGGTTTCAGACGTGAAGGATTGAGTTAACTGATTGTAACATTGAAGCTGCACTAGAATATTTGCATTACAATGTGTAAAGAAGTTAGATTCCCCCACACAAGTAAGCCACCCCCCATATCGTCTCTAAAGTTAACACCTCTCCCAACATTTTGGGGGGGGCACCAACAATGCTTCCTGCCTGGGGTGCAAACTGGTCTAAGACCGGCCCTGCCCATTTGCACGCAGGAACACTGTACTGTATGGTTCCCCATTGCATACCCAGGCACACTGTGCTGTATGGTTTCCCATTCTGTACGCAGGCACACTGTACTGTGTGGTTTCCCATTCTGCACGCAGGAACACTGTACTGTATGGTTTCCCGTGCTGTACCATGCACGCTGGGCTGTAGGGTTTCCCATTCTGTACCCAGACACACTGTACTGTATGGTTTCCCATCCTGTACCCAGGCACACTGTACTGTATGGCTCCCCATTGTGCACCCATGTACACTGTACTGTATGTTCACCTTTTAGGTCACATGGCATTCTGGCGTCCTATCCCATTTGCAAATGGGCACATTTCATCTTTGAATTTGCATTTATTTGTTTTGTTTATTGATTGAGTGTCAACCTAGCTTCGGTAAGCAACTGAGCACTTTACAGAGAAATAGGGGAAACCACAAGAAGGAGGGAGTTAGTGAAGAGGGCTATAGCATAGGAGCAGGGATCGAACATTGAAGGGGCTGCGTGGGGGGGGGAATAGTGACAACCCAGAGGCACAACCATCAGTGGGCTAGCACCAGGACAAAGCAGGAGCAAAAGGAAGGTGCGAGTAGCAGGGTTGTTGCGGGACGAGGGGTGAACATAGAAAAAGATTCAGTAGCAGCAGGTGAAAGGAGAGGGGCTCTTTGCCTGTGTTTTCCTCTATTCCTTTCAACTGCACAGTGCACCAATGGCTGCGAATGTTGGGTTGCAAAGGGTGGGAGCACAAACCGTATGTGCATGGTTCCATTATTGGTTTTAAAAAAAGGCATAAATGAGCAGGCAATTGCCAGTAGAAAAGGTGACGGAGGTGTCGTCATTGCTCACGACCGCCCACTTGGCCTGACCTCCAAATGTATTATGTGTAAGATTTCAATGCCTGTTAATATCCGAGTAATAACGAGAGGGAATTCGCTTTGTTCTCCGTAGAAAAGACTCTGCTAAGGGTCACCTGCCTAAAGCGCAGGCTTATAATTGGTTTTATTAAAGAAAGCATTTCAAGATGGCTTTAGAATTGCGCAACAAAGTAGTCACTGAAAATTATTCTGGGTGCCCAATATTGCCTACACAGAGGCACTCTTTTAATGAAATTGTACTTTAACCAGGTGCGAGGGAAACTCCAAGATGTAGGTGGCTTCATGGTGTACCTTAAGGTGATAACAATACTATCAAAAAAGTATGAGCATGTTTATTGGGACTTCAATAGCATGACCGGAATACAAACAAGTGGTCCTGTACCGCACTGATTAAAAAGTGCATCGGAAAGAGAAATAAAGATGTTTGTGTGACAAAATGACTACTGCTCTGTAGGACAGGGATGAGAAGTGGTTAAACCGCCTACTCAACCTCAAAGTTACTAATCTCCAGAGTTCCCTATAGGTCAATCCACCCCGGGCCAGGGTGAAGTTGCCTACCCGGGAATCTCCAGAGTTCCTTATGGGCCAGTCCACCACGTGCCAGGGTGCAGTTGCCTACCCGGGAATCTCCAGAGTTCCTTATAGGCCAGTCCACCCCGGGCCAGGGTGCAGATGCCTATCAGGGAATCTCCAGAGTTCCCTATAGGCCAGTCCACCCCGGGCCAGGGTGCAGATGCCTACCGGGGAATCTCCAGAGTTCCCTATGGGCCAGCCCACCCTGGGCCAGGGTGCAGATTCCTACCGGAGAATCTCCAGAGTTCCCTAAAGGCCAGTCCACCCCCGCCAATAAGACAGCAGGGATCTCAATCATAAAGGTAAAAAAAGTCATAGCCTGAAAGATGTAGCTCCTTTGCCTTTTTTGGTAGCACAGGCCAAGGTCAGGCGATATCTTCAAGAGGGGTGTGACATGATAACCAAACAGCTTTAGTACAATGATTCCAAAATTCAATAATGTCCAGTCAGGGTTCTATAAAAACAGAGGCACTTTAATAAAAACTATCAATGCAACAAACTAGCCAAAAACACTAAACACTCACCTGTGTAAAAGAAACACAGAGAATTCAGAACTTTATGTGAAAGGTCGCTCTGGGATGCCAAGCAGGGATGTGTGGGTAAGAGACTAGGCAATAATGTCAATAGTTCAAGGACATGTTCTTGTAGAAAGGGTAGACAAGGGAGACTTAAAAGTCAATATGGTGCCACAAAGTGGACCAACGGGGCAGGGCCTCTCTACAGTACCTTTGGTTTCTTTTCTTTGGAGGCTCAGCAGTGTTGAACCAGGCTTCCAGAAGCTTCATGAGGCAGTGATTCAGAGTTGGATTGGCTGTGAAACGAGCATTGCAAGGAGTGAGAGCAGAAACAATATATGCATGGTTCTCAATTACAACCGAGTAGGTGACTGCTGTTGAAAATAGGTGATGAAGATGTTGTCATTGGTCATCACCTACCACGTGGCCTGACCCGCAAATTTAATATGTACTAGCAAAAAGAAGCCATTCTACGAACGGGTTCTGGAGACAGTCATGACAACACTCTCATCAATTGTTGAAAATCAATGATCATACGGGTTGCTGTTCCGATTCGCTCATTGATTGATGTGCTTTGCACCCTGAAGTAAACTGCACTGAGGATGGGTGCACGTGGCTGGCTGACAGAACCAGGAGCAGACATTGGAGGGAGGCGAGAGTTGGTGTGCTGCTGCATATTGGGACCTTCTGTGCTCTCACCCCACCTGTTGCCTCATGCTGGCTTGGTGCAGCTAGTTGTAGTGCATTTTGGTGCAAATAACAAAGAAACCATGTATTGTAGGGCCTTGAAACATGGTTTTCAAGGTCCCTATTTTCGAGTCCCTATTTGTTCCACATGTTGAGACTGGTCCTACAACGACCACATTGATGTTGAGCTGTTTTCAGGCAACCTTCTCATGTGTGAAGGTGCTGAAATTCAAGGAAAGGGGTGGGGTGACCAAATATCATTTAGCCAGTCATGTCCAGAGGGCCCTAACAGGTAAGTATGCAAAAATGTGATGGAGATTGGTGAGACGTTCTGGAATTTTATAAGGAACAATGCTTCACCAGGCCACAAACCCACAAAGCCACAAACAAATGTGGCTTTTGCTGAAATCCGGGAAAAGGGGTGGGGTGTCCAAATGTCATGTAGCCCGTAAAGTCCAGTGGGCTGTAAGAGGTAAGTATGCAAAAATGTGGTGCAGATTGGTGAGACGTTCTGGAATTGTATATGGAACAACGCTTCACCAGGCCACAAACCCGCAAACAAATGTGGCTTTTGCTGAAATCGAGAAAAAGGCTGGTGTGTCCAAATGTCATGTAGCCCATAATGTCCAGTGGGTCCTAATAGAAATAGTCCCAGACATTCTGCTCGGAAATTGATTTAGATAAGTAGGTACAATGTTGTGTATCCGCAACTCCGTTGCCACTCCGTTGCCAAGTGTACTGTAGAATGATAGCGAGCCACGAACTCCAGGGTCGAAATCCAGTTGTGCTCCTTTAGTTTTTTCTTTATCTATGTCGGGTTTGAGATCAACCTCTCAGGTGAACCCCTGATTTCCTCCAATTTGCAGATGATTTTCTTGATGAATACCTATTCAGCGTTAAACTGGTAGATAACATTATTTCTTTGTGGAGTAAATCCAAAATTAAAGGGCAAGGAGAGGCAATGCATTTACTATGGAGGGCTAAAATGTTCCAATCCACAGTAGTTTTTAGGGATGGAAGGCCCAACTTGCTGTGGTTGATCAGGATCGTTGTAGATGATGGTAGACCCAGAACTCTTTTCCAGAACAGGCCCTCTAACTGGGGCCATGCCATCTCCAGGATGTTAAACATTGCATTGGCTCTGTATGTCAGCAAGGAGATCATCTTTAATTTGGAGATTGTTGACTTGAAATGGATTCCAGTGGTCAGCACCAGAGTGTGAATGTGGCTTTGTTATATCAGTGTTGCCTTCGGAGCACCGGTTCCACTATGCGCTGTAAGGTGGTGCCCTTCCTGCATGGAGAGCAAAGAGGCAGCATTCTGGTCATTGTCCCACATGGCAGCTGTCGAGACAGTCAGACCATACCCCAGTAGACATCAATCCTGTCATAGCTGGGCCCTGCTCACATAGCTAACGCTAATATGATATCAAATTGCTGTTTCTTTATAATTGTGGGTTTTTAGTTGTTGATACAAAACATTATTCGGCATAAGCATAACAAGTTTACAACATTAAAGCCATAAGATAAAATACATTAAAGCTCATGATCTAACACATCATGACCTAAAAGGTTTGGAAAATGATGAAACGTCCGATAAAACCTCATGTAACAATAACATGCATTGGAGCCCCATCGGATTATAATCATAAAGTGCAATATGTGTACATGGCATGCTGTTGGATAAGGTATTCAGCTAGAGGCAACAGGATATAAACTCAAAGTAACAACACACACTCAATGAGTTGTGTCCTCCCTAGTGCTAGAATTCTGACACAAAATATGCTGCATTGAGCTCTCTCTGATCTTTACAGAATCCCAATGCCAATTCTGTTCTCATAATGTTGTTCAGTCTTAGGAGTAGGAAAAGGTAACTCGCCCTCAGGTCTCTGTATCTAGTGCAGATAGAGCAGCAAAAAGTGGACAACATGTCCTTTGGCAGCACCGCAAGCCGGGCAGCGGATGTTGTCAGACAGGCCCCATTTTGATGTAAAGCTGCCACTCTTAGAGTATTGTTGCAAGCTGGATATATAATGCTTGCGCTTTCCCCTGTGTTATCACCTCCAGATACAATTCAAAGCCTGGATTGGTTTTGAGGCTTAAAAAAATGCAACCATTACTCAGCTGCATGCACGCAGCCTTCATTCAGCTCAGGATTGCTTCCGTGCTAGCACTCTTAAGTAGCTTCTTTAAAGACCTGTTGCTGGATTCAGAAGAGTTCCAGAATGTAATCAAATGCTGCCTGGTGAGCTCTGAGCGCACATACTTAAACCAGGGGACTGAACTTAGTAGTGACCAGGTATGGCTGATATTCACACAATTATATCCCACCGGACTGACTAAGGCATACAATTATTAGGTTTGGAAATGCACACGTGACCTCTGAACCTGCCATGTGCCACAGGATTGTGTCATGGCTCCTGCACTTCATTGCAGTACCTTGACTCACCAAATTTTTACTAGCCTTTCATTCTGCCTATCGGAGGCTAGAATGAAGATCGGGAACGTGTCTCGTAATTGTCTTCACAAAAAATCAATATATAATTATTGCATGCTCGGGTACATATTTATCGCCTCAGAATGAGGTAGAACAAAGAGCCCGATTATACTGATCCACCTCTTGGCTCTTCCCTGCCGCTCTGATCACGATCAGGGAATCCCCGAAAGAATGTGGGAACCAATGATCTACCCCTGCATGCACTGGACAATCAGGGGGTGTCTTTGCCAGGAGCACTGTGCAAATCATGGACACGGTACCACTCTCCATTGAGGCTGCCATTGCATTTTACCTCACCCCCAAAGGTACATCATCACATTGAAATAGTTTTTGCCGGCACAACACAATCAAGCTCATCTGATGATTGGAATGAGAGTGGAATTTGTAGCAGCAGCTTTCCACACCCAGCAATGCACTGATAGCCTTATGTGCGTATGCAGTACACATTCAGGTAGGTCTGTTTGCTCAGAGATATCAGGTGTGGCGTTCACTCCACAGTCAACAGCAGACCTTGAAATTACACCAGGACAACACCATTCTTAAACAGCACCAACATGTATCACTCTTCTCCTCGCCAACCAGCGCCAGGTGGTCATTTCATGGTCTGTGTGTTATGAATTCATGTGCCCCACATTCTTAAGCCTCACCATTCCATGCAGCACACTAGCTGAAGTAAATGTTTCATGCTGAACACAATCTGCCCTTCACGGATTCATTTGTTGTCTCACACTGAGCAGGTTGGTCCCCATCACGACTCCAGCTCTCAAAAACGATCTATCTCAGGTGGAAACATACACTATGTTTTGTCATACCTCTTTTCAAGCACATGTTTGTCAACATTACATATAAAATGGGCCTGGCTACACGTTAAAGTTACATAGTGAAATGTAATATCATTAACCGCTGAAATATGGGACTGGGTGTTTGTTTGTTTGTTTGTTTGTTTTATTATTTATATTGCGCACCAGACCCGGGGGTATTCGGGCGCGAAGGCAGAATGAGGGTTGTTCAACTTGGGTTACAGGGTAAACATGTAGAGGTACAGCTGCGGTTACAATGCTGTATACACATGTATTGTAAAGAAGCACAGATGTAAATATACAAGATGTATGTGTGACACAAAAATAAAGCGGAGCAAACTATACAAAGTATACACGAGATCCCAGGTGTCAGTAGGGAGGGTTAGGCATCATGTTCCTTTAGCCATTGAATCAAATTGGATCTGAATTGGAGGTAGGGGTGATCTTCCCTTAAAGCAGGGGGAAGGGAGTTCCAATATTGTGCTGCTTTAACAGCGAAGCTGCTCCCACCAGATTTAGTGAGTTTGAATCTGGGTACTAGCAAAAGGTTAGAGTTGGCTTTTCTTAGGGGGCGAGAGGCTGTTTGTCTGGTGAATCTGTCTATAAGGTATTGCGGAGCTGCGTGGTGGAGGCATTTGTGTGTGAGGGAAGCAGTTTTGAGGAGGATTTTGTCAGTTGTGGAGAGCCAATTGGTGGATCTGCTGAGATCTGATATATGGGCGTTTTTAGGGATATTTAGGGCGGCTCTCAGGGCATTATTTTGAAGGGTCTGAATTTTGGTGGTGATGTATTTGTTACTGCCTATGTAGAGGGCGTTACAGTAGTCTAGTTTAGACAGGATTAGTGCCCTTGCTATAGTGACGCAGTTGTTGGGTGAGAGGAAGGGCTTGGCTGCTCTAATTAACTTGCAGGTGTAGGAAGTGGCTGAGGCCATGGCATTCACTTGTTTACCGAAGGTAAGCGTAGAGTCTATGCAGAAGCCAAGGGTTTTTACTACTTTGGCCACAGTAATGATGTTATTGTCAATTATGAAGGAGTCATAATTGGAACCTAATTTTTTGATGTTGGAGGATGTGCCAAGAATGAGGAGTTCAGTTTTGTCATCATTCAGGCATAGACCATGGGAGGCCATCCATGCCTGGATGATGAGGTAGACTCTGTTCACAAAGGCCAAATCCGTGTCATAATCTCCCGTCAACGGGATGAGGATCTGTGTATCATCTGCATAATTAGTGTAGGTGATACCTAGACCGTCTAGATCATCGAAAAGGGGCTTTGTGAAAATATTGTATAGGGTAGGAGATACGCATGATCCTTGGGGTACGGCGCATGATATAGGTGCGGGGTCTGCGGATGCTAGAGGAGAGAAGACTCGCATTGTCCTATTATCTAGGAAAGACTGGATCCATGCGACTGCTTCATGGGAGAAGCAGGCTGCCATGACCAAGTGATTGCAGAGTATTGCGTGGTCGACCAGATCGAATGCGGCAGAGAGGTCGAGCAGTAGAAGGAGTGATGTCGTACCTTTATCTCTTAGTGTGTCAATTTGTGCCTTAAGGTCTAGGAGTGCAGTGTCAGTACAATGCTGTGGTCTGAAGCCGGACTGCTGAACTCCTAGGAGGTGGTTTATTTCCAAATGGTGCTGAATTTGTAAGTAAGCTACTTTGTCTAGGATTTTAAGTAGGAATGGTACAGTGGTTATGAGACAGTAATTAGTAGGGATGGAGGGGTCCAAGGTTTTCTTTTTGAGGAGAGGGAGGACCCAGGAGTGTTTCAGGTTGCTAGGTATGGTGCCTGTTGTGAAAGAGGCGTTCATAAGTTTAGTGATGAAGGGTGAGAGTTCACGGGCAGCGTCTTTTATCATTTGGGCTGGACATGGGTTTCCCTGGCAGATGGATTGTTCGAGAGTGAGGATGACTTTCTCGACTTCTTTAGTGGTGACTTTGCGAAAGTAGAAGGGAGGGGTGTCCGGTGTAGGTGGAGTAGAAGTGGATTGCGGAATTGATAATGGGTCCGTGGTAGTCTTGGAGGAGGTACCAATGTTAACAGTATTTGTGACAGTTATGGAAGCGTTTTTGTTGTTAATCTTCGCCTGGAGCATTGTTATCTTGTTAACAAGGGCATTTTGTATGCCTGTGCACCAGTTCTTATCATTAAGGCATGAGTCAGGAGCTTGGATAGGGGATTCAACTTCCTTTAGGATGGCGAACAATTCTTTGGTGTTGGATTTGGCTTGAGTGATGCGGGCGTTGTAGGAAGTTTGTTTAGCAAGGATAATTTCTTTTTTGTAGAGGGTAGCTAATTTCTTCAAGTTATTTTTATTGATGTCTGAGGGGTCCGATCTCCATATTTTTTTGCTCAGGCGTTTCTTTTGTCTGATATCTTTCAGCAGGGGTGTCAACCAGGTATTTAGGTGTTGCCGGGGTTTGCTCTTCCTAATCTTCAGTGGTGCAATAGCGTCCAGAGAGGCAAGCATCACTTCGTTGTACTTTTCTACCATGGTGGCTGGGTCGGACTGATCTGAGATAGAGTTTAAGGTGGGGAGAATGAGGGGGATAAGATTTTCAGGAGTGATGTTTTTTTTTATTTCTGGTAGGTGCGGTGGGAGCTAAGATTCTGGGTGCTCATGGATTTCAAAGTGGGGCCAGTCACTCCAGCCAGGATCCCATTTATAATAAATTAGGTGGATTACTATGGGATCCGAAAAGGAAAAGGAGGGTCTGACTCCATTATTAGCTTTTTACATGGAACTTAGGCTTTCACAAATGGGCTTCTGAAGTGATTAATCAACTTGTCACTTGTACATCTCTCTTTGTGTGTGTAGGTGACTGAATGCCATTTGGTCGAGATGTTTAGATTTTTAATTATAGAATGAAGCAGGTGATGCCTTTTCTGGAAGCAAGATCTGCTAGCCAGACTCTACTTTCATATAGCTCCATACCAAAAAGCATAATGCAACTTTGCTGTGACAGTCTATATTGCAAGAGCTGCCATGCAGTGGCAACAGGATAGGTTCAAAGGTCACATGTGCATTCCTGAATACAGCTGCCAAATCCCAAAATTCGAACAGGCAGTTGCCCTTTTACGGTATGCACCCCTGGTAAAAAAAAAAAATATATATCATAATTGGGTACCCCAGCAGTCTGGTGGCAGTTGGTAAAAAAAAAGTCAGTGCTAAGACTAGCACACAGGACATCAAAGATGAAGTCACAAATGTCATTGATGACATCACTGATGACAACACATATGAAATTAATGTTGATGAAAAGTAGCTAGATGGGGTTGTGTATATAATGTTGGTAACAAGATGCCAGGGGTGATCGGGAGATCTATCATACTTAAGATATTAAAGAATGTACTCATTTGAACAAAACGTTATGGGGCTGAATCATGGAATTATTTGCCATTCTTCCCCCAAATCGCCATTTGTTAAACAGAGATTTGCGGTCAGAATGGCATATAAATCCCTGTTTTTCGGCGCAAATAATTCCATGAATCAGCCCCTATATTGAAGACATTATATTGGAGTGCTGTTGTTAATACAGGAACCTAATCTTACATAAACATAGGCAATGGCTGCAGCATGCACCATAGAAGTACAATATTTTAAATCCTGTAATTTTGGATAGTAAAATAATGAATGCTACCTTATCAGAGATTTGTGTAATGTTAAACATGTAATAACTGGCTAAAAATTCAAGACTTACTACACACGTGTGCTAGTACAAAAAATACATAAGAAGACCCACAATGCATATAAATCAGAGGCAGATACAATGAAACTAAACTAAGAAAGAAAGAAACAGCATCACCAGAAAATGTTAATAACATTAAAGTTTATCTTCATGTCTACAAATAAATTGTGTATTTGAGGCCTGCTTATTGCCCATTTATGTGCACCATGAGCTGAGACCAAACCCTAAGGAAAGCACTTTTGCATATACAACAAGTGTAACGTCTATATATACAGAACTTTTTAAAATGTGCAAATTCTCATGGTTAGTAAAACCAAAAGAGTAGCCTAATCATGTCAGTAAAGAAAAACAAGTGGCCCAGACATGTAATGGCATCAGTGATGTCATCAATGACATTTGTGATGTAATCTTTGATGTCCTGGGTGTTAGTCTTAGCAGTGCACGTGGTGGTGTAAGTTATGGTTGCTTAGCTTATCATAACTGGCAAATTTCTGGGGTTCTCCGGTTTTACGTTGTCAGGTGTCTTGACCCACATTTGAACTATTATGCTACAACATTTGGTGCTGTGGGCTTAGAAAATCCAAGATGGCCGAAAAGCCCACATTTGCGCCAGAATCCAGGAAAAACACCAAAATGGTCGTCTGACCTGCCACCCACCAGTGCGAGTGTGATGGGCCTGAAGCGCCATGAGTGAAACGTGGTGCCAAAGGAAAAACAGCAGTGCCTATTGGCTCAAAAAGCGCTTTGAAATCACATTTGTTTCTCTGAAATGCAAACTCAAAATGCCTATTTCAAACATTGCAAGATATTCAAAAATCTTACTGAACACCAGCAGACGTCTGGTAGAATGAAGTCTTGTGTTAATACCAAATCTGGAAAGATGAAGAGCCTAAAACAATGTTTATAACAAAACTGGCTGAGCTGTGGATGTCAGCAGCTTAAGTGAAATTGGATTTAAAACCACAAAAATCGAAATGTTTAAAATAAATGAGTGACCTACTTTTGAGTGTCACGTAGGTTGCAACTGTTTAAATGTCATAGTTTTGAACTTAGAATCAGCGTGCTAGCTGCATGTGTCAAAATTGTAAGTTTGATTTGAATGAAGAAAAACTAGAACAAAAGTGACATTTGGCTGAAGCCTGGCTTAAAGAGATTGAATTCTACCTGGCAACTACCCCCGACAGGAGTTGAAACTTGCCCAGCAACTGCATTCCCAGGCCTGGCCTGTCTTCTCCTGCCCCCACCAAAAGGAGATCACAACTCTCTGATTGAATTATGGGAGGGGTATCTGGGGCTGCAGGAAAACAGAACAATGAACTTTCTTTGGCTCAGGCAAATGCTAAATCAGGGGTCGTAAATGGCTTCCTCTTGGAAGGAAATAGGAGGGGCACTGCCTCTGGGAGCCACCTGAGCTAGAGGCGGGGACAGACAGAAATTCCCCATGTGCTTTGGAACCTAAACCACACCCATATGGGCCAGAGCATAATTTTAAAGAGATGGATAATTCATAGTACGGAAGTGTCAAAATTATGTAAATAATATATTTATTCCTGTAATTTTTCTGTGCACATTTTAAGAGATGTTAGGACTCTGTGGTATGTTCTGGGGAGTAGTAGCGGAAAATAGGGTGTTACTCCAAGTGTCTGTATGTAAAAAATCTGATAATTCATCATCTGATGCCCATATTCCTTGCGCACATTTGGGTAAATTCTGGAAAAGTTTAGAGGTTGTTGTTTGGATTGAAAGGGCAGAATTCTGTCAGAAGTGAACACAATATCTTACAAAGACAGGGATCGGATGGTTTGCTGCTACAGAAAATATGTTAACTTGACATATAATATTAGAAAAATTGTACATAGATAAATGCGCATTTGGATCAAAAATAGATTTGTGTGCAAAGTGACAAGGGGAATGTTCTTTCTGTATGCCATAAAAATGACACCGGATGACTCACAACTCTGTTCTCCAGTGAGAGCACAGAAAATCCGCGAACCTATCAGGATCTTCAGAGGGTTGGGCATAGAAAGTCAGCCTTCCCACCCACTTTCAAAAGACATAAAAAGGACCACTGAAACCCAGGTAGGGACATTCACTTCTCACTTCAAACTGATTTCTTGCAAAGCGTTTTGCCAGAAGACTCCAGAACCAGAACTTAGACTCCAGACTTCAAATCCAGACAGATCCAGAGACCAGAACTTAGAATTCAGACTCCAGAACTTGAAGCAGAGGGGCCAATCCACAAGCTGAACCCTTTTTGTGAAGGCGGCGGGAGGAGTATGAACCCAGGTCGGAGCGGTGTCTCCTTCCCAGGCCTATGCAGATGCGAGTATCAATCCCGGGAAAATCAAGAACCCCCACACAAGACGCATACACAGCACCAGAGCCTCTTGTCGGACCTTAACGGCCAGCATATCGGATCAACTCCCGAACAAGGGCACAATTGTTGACTTGGGAACAGATCCACACCAATCTGAACCAGAACCAAGGAAGGGATTACGGACATCTCACTCCAGACCACTAGTGCCTACATTAGGCATAGCAGTAACTCTACAGGAAGACAAGGGGTGTCTCGCCGCTCCAGTCCACTCTACAACCCAGACCTTGGGATTAGCTCAAAGGCAGGGTCCCGAAATAATACGCCCTGACGAAGGCGGATGCATGCGTGAGCTGCAAGTCCGCCGAAACGTGAATAGCTGGGACATTCCCACCCAGCACCACGTTGGCAAAGAATTCTTTTACCGCACAAAGACCCACAGGTTGGGCAAAACTGAAGCCTAAAGAAAATACATTTAGTCAACCCTATGGACAAAGGATCAGTTTAGTCATACCTATCCATACAGGCAATCAAGGGATCCAACTAGAGAAGAATTTCCTGTACACCCAGGGGCAACTACCATTTGAGTTTCCCACTAGTTTTGTTGTGTGTTTTTCGTCCCCCCGTATTTTTCGTTGGATTATATTTAGATGAACACTTGTTGTAATTTTAACTTTTGTTTGTCAAGTTGTTCTAATGTTTTGAAACAATTTCATTATGTTTCTCTTATTTTTCTTGCACAATGAATGATGAAATTGAATGATCTCTGTTATGTGTATTTATGTACTATACTTTGAAGCAATCAATATAAAGTTTTTTAGAAAATGTACAAATGTGTTGAACTAAATTACTTCTCCGAATGAGTACTTTACTTATGATTTTGAATCCTTCAATGATTATAGGTCAAATACAGGATTGTGGTTTTCTCCCTCAAACCAGCTCAATCTCACTAAAACGAGGACAAATGCCAGCATTAGTGAATTGGGACAATTTATAGCACTCTCGAAAAGAAATTGTCGTTTGTTTGCTCCCCCAGAATTTACTTTAAATCAGATTGAACCAAGGGGGTAGGGTACACTTATGGTTTATCCTTTTCAGCAGGCCTCAAAATCTTTTGCAAACTATTCAACAGCCGGGCGAGCTGTTTGATTCTGGCTAGAACCCTGTGTCAGAACCCAGAAAGCAGAGCTGTGTCCAGACCGCCGTGCAGTGCCGATAGAAGACCAGACCCAGACCAGACCGCTGTGCAGTGCCAGAACTTTTGCCAGAACCAGAGATCCAGACCAGCAGAGCAGAAAGAACCACAGCTAAACCTGTTGACCAGATCTGTGACAAGGCCCATTCCTTCCAAAATTAGGAGTGTGTATCCAGCCAGAGCTGTGCAAACCAATCTCTTAGTTTAAAAATAATCTAATTCAAACCATTTCAACCTATTTAGAACTGCATAGAAATTGTGTGTCCATTCTGTGATTTCAAACCTGTGAAAGTGTCATTTGTCATTCTGAGCTTTACTTTAATTTTGAGACTTTCTACTCCTTATAGTTTTTCCGTAATCGCGCTTTACGCACTCGGAAAAAGTGCCGCGAATTGCAATTTGAATAAAATTTCTCCACCTGTCAAAAATCGCTGTCTTTTGCTTGCAACTGCTGAAATTTGTTTTCAACCTGATAATCCCTCATGAATCACTGATAGTGTTGACCTGAACCAATCTTAAGTAGCTATCACCTACTATGAATCTCCTATAGGGAATTAAAATCATTTTTAGCATATTTTCACTTCATTGTAAATCACATTAAAAGTATTTCGGCATGTTTTAAAATTGGTATTGCATTTGATTGTATTCCTGAAAATTGTGTGCTCTTCTTCCATCTCCTTATATTGCGTAGGGGGGGAGTGAATTGTCAAAAGAAAAAGTGATCATATTATCTCTTGTGGAAACCATCTCAGTTATTTCTGTGCTGCATTCTTTTCCATCATTGCATTTCCTTGAAACCATAAAAGCATTCTCAGCTACTTTATCCTCTCTATACCAACTCCTAAGTAATTAAAAAAGTGTGCTAATGTAAAATTATCCATTGTTGATCATTGTCATATTCATAACTGTGCTATCAAATATTAATTTATTTATAAAAGTGTGATGTATATCTTGTTTAATTTTTCAGTAAATCTTTTAATTCGCAAAACAAACCTACTTCTTGGCTCAGTGAGGTCAGGGGGATTCAAAGAGCGGGGCGTTAT
Source organism: Ambystoma mexicanum (assembly GCF_040938575.1). Classification (NCBI taxonomy): domain Eukaryota; kingdom Metazoa; phylum Chordata; class Amphibia; order Caudata; family Ambystomatidae; genus Ambystoma; species Ambystoma mexicanum. The sequence continues at coordinate 276,329,013 of NC_090929.1, read as the reverse complement.
ACAAGGGTTTATCATCCAGATCTATGAACTTGTCATAAAAATATATAAATAAGGGCTTCCCTTGGGCATCCCAGACTAGGCACTGACTTAGTTGGAGTACTGAATTGAAGTCACTTAACAATGTGTAACCATAACGTCCCTTAACAAAGTGTTTTCATTGAATTTCTGAAGTATTTTAGTGCACCTTAACCATAATGCCCCTTTAACAAAGTTCTTTCAGTGAATTTCATGGGTTTTACCAGTGCATGCTAATTTCCTACGACTTACTAAAATCATACTTACCCCAATATAGCAATATTTTTCTACAGCTAAGAAAGTGTTACCTTCAAACGATGCAACTTTTTTCACTGTTTTTGAGTTCTCCCATGTTCTACAAACGTCTGACCTCATCCTGGATTTTCCGGACAGTGACAATTGATCGCATGCGTGTGCGCGGCATGATGACATGTTTGTGAATGTGTCCACACTTCACGATCAGGTCCCTGTTTCGCGGACAGTTCGGATCTGCACTTTCTACAAAACATCCTTGGATGAATATTAGCAAAACTGCTATTTATCTTAAAAATGGCATCATGTTCTGCCATCCCTCCTCCCCAAGAGCCACCATCACCACTACCAGCTGCAGGACGAGCACAACAAAAAAAAAAACACTGCACTTCCAAAGATAAAGAAGAGGACAAAGAAAATGAGGTAGAGGAAGTGCCTACCTCTACCACCAAGAAACAATCATGGGTGTGGCAGTTCTTTACCACTGTTAGGAATGTACCAAAGGCTAAAGCTACCAAAGTTAAATGCACTGAGTGCAATGTTGTCCTCAGTCGCGGTATACCTGGACAGTACTCCTATAGGAACACATCCATGCACCGCCACACCCAATCCAACCACCACAATGCTCTCAGAAAGGCTGTTCTTTTCTTAGCAAGTAGTAGCCTGTCTTCCTCCACCTCATATTCATCAACCAGTACTATAACCACAGAGCCAAGTTCTTTTGGATACAAAATTCCACCAGCTACCTGGCAAGCAATAAAAGAGGATGTTGATCCATATCTTTCGAAGACAACAGTCCACCAGTCCACTGTATGTACTGCAGCACACCACTCTGCCGGGGGGAGCAATTTTGAAGTGCTTTTCAAGCTGTGATCAAAGAGCATTAAAAACAATGCCCCTACCTTAGATGTAATACATGTGCTACATCTTCCCCTGTCCACTTGCCCCTCCATATTATTGCATGGTGCCCATTCGCTCATTTACTGCCCCATCTTACATTGTAACTTTTTGGGGAACAAGAAACAAAACAACAACAAAAAATATAACATTCCGGTTAAAAAATTAAAACTAACAAATAATCTTATAGAATTCATCTAATTTGCATTTTAAATAGAGTATACAAACTCAATAAGATTCTATCAGCCGAACTTCAAAGAGCCTTAAGCCACTGATTACATTCGCCCGCCCCTAACGCTAACATCACTATATGCTCAAAATGAGTTCCACCTACTTTAATGACGTTAGTGGGCAGAGTAGTCACACGTACATGGTCATCAACAATGTCATAAAGTTATGTTACACAGAACAAAGAAGTTAAACACAAACATCCACAACAAATGCAAAACCTTGGTCTTTTTTTACAGAAATGATAGAAACATTATATTTTAAATAAAACAGCAGATGGGGGGACCATAAAAATACTTTTGATTTTGACACAACAATAAAACATTCACTTAAGTCCACGAAAAGTTTGTTAACTTTTTCAAACCCAGTTCATAGTTACCGAACTTCGCAGCGTTTACATTTTCACTAAAACCCACAACTGTAATCTTCGACTGCCAAATTCAATCAGTGATCCATCAATGCAAGTCTTTGCGTTTTCCAACAAAAATTATTTTCTATAAGTGATGAATAATCTGTGCACATGCCGCTCCAGTACACAGGACAAATTATTGCTTTCTAATTGAAATAAATGCAATACTTTCACATCCACACTTTTCGAGAACCTATATGCAATCATTTTGCTTCTTGTTACTGAAACAGTAAAAGGATAAATTGCTGTCTGGTGATCTTCCCACACAATGTTTACGAGACATCCGTTGTTGATAATTATTGTACAAACACTGTTGAACAAACTGTTGGCCGGTAGACTGAATCCATGAAACGCACACAGCGGGAGTATATAACTATTTGAAATAGAGGACAAAAAACATATTTCAGTAAAGACTTTACAATTCAATATACAAATGCATTCATATTGTGGTTATAAATTAAAGTTTCTCGTAAAATGTACTACGTCTACTCTTTGAAGCAAAGTCAACATTCATGCATCACAGCGTTGATCATATGGCAACCAGTTCACTTTCTACACTTCAATAGCTTTCACTTTAAATGTTGCTTATATTGCGTTTTGCAACTCCATTTTTCCAATGTTGTAAAATGAAAAACCGCTTCACAACACAGTTTTCTAAAATACAAACTTTACTTTCCAATGTCTGTTTTTAATACAGTGGGCCTCATTACAAGTTTGGAGGTAGCCATGCTGTCATTACCAGCATGGCTACCTCCAAAAACGGGTCCGGGTCCCGCAAAAGGGGACTTACTCGGCCTTTCCAACCTTGGAGGGCCCAGTAATTCCCTTTCGCGGTACCCAGACCCAGTACATCCCCATTCCCATTGAGCCCTTATAGTTAATGAAAGGCCCATTGTTAGCATCCTGGTCTGCTAGCGGGTCCCGCTCTGCGCGTCTGGTCTGGCCAGGCGTACAGAGCGGGGCCCGCTGCAGAACTCGTAATATGGCAGCCCAGAATGAACGGTGCAGGTCCCTTACTGGCACCGTTCATTCCGTGGCCGCCACAGTTGTAATGAGGCCCAGTGAATCGTATCATTTCTTTGCGGATTGTCGATGACTCCCACAAATTCTTAGTCCACTACTTTGAAGGCCACATAACAATGCCTCCCTTCATGTACCGTTCACAGCTTGCCCGAGTCAGTTTTGTTTCTGGAAACACATGATACACAACCTTGTCAATATGATGTTCACTTTCATCCTTACATCAACCACCAAGGCTGCCTTGTTGGGTGTCCTGACCCACGTTTGAGCTATCATGCTGCAACATTTGGTGCTGTGGGCTTAGAAAATCCAAGATGGCCAAAAAGCCCACAAGTGAGCCAGAATCCAGGAGAACCACGCAGTTTGTGCGCACACCAAAATGGTTACCTAACTTGCCACCCACCAGTGTAAAGAAAGATCTTTGTTAACAAAATCCACTGTTACTGATGTCAAAAAGTTGCTGAAATTGTGACTCATTGGACCACTTTAAAGATTCAACCCTTTTGTGGGGTTCCACATAATCATCTTACTGTAAGGAGCCCAATCAAAACAATGTTAAGCAAGGATTATTTACTACCATGTAAGAACCATTCCTGTTTGGAATGCATTAATCCAAGAAAGATCCCAAAATTGCATGCAGTACCAACAAAATCCTCAAGGCGGCGCTAGCGGTCTAAACTCTGACAGGAGAACTGAGTGCAGTTGCTGACAAAGGGATTTGACTCAGCTGACTTCAAAGGCTGCATTTTAATTAAAAATTAGCCACCTGCTGTTCCCAGAGGCCTGAAGCCTGGGAAACCCTCTCACCTCCAGAGATTCACACCAGGAGTTAGAATATCACATGACCTCTTGATTGATAGAAGGCAGACTGGCTGGGAGCCTCCTGGAGACCACACAATAGGCTCTTGCAATTGAATAGGATATGTTGATTTTGACTGTTTCCTGTCAACAAAGGCCTGCCTGCCAGAAGACACATGTGACTGACCCACCCAAGTCTTGGAGGCGGACTCCAACACTCTGAGAACTGAATTGAAAGCAAAATATATATTTTACAGAAACACTGATAACTCTTTGTAATCAAATGACAGAAATGTATAACTTTGAGAGCCTTAATTTAAAAAAATGTACCTTCAATTCAAGCCCAAACTCCAATTTGTGTGATGTTCTGGGGCAAAACCCTGCTATTTATGTATACTACAGACTCTGTGTTTAAGCTAGAGACATGTTAATTTACTGGAGTATGTATGGACAGGCCGTGTACATGTGTACAAATCTGGAGAAAAATCCGATGTTGCAAAACCACTAAAAAGCACAAAATATTGCCATTTCTGAATGCAAGCCCCCAGGAAGAGCAGAGTTTGAACAGGGGCTACCATCAGTAAATGCATGATGGGTGCATGTAATTTCAAACCACTGTGTATCTAGGAAGTGTGCATTTTGATCAAATATAGATTTTGTGGGCAAACTGACCAGGGGAGGATCCTCTAACCCATAAAACCTATAGCATCACTCTGACTCACAGTTCCTTCCCCAATCATGGGAGAGGGGAGAATTGGGCCAATGGGCAGTTGAGAGAGGGGCTGGCTAGTGATGCTGCACACACACCCACTTTCAAAACACATAAAAGCAGACAGTCAGGACAGATAGGGACATTCAATTCCATTTGCTGCAACGCGCTCTGCCGGACCACACAACATCCAGAAGATACCAGATTCAACACTTAGACTTTAAAACTCCAAAGAACTTGATTCAGAACTCAAAGCAAGGGCCTAAACCCACAAACTGAGAACTCTTCTCAGCGGGCCTCAGCATCCAGCAAACCTAACAGCGATAGCAGCATCCAGGAGCCGTGCAGATCAGCGCTGGGTCCAGAGAAAGCTGTGCAGAAAGATCCAGAAGCAGTGCTGTACCCAGAGAAAGCAGAGCAGTATCCAGAACCAGAGGCAGAGCAGAGCTGACCCAGACCGCTGTTCGCAGAACCAGAGAGCTGACCCAGACGCTGTGCGCAGAGAACGTCCGTGGCGAGTGAAGAAAACCTGACCAGATCCGTGGCGAGGCCCATTCTATTTCTAAATATATTGTGAGTACCTAGCAGAACTGTGCAGAACCAATCTCTTAGTTAAAATAATATAATTCAATCTATTTTAATCTAACCAGAACTTTCTCCTAACTGTCATCTGTCATTTGCAAAGCTGTCACCTGTCATTTCTAGTTGCTAGCTGTAACTTGTCACTTTGAACTTTTAAAATTTCAAATCTGAAAAACGACCTTTACCATATCGCTCATATCTCCGTGACCGTTTGTCTTAGAGACTTGCAGTAACTTTCCTCTGAAAGCTGGGAATCTTGGCTTTTCAACGAACCTAGAACCGCATTCCTACTCCCTATACTTTTGCCGCAATCGCAAAGGACGCACTCGCGAATTTGCCGCGATTTGCAAATTTCTCCACGTGTGAAAAGAGCAGCTTCCTTGCTTTCATTTGCCAAAAATTCGTTTAACATGCCAATCATTCCTAGAACATTGCTAAGGTAAGCCTGAACTTATTTAAACCAACTAATCCTGAACCTGAACCTCCAGAGGGAATTAAAATCATTTTAGCACATTTCCAATATATTGCTATCACATTTTAAAGCATTTTGGGCCTGTGTTTCCAACTTCTGTGGTCTAAGCTTGCTGGGGTGAACTGAATTACATTTGATTGCATTTCTGAGAACTGTGTGCTTTCCTTCCATTACCTTGCATTGCATAAAGGGGGGAGGGGATTGCCAGAGAAAAGTGATTACATTGTGTTGTTGAAATCATATTGAGTATTTTCTGTATTGCATTTTCATTCAACATTACATCCATCTGAACTTATATAAAGCATTCTCTACCACCTTATTCTTCTGTTCCTATTCACAAGTGTGCTAGTGCCAGACTATCCATTATTGATCACAGCTCAGATTAAGTGTGATATTCAATTATTAATTTATTATAAAGTGTGATATATATATATATTGTTTAAATTCTCAAATAAACCTTTTAACTTGCAAAACAGAACTACTTCTTGGCTCAGTGGGGTCAGGGGGATTCCAAGAGAGGGGTGTTATATAGGGGTAGTCATCCAGAACGCATGAACTGGACATAAAGATATATCAATAAGGGTTTCCTTTCAGTATCCCAGACTAGGCATTGACTTAGCTGTAGTGTTGAATTGAATCCTCTTACAGCCTCCACAGTACCATTGCTCGGCACACGTTCAGCTTTTAGATTAAAGTTAGAGGGGGGCTATAACAAGGACCAGCGCCTCAAAATAAGAGCACCATATGTAACTAGAAGACGCAGGAACATAAGTGGGGGCTGCGAGGACCCATGGGGCGACTACAGCGGCGCTGAAGCTGTACAATATTAGTACAGCACAATAAGTACACAACACCAACAGTGGTTGTTATCCCCCCTTTTCCCGCCTAAGTTTCCATTTTATTCTCTTCCCCTCCCCTTTTCTTTACTCACAATACAAAAAGAGGGCCACTGGGGGAACCAAAAGGCAAGTTAGGATCTTACACCATGATGCCAAAAGGGCCCAGGTGTCACTCTGCAGAACAAGAAAGGAAGGGAAGCAAATGTGCTATAGGAGGACGAGGGGGCAAGACACACATATGCAAAATCTTTGGTGCCAGCCAGACGGCAATGGCAGCAACGCCACGACCAAACAAATGGCCTAAGGCCACAAAAAGCAAATAAAAGGATTCCTGCCAGCAACGGTCTCCAATTTGCACATCACTCCAAACAGAGCCATTCTGCGCCTGCAGAACACATCTACTTTTTCACCCAACCCACCCACCCACCCGGAAAAATAAAAATTAAAAAAAACGAAACATAGACACATAAAAGAATTACAGTACAACAAATGTTTTAAGTGACACATAAGCCTGAACAACACTGTGGCCGCTAGCTCTACTTCCACGCTGGTTATCCAGAACTAGGAGTTAGTGTTTATTCCACTGTTGCGGACCCCATGTGTTCTTACCATGTTTAGTTTTTACACAATTTGGTACCGTGTTCCTTGTTCATGAGTTTGCTCTTCTATGTACATCCCCACTCATCGTGAGCCCATTCCGGGCCGGGGGTCACGATTCTAGCATTACATTCCATATGTGGCACAATCTATGTGCCTGCAGACACTTCTTGCTGCTCCAAGAATAGGTTGTGTGGAGCCGTCGACATTCGGGTAGGCTCCGGACGACGTGCACGTTTCCTATTAGTCATTAGGAGCACACCCGTTCTATGCTAATATGCAAGCCTATTAGCAACTGCTATACTGCAAACAACATCTAAGCTGTGTTCCGCTTCTACAGCAATGCCAGACTGTCACGGCTGTTTATTTAAATTCTTTTTCACTTCACGAGGGCACTTCGACCCTCCGGCACTCTGATCTGAAGTTCCCATTGCTTTAGTCAATGGGCCCAGCATCACTGAAAACGGCGACTGAGCTGTTTCCATGTGCGCCGAGACATCACATTATCGGACATGCACCCCATTATTTAGGTAAGTGCTGCATTCTTCCCTTCACCTCTGCTCTTCAGTGCAGCACAACATATGCACACAGTAACTTGCATGGGCATTTTCCAGGCACAGACCTCTTTTTATATTCCTTCCCTACCAGGGCACAAAGCGCCCATGGTAAATGATATGTGCTGCACGCTCTCGACTAGATTGCTGTCCCTGTCAATTGTGCAGATTCTGAAATATGACGCGGAACCGCTGTAAGTAAGACCTGATGGGTCCCAATTTACTTAGCATGTCATCTCCGTTATGTAGGGCCAGCTTTCTAAGACTGCTTGGTCTCATTTTGTTGTCCCTCTTTTAGAATTGAACAGCTCCGTCTACTTGATCAACTCTGCTTGGACACAGAGCTGCGTGCCATTTACCAGAAGCATTTATCCCGTGGCCTCCTGCACCCAATTGAGCCCCGCAGAACCGGCAAAGCTTCCATGAGGCCCAGCATTTTAGAAAAGGAGTTTTAATATGCATGGTAAGCCTTCCTCCGTGGATTCTCGTGACATTAGCCGTCATTTAGTTTTGAACATTGTAATATGGAGATTTATGTCCCCTATTGCCTCAGAAGAAACGAAGACAGCCCTAGTTTTTGGACTTATTTATGTATATATTCAACAAGGTCTTCCAGTTACACCCTGATGAAGGTGGTCTCTACACCTGCACGCCGCCGAAACACGACCTGGGGAGTGTCCAGTGTTCCCTCCATATGACGAGCTTCTCAATCATTGGACACTTTTATTTTGTTCCCTTTGTCCCCCCTGTCACGTATGCAAACCGTCTCTCTTTAGTGTTGACCTCCAAGGTTGGCAAAACAATTCCCCACTAAAACGAAGGAAAGATGTGTATTGGTAGAAGATAACTGGAGCAATTTAGCTCTTGAATATCCAACCATAAGATTAACAAGTGCATAGACGTGATTGAGCATTGCCATTGCATTTTCTATCCTAGACTAGGCAGTGCCCACTGATTTAACTGTTAATAATAATAAATAAATAATAATTTAACATTTATATAGAGCTACGAACCCTCAGGTATCTGAGCCTGCTTATTATTACCCACGGTGTGTGGTGCTCATTTATTGACCTTGAAAGGATGAAAGGTTGAGTTTGGCCCGGCTGGGTTTTGAACTTGCATCAGCATACTCTGCAAAGACATCAAAGCGAGCGCTCTACTCGCTGTGCTATCAGCCCGGCTAAATTAACAACAGCCACTTGTGTTCACTCTGGAGGAACTCAGGACCCTACCTTTTAAGTAAGGGTACTGGCTGAATAATATATGAACTTTGTTTTGAATTTGTACATGGCTCACCAGAATTCTTCTCTTGCTTTTTAAAAAAATGCTTTACTTTGAAGCCTCTAATCTGCTTCTGTCATTCTTTTCTATTTCCCTGGTCATCAGCTCTGGTCTTGCACACTATTTTCACTGGATCTTCTCCACCAACTATAATCTTTTTTTCACATTGCTTTTGTTTCTTTTAAGAGTAAAACATACTCATAGTGTAATGTTGTGTACAACATATACAAGATATTTCTATTGTATTGGAGTTTTCTGCTTTGTTTTTCATTAATGAGCAACAATTATGCCACTGGCCCTCATTACAACTCAGCTGTTAAGGGTTTAACCACGCCGTCGGCGCCGTTAACCCTTAACGCCTGATTACGTGTCCCTTTGCGGGTTGGTGTTTAACGCCTGCTTTTAGCAGGCGTTAAAAATCCAACCCGCAAAGGGACTTTGGAGCTAATTACGGCACCGTAATTTACGGTGCCGTAATTAGCACCTTCCCCATTCCCATTATGCACTATGGGGGCAAAAATGGGAATGGGGAAGGGGCCATGGTGAATGGGGAATTACCGCCCCGCCAACCTTGGAATGGGGCCGTAATTCCGCCATCCACCTTTGCGGAGTCGGTGAGTTACCGGCATGGACCATGGTGCTAATAGCACCATGGTCCACCGCCTGACTCGTAATGAGGGCCACTGTTTTTATGTTGAGTGGTTAGTAAACCAACCTTATGTTTTCATGAATATACTTGTTTGGTCTGTATGATTTTTAGATGAAATTATACATTTTTTGATTGAATCATTGTCTCCCTACTTGTTGATACGAGAATGTTTCAAATTAATAACCAAACACATATTTGATTTCATTTCATTTTATTAGATATACATCTAGCCGAGTAGGCTTTGTATAACACAAGAAAAACAACATTAACAAAAGAGCAATGAGATCACATGCGTTATCTTGCGTAAAATACATATCACATAGTTATCTTGCGTAAAATACATATCACATACCTAAAATACATTATTGCAAACATCTAAAAATAGCCACGATATTTATATAAAATACTACTAAAAAATATATTAAATTAATGTCATTGCCTCTCATAAATTTCATAAATAAATCAGAAATTTCATTCATATCAATTGCATTGTTAAAAGATTTAAAATACTTGGTTCTGAGCTTGGTTAAGCTTTCACATGACATAATCAAGTGATGTAGAGACTCGGATACATTATTGCCACATAGGCGACAGTTCCTGTTTTCCTGGACAATTCCTAGTCTATCACCATAAGTCTCCAATGCTTCCGACATATTAAATTTCATCAATAAGTATGTATGGAAGGTATTGACATTTGGATATGCTAATATATACATTGGATGCTTAATTCTAGCAGATATTTCTTCAATATACGTCCCACAATGTACTTTCGATGCAATAGTGTTAATACTTTGTTCATGTCCTAAGTCATACAGTTTCTTTTTTTAGCCACCTTTTCAGTACTATTGTGCTAGTGTTGCCTGGATCATTCCCCATTGCCCATTTCCTATGTAGTCTTTGCAAGGTGCCTATAGTGCCAATTAATACATTGCCTTCTAAGCTTACAAACGCTTTCACATATGGGACTATGATCTTATCAGTTTGCAGGGTGCACACATTTTCGTAAAACATTACACATTGACATATATATGCGTACCATATTCCTTTAATATAAAACTCAAGGTAGAGGTATTCGACACTTAAGCATTGTGGTAAACCTGATAATTTCCTTAATAGTTGGGCTTCAAATGTCACTAATTGTTTTTCATATTTATGTCCCCTTACTTCCACAGCATACAGTAACATGGACCTAACTTTTGCCATATAAATGGTTATTACTGCTGAGACAGAGGAACCGTTATTTCTCCCAATGTACGTACTTAAGGCATTTGCTGTTACAATACATCGATTTTTCAGAGTGGACCATTCATTTACCCAGTCTACCTTCTCATCGATAATGATACCGAGGTACTTAGAGGAAGAAACTTGTTCGACTTTCTTTGAGTCCAACTTCTATACGTATTTCCTCGGTCTGGATTTTTTAGAAAATACCATAATCTTTCTTTTATCAATGTTGATAGACAACCCATTAGCAGTGGAGTATGCTACCAGAGAGTCAAGCATCTGCTGGAGACCTGCCAGGGTATAATCTAGTATTAGCAGGTCATCTGCGCATGCTAGCCAACCAATGGTCACACCATTAATTTTCACCGGGTTTGCTTCAGGTAAGTTAAATGCTATTTTCATATCTTACAAGTATAAATTAAAAAGAATAGCAGCAATCATGCAACCTTGCTTTACCCCACTTCAAGTCGCCATGAAATGAGAAAGTCTTCCAGCTGCAGTCAGTCTTAAATGTACAGATGTATCTGTATGGAGTAACATCAACATTCTCAGTAAACCTTGTGGAATACCCCAAGAATTTAATTTTTGCCATATTCTATTACGTAAGATGGTATCAAATGCGGCAGAAAAGCTAATGTACGCACAATATACATCAAGATTCCGCTTACCCCATGAATGCTCTACTGCAGTTGTTAGCAACAATAAGTTATGGCTAGTACTGGATTTATCCCTAAATCCTATTTGATTCAATGGTAATATTTATGTCTCAGTAATCCAAGCATTTAGTTCAAAAAGCAATACCCTGGTAAAAATCTTAGAGAAAACATCAAGCATCGCTAACATACAGAAATTTCCAGCTTGTCCCACACCCCTTTCTTATGTACTGTAAGTATGTGGCTCATTTTCCATGAGGTGGGAATCACACCTAGTTTACTAATTAGTTTGAATAGTAGCAATAACGCAGCACCCCATTGATCTGGGTGTTTTTTTATCACAGAATTGCAAACACCATCAGTGCCTGCGGCATGTGAGTTCTTAAGGTTTTCAATAATTATAACACTATCTAATTCAGTAGCCTTGCAATCCCAAATTACATTATGGATGGGAAGAATATTGTCAGGCAGTTCTAACTTACCCAAGGTCTCATTAATGTATTTTCCCCACATTTCCCCATTAATACAGTTAATTGACAAGTCATGTTTTTTATTTTTACTGAGCAAATGACATATACCTTGATTATTATTAGTTAAAGCCAACATTGCTATTTTTTTTCCATTGAATAGTCTCACATTCCCTTTTATGCAATTTTAGCCACCGTTTATAATTCATTTTAAGATTTTTAATGTGGCATGCAACAGCCTGCGCTGATAATAACATATCATTTTTACGCGACGTACTCCAGATTTCCTTAAGAAGGTTCTTTTTAGCATCTTTTATCATTTGATCATTGCCGTGTCTATGAGGTAACACAATGTTTGAGCGTTCATCTACAGATTAATAGGTTCTTTTCTCAGCTACTTGTTTTTGAATATCCTGCATAAGCTGAGAGAAATTAGACATTATTAGAGTCTCTGTGTTGTTCCCCAACACGCCCTCTTTAATAAACGCAGGTAGTAAGCTAGCAACTACTTGCTGAGCCTTTTCAATATTACGCTGATGCCATACAATTCGATTTTTGCCCTCAGTGGTGTGAACTATCCCATTTCCGTCATAGTCATGACCCTTTGCCCATTGGCCAGGCAGAAGAAAAGAGAGACATAAGGGTAGATGGTCACTCTTTTCTCTCTCGAGAATGTCCATGTCCCTTATGTAAGTAAGGCCCATAGGATTTACAAAGATATAATCAAGGGTTGCTGCAGATCTGCCCTCAATTCTGGTGAATGCCGTAGAGGCATCACCTGGAGTATGACCATTTAGTTTAACCAAATTATGAACATTCAGCATGTGAGACCATTTCCTCCCTTGCCTATTGTGGGACATATTTCACATTCCAGATCTTTGCAAGCTACCCAACCATTCTTCATTTGAGCGAAGATCACCAATTTTTGCATTCAGATCTCCCATGAGCCATATAGGGTGACAATGATTATATAATTTTAGCACGGTATTCACGACATTCACGTTTACAAGTGTCATAACCATGTTTGTGAGGTCATATACATTAATAACTATTATTGCTTGGGTCAACCATGTGAGTTTAGTTACCAGTACATACTGTGTCGAGAGAGATAATTTTGCAATCGTCCATGGTGATTGGACAGATACCAACAGGCCCCCCTTTGGTCTACCAAGAGGACCCTTAGTTGCTACCTGGTGTACCGTGCTTCTGTCATCCAGCTGGACCTCAGATGTTAGCCAAGTTTCTTGTAATGCTACAATTTTAAATAATGCCAAGTAGGCAACGAGACCATCTGCTTCAAACAAAGTGAATGCCCTCTAGTGTTCCATGAATACAACAATTGCAGAGGATTCTGCAATTTGCGAGTCTCAGCAAAGTGTGACTTAAAGTTCAAAGGAAGTCATTGCCAATAACCCTCTATGATATCATTGCTGTCTCCCTTTGCCATATTTGGCACCAGGGGACATTTACTATTAGCAGTACCCTGTGTCTCCAAACTATTTATATTATTGGCAAGGATAACCGGATTTGCCCTTGCGTGTATGGCTAAACCTTTTTGGGGCTTCACAAACGGGACCTTCACTTTTTGAGCAGCATATCCCAGTCGCAACAGATCAACTTCATAGCCCATGGTATAGTTCAGCATGGCTAGGCTTCAAAACATATATTAGTAAAATATTGGTTAGCGAGTTCTAACTGGTCAACCAACCTTATGTCATTGGTTGACCAGTTGACGCAGAGGCACAATAGATTTGAATAAACACAGAACCATCGCTCGATTTAATGGGGCAGGGGGCTTGTCCTTGTGAACTTGGGTAATTTGCAATGCAGGCATCATGCCATTATTATCATCCCCACGTACGCTACCAATAGGACCACAGGCATTGGGATTTTTCATCACCCATGCATCCGGGAGGGTCAATTGTGTCGAAGCAACCGGAAGACCACTGTTTAGAGCACACCCTACAGTGCTTTGTGGTTTCGGTACCACATTAGTTATATTTACAGGAGATAGTATAATATCCACCATCACATGGACAGATTCGTTTGCCACCGCAGTCTTGTGATCTGGAGGTACCGCAACCAGTGGGGTCTTACCCACGTGTCCCAGGTCATCAACAACTAAACGTTCAGAAGCAGATTCCTTCATCATACAATCCACCACCTTAATAGGAGCTGCAGTTATCCCATCATGAATTCGTTTTTTCCTTTTTACTGTCCTGTTACCATACATGAATGCATGGTGTACGCGTGGGGCTTTCCTTTTTACCAAAATTGTCTTTTTTTCTGCTCTTCCTCTCACACTCATGTCCCTACTTTTCAAGCTAACATCTTCAGTAGGCTTTACATGTGCTAGGCCACGCTTGCAATCACACACATCACAATGTGGCTCTCTCAATCTGGAATGAATTAATAAGGATTACACATCGATTTTAGTTTCCAGACGGGCACATTTTTCAAGCAACATAGATAGCAGGTTTTCTAGAGCGTTAAACATGTCGTCGGAATTCATGCTGATATCCACATCTTTTTCACAAGGGCCTTCAACATAATCGGTTACCACTTTTCTAGATGGTATGGCAGAGACAGACTTCCCAGGATGTTCATTCCATTTAAAACTGAATACAGATGGTATTGTAGTATCATAATGCTCATTACTCTTAGGAACTGACTCTGCCTTAACAGCCAAAGTGGCTTCACGCCCAGACGGCAGAACCAACTTATTTGGTGGAGTATAGAACATAGGACTCACAACTGCCTCAGAGAGGCACATTTCGGGATCATTACCCATATACTCAATGTCAAGTTCTTCCAACTCAGAGTTAGCTATATCAATCACACTTTTCCCAGATGAATTGTACTTGCGATGGATCATCACATCGGTACAGACAATAGCGTTTAATTGGCCATTACATTCCGCACTACGCTCGCCAGCCTTTGCTAAAGGCATCTCTACTGCATTGGGCATAAAGTCTAACGCTTTTGGATCTAGATTACTAGTTGAGATACTCACATTATTGGCAACCTGAATAATATTAATATCCTCCACACTTTCACTTTCAGTTAGGATTTTTGGTTTGCCACACAAAACATCACACAATAATGTTGCACTCACACATTCCAACTCATTTGCCAACTCTGATGCCAAATCAGCAGATGCCATATTTAAAGTATCACTATCACCGGTAACATGCTGTGATAGCACAACAGTGTTTTGCAGAAATAGTCAGTAATCGGATTTCCTTTGTTTGATCTTGATATTATTTTCAGGACACATGTGTCTATTCCGTAGGTTTTTGTGCATGGCTACTTCTTTCTCATAGTCATAGTCATCAATGACATCCATATCAACCCACTGTAAGGATCACGTAGAAGATAGATAATGAGCACCAGAAATGGATGAGAAAGCCAAGTGACAGTGGAAAATGACAAAAAGGGTTAAGTGTCACGGACCTTTAACACGGGACTAGCACCTTGACAGTGCGATACATAGTTATTACCTTTCGTATCGAATGCCCATCTCAAAACACAAATCAGGTTCAGTATTCAGGTTCGAAAGCCAAAGCACTAGCGTTAAATAGGCATACAGCAATAACTGATATGCGAGTGAACAACATGGTACCAACTGCTACTCAAAAGTGTAATACATAGTATAACAAAAGGAGACAATATGGAGCCACATTACCCCTGAAGCGGCACAATGATCAGTCACAAGTAGTTACACTCCATGAGGGGATACATAACACATGCAAGTTTACAGAGTGCAGGCACCTCTTACCATCGCACCATTCCCCCATCAACACTAAAGAGGCACAAAAGACAATCACAAACGTGATTACGGTCGCGGACAGTAATCAGAATAAGGCTGCTCGCTGAACGTGCAGAAGCAGCGGTACAGCAAAACAGCCACTTCCGAGCCACTTCTCGGAGCGTGCGCGCAGGTGCGCGCGGGGGTCCACTTTTAATGACACGTGTAAAAGGGGCGTGGCTTAAAGTATTTCTGAAATTAAACAAATAGAGAATTTAGGGTCTAAAATTATAAATGATCTATGTAAATTATATTAGAATGTCTATAGAAGTCCACATTGAGCTGAAAAAGGGTGTTGAATAGGTCGTAGTGTGCGAACCAGCACAGGCTCCTCCACAGATTGTTAGAATGCAGTCTTCAGCAAAACAAAACAGCCACTTCCGAGCCACTTCTCGGAGCGTGCGCGCAGGAGCGCGCGGAGTGCCACTTTTAAAGACACTTGTAAAAGGGGCATGGCTTCACATATTTCAGCAGAGGTTCCTCCACAGATTGTTAGAATGCAGTCTCCAGCAAAACAAAACAGCCACTTCCAAGCCACTTCGGAGATATCAATCTTTGGCAGCAGACTTTTCTTTTATGTTTTATGTACTATGATTGCCCATTCTGCTGCCTGTCCACAAGGGCACCATAACCTTTTTCTTAGCAGTACAACAAATGTTGTCACAGTCATGTGAAAAGAAAGGGTTACTCCCACTGCCCTCGTGCCCAAAAGTACTTTTTCATATTTTTTATGCAAAATGTTATCAATTGAATTTTATTATGATATATGTAACTGTGCAGTAAAATCAACAGACTTGTATTGCCAATACTAACTACAATTTCTCAGTAGTCATTGGACAAACAAACAACCAAACAAGCTTGGGAATAGGGGGTAATAACAAAAAAGGCCCATGTCTATTGCCTTATAAGGTAAGCACAATAGACTGGGACTCATAAATATGTTCATTGCAGGAACAATGTCTTCAAAGGAGAGTCTGCACACACCAGCACTGCAGTGTCCATTTCCACAATAGTCACAGTGCATAAGATACCTTTCTGGAGCACATGGTGTACCACACCTTCAGCGTCTCCATCCACCCTGCCCCCTTTCAAGCACATCATCACAGCTGCCAACTGCCATTTAAACTAGACAGGGGGGGGGTATGTTAGGGTAACGTGATTGCCATAGACCAATGCATGTGTTATTGCACACCACTATGTAACAATACGCTTATATGTTTGAAAGTGTAGCCCACTTAAAAAAGTGTCTCACAACTGTTTACCTTCAACTATTTGTAATATTTGTATTTTTCCTTTTTTTTTTATCTAGTACTGTTTTTTTTCCCCAGGGACTCAATTTCATAATACCTCATATTACAAAAAATGTATACTCTCACTACATTGCGAACAATTACTTTACACATATTGCTACTATGATAATTCTAGAATTACTCCTACTACATTACCTATAATTACAATACACATACTATTACTGTAGTTATTGTGCCCAGTGCACATATTCTAGGGGGGCATGGCTTGCAGCCATGCCCCCAGAATCTAGCCACTGACCACAACACAATTAACTGCAGACCAAGTAGGTATCGTACACCGTGAGCTAATGAAACTCACCCCAACCCCCCTGCAATCTAAATTATATCCACAACATGTTCACGGACATCAGAGAGAAAACATGACCATTTCTGGACTATTAAAGGCCATATACAATCCCATCCTCATCACCTCTCACCTCCCCAGATATTGGTTCATTAATTTGACAGGTGCAATGTTGTGTTTCTTAATATGTTTGTACCACGAGGACACCGGCAAATATCCGCAGAATCAACATGGCGGGCATCTCAAAAAATCTGACGCGCCTCACTCTCTTCACCATCCAATCAATGACTGCGTCTTGTGTCCACGGACATCACGCCCACCCCTCGGCCAGTCGGGCACCTGTCCGTGGACTGAAGCAGGTAGTCTGTTTGCAGACTGAAACCACATATCACTAATTTATTTTCGGCCTACTTTTTGGTCATTTAAAAAAATAAATACTGGATGGATTTACACCAACTTTACAAAAGCATATTATCAGGACCAAGCCGTGCCTCCTGACACAAATCTGGTGAAAGTCCGTCCAGCGGTTTGGGCTGTAGACATGAGCAAATTTCTTTTCCATTGCGTCTATGGCAAAAACCACACATTTTGAGACCCCTGATAACTTTGCCCCCCACTTGACGAAACCTAACCAAACTTCGCAGAATTGATCTGACGGCCCATATATTTTGTTTGCAAAGTTTCGTGAGGATTAATTTGGGGGGGCAAAGTTATAAGCTGCCCAAAAGTGTTCTTCATATAGGTTCAGCAACTTAACCATAACTACAGGGCCGCTACTGCAGGCCCTGTAATATATAGGTATACATATATATCTCACCTATTGTCAAGTTTCAATAATGTAAATGGTGCTGCTAGTAACTTCTATTTGTTTTCCCCAGTTGGGGATTACGGGATTGGTGGGTGAACGCCTAACTGGTTTGCCCACATTGCCAACAGCA